>NC_053391.1:29455556-30180712 GCF_905171765.1 Bufo bufo | reverse complement strand
TAATGCAATTATCTAGTCAACCAATCACATGGCAGTTGCTTCAATGCATTTAGGGGTGTGCTCCTGGTCAAGACAATCTCCTGAACTCCAAACTGAATGGGAAATAAAGGTGATTTAAGCAATTTTGAGCGTGGCATGGTTGTTGGTGCCAGACGGGCCGGTCTGAGTATTTCACAATCTGCTCAGTTACTGGGATTTTCACGCACAACCATTTCTAGGGTTTACAAAGAATGGTGTGAAAAGGGAAAAACCTCCAGTATGCGGCAGTCCTGTGGGCGAAAATGCCTTGTGGATGCTAGAGGTCAGAGGAGAATGGGCCGACTGATTCAAGCTGATAGAAGAGCAACGTTGACTGAAATAACCACTCGTTACAACCGAGGTATGCAGCAAAGCATTTGTGAAGCCACAACACGCACAACCTTGAGGCGGATGGGCTACAACAGCAGAAGACCCCACCGGGTACCACTCATCTCCACTACAAATAGGAAAAAGAGGCTACAATTTGCACGAGCTCACCAAAATTGGACTGTTGAAGACTGGAAAAATGTTGCCTGGTCTGATGAGTCTCGATTTCTGTTGAGACATTCAAATGGTAGAGTCCGAATTTGGCGTAAACAGAATGAGAAAATGTATCCATCCTCTGATGGCTACTTCCAGCAGGATAATGCACCATGTCACAAAGCTCGAATCATTTCAAATTGGTTTCTTGAACATGACAATGAGTTCACTGTACTAAAATGGCCCCCACAGTCACCAGATCTCAACCCAATAGAGCATCTTTGGGATGTGGTGGAACGGGAGCTTCGTGCCCTGGATGTGCATCCCTCAAATCTCCATCAACTGCAAGATGCTATCCTATCAATATGGGCCAACATTTCTAAAGAATGCTATCAGCACCTTGTTGAATCAATGCCACGTAGAATTAAGGCAGTTCTGAAGGCAAAAGGGGGTCCAACACCGTATTAGTATGGTGTTCCTAATAATTCTTTAGGTGAGTGTATATATAAAATAATAAAAGCCCTGTGTGCGTGCTCCACACCTATGTTACTATGCTACATGCCACCCGCACCAGCGCCGCCCAATCACTGCCGTCCCACGCGCAACTGCACCGCCCACACCAGCACACCGACCAATCATCACACAGCAAGGTCTCAGCCATCCTTTCCTCTAAAATGAAATGGAACATGGTCGATTTTATGTCATCTTAGCCTCCAGAGGGAGCTGTTTCATTGATGTCTGTGTATACAGCTTTATCAATGAAACAGCTCCCTCTGGAGGCTAAGATGACATGAAATCGACCATGTTCCATTTCATTTTAGAGGAAAGGATGGCTGAGACCTTGCTGTGTGATGATTGGTCGCTGTGCTGGTGTGGGCGGTGCGGTTGCGCGCGGGGCGGCAGTGATTGGGCGGCGCTGGTGCGGGTGGCATGTAGCATAGTAACATAGTAACATAGGTGTGGAGTGCCGTGTGCTGATTAGTCGGCGCGCCACGCATGCACAGTTTAATTATCGGCACACATGCACAGATACGAAGCACGCAAACAGGGCTTTTATTATTATAGATCGTGTTTGAGGGAATCAATGGTACAAGCGATCTCTTATAATAAAAGCCCTGTGTCTGTGCTCAGGTCTGCGTGTCTGTGCGTGTGTGCCGATAATTGAACTGCCGACCAATCACACGGCGCTCCACACGCCGCCCACACCTCCCACTCCTGCGCGCCGCACAATCACCGCCACCACTCGCAGGTTATTGTGCGCCGCCATTACTGTTACAGAGCCGCACAGTCCCTGCACTCTCAGCCACAGACAGCAGCCACTGCCAGCAGTCTCAGCCACCAGTCAGTGCCACCAGCCACAGCCACCAGTCACAGTGCCACCAGTCAGTGCCAGCCGTCCCAGCCATCAGTCAGTGCCACCAGTCTCAGCGCCAGCAGGCAGTGCAACCAGTCAGCCGTCCCCTTGCCATTTAATATAGACTGTTCCTACTAATGTTTATGCACTACTGTTCTAGCGCCCGTTATTGTAACTGGCTTAATGTCTAGTACTATATAATTTTACAGCCAGCAGGGGGCGCTCTCACATCAAGACGAGAATGCCCCTGCTGGCTATTTCACTTTACACTGATATGAATCTCTGTAACAGGATGTTACAATGACACCTTGCAGGGAGACCACTTCGGCTGGTCTCCAGGATACTCACTGTGTAATGACAGTGCGGTCACAGAGATATGCAGCACCATGGGGCCCAGGCAGATCATAATGTAAATCAACGCTTTTATATGTCTTATTACAGATAAGAGCTTACCACCACAATGCATATAGTCATGAAGCGGTAAGCAAGAGGTTAAAGGGAGTCTGTCATCAGGTTTATATGCAGACTAAACAAAGCATAGTGCCTGGTAGGGATCAGCACTTACACGAGTGAGCGCTGGTACCCCTTCAAACAGCTGATCGCCAGGAGTCAGATCCCTGCCGACCTGATATTCATGACTTAGGGTTCATGCACATGACCGGTTTTGGCCTGTTCCCCTTCTTATGGTCGTGTGCATGTAGCCTTAGAAAGATAAAAACCTTATATTTACGTACCTTAGAATATGAAAATCTGTCCTACAGAAAAGAAGAACAAGGCCAGAAGTTCTGGCTCTCAGAATGTGGTGAGGCTAAAATGGAAAAAAAAATTGCAATCTGAAGGGGAGAGAGGACATCAGGATCCAGGTTTCCCCTCTCCTTCGAGCATGAGAAGAAGCAGCGAGCGGTGGAGATGTCTTACATATCCCTGAGACGTGTCACCTTCAGTTCTGCTCAGCGAGGTGAAGTGAGGTGGCAGCAAAAGTAAATATGAGGCACAGCTGCACACGGCGGCGCTAAGCCCTGTGCACACTGAAGTGCCTTACTGATATTATCAAAGGTACAGGTTCATGTGGGCCCTTGGGCGATAAAGCCTCAGTGCGCCCCCTTGTGGCATTTTGCACAACACACGCGGCAATGAAGCTGCATGTGTTCTAGATGTTGCCAAATACAATAGACAGAACACGCTACAGAGCGGATATATGCGAATCAATCCTTATGCCCCTACTTTTTTTATCTACCCAGTGTTTTAACCCCTCAGGTCTACTCAGTATTCCGTTTTTACTGTACACCCTCTAAAGAGAAACAGACATTAAATATGAAAATACATTTCAATATGAAAGCTGATAGCACTGTGCTGCTGCCCGCCCCTGTGCCCCAATAAATATCAATATGAACGCTGATAGCACTGTGCTGCTGCCTGCCCCTGTGCCAATAAATATCAATATGAACGCTGATAGCACTGTGCTGCTGCCTGCCCCTAATAAATATCAATATGAACGCTGATAGCACTGTGCTGCTGCCCGCCCCTGTGCCCCCAATAAATATCAATATGAACGCTGATAGCACTGTGCTGCTGCCTGCCCCTAATAAATATCAATATGAACGCTGATAGCACTGTGCTGCTGCCCGCCCCTGTGCCCTCAATAAATATCAATATGAACGCTGATAGCACTGTGCTGCTGCCTGCCCCTGTGTCCCCAATAAATATCAATATGAACGTTGATAGCACTGTGCTGCTGCCCGCCCCTGTGCCCCTCAATAAATATCAATATGAACGCTGATAGCACTGTGCTGCTGCCCGCCCCTGTGCCCCCAATAAATATCAATATGAAAGCTGATAGCACTGTGCTGCTGCCCGCCCCTGTGCCCCCAATAAATATCAATATGAACGCTGATAGCACTGTGCTGCTGCCCGCCCCTGTGCCCCCAATAAATATCAATATGAACGCTGATAGCACTGTGCTGCTGCCCGCCCCTGAGCCCTCAATAAATATCAATATGAACGCTGATAGCACTGTGCTGCTGCCTGCCCCTGTGTCCCCAATAAATATCAATATGAACGCTGATAGCACTGTGCTGCTGCCTGCCCCTGAGCCCCCAATAAATATCAATATGAACGCTGATAGCACTGTGCTGCTGCCTGCCCCTGTGTCCCCAATAAATATCAATATGAACGCTGATAGCACTGTGCTGCTGCCAGCCCCTGTGCCCCTCAATCAATATCAATATGAACGCTGATAGTACTGTGCTGCTGCCCACCCCAGTGCCCCCAATAAATATCAATATGAACGCTGATAGCACTGTGCTGCTGCCCGCCCCTGTGCCCCCAATAAATATCAATATGAAAGCTGATAGCACTGTGCTGCTGCCCGCCCCTGTGCCCTCAATAAATATCAATATGAACGCTGATAGCACTGTGCTGCTGCCCGCCCCTGCGCCCCCAATGCCCAATAAATATCAATATGATAATATTTTATTTGGAGCACAGCAGGGCGGCTGCAGCAGACTACGATCAGCAATCCAGCAGCCTCAGCACAGGCAGTGTCAGCAGAGTCAGATTCATTCAGTACCTGCACTTGGTTGTCTGCAAACACAGCTCCTGCCTGTCATTACTGATTACCACAGGGCTGTACTGGGAGAGAGTATGGAAGAGAACTACAAGGCTCAGGATGTCCAGCCTGTCATTACTGATTACCACAGGGCTGTACTGGGAGAGAGTATGGAAGAGAACTACAAGGCTCAGCATGTCCAGCCTGTCATTATTGGCAACAAATCCTTCTCGGGGATCAGGTGGCCATGAAATGCAGGCACCACGTCTTCTGTCCCCACACCAATCAGATTTGTCAGCATCCCCTCCAGGACGTGACATTACAGGGGTTGGCCACTCTGTTAGCACTTATTACAACTGTAAAGAAAGTAGGGAGATATTACACTTACTAATATATCTTCTTAAAGGGGTATTCCCATCTTCCCTTTTCATACTTACCTTCCTTGAGCGCGATGTTCACTTCCTGGATTCTTTTCCCGGCTGGGCCGCGCTTCCGCAGAAGACTGAAGATTTTCTCCCGGCCGGGCCGCGCAATGTCCTGAACGCGCACGCTGCCGCGCATGCGCTATGGTGACTTATTCCTGGCGTTCGCGGCTCTGTACTATACTGGCAAGGAAGAAGTCATCATGGCGCATGCGCGGCGGCGTGCGCGTTCAGGACATTGCGCGGCCCGACCGGGAGAAAATCTTCAATCTTCTGTGCAAACGCTGCCTGGTGGGATTCGACAGGAGAGAGACTAAAGACAACGATCAGGTAAGAGGGGACTTATTTTCTCTAAAAGGGTGGGAATTGGGTAATTAAATGTATTTACAAAAATCATCACTGTCAAATCATTAACAGATTTAACAGTGATCATTGGGATGGCAATACCCCTTTAAGCAGATCTGCCTGGTTTTCCTGCTATTGGCAGCCACGCCCCCTCCTGTCCTGCTCTCACCACGCCCCCTCCTCTCCTGCTCTCACCACGCCCCCTCCTGTCCTGCTCTCACCACGCCCCCTCCTCTCCTGCTCTCACCACGCCCCCTCCTGCTCTGCTCTCAACACGCCCCCTCCTGTCCTGCTCTCACCGCACCCCCTCCTGTCCTGCTCTCACCACGCCCCCTCCTGTTCTGCTCTCTCCACGCCCCTCCTGTCCTGCTCTCACCACGCCCCCTCCTGTTCTGCTCTCTCCACGCCGCCTCCTGTCCTGCTCTCACCACGGCCCCCCCTGTCCTGCTCTCTCCACGCCCCCTCCTGTCCTGCTCTCACCACGCCCCCTCCTCTCCTGCTCTCACCATGCCCCCTCCTGCTCTGCTCTCAACGCGCCCCCTTCTGTCCTGCTCTCACCGCGCCCCCCTCCTGTCCTGCTCTCACCACGCCGCCTCCTGTCCTGCTCTCACCACGCCCCCTCCTGTCCTGCTCTCACCACGCCCCCTCCTGTCCTGCTCTCACCACGCCCCCCCCTGTCCTGCTCTCACCACGCCCCCCCCTGTCCTGCTCTCACCACGCCCCCCCTGTCCTGCTCTCACCACGCCCCCTCCTGCCCTGCTCTCTCCACGCCCCCTCCTGTCCTGCTCTCAACACGCCCCTTCCTGTCCTGCTCTCACCACGCCCCCTCCTGTCCTGCTCTCAACACGCCCCTTCCTGTCCTGCTCTCACCACGCCCCCTCCTGTCCTGCTCTCACCACGCCCCATCCTGTCCTGCTCTCACCACGCCCCCTCCTGTCCTGCTCTCACCATGCCCCCTCCTGTCCTGCTCTCACCATGCCCCCTCCTGTCCTGCTCTCACCACGCCCCTCCTGTCCTTCTCTCACCACGCCCCCTCCTGTTCTGCTCTCACCACGCCCCCTCCTGTCCTGCTCTCACCACGCCCCCTCCTGTCCTGCTCTCACCGCGCCCCCTCCTCTCCTGCTCTCACCGCGCCCCCTCCTCTCCTGCTGTCACCACGCCCCCTCCTGTCCTGCTCTCACCACGCCCCCTCCTGTCCTGCTCTCTCCACGCCCCCTCCTGTCCTGCTCTCACCACGCCCCCTTCTGTCCTGCTCTCACCACGCCCCCTCCTGTCCTGCTCTCACCACGCCCCCTCCTGTCCTGCTCTCACCACGCCCCCTCCTGTCCTGCTCTCATCACGCCCCCCACCTGTCCTGCTCTCACCACGCCCCCTCCTGTCCTGCTCTCACCACGCCCCCTCCTGTCCTGCTCTCACCACGCCCCCTCCTGTCCTGCTCTCACCACGCCCCCTCCTGTCCTGCTCTCACCGCGCCCCTCCTGTTCTGCTCTCAACGCGCCCCCCTCCTGTCCTGCTTCCACCATGCCCCCTCCTGTCCTGCTCTCACCGCCGCCCCCTCCTGTCCTGTTCTCACAGCTGTCTGTCTGGTCCATGCCTGAAGTAGTGTGCTGCTGTCTGGGTCCTAAAGCTCCCTGCTTGTATCAGAGGTGCTTTCCTTCTGTGACTGGCACTCCGGGCTGTGCAGGGATGGAGGGGCTCAGCAGGAAGATTCAAGCAGAAATAAAGAAACTTTTGCAGGAGAAAGGGAGACTGAGGAGAAGCTGTGATGGCTGATGGAAGCCGACTGTCTGTAGACTCCATCCACTCTGTCTCCTGTACTGAGAGGATCCTGCCAACATGTGAGGATGTAGCAGAGCCAGGAAGGTGCTGTGGAACACAAACTGTGAGCAATCCCAGTGTCTGCCCTGTTTATGGCCCCTCTGCTCTGTGTTCTTATCACAGATATGATATTACAGCCAGACCAACAGTTTAACCCCTTCTGAGCGGTCAATATGGCTGAGGTCAGTGATATCAGCAGCAGTCACTGGTCTAATCTGTAAATGTGTGCCCTCTCCATCCTGCACACTGTATATAGTGATATGTGACCCCCACGCCCCCCATACAGTGATATGTGACCCCCATACAGTGATATGTGACCCCCCAAACAGTGATATGTGACCCCCCCATACAGTAATATGTGACCCCCACCACTGTACACTGTATACTGTATATAGAGATGTGTGACCCCCTCTACATTGTATATACAGATGTGTGACCCCCCTCTACATTGTATATACAGATGTGTGACCCCCCTGTACATTGTATATACTGATGTGTGACCCCCTGTACATTGTATATACTGATGTGTGACCCCCCTCTACATTGTATATACTGATGTGTGACCCCCCTGTACATTGTATATACAGATGTGTGACCCCCCTGTACATTGTATATACAGATGTGTGACCCCCCTGTACATTGTATATACTGATGTGTGACCCCCTGTACATTGTATATACTGATGTGTGACCCCCCTCTACATTGTATATACTGATGTGTGACCCCCTGTACATTGTATATACAGATGTGTGACCCCCCTGTACATTGTATATACTGATGTGTGACCCCCCTGTACATTGTATATACAGATGTGTGACCCCCCTGTACATTGTATATACAGATGTGTGACCCCCCTGTACATTGTATATACAGATGTGTGACCCCCCTGTACATTGTATATACTGATGTGTGACCCCCCTCTACACTGTATATACTGATGTGTGACCCCCCTCTACACTGTATATACTGATGTGTGACCCCCTCTACATTGTATATACTGATGTGTGACCCCCCTCTACATTGTATATACTGATGTGTGACCCCCCTCTACACTGTATATACTGATGTGTGACCCCCTCTACACTGTATATACTGATGTGTGACTGGTCACGCCCCCTCCTGGCCATTGACACCCCCCTTTATTTTTTATTTTTTTTAAATGCACAGTTAAAAAGTCTTTTTAAGCCATATTTCAGAAACAAGGCGAATGATAAATCTCCCCCTCCATTCATTCTGTTCATGGCTTACATCCAGTTGCACATCTAGAAATTACTAGGCCCCACAGCAAGTTTATGAACAAGGTAACTCCCCCAGCAACATATGTGTGATACATCAGCATCACAGTCCTGTGTGGGACGGGCAGTGACCTCTCTGTGCTGCTGGGACTGGGGGGGTTCTTCCTATTGCTAGGTCTGTAGTTATAGACTGACGACTGAGGCTACTTTTACACTGGCGTTTTGAATTCCGTTTGTAAGATCCGTTTCAGGGATCTCACAAACGGTTCAAACCGGATCAGTTCAGCCCCAATGCATTCTGAATGGATAAGGATCCGTTCAGAATGCATCAGATTGGCTCCATTCCGCCTCCATTACGCTCTGGATGCGGACACCAAAATGCTGCTTGGTGTCCGCCTGGCGATGCAGAGCCAAACGGATCCGTCCTGACTTACAATGTAAGTCAATGGGGACGGATCCGTTTTCACTGACACAATATGGTGCAATTGAAAACGGATCCATCCCCCATTGACTTTCAGTGTAAGTCAGGACGGATCCGTTTGGCTCCGCATCGCCAGGCGGACACCAATAATTTTTTTAAAAAAAGAATAATGCAAACGAATCCGTTCTGAACGTATACCAGCGTTTACATTATAGGTGCGGACGCAGGTGTGAAAGTAGCCTGAGTTATTGATATTATCTGAGGGGCTCTTGTCTCTATGGAAACACAGGTGGGCGGGGATGTCATGTGACTGCTCCTCTGAACATGCTTGCTGCAGTGCATGCTGGGATTTTTACTTTCACTTTACAGCTGCTCCGCCCACACAGCCGGTCTGAGAAGCTCCTCCAGGGAGGCATGTCACGGTGAACCGGTTAGAAAAATGAGATATAGCCAGTACATGTCACATGGTATAAATACTTCATGGTTTTGGCTATTGTCTGGGGCACTTTGGATTTTTGATACTTAGGGTGGACAACCCCTTTAACCCCTTAAGGACACGGCCATATTTCACCTTAAGGACCAGGCCATTTTTTGCAAATCTGACCAGTGTCACTTTATGTGGTAATAACTTTAAAAATCTTTTACTTATCCAAGCCATTCTGAGATTGTTTTTTCGTCACATATTGTATTTCATGACACTGGTAAAATGGAGTCAAAAAAAATCATTTTTATTTATAAAAAAATACCAAATTTACCAAGAATTTGGAAAAATTTGCAAATTAGCAATTTTCAATTTCTCTACTTTTATAATAGATAGTAATACCTCGAAAAATAGTTATTATTTTACATTCCCCATATGTCTACTTCATGTTTGGATCATTTTGGGAATGCCATTTTATTTTTTGGGGACGTTAGAAGGCTTAGAAGTTTAGAAGAAAATCTTGACATTTTTCAGAAAATTTCTAAAACCCACTTTTTCAGGATCAGTACAGGTCTGAAGTCACTTTGTGAGGCTTACATAATAGAAACCACCCAAAAATGACTAAATTTTACAAACTACACCCCTCAAGGTATTCAAAACTGATTTTACTAAGTTTGTTAACCCTTTAGGTGTTCCACAAAAATTTATGGAAAATAGAGATAACATTTCTAAATTTCACTTTTATAGCAGATTTTCCTTTTAAATCCATTTTTTCCAGTTACAAAGCAAGGGTTAACAGCCAAACAAAACTCAATATTTATGGCCCTAATTCTTTAGTTTACAGAAACACTGCATGTGTGGTCGTAATGTGCTGTACAGGCACACGGCAGGGCGCAGAAGGAAAGGAATGCCATACGGATTTTGGAAGGCAGATTTTGCTGGACTGGTTTTTTGACACCATGTCCCATTTGAAGCCCCCCGATGCATCCCTAGAGTAGAAACTTCAAAAAAGTTACCCCATTTTGGAAATTACGGGATAGGGTGGCAGTTTTTTTGGTACTATTTTAGGGTACATATGATTTTTGGTTGCTCTATATTACACTTTTTGTGAGGCAAGGTAAAAAGAAATAGCTGTTTTGGCACCATTTTTATTTTTATCTTTTACGGTATTCACCTGAGGGGTTAGGTCATATGATATTTTTATAGAGCAGGTTATTACGGACCTGGCGATACCTAATATGTCAACTTTTTTAAATTTATGTAAGTTTTACACAATGATTTCATTTTTGAAACCCAAAAAATCATGTTTTAGTGTTTCCATAGTGTGAGAGCGATAGTTTTTTTTCAGTTTTTGCGCGATTATCTTGGGTAGGGTAGGATTTTTGTGGGATGAGATGACGGTTTGATTGGCACTATTTTGGGGTGCGTATTACTTTTTGATCGCTTGCTATTACACTTTGTGTGATGTAAGGTGACAAAAAATGGCTTTTTTTTTTTACTTTTTTCATTCTTTTTTTTATGGTGTTAACCTGAGGGGTTAGGTCATGTGATATTTTTATAGAGCAGGTTCTTACGGACGCGGAGATACCTAATATGTATACTTTTTTTTATTTACTTAAGATTTACACAATACCAGCATTTTTTAAACAAAAATAATTATGTTTTAGTGTCTCCATATTCTGAGCCATTGTTTTTTTTATTTTTTGGGCTTAGGTAGGGACAAATTTTTTGCGGGATGAGGTCACGGTTAGATTGGTACTATTTTGGGGGGCATACGCCTTTTTGATCACTAAGGTGGCAAAAATTGCTTTTTTTTTACACAGTATTTTTAATTTAATTTTTTTGGTACTTATCGGACAGGGTGTATCATGTGATATATTTATAGAGCCGGTCATTACGGATGCGGCGATACCTAATATGTGTGTGTTTTTTTTTCTGTTTTCTGATATAAAATAAGGGGAAAGGAGCGTTTTTTTTTCTTTTTTTCCTTTATTAATTTTATTACTTTATTAATTTTATTAAAAACACTTTTTTGTAACTTTTTCCCCTTTACTTTATTTCTGACGTTCACTTTTGGGGGTCTGATCCCCTCTGCAATGAATTACAATACATCTGTATTGTAATGCATTGCCTGTTAGTGTATTACACAGAGGAATACACTAACAGGTTGCCTAGGAGACCCAGCCTGAGGCTGGATCTCCTCGGCTCCCGTAGAAGGCAGGTCCCGATGCCGTGCAAGGCATTGGGCAGCCTCTTCATGACATCGGGCTGCCTTCTGAGACATCGAGTCCTCACCACAGCAGTGCGGGGACTAGATGCGCTCCCTCAAAAGCGGTAGCGGCATAGAAGGGGTTAATCCACAGCAATCGCCGATACGGGGGGTCACAGGACCCCCCTCGGCATTGACCCAGGGTGCCTACTAATTGATTTCAGCAGGCACCCAGTTCCGATCACCGCCCACCGCCTGGCGGTGATCGGAAATAGACAGGGCGTACAGGTACGTCCTGTGTCCTTAAGTAATGGGACATCAAGGCGTACCTGTGTCTGTAACGGGTAAATCCCATAGTCCTGGTGACTGACAAATAAAGTGGCCTCCTCAAAGGGCCCGAGCAGACTGCAGGTGTCACGCATGATCTACCACTGAAAATTACACTGGGGAGTAGTCCTGTCAGCCTGCAGCATCAAGAAATTGTTGACCGCCTTCCGCTGCTTGTACAGACAGTCTAACATATGAAGGGTGGAGTTCCAATGGGTGGAAACGTCTCATATCAGGCGATGTTGGGGAAGAGCATTTTGCCTTTGCAGCTCAAGGAGGGTGTGCTTTGCAGTGTAAGAGTGGCTGAAGTGCATGCACTGTTTTCTGGACATTTTTAACAGCAATTGCAGTTCAGTGGAAGACTCAAGAAACTGGTTGACAATGAGATTGAAGAATTTTGCCATGCAGGGCACATGAGTCAGCCCTTTATGATGCAGTGCAGACAAAATGTTCTTCCCATTCTTTATTTTTGACTCAGAGCAGTTCTTCCCCAGGGTGGTTCTGTTTACCAAGGCTAACCAGGTGCAGAACCATGTGCCCCTCCCATGTTCGGTGATTCCACCCTGCTATCTCATGGGCACGCTTCCACCCTCTGACCATGAACCATGTGACAATGCCTAACTTTGCATTGGTGATATGCTGGAGGACCACTGTGAACTTTGCCTAGACGGTGGGGGGGGGGGGGGGGTGAGGACAAGGTGGAGTATAAGGAGGCAGAGGAGGACATTGGCACAGAAATTCTTGCATTACAATGTGGAGGTGACATTGCCATCACCTACAGTGCCTTGCAAAAGTAATCACCCCCCTTGACTTTTTTCGTATTTTGGTGCCTCACAACGTGATATTAACATGGATTTTTTGAGGATTTGCATCATTTAATTTACAGAACATGCCCACAACTTTGAAGATGTTTTTTTTTTATTTTTTATTGTGAAGCAAACAACAAATAGGACAAAATAACAGAAAAAGTGACTGCGCATAACTATTCACCCCCCTAAAGTCAATACTTTGTAGAGCCACCTTTTGCGGCAATCACAGCTCCAAGTCACTTTAGAAAAGTCTCTATGAGCTTTGCCACATCTTACCACTGGGATTTTTGCCCATTCCTCCTTGCAAAACTTCTCCAGCTCCTTCAAGTTGGATGGTTTGCGCTTGTGAACAGCAATTTTTAAGTCTGACCACAGACTTTCTATTGGATTGAGATCTGGGCTTTGATTAGGCCATTCCAACACATTTACATGTTTCCCTTTAACCACATAAGTGTTGCTTTAGCAGTGTGTTTGGGGGCATTGTCCGGCTGGAAGGTGAACCTCCGTCCTAGCCTCAAATCAACAGGTTTTGCTCAAGAATATCCCTCAACTCTGACTAGTTTCCTAGTCCCATCTCCACAGCATGATGCTGCCACCACCATGTCTCACTGTGGGGATGGTGTTCTTTGGGTGATGTGATGTGTTGGGTTTCCGCCAGACATAGTGTTTTCTTTGATGGCCAAAAAGTTTAATTTTAGTCTCATCAGACCATAGCACCTTCCTCCATACATTTTGGGAGTCTCCCACATGCCTTTTCGCAAACTCACAACATGCCTTATTGTTTTTAGCTGAAAGTAATGGCTTTCTTCTGGCCACTCTGCCATAAAGCCCAACTCTATGGAGCGTACGGCTTATTGTCGTCCTATGTACAGATACTCTAGTCTCTGCTGTGGAACTCTGCAGCTCCTTCAGGGTTACACTTCTGATTAATGCCCTCCTTGCCCGGTCCGTGAGTTTTGGTGGGCGGACGTCTCTTGGCAGGTTTGCTGTTGTGCCATGTTCTTTTCATTTGGTAGATGGTGCTTCTGGGGATCATCAAAGATTTGGATATTTTTTTTATAACCTAACCTTGACTTGTACTTCTCAACAACCTTGTCCTTTACTTGCTTGGAGAGTTCCTTGGTCTTCATGGCAGTGTTTGGTTAGTGATGTCTCTTGCTTCGGTGTTGCAGCCTCTGGGGCCTTTCAAAAAAGGTGTGTATATGTAATGACAGATCTTGTGACATTTAGATTGCACACAGGTGGACATCATTTCACTAATTATTTGACTTCTGAAGGTAATTGGTTGCACCAGAGCTTTTTATGGGCTTCGAAACAAAGGGGGTGAATACATATGCACAGGACAATTTTCTGTTTTCTATTTCTAAACAATAGTTTTATTTATATATTTTTCTCCTTTCACTTCACCAACTTAGACTATTGTGTTCTGGTCCATCACATAAAATTCAGATTAACAAAACATTGAACTTAAGGCTGTAATGTAACAAAATACGAAAAAAGTCAAGGGGGGGTGAATACTTTTGCAAGGCACTGTAGTTGGTGGTGTGCCTCGTCTGGAACGGCATTTACCCAGTGAGCTGTGGCCGACATATTTTGTCCTTGACTGCAGTTACAACTCCATACATCAGAGCTGGCGTGAACTCTATCAGATACCGACATGCTCAAGGACTGGCCCAGCTTCTGCTCAAAGTACGTGTGCAGGACTAGTACAGCTTTTTTGGAAAAGTAATGATGGCTTGGGACTCTCCACCTTGGCTCGGCACAAGCCATCAGTTCTCTGAAATGTGCAGAGTCAACCACATGGAAAGGGAGGGACTGTAGTACCAGCAACTTGGCCAGGAGCACGTCTTTTTGAAATCGCCTGTTATTGATTACTGTAGAAACAAGTGATGAGGAGGAGGAGGAGCATCAGGAGCTATAGACGATATTGAAGTCTATGGGAAGAAAAGGCAGCAGATGTTGACAAGCCCTGACTGCTGGAGAGGGTGAGGGCCGGCGGGAGATACAGCGGTTGCTTCACTAGGCTGTAACACTAAATGAGTGGCACGGTTTTCCCAGGTCACTTTATGGTGACTCTCAATGTGTTGACGCAGGGCCATCGTGCCAACATTAGCACCCTTGGATGCTGACGGGGGCGGATCCCAGACATGCATATCAATCGGCATTTTGTAGCGCGCGCACGCTAGTACCCCACATCCCCTGACGAAGCCACTTCTGTGGCGAAACATGTCGGGTGGGGTGTAATCGTGCTAGCGCTTTAGTTTTAGACAGTCCAAGTGTGAAATACAGTGAGCGATGTGTCACCGAGGGCAAGTTAGTCGGCAACATGTGTGTTCATTGAGGCTAGCCACTGCACAGTATAGATAGATTAAGACAGGGCGGCATACAGATAGTGTTCAGCAACAATGTATGCCATCGAGTCATCTGCAGGACAATTGACTAAAGTGCTATACCTGTGAAATAAACAGGCAAAGATCAACCACAATAAATAGTTGTGTGGTTAGACTTTAGCACTACTCAGTCATCCAAAAGCCTGCATTCTATGTGCATACGTATGCACAACCAACCAGCTATCACAGTACCAGCCTGCCCCTATCATTAATACAAGTCATACTCTGCTGTCAATGGCTAATGCATGCCCTCTGGAACAGGGTTATGTGTATACCTTTGCAAAATTGCATTTGAAACCACACATGTTGTCTTGCTCATTTTCCAAAACAGTGTAATGAGCATTTGGATGTGGTTGCAACAGCCATATGGCCACATGCCTCTCAGTCACCGCTAGTGATCACTAGCAGCCACTGGGTAAATTGGTTTCAAAATCCATCTTGGACTGATAGTTTTAACGGTTCCTTTTGTCCTGACACCGCATGTTTTAAAATAATGAAATAAAGAGATAATTTTTTCAAATTTAGTGGAGATCCCTAGAGGGATTTTTTTGGTCCAATGACCGAGGATCTCCAATAGGGCTTTTTGAATAGTTTAAACATTAGCACCCTGGCCGCGCCTTATCTTCTGCCCACATGTACTGCATACAGCCACACTAACGTCCTCCAGCGACTTTGTGAAAAATTGCCACACATACATGGGTATGGCATTTTCCCTCCACCACTGCATGGTGCCTGCCGTTGCTTTTATGAATCCGTGCACTGCTAGTTGGTTCCTCACAGGGTAGTTTCCAGAGTAGCAGACGGTGTGCTCCTCCTGCGTTTCGTGATTCCACCCTGCTATCTCATGGGCACACTTCCACCCTGCTGTCTTATGGGCACGTCTCCACCTTGCTGTCTCATTGGCACACTGCCTCCCTCGCCTCCTGATGATAACAATGCCCTCTCGTCAGGCATCTCCCACGTGTGATCAGCTACATCATCATCTACATCTGTTTGGTTGTCACTTGTGTCACCCTCACCTGTCTCTTGCACATGTGCTCCCACCCAAATGTCATCATCGATAGTTGCACGCCTCCAGGAGTCCACAGAGGACCTCTCCTCCAAGTTTGTGCTGGCCTGTAACTGCTGACTGTCCTCGCTAAGCTTGTCCTCGCTGAAAAGCGGAGCAGAGCCGGGTGCATACATTACTTGGTTAGCAGAAGGGGCAGCAAAAGCAAGAGGCAGGTTCAGGACAGGTGAGGGCACAGTGGCAGTTCCTGGGCCATGCTAACTAAGCGTGGTGTCAAAGGAACCCACGATTCCTGGCTGTGTGTATCTGATGTCACCTGAGATGATGATAAAGAGCGAGTCGACCATTCCAGTACAGCTGGATTGTTGGTCAGAACACAATCACTGGATGACACTGACAGCTGTGGCCTGTTGCTATGGCTGCTGATACTGCAACGGGCGCTTCCCCCCAGGGCCCTCCTATATCGCGTCCCAGGTGTAGGAATGCCGAGTGGTGTAGTGCAGCCTAAATGTCTTTTCATGTGTCACGGTTCTCCTACCTGGATACTGCTGGACCCCAGGCTTTGGCTCCGAAGCAATAAAAAGGGGGAATAATTGAGGGATTGGAAAGAACTTGAGTCCAGACTTTGAGATGAAGTTGAATGGCAACTTTACTTTGAATAAACGTTTCTTCCAACAGTTTCAGACTTTATCTTGGTTCCAGCAGACTTTAGCATTAAACTGGCAGGCAAACTCAACTCTGCTCTATCCTTCTCTCACTCTGATGTACTGACAAGCTGACTTGATAACTTGGCTTCTTCTTTACGCTGCACTTCACTCTGTAGTCGGATTAATCTTTAGCCAAGGAAGTTTACTCCTGGCTCCTGAGGCTTTAGGCTTCTGCCTCCATGGCCAGCAAAGACGTGCCCCTGCACACCCTTCCCCTGTCTAGGGAAGACTAGAACTAAACTAGAACTGGTCCCCACCCTTCCTTCAGGAAGTAGGACTAGCCCACTCCCTCCTAAAGGGGGGTTAGAATGGAATGGTAAGTTCCATTCTATCTAAGATAGCTCTGCTGTATTTGCTGCCACCTGCAGGTGAACCAGGCACATTACATGAACATAACAGTTGCATAAAGATATTAGGAATGCACAATGTATAGGACCTGGGCAGAAATACATAAGATTACATTGTGTTAGGACATTAAAGAAAGTAGCAGGGTGGAGGAGTAGTAACACCACTCTGGGGTGTTACACTACCACCACCTCTTCTTTTGCTGCTACTTGTGCTGGCTACAGCAACATTTTTGCCACTGCCCGTTCCTTTGCCCATAGTGTACAGTAACTGTATCAGTAATGTCACGGATTAACTGAGAATGTGGCAGCACTTCAATAAGATGCACGCGGCAATATATTAGACCACCCTTTAATATTGAGGCACGGTAATTCCATGTATAAACTAACAGATTAACGGGGATTATTGCAGCAGTTGAACAAGATGCACAATATATTAGACCTCCCTATGATACTGAGGCACAGTAATTCTATTGTGACAATGCGTCTTGCCAGCTCTCCATTCCAGGGGTGAAAGGTACCGTAGTCAGTCTATTTCGCACAAGGAGGACTCAGGAGACAGAAGTGCATTTACCTGCAAACTGACGTCCTGACAGTTTTATTTCCACAGGTTGCATAAAACAAAATCATAAACACAACACCTAGCCTTGTCCAGGCTCTAACTAAACATTAGGTCCCTCTCTAGGACGTGGCTGAGCTATCCTCAGTCCAACCAAATAAACACACAGTCTGAACAGCAACCTGTGATACTTGAGGTTTCCTTGCATAGGCCCTTCAGTGTCTCTCAGAGAGATGTGGCTTCGCCCTCTCCCCAGGCTGAGAGAGCAAGTGAACTGGGGAGACTGGTTAACTAGCCCCTTGTCAGGTGCTCCTCATCAGGATCCAAGCTAGAGGTTTTAACTCTTTCCTAAATAGCTTTTCTCAGCATTCCTGGGAGACACACATACACCCCAATTACTTCACCATGTGAAATACCATATACTTCACCATGTGAGACATCACACTGTCTATATACTAACAAATTAATGGGCAATATGGCAGCAGTTGAAAAAGATAAACTTGGCGTTATATTAGACCGCCCTTTAATACTGAGGCACAGTAATTCTATATATAAAGTAACAGATTAACGGGATTGTGGCAGCAGTTCAACAAGATGCACACGGTGATATATTAGACCACCCTTTAATACTGAGGCACAGTAATTCTATATATAAAGTAACAGATTAACGTGGATTGCAGCAGCAGTTGAACAAGATGCATTTGGTGATCTATTAGACCTCTAATACCGAGCCACAGTAATTCTATATATAAAGTAACAGATTAACGGGGTTGTGGCAGCAGTTCAACAAGATGCACACGGTGATATATTAGACCACCCTTTAATACTGAGGCACACAAATTTTATGTATACGTTTTAGGCAAAGTATTTTGCCGCATTTGTGTGAGGGGATGCGTGGCAAGCGCTTTTTAAGTCCGTAGCGGCACTGGCATGCTGCCGACAGCTCGTTTTGCGTCACTTCCGGCTCGATAGCGCGGTGTGCGGCACACGTGCGGACAGCGTGTCTGGTGGTTGTACGTGGCATTTATCGGCGAGTTACTGGTAAGATCGAGGCGGGTTTATTCATAAGTAAAGGCAGGTCTGCTTCGGCTGATTATCAGGCGTATACTTACCAGCTAGTTTCTGTGCACGCTGCAGGGTACACAAGATCTCACTTGCACCAGCATAACTCTCGGTCCCATCAGCCTTGTGCAATCGCTCCATCTACTGGGCATGGGTGGTACTGCAAGCTGAGTGAAAGTCTAAGTAGTTTTAACCTTGTAACTTCTGAAAGCTTTAACATAGGTGCAAGGAAGTGGTCAGGGGGAGGGAGAGTCGGGTTATGGTACGCTGCATTCAGTTTGCTGTTCCTTTACAAATGTTTCATGTGGTCCCAGGGGTGTTGTCTACATAATTGAATGGCGAGCGGAAGTTCGCAGATAAGTTACAAGGGTCAGTCTAAAGTTTCGAAAAAAAATAAAATAAAATAAATAAATATATATATAATTATTATTATTATATTTATATTATAAGTGTTGCTTTCCCTTATAGGTTCTGTGTTACATCAAGTTCTGGCTGGGTATCCTACAGCAGTCGCTACAGTCTAATTCTAACACCATCTTGGCATCAGGGGAAAAGTAAGGCGTTTGGGGTGGGTTATAGAGGGGACACAGGCATAAATGTAGGAGACAGGGTAAAACTTCTAAATACTCTGTTCTCCTTCCAATTACCTACGGAATTCCTTCTGGGAGTCAGCAGGCAGGCGGTAGTCAGGTATTGTCAAATATGTGGTGGTAGGCTAAGGCACGTTCCACATACATCGTGCAGTGGTGGCGGTTGCACGAAAAAAAAAAAATATATATATATATATATATATATATATATATATATGTATTAAGGCAGATTGCCTGGATTTGTGGGAGGGGCTGATGTCCGCCTCCAGCCTATTTAGGGCACTCCCCTTACCTGGCTCCTGCATCATTGAGGTCTGAGCTTTTGAGAGAGGAGGTCGCTTGTGGAGAGTTGCCTGCGAGTCGCTGAATTCCTGGGAGTTTTTTCGTTGCCATCAGTTCTGGATTTGGAGCATTTCGGTTCTATTTTTCCGGCTTTACTCAGGTTCACTGTGGGTCACGTTTGCCCGTTAAACTGCGAGTCATCCATACGGTGCAGCCGGGGCCTCACGGTTGCCCCCTGTACCGGTTCAATTCATTTCACCAAACGCTGCACCAATGTCACTGTTTTCTCATACAAGTCACCAGTATTTCATTTCTGTCACGCCTTTGTTCATGCACAAGTTGTCTACATGGTACCACCATTTCGGTCAGCACCCCTGCGGCATGCATGCAGTCGTTTCCTGGGCAATCCCCCATTTCTGTTCATTTCATTTCACCAAACGCTGCACTAATGTCACAGCTTTCTCGCCCAGGTCACCAGCATTTCATTTCTGTCACACCTGTTTCATGCGTATTCATTCCCAAACCACACCACCATTCCGGTCAACAGCTCTGGCAGCATGCGACCAATGGTTCATGGATTAAATCCCCCCTTTTTCCATGGTTCTTTTCCCACACACTGCATCCATGTCACGGCTGCTCGCAGCAATCACCGGCAGCTCATTGCTCATGCCTATTCTGGCGTCTCCCCACAGGACCGTCACTCCGGTCAGCTCCCTGATGGTTCCAGCCCATTCCCCATTTTGGTCATTTCATTTCAACCCTCAACATCCAACATTCATGCCCTCCTCCCCCTCCCCTCCTCGTATTCATGTACACAGCACAGGGGCCAGCCGCGGTACACCCCCCATTCATGTTCAACCTTCACTAGGCTTACCACTGCACTGACATCCCCTCCCCCACCGCCTCCTGCCTGGTTACTGCTCCTCCTGCCGCGCGGCCGATGGCGCCCGGCCGCGTCCTGGTGCCTGGTCTGCGCATGCGCGGCATTTTCGTCGGCGCATGCGCGGTGTCCCGGCGGCCGTGGGGGACTTCGGACGAATGGGATCAAAATAAATGGGTTTTGTTTTCCCATGCTCCAAAGGTTACTCCTCACAACAATCATATAAACTGCAAGCATGATCTCCATGTTTCACTTACTTCACCAACAACGTTCATAGCCCCCCCCCCCCCCCCCGCGATTCCGTCGGCGCATGCGCGGTGTCCCGGCGGCCGTGCGCGCCGCATCCGTTGCGGGGGGCCGCCGTCGAGCGGCAGGAGGGCCTTCCAGCACGCCCCTCCAGTCATATAACACCCCAGCAGCCCCAACAAAAAAATAAATAAAAAAAATAAATAATAAATAAATATTAAATAACAATAAAAGCACAGCGGGGAGGAGTTATCATCTGGTCATCAAAAAGAAAAAAAATATATATATATAGTAAATTGGTTGCGTCATAATAAATAAATAGGAGGGAATTGCAGGGACACGGACCAAAATGTTCCATTAAATTGCAGGCACGCGCATTCCGCCTGGGCATGGCCACACGGCCCGCACTGGTCTCTTTTCACATCAGGCGCAAGCTGTCATTTCATGAACAACCGCCATGATCCTCCGGGTCATGTATATGTACCATATGCATTTGCACATTTCATCACACTATGTTATGTCTACCCTCCCCCTTTTTCAGGCGGTCAACCCATACTGGTTTTACACTAACGTGTATCTGGAGAATTTTTCTTGCTACCAGGTACGTTCACCTGCTCATTTACCAAAATCTTCCTTACATTTCGGATGGTCCCGTTAGGGTCAGCGTGCTGGCTTTAGGGGCACTATCATCCCACTAGGTTACCCCCTTCTTGGCTTCGCCATCAGTTAGTGGTCCCGCGAGGCCGACACCTCGCCTCAAACGTGCAGAGGCAACCGCCCACCGCGCCAACTCGTTAGTAAGCCGCCTCACGTGTTGCATAGAGAGGGCCTCACCTGTCACTCCCTTCCCCTAGTCCTGTCTTACAGTCACCGAGAGGCCAACGCTCCTGCCACTACCACGAGTGGCCTCATTATCCCCTCGCGCCAAATCATAGGTAGAGCCTCTCAAGCCGCTTGGCAAATTAGTAGGGCCTCATCTGTCACCATGCAATTATAATTTTTCGCCGTCCGGCCTAGCTAGCTTGCCAGCACGATCCTGTGTTTTCCCAAGCTAATCAACTGTTTTGTTTTACTATGTCTCTGGAAGGGATAGAGAACTTCTCCCTACCTGGCACCCCTGCTAGATCCGTCACTGCTACCCAGGGAGACGGTCTAGCCAGTCCAGCACCCATCAGATCCTGGACAATCCCGCGCATAACGACGGAGTTAAGGTGACGGCATGTTCCCTTCCCCGCCACGGCGAGGGAAGCAGAGCTTTTCCGGCTGCTGCGCACGCCAATCGATAACAGGGAGGCAGGGGAAGGACCTAGCCAGTCCAGCACAGGGGATATACATACCATGCTGTCCTCCCTAAATGTCATCCATGTCTAAAGTCAACGCCAGGTTGGAGAGGCTGGAATCGGTCACCGCGACCCTCTCCTTGGCAGGGCCACCACCGGCAGCGTCACCGGCGCCGGCCGGATTGCCAGTGATCACGTCGACCATTAGCCGGGAGGACCAAGAAGTCAGCCCGGCGCACATAATACCGGAGGAGGAACCTGGGGTACCCATCGCCACCAAGAAGACAGAAGGGCCAGACACGGTCATCACCTTTCCTGGGTACCCAGTTGGATTCAGCCTCAATGCAAGCCAGTTTGCCATCTGGGAAGATCCAGGACATTCTCGCCCACATAGTCAACTACCTTCAACTCAGCACCGGCAACCGCAAAGAACTGCAGTCCCTGATGGGCTCCCTGATCTTTGCCATGCGCATCCACCTCAGGGTCGCTCATTTATATCACGACTCCTGCACCTCTCCCCTTTTTTCCTACACGACTCGCACGGGTTGTCCCTGGATGCCCACGCTACAGGCAGGTCTGGGCATGTGGGGGAGGTTTCTGTCCACCTGGAATGGCGGGAGCTTGTTTCTCCCTCAGCCGTCGGACTCTTCCCCCTCTATCTGGTCAGATGCGGCATCTACCAGGCTTCGCGGGGTTTTTTTTTTGGGAACGACTGGCTGTGGGGCAGCTGGCCTCCTGCGGTCCGGGGTTGGAGGGATTCTCCACTGCCTCAGCGCTTTTCAGATCTACCCCATCGTGGCGGCTGCCGTAGCGTGGGGTCATTCATGGGCAAACATGTCGGTCCTGTGCTATTCAGACAAACCATACGACCTGCCAGTTCTCAATCAGGATCGTTCCAAATCTCTCACAATCGTGAGGTTTCTGCGGAGAGTTCCTTGGTTGGCCACTTGCAATAATTTCTTCTTACATTGTTTCCATGTCCCGGGGGTGGGCAATACGGCAGCTGTCAGTCTGTCTCGCGTCAAATTTCAGGCATTTCATCAAGCTCTCCCATCAAGCGTCACCCACGGCCTCCATCACTCCATCATTTCAAACAGCTCATTCTGGATTAGAAGGCATCATGCGGCATAGCCAGTCTTTGTCCCGCTTAGCACTATCAGACGTTACACATAGAACATACGACAGAGCATTCACACTATTCAACAGGTCCTGTTGGAACACAACATCACGCACCCCCTTTTGTCATGACGTCTCTTCCGGGGTTGGCTTCCTTTTGCCACCTCAAACTCATGTCATACAACACCATCAAACCATATCTCACTGGCATTTCAACATCATATGCTAATCATACACCCCGATAACATCAGCTTCATGTCCTCGCACCAGATCAAATCCATACTCAGAGGTATTCAGGAAACGGAACCCGCACGTCCAGCCCAGGGGCTACCATAATCAATCATATCTTCAAAGCATTATCCGACTTACTGGACGCCACGCCTCTGGAAACAGATACCAACTCCATCATCAATACGGCATTTACTTGGCCTTCTATGGATTCCTGAGTTCCGGGAAATTCACTACAGCCTCCACGACCCGAACCTCACCTTGTCTTCTTGTCTCCCACTTGTCGAAACACATGGTTCACTACATCCTGTTCTTACCTCACTCCAAGAATAGTCAGCACTTACCCGTCAACATTTCATATTACCCCATGCACAACAGATGGTGTCCAGTCAGGGTCCTGGATGCTCAAAATCAGCGTCACAAGTTCTACCCTCTCAACCGCTACTTCAACTACATGGTTCGGTACTCACCACCACCACCTTCATGACCCATGTCGGGTCTTCCCTGACACAACTAGGCCTCAACGCAGCCAACTACTCAGGGCACTCCTTTCGCATTGGAGCCACGTCCACGGCCTCCAGTGCCAACATCCTCACTCATGTCATCAGGGGATTGGGGCGCTGGGAGTCATCCGCTTACGCGCAATACATTCCCAATCCAACACAAGAGTTTAAGAGTGGCTTTCCAAAACATGCCGGGTTAAGCTATTGATACATCAATTGGCTACAATAAACTGGTTATTTCCATTTTTGCCCTCTTCTTTCTCAGGCCTACCTCATCCTCGGTTTCGGCACACCACAACCGACTGCACTCATTCCCTGCTTTCCCAGGGCTCTTCACTGTACTACCGTAAGCCCCTTACACAAGTATTAAGGCAGATTGCCTGGATTTGTGGGAGGGGCTGAGGTCCGCCTCCAGCCTATTTAGGGCACTCCCCTTACCTGGCTCCTGCATCATTGAGGTCTGAGCTTTTGACCCTCCCACCACTCCACTCATTTACAACTCATTTCTTCCATATCTTTTCCATTGGGTAGGCCCTCTTCTTTCTCAGGCCTACCTCATCCTCGGTTTCGGCACACCACAACCGACTGCACTCATTCCCTGCTTTCCCAGGGCTCTTCACTGTACTACCGTAAGCCCCTTACACAAATATATATATATATATATATACATACATACATAGTGGGGTCTCTCACGTTATCAGACGCTAATATTTTCTGCGTGTTAGCAGGTCTGTTTCAATTATAGTCATGTTAGATCCTGTCACGACTACAGGCAGTAATACGTATATCTCGTCTTCAGACATGGTTAAGTCCTGTCACGACTACAGGTAGTAATATGTCTGTCACGTTTACAGACATGTTTAAATCCTATCGGCTATAGGCAGTAATTTATTACGTCTGTTACGTCTACAGTCATCAAGTATCACACCCACAGGCAGTAGTTTATTACGTCTGTCACGTTAAAGCCACATGTAAGTCCTGTTACGTTTTCTGGCAGCATGCGGTCACAGGTATCTCTGGTATAATCATGTTTTGGGTCGTTGTTGGTACTTCTTCACGCACAAGGGCAGTTTCGGGTGGCCACCGCACATACTCGCTCATCTGAGGAGTTTCTTGGAGTGTTGGCTGCACAAGCTAGGTATGTTATACCTATGGCGTTAATCCTGTCACATCTGTTTAGAAACATGTCTCAAGAATCCCATGTTGGAGATACATCTTCGTCTCACGGGAGTGTCATGTCTCATTGAGGATGAGACGCAAGACCGTCTTTAAGATCTTGGACGGTGCCCAAATTGACAGCGGAACTTACCAGGAGAGGAGTTCCATTTACAGCCTCAGCTAGGAAGGCGGAACTGTTTCGTTTGCTCTCATCAGATTTGGCGGGTCCGTACCCGGGTGGGGGTATCCATTGATACCATCCAGACCTCTCTCACCCAACTACATGCAGCCATTAATTCTATGGCAACGTCAATGTCGGACTTCCAGGCCCGCTGGAATCAGTTGAAGCAGGCGCTACAGCATCTCATCTTGTGGGTTGGAGTCAGGTTCTCCCAGCCCTCAGGCTGGTGTTTCTGGTGGGTCAGGTCTGACTCCTTCAATCACTCCATCCCATTTTATTCCAGCCAATATACGTCAGGACATAATTGAAGGCAAAGATGTCAATCTCGCTTCCCTGCTTATAGCGGCCCATGAAGCACCTGATAATAGAACCATAGTCTGCGGTGAAGTGTCTGTAATATTGAAATCTAAAGATCTGACGTTAAATAGGAAACTTAGTATAGCGGGATTTGTTTTAGCCTTCAGTCTATACAGAGATGTGATCTGCACCATTAACCCGCAGCGCAGGGAAGAATTAGATTTGTACCGGTATAAGGTGGTGGACCTGGCCTATAAATATGGTGGGCCCTCCTTCTATGACTATCACCGTTCCTTCTCTGCGAAGGCAGCGGCGGCGCTGGTTCAGTTTCAGCATACGGTAGATTGGTCCAACATTAACACAGAATTATTTTGTAGGCATTAAAGCTCCATCATGTGCTAGGTGTAATTCTTATTCCCACACGACAGACTGGTGTTCGTTTACTAGTCATCCCGCCCAGGTGCCAGCTGGTAATACCCCAGGTCCATCAGTCAGCAAAGCGGTCCCGGGGTTCGACAAGTTGGGGCGGCCTATCAAGTATTTGGGGAAATCACAAATATGCAATAACTTTAACTATTCAGCATGTCATTACAGTCAGTGCCGCCTATTGCATTTATGCGCTATTTGTTTTAGAGCACATCCCCGCGTAGTTTGTACGCCAAACAATCTGTATTTAGCATGACTAGGCGTGGTGAATGTTGATCTCTTTAGTTCATTGCTAAACACTCATCCAGATTCTGATTGGGTCCAATTCATGGTTAATGGCTTGACCAATGGTTTTCATACAGGTCTGGTGGCTCTTCCGCAATCCACTTATGAGTGTAAGAATTTGCAGTCGGCTTCCAGAGACCCCGTGGCCATATCGCAGCTCATTCAGGCTGAATTGGACAAGGGGTATCTGATTGGTCCATTGAAGCATTCCCCCTTTAAATGTTTGAGGATCAACCCTGTCGGGGTTGTCTCCGGGAAATTTAATAATAAAAAAAGATTAATATATGATTTGTCGGCCCCACATTCTTTACCCATACCCAGCCTTAATTCCTTAATCCCGTCCGAGGAATTTGCTATGAAATATGCTTCAGTTGATGAAGCCATTCAGTTGATACTGAGTTTAGGTAAGGGGATCTGGTTATCCAAAGCGGACATTACGGACGCTTTCAAGTAACTCCCAATTCAACCTGAGTTGTGGCAATGGCATGGTCTGAAGTGGTTAGGTCAATATTACTGTGCGAACAAATTGACGTTCGGATCAAAGTCTAGCCCTTGGATTTTCAATCAATTCGCCCGGGCATTACATTGGATTTTACAAGATTTATTTCGTGTTAATCATGTTACTCATTATATGGATGATTTTTTTGTTGATCGAACCCCCAACGCAAGCACCTCAAGATCTACAGGTGTTACAGTCAGTATTTGCAGACCTTAGAGTTCCGATAGCTCCACATAAGGTGAAGGGTCCCAGTACCTCAATCACGTTCCTGGGCATATGTCTGGACACAGTTAAGATGGAAGCTAGTCTCCAACAAGATAAGTTGAGCTGAGGATCAAAGAAGTGGTGCACAGGCTAGCCCAACTTCACCATGCGTATTATACCCCAAGGCAGGTCATTTATATCTAGACTGTGAGATTTGCTCCCTTATACTCTAGGTCAGGATAGTCCAGTGCATCTAGACCAAGAAGCTATGGCCGATCTGGTTATGTGGGATAAGTTCTTGGCTCATTGAAATGGCATTTCATTATTTATTCCTGCGGTATCTAATGACTCTTCAGTGGTCCATACGGATGCATCATCCACCGTGGGTTTTGTGGCTATCTATGGTACCCACTGGTTTTCTGATCTATGGCCACTGGAGATTGTTAATATGGCGGGTTTTCCAGGTGTTCCCCTTTATTCGAGATCTACCCCTTAGTGGGGGCTGCCCGGGTTTGGGGAACACTGTGGAAAAATCAGACAGTTCTTTTCCTCACAGATAACGAGGCATAAGTAGATATTCTTAAAAAAGGTAGATCAGACTCCAGGCAGATCATGTCTTTTGTCAGGAGGCTTGTCTGGCTGTTCCTACGGCACAATTTTCACATCAGGTGTGAACATATTAGGGGGCATAGCAACCTGGCTACCGATGTCTTGTCTAGGCGTAATTTGTCACTCTTTTTTCAGGTCTGTCCACAGGCGGACCGAATACCGTCGCTTGCCCCCTGACTCGACCAGTTAGTGATGGAATAGCAACTCACCTCGCTACCGCCAGGTCTCTCATGTCTAAAGCTCTGTCCAGTAATACTCTGAGGACATATCAGACGGCCTGGGTGTTATTCAACGACTTCAAAAAGTCCTATTCACCAGTAGGGGTGGATAACATAGCTTACCTATTGGCTTTTGCCGCATTTTGCCACTCTCACTGTAAGTTGGCATACAGCACAATTAAGTTGTACTTAGCTGGGATACAACATCATTTATATATGCTGCACCCCGATCGACCCTCCTTGTTCTCAGCACATCCGATAAGGATGCTATTGAAGGGTATCCAGAAGGGGGCCGTTGTGGTGCGTCCTTCGCGTCAGCCGTTTACGGGGGCGATGTTCAGATTACTGTCCAATAAGCTACAGAAGAATCCGTTTGGTAAATATGTTAGCTTATTAATCAAGACCGCAATGTATCTAGCCTTTTACGGTTTCTTAGACCAGGTGAATTTACCTGTGCCACAAACTGTAAAAACTATTTAAGGAAGAACCAGTTGGCATGGGATGCAGGGGCGGATTAAGTGCATGATAGGCCCGGGGCTGTCTACCAAACTTGGGCCCCCCCCCCTCATCCTCCTCCATTTTAGTTTTTAGGGGGGTTTTTTTGTATGAAGAGGCTGCGGTGCTTCATGGGAGCCACAGTCTCTTCTTAGGCCATATGACATCTTCAGACTAAAAAAAAAATACCCCAAATTGGGTCCTAAACTGAAAAATTTAGTCACCAAATTTAAAATACATATAATTGTAATAAAAAAGACATGGAGGAGAATACAGCACCACATACCTCTTACATCCAGTGACATCTCCTGTCATGTAGACCTTCTCTTTCCTCTTCTCCTCCATTTGACCCAGACCGCCATGGCAAATTCTTTCAGCCACATCTCGTCTCTACACTTTGTAACACAGACACGTTAGATTTCTAAATTTTTCCATCAACCTCCTCATCCTGGTGTCCCCACAGCGTCATCCTGCCACCCCCAATACTGTGCCCATTGTTCTCCCCAATGCCCCAGGTACTATACTGCTGAAAAAATAGTGACCCTAATAGACATAATTGGGGTAATTTATCAAACTGGTGTAAAGTAGAACTGGATTTCCAAAAGAGCTGTCAAATATGAAAGGTGGAATCTGATTGGCTGTTATGGGCAACTAAGCCAGTTCTACTTTACACCAGTTTGATAAATTACCCCAAATGTTCCTATAGTGTCCACAGCAGCTATAATGTCCCCTAGAGTGCCCCCAGTGATAATAACACCCTCTATTGTGCTCCAGGCAATAATCCCTGTATAGTGTCCCCAGAAATAATATAATTGCCCCTACAGTGCCTCCCCAATAGCAACACCCCCATATAGTAATTTACACCACACTGCCCCCACATAGTAATCCCCCATAGTAATTTGCCCCCAAACTGCCCCCATATAGTAGTTTTCCCCCCACACAGTAATTTGCTCTACACTGCCCCCACATAGTAATTTCCACCACACTGCCCCCACATAGTAATTTGCCCCCACATAGCAATTTCCCCACACACACAATAGTTTCCCCCACACTGCCCCCACATAGCAATTTGCCCCCACACTGCCCTCACAGCAATTTGCCCCCACACTGCCCTCACATAGCAATTTGCCCCCACACTGCCCTCACTGAGCAATTAGCCCCCACACTGCCCCCACATAGTAATTAGCCCCCACACTGCCCCCACATAGTAATTAGCCCCCACATAGTAATTAGCCCCCACACTGCCCCCACATAGCAATTTGCCCCCACATAGTAATTAGCCCCCCACATAGTAATTAGCCCCCACATAGTAATTAGCCCCCACATAGTAATTAGCCCACACATAGCATTCCCTCCCATAATAATTTGGCCCCATACAGCCCCCACATTCCCCCCCCCAATGTACTCGATTTAACTTCCCTAATATGTCCTCCTGTGTGCCCCCCCCCCCCCCCAGTAGGCACATGAAATAAAAAAAAAAAATAATGAACAAAAAAATTAAAAGATAAATACTCACCTACTGTACACTGCGTGCAGAATTATTAGGCAAATGAGTATTTTGACCACATCATCCTCTTTATGCATGTTGTCTTACTCCAAGCTGTATAGGATCGAAAGCCTACTACCAATTAAACATATTAGGTGATGTGCATCTCTGTAATGAGAAGGGGTGTGGTCTAATGACATCAACACCCTATATCAGGTGTGCATAATTATTAGGCAACTTCCTTTCCTTTGGCAAAATGGGTCAAAAGAAGGACTTGACAGGCTCAGAAAAGTCAAAAATAGTGAGATATCTTGCAGAGGGATGCAGCACTCTTAAAATTGCAAAGCTTCTGAAGCGTGATCATCGAACAATCAAGCGTTTCATTCAAAATAGTCAACAGGGTCGCAAGAAGCGTGTGGAAAAACCAAGGCGCAAAATAACTGCCCATGAACTGAGAAAAGTCAAGCGTGCAGCTGCCAAGATGCCACTTGCCACCAGTTTGGCCATATTTCAGAGCTGCAACATCACTGGAGTGCCCAAAAGCACAAGGTGTGCAATACTCAGAGACATGGCCAAGGTAAGAAAGGCTGAAAGACGACCACCACTGAACAAGACACACAAGCTGAAACGTCAAGACTGGGCCAAGAAATATCTCAAGACTGATTTTTCTAAGGTTTTATGGACTGATGAAATGAGAGTGAGTCTTGATGGGCCAGATGGATGGGCCCGTGGCTGGATTGGTAAAGGGCAGAGAGCTCCAGTCCGACTCAGACTCCAGCAAGGTGGAGGTGGAGTACTGGTTTGGGCTGGTATCATCAAAGATGAGCTTGTGGGGCCTTTTCGGGTTGAGGATGGAGTCAAGCTCAACTCCCAGTCCTACTGCCAGTTTCTGGAAGACACCTTCTTCAAGCAGTGGTACAGGAAGAAGTCTGCATCCTTCAAGAAAAACATGATTTTCATGCAGGACAATGCTCCATCACACGCGTCCAAGTACTCCACAGCGTGGCTGGCAAGAAAGGGTATAAAAGAAGAAAATCTAATGACATGGCCTCCTTGTTCACCTGATCTGAACCCCATTGAGAACCTGTGGTCCATCATCAAATGTGAGATTTACAAGGAGGGAAAACAGTACACCTCTCTGAACAGTGTCTGGGAGGCTGTGGTTGCTGCTGCACGCAATGTTGATGGTGAACAGATCAAAACACTGACAGAATCCATGGATGGCAGGCTTTTGAGTGTCCTTGCAAAGAAAGGTGGCTATATTGGTCACTGATTTGTTTTTGTTTTGTTTTTGAATGTGAGAAATGTATATTTGTGAATGTTGAGATGTTATATTGGTTTCACTGGTACAAATAAATAATTGAAATGGGTATATATTTGTTTTTTGTTAAGTTGCCTAATAATTATGCACAGTAATAGTCACCTGCACACACAGATATCCCCCTAAAATAGCTAAAACTAAAAACAAACTAAAAACTACTTCCAAAAATATTCAGCTTTGATATTAATGAGTTTTTTGGGTTCATTGAGAACATGGTTGTTGTTCAATAATAAAATTAATCCTCAAAAATACAACTTGCCTAATAATTCTGCACTCCCTGTATGTCCAGGGCCAGGCGCTTGCTCGCAGAGTCAGGCGCGTCACAGTGCTGCGTCCCGGCACAGGCGCGCGATGACGTCATCACGCACGCCTGCGCCGGGATTTCTCTACCGCATAGGCCACAGGCCTTTAAGGCCTGAAGCCTATGGCGGTGATCGCGGACGGGACAGGGAGCTATGCGCTCCCGTGCCCCGCAGCAGTATGTGGGCGTTCGGGTTAGCATTGGGCCCCCCAGCGGTGCTGGGCCCGGGGCTGCCGACCCGAACGTCCCTATTGTAATCCGCCACTGATGGGATGGTGCTTGTTATATTCTTACCTTGGCCTCTTCAAAGACTGCCCAAGTGGAGCAACAGATGGAAGTTATTTCCCCACCGGTAACAGGTGGTGTCCAGTGAAGGCCTTACAGGAATGGTTGCTTTACCTTGGGGTTGCCCCTGGCGATTCTCTTTAAGTAGCCAGAATGTTCTGTTGTTCGCATATTATTGAGGAATGTAGGTGTTGTTCCCAGCTCAATAACAGGGCACTCTTTCCGCATTAGAGCAGCCTCTGCGGCCTCCAAATATAATGTTCCGGTGCATATTATTAAACAGTTAGGCAGATGGAAGTCAGCATGCTATACGCAATACATACCTGATCCACAATGTGAAATGTCTAAAGCTTTCAGAAATCTGGTGTTGTAAATAAGATTATTAAAAAACATAATTATCTGAACCTATGTTTTGTTGTTTTTTGGCCTCTTCAGCCTACCCTCCGTTCAGCAGTTTCGGCATAACTCTACTGCTATTATAGTGGAGGGAGGTAGGTAGGTTCATGCCTCATAGCCGACCTGAACACAAGTTTTAGGCAAAGTATTTTGCCGCATTTGTGTGAGGAGAGGAGGGGCAAGCGCTTTTTTAGTCCGTAACGGCACTGGCATGCTGCCGACAACTAGTTTTGCCCCACCTTCCCTAAACCCTCTTTATTTTAATACCTCAATGGGATTGGCCTTTTCAGCCTACCCTCCATTCAGCAGTTTCGGCATAACTCTACTGCCATCATAGTGAAGGGAGGTAGGTAGGTTCATGACTCATAGCCGACACAAACTTAACTGCAAATCTGACAGCAGTTCAACAAGATGCACAGGGCGATTTTACTCAACCTGCACTGTCCCTGCAGTCTCCCTATGCCCTCCCTACAGTTTCTAAAAACTCTTCCTACGATCTCCCTGCACTGTCCCTGCTGTCTCCCTATCCAATATTCTACAATAAAAAGCTTTCTGAAACACTGTCCCTAGTAAATAAGTGCTTGCCACGTCTCTCCCTATGCTCTGCTCGCAATGAAATGGCGGAGACCACGTGGGATGAGGCTTTTTATAGGGCTGTGAATTCACAGGGGATGGCTATCTGCTCATTGACTGGATGCACAGCATTATGGGTCATATCGCATTCCCAGGCTTGTTACTTTCACTTTGTAACACGTGCAGCAGCCATTTTAGAATGAAAAACCAAAAAACGACTCGTTACCATGAAGCACGAGGAAATTCGGATTTGTGGCGAATCCAATTTTTCCTAAACTTCGGATCGAATTCCACTTTGGATACCTCTCCATAACTTGCGTATCCAGCACTAGTCTAAATGTAAGACAGCTCCCTAGCTGTCTTACATTTAGACCATTTTCTACACCTAAAACAGTAAAAACGCCCAAACTTTTAGACTTGGCATGAGCGGGGAAAAGTCGCAGATAGCGGCGCAACTAACTGCGCCTGAAATACAGTATGCCTCATATAGGCGTATTTCAGAATAATAAATGACCACAACTGTTAGTTAACGCCGTCAAATGTGCATTTACCCATAGCTATGTATGTCAGTGTCATTCAGACATCATTTACTATTGCTGTCACCGCATTCAAGAACTTAAATGGTAAGAGGAGAGAAAGCCAAAATTCTAGAAGACCTCATTATTGAATTCAAGAAATTCACTAATCATATATATAGTATGTACTAAACATTCAGTTATTCAGTTATCCTGTACTTATACTGAGTTACATCCTGTATACTCCAGAGCTGCACTCACTATTCTGCTGGTGGAGTCACTGTGTACATACATTACATTACTTATCCTGTACTGATCCTGAGTTACATCCTGTATTATACTCCAGAGCTGCACTCACTATTCTGCTGGTGGAGTCACTGTGTACATACATTACATTACTTATCCTGTGCTGATCCTGAGTTACATCCTGTATTATACTCCAGAGCTGCACTCACTGTTCTGCTGGTGCAGTCACTGTGTACATACATTACTTATCCTGTACTGATCCTGAGTTACATCCTGTATTATACTCCAGAGCTGCACTTACTATTCTGCTGGTGGAATCACTGTGTACATACAGTGCATTACTTAGGCCTCTTTCACACTTGCGTTGTTGGGATCCGGCGTGCACTTCCGTTGCCGGAGGTGCCCGCCGGATCCGGAAAAAGGCAAGTGTACCGAAAGCATTTGAAGACGGAACCGTCTTCAAAATGCTTTCAGTGCTACTATGGCACCCAGGACGCTATTAAAGTCCTGGTTGCCATAGTAGTAGTGGGGCGCGGGGGAGCGGTATACTTATGCAGTACGCCAGACCTGCAGGGTATTGCGATTGTGAGGTCACGGTTATGGCAAGCGAGGGTTACTCACAGTTCTGTAGGAAAACCCTGGGCAGGCATACTGCAGTGAAGGAGAGGCTGGCACAGGAGTCCTCTGGGGCACACTCTGTATTTAGGGACCAGGCCGGTGGTGGATGAGGTGCCCTGGATGTTGCAGGTGTTTTATGTGCCTGGGGCAAGGTCCCTTTAAGGTACGTGACGCCAGTGCCTGTAACGGTGGCACACCGGTGGGTAGTATTAATAAGTGAGGTAGACAGATGGTATGGTGAACCAAACTTTTCTTTACTGAACAGTTCAACTTTATGCAATAAGGTAGTTGTACAGTCCTTTGTACTACAACTTTGCAAGCAGGCTATTCCACAAGATGGCAGGTATAAGTTATGCAAGATACTCAGAGGGTAAATCCACAATGCACTCAGAATCAGGTTGTACCTTTCCTCGGAAATAGTGTACACTGTCCTTTCTAGAACTCCTGTCTGGTTTACAATCCCAAGGCCCGAATGCCTAAATGGTGGCTTATATCCTTGGTATATATATCTTCCTCTGGTATTTAATCCTTGCTTTTCTCTCTAAAGCATCTGCCTATCAGGGTTACTAATCTTTGCCTGTGACATACTTGCTTTGTTGCTGAAGGGCTGTGGTTTCTCCCAGGAGGTTCTGTCCTGCAACTGGGGTGTCTTCAGAGCTAACTAAGGCTCTCTTGATCCGCAGGTAGGCTAGGATCCCTCTACTAGCCTCCTGGTAACAACTAGAAGCCTGGGCTGTCTAGCTGCATGTCAGGAGGAGGCCCTCAGCTCGTCCCTGGCTGGTGCCTTCTCACTTCTGTCACTGCAGACTCCTGACTCTGAACTAACTCTCCCTGTCTGGGCCTTGACATTTATACTAGGGGCTCCCTATCTCCCTCTAGTGCCTGGGATGTCTAACTACACCCAGCTAGGCCTGCTATTGCATAATACAGGGAACATTGCATATAAAAACACATTATAAAATACATTGATTGCACAATTACATATGACATTCCTGTCCCTTGTGAGTAGGAGTAACGCACACACCAATTGACCCTTGTGTAGTGCCCACGCCAATCCAGCGGGACACTACACTTACAGTCCGTGCGGCTCCCGGGGCGCTCCACAGTGACTTCAGGGCGCCCCATGCGCATGGATGACATGATCCATGCGCTTGGGGCACCCTGACGTCACTCTGGAGCGCCCACGGAGCCACACGGACGGTAAGTATACTGCTCCCCCGCTCCCCACTACACTTTACCATGGCTGCCAGGACTTTAGCGTCCCGGCAGCCATGGTAACCATTCAGAAAAAGCTAAATGTCGGGTCCGGCAATGCGCCGAAACGACGTTTAGCTTAAGGCTGGATCCGGATCAATGCCTTCCAATGGGCATTAATTCCGGATCCGGCCTTGCGGCAAGTGTTCCGGATTTTTGGCCGGAGCAAAAAGCGCAGCATGCTGCGGTATTTTCTCCGGCCAAAAAACGTTCCGTTCCGGAACTGAAGACATCCTGATGCATCCTGAACGGATTACTCTCCATTCAGAATGCATTAGGATAATCCTGATCAGGATTCTTCCGGCATAGAGCCCCGACGACGGAACTCTATGCCGGAAGAAAAGAACACAGGTGTGAAAGAGCCCTTATCCTGTACTGATCCGGAGTTACATCCTGTATTATACTCCAGAGCTGCACTCACTATTCTGCTGGTGCAGTCACTGTGTACATACATTACATTACTTATCCTGTACTGATCCTGAGTTACATCCTGTATTATACTCCAGAGCTGCACTCACTATTCTGCTGGTGCAGTCACTGTGTACATACATTACTTATCCTGTACTGATCCTGAGTTACATCCTGTATAATACTCCAGAGCTGCACTCACTATTCTGCTGGTGGAGTCCCTGTGTACATACATTACATTACTTATCCTGTACTGATCCTGAGTTACATCCTGTATTATACTCCAGAGCTGCACTTACTATTCTGCTGGTGCAATCACTGTGTACATACATTACATTACTTATCCTGTACTGATCCTGAGTTACATCCCGTATTATTCTCCAGAGCTGCACTCACTATTCTGCTGGTGGAGTCACTGTGTACATACATTACATTACTTATCCTGTCCTGATCCTGAGTTACATCCTGTATTATACTCCAGAGCTGCACTCACTATTCTGCTGGTGCAGTCACTGTGTACATACATTACTTATCCTGTACTGATCCTGAGTTACATCCTGTATAATACTCCAGAGCTGCACTCACTATTCTGCTGGTGGAGTCCCTGTGTACATACATTACATTACTTATCCTGTACTGATCCTGAGTTGCATCCTGTATTATACTCCAGAGCTGCACTCACTATTCTGCTGGTGCAGTCACTGTGTACATACATTACATTACTTATCCTGTACTGATCCTGAGTTACACCCTGTATTATACTCCAGAGCTGCACTCACTATTCTGCTGGTGGAGTCCCTGTGTACATACATTACATTACTTATCCTGTACTGATCCTGAGTTGCATCCTGTATTATATTCCAGAGCTCGTCATAAATTAAGCACATCCTCTGGCGGCACAGGTGAGTCCTCTCCTGCATAACGTAAATGGGACGGATCGGTTATGCAGCCCATAGACTTCTATTATGATGGAATGAATAACGGAATGCCTTCCGTGGTAACTGAATCCATAACGTAATTCTGCTTTTACCAGTAAACGAATCGCAAACGAATTTCATAAGCGGAAATTCGCTCATCTCTAGTTACTATTGTAGCAGGTGTGTGCTGTGAACTGTGATGCCTTGTAGGATAAAAATAGAGATTCAGGAAGGTTTCAGTCACATTTTTTTTTATTGAAACGGTTTTTTAAACAGTTTCTAAATAATCCTTCGCTCTAAAAAAACAAAAGTTTGTGAGATGAAAACTAAAGATATTATTGGTTCGGCTCTTTTTTCATCTACATTGTAGATTCCATGTATAATGATGTTCCCAGGAATGTGAAGCATTCATCATATGACCAGAAACTGATGGACCCAATGGACTTATTTTATGGCCTGTTGGGGTTCCCCATGATGTGTCTTTCTATGTAGCACTATTCTTCCCATCAAATCTGACAGACGGACAAAGATGTGAACAGAGCCTTATTCCTGCACAGCCAGTCTCTCTTATCCATTGCTTCATGCTGACAGTCCATGTCAAGTTCTCCACAATGACTTCCCATTAAGTGGCCGCCAGGACCAACCATTGGCAGAGGTAAAGATAATAATAATCGCTGTGCATCGTATGTCCTACGGGGAGTGACACTAGGAGAGTCACTTGTAGGAAAGGATTTGGGTGTCCAATGTCAATCAGCTGCTTCTAAGGCTACATGCACAGTACCATATGTTTTGCGGTCCGCAAATTGCGGATCCCCCCCAAAAAATAGATGACGTCCGTATGGCATCCGTTTTTTTGGCTGATCTATTGTAACAATGTCTATCCTTGTCCTCAAAATTGACAAAAATAGGACATGTTCTATCTTTTTTGCAGGGCTACGGAACGGACATATGGATGTGGATACTACATTGTGTGCTGTCCGCATTTTTTGCAGACCCATTGAAATGCATGTGTCTGCATCCTATCCACAAAAAAAACAAAACAGAACGGACACGGAAACAAAATACGTTCATGTGCATAAGGCCTAATGCCACCAGGATATTGTCATGCATTAAACGAGGCATGGACTCGCAGGGCATGGATGTAATATTACCACTTTACAAAGCGTTGGTGCGGCCTCATCTGGAATATGCAGTTTAGTTCTGGGCACCAGTCAATAGAAAGGATGCCCTGAAGCTGGAGTGAGAGTAAAGGAGATCGACTAAACCAGTGGTGCCCAACCATTTTTCGTCTGAGGGCCGCACTAGACTTGGTATAAATTTCGCGGGCCGGAACCAGGTAGCTTTGCAAGAAAGAAATGCAAATGCTGTGAGGGGGCACGTGTGAGCATTACTACTGTGAAGAGGGCACATATCTGGCATAACTACTGTGAGGGGCACATATCTGGGCATAACTACTGTGAGGGGGCACGAGTGAGCATTACTACTGTGAAGAGGGCACATATCTGGGCATAACTACTGTGAGGGGGCACATATCTGGGCATAACTACTGTGAGGGGGCACATATCTGGGCATAACTACTGTGAGGGGGCATGTGTGAGCATTACGTCTGTGAAGAGGGCACATATCTTGGCATTATTACTGTGAGGGGGCACATATCTGGGCATAACTATTGGGAGGGGGCACATATCAGGGTATAACTACAGTGAGGAGGGCACATATCTGGGCATAACTACTGTAAAGAGGGCACATATCAGGGCATAACTACTGTGAGGGGGCACGAGTGAGCATTACTACTGTGAAGAGGGCACATATCTGGCATAACTACTGTGGGGGGGCACAAATCTGGGCATAACTACTGTGAGGGGGCACATATCAGGGTATAACTACTGTGAGGAGGGCACATATCAGGGCATAACTACTGTGAAGAGGGCACATATCTGGGCATAACTACTGTGAGGGGGCACATATCTGGGCATAACTACTGTGAGGGGTCATGTGTGAGCATTACGTCTGTTAAGAGGGCACAAATGTTGGCATTATTACTGTGAGGGGGCACATATCTGGGCATAACTACTGTGAGGAGGGCACATATCAGGGCATAACTACTGTGAAGAGGGCACATATCAGGGCATAACTACTGTGAGGGGGCACGAGTGAGCATTACTACTGTGAAGAGGGCACATATCTGGGTATAACTACTGTTAGGGGGCACATATCTGGGCATAACTACTGTGAGTGGGCATGTGTGAGCATTACGTCTGTGAAGAGGGCACATATCTTGGCATTATTACTGTGAGGTGGCATGTGATGTATACATGTGTGTAATGTATGTAGTGCAGTATGTGATGATCACACACTGCACTACATACTTTACACACATGTATACAGTCGTGGCCAAATGTTTTGAGAATGACAAAAATATTAGTTTTCACAAAGTTTGCTGCTAAACTGCTTTTAGATCTTTGTTTCAGTTGTTTCTGTGATGTAGTGAAATATAATTACACGCACTTCATACGTTTCAAAGGCTTTTATCGACAATTACATGACATTTATGCAAAGAGTCAGTATTTGCAGTGTTGGCCCTTCTTTTTCAGGACCTCTGCAATTCGACTGGGCATGCTCTCAATCAACTTCTGGGCCAATTCCTGACTGATAGCAACCCATTCTTTCATAATCACTTCTTGGAGTTTGTCAGAATTAGTGGGTTTTTGTTTGTCCACCCGCCTCTTGAGGATTGACCACAAGTTCTCAATGGGATTAAGATCTGGGGAGTTTCCAGGCCATGGACCCAAAATGTCAACGTTTTGGTCCCCGAGCCACTTAGTTATCACTTTTGCCTTATGGCACGGTGCTCCATCGTGCTGGAAAATGCATTGTTCTTCACCAAACTGTTGTTGGATTGTTGGAAGAAGTTGCTGTTGGAGGGTGTTTTGGTACCATTCTTTATTCATGGCTGTGTTTTTGGGCAAAATTGTGAGTGAGCCCACTCCCTTGGATGAGAAGCAACCCCACACATGAATGGTCTCAGGATGCTTTACTGTTGGCATGACACAGGACTGATGGTAGCGCTCACCTTTTCTTCTCCGGACAAGCCTTTTTCCAGATGCCCCAAACAATCGGAAAGAGGCTTCATCGGAGAATATGACTTTGCCTCAGTCCTCAGCAGTCCATTCACCATACTTTCTGCAGAAGATCAATCTGTCCCTGATATTTTTTTTGGAGAGAAGTGGCTTCTTTGCTGCCCTTCTTGACACCAGGCCATCTTCCAAAAGTCTTCGCCTCACTGTGCGTGCAGATGCGCTCAGACCTTCCTGCTGCCATTCCTGAGCAAGCTCTGCACTGGTGGCACTCCGATCCCGCAGCTGAATCCTCTTTAGGAGACGATCCTGGCGCTTGCTGGACTTTCTTGGACGCCCTGAAGCCTTCTTAACAAGAATTGAACCTCTTTCCTTGAAGTTCTTGATGATCCTATAAATTGTTGATTGAGGTGCAATCTTAGTTGCCACAATATCCTTGCCTGTGAAGCCATTTTTATGCAACGCAATGATGGCTGCACGCGTTTCTTTGCAGGTCACCATGGTTAACAATGGAAGAACAATGATTTCAAGCATCACCCTCCTTTTAACATGTCAAGTCTGCCATTTTAACCCAATCAGCCTGACATAATGATCTCCAGCCTTGTGCTCGTCAACATTCTCACCTGAGTTAACAAGACGATTACTGAAATGATCTCAGCAGGTCCTTTAACCACCTCCGGACCGCTGTACGCACAGACGCGTCCTGGAGGTGGTTGATTCATTCCTCCTGGACGCGCCGGCGCGTCCTCTCGCGAGACGCGAGATTTCCTGTGAACGCGCGCAAACAGGCGCGCGCGCTCACAGGAACGGAAGGTAAGAGAGTTGATCTCCAGCCTGCCAGCGGCGATCGTTCGCTGGCAGGCTGGAGATGTGTTTTTTTTAACCCCTAACAGGTATATTAGACGCTGTTTTGATAACAGCGTCTAATATACCTGCTACCTGGTCCTCTGGTGGTCCCATTTGTTTGGATCGACCACCAGAGGACACAGGTAGCTCAGTAAAGTCCCACCAAGCACCACTACACTACACTACACCCCCCCCCCCGTCACTTATTAACCCCTTATTAGCCCCTGATCACCCCTGATCACCCCATATAGACTCCCTGATCACCCCCCTGTCATTGATCACCCCCCTGTCATTGATTACCCCCCTGTAAAGCTCCATTCAGATGTCCGCATGATTTTTACGGATCCACTGATAGATGGATCGGATCCGCAAAACGCATCCGGACGTCTGAATGAAGCCTTACAGGGGCGTGATCAATGACTGTGGTTATCACCCCATATAGACTCCCTGATCACCCCCCCTGTCATTGATTACACCCCTGTCATTGATCAACCCCTGTAAAGCTCCATTCAGACGTCCGCATGATTTTTACGGATCCACTGATAGATGGATCGGATCCGCAAAACGCATCCGGACGTCTGAATGAAGCCTTACAGGGGCGTGATCAATGACTGTGGTGATCACCCCATATAGACTCCCTGATCACCCCCCTGTAAAGCTCCATTCAGATGTCCGCATGATTTTTACGGATGCACTGATAGATGGATCCGATCCGCAAAACGCATCCGGACGTCTGAATGAAGCCTTACAGGGGCATGATCAATGACTGTGGTGATCACCCCATATAGACTCCCTGATCACCCCCCTGTAAAGCTCCATTCAGATGTCCGCATGATTTTTACGGATGCACTGATAGATGGATCCGATCCGCAAAACGCATCCGAACGTCTGAATGAAGCCTTACAGGGGCATGATCAATGACTGTGGTGATCACCCCATATAGACTCCCTGATCACCCCCCTGTAAAGCTCCATTCAGATGTCCGCATGATTTTTACGGATGCACTGATAGATGGATCCGATCCGCAAAACGCATCCGGACGTCTGAATGAAGCCTTACAGGGGCATGATCAATGACTGTGGTGATCACCCCATATAGACTCCCTGATCACCCCCCCGTAAAGCTCCATTCAGATGTCCGCATGATTTTTACGGATGCACTGATAGATGGATCCGATCCGCAAAACGCATCCGGACGTCTGAATGAAGCCTTACAGGGGCATGATCAATGACTGTGGTGATCACCCCATATAGACTCCCTGATCACCCCCCTGTCATTGATTACCCCCCTGTAAAGCTCCATTCAGATGTCCGCATGATTTTTACGGATGCACTGATAGATGGATCGGATCCGCAAAACGCATCCGGACGTCTGAATGAAGCCTTACAGGGGCATGATCAATGACTGTGGTGATCACCCCATATAGACTCCCTGATCACCCCCCTGTCATTGATTACCCCCCTGTAAAGCTCCATTCAGACATCCGCATGATTTTTACGGATCCACTGATAGACTGATCGGATCCGTAAAAATCATACGGACGTCTGAATGGAGCCTTACAGGGGCGTGATCAATGACTTTGGTGATCACCCCATATAGACTCCCTGATCACCCCCCTGTCATTGATCACCCCCCTGTCATTGATCAACCCCCCTGTCATTGATCAACCCCCCTGTCATTGATCACCCCTCTGTAAGGCTCCATTCAGATATTTTTTTGGCCCAAGTTAGCGGAATTTTTTTTTTTTTTTCTTACAAAGTCTCATATTCCACTAACTTGTGTCAAAAAATTAAATCTCACATGAACTCACCATACCCCTCACGGAATCCAAATGCGTAAAATTTTTTAGACATTTATATTCCAGACTTCTTCTCACGCTTTAGGGCCCCTAGAATGCCAGGGCAGTATAAATACCCCACATGTGACCCCATTTCGGAAAGAAGACACCCCCAGGTATTCCGTGAGGGGCATATTGAGTCCATGAAAGATTGAAATTTTTGTCCCAAGTTAGCGGAACGGGAGACTTTGTGAGAAAAAAATTAAAAATATCAATTTCCGCTAACTTGTGCCAAAAAAAAAAAATTTCTATGAACTCGCCATGCCCCTCATTGAATACCTTGGGGTGTCTTCTTTCCAAAATGGGGTCACATGTGGGGTATTTATACTGCCCTGGCATTCTAGGGGCCCCAAAGCGTGAGAAGAAGTCTGGTATCCAAATGTCTAAAAATGCCCTCCTAAAAGGAATTTGGGCACCTTTGCGCATCTAGGCTGCAAAAAAGTGTCACACATCTGGTATCGCCGTACTCAGGAGAAGTTGGGGAATGTGTTTTGGGGTGTCATTTTACATATACCCATGCTGGGTGAGAGAAATATCTTGGTCAAATGCCAACTTTGTATAAAAAAATGGGAAAAGTTGTCTTTTGCCAAGATATTTCTCTCACCCAGCATGGGTATATGTAAAATGACACCCCAAAACACATTCCCCAACTTCTCCTGAATACGGCGATACCACATGTGTGACACTTTTTTGCAGCCTAGGTGGGCAAAGGGGCCCATATTCCAAAGAGCACCTTTAGGATTTCACAGGTCATTTACCTACTTACCACACATTAGGGCCCCTGGAAAATGCCAGGGCAGTATAACTACCCCACAAGTGACCCCATTTTGGAAAGAAGACACCCCAAGGTATTCCGTGAGGGGCATGGCGAGTTCCTAGAATTTTTTATTTTTTGTCACAAGTTAGTGGAAAATGCTTATTTTTTTTTTTATTTTTTTTTCATACAAAGTCTCATATTCCACTAACTTGTGACAAAAAATAAAAAGTTCCATGAACTCACTATGCCCATCAGCGAATACCTTGGGGTCTCTTCTTTCCAAAATGGGGTCACTTGTGGGGTAGTTATACTGCCCTGGCATTCTAGGGGCCCAAATGTGTGGTAAGGAGTTTGAAATCAAATTCTGTAAAAAATGACCTGTGAAATCCGAAAGGTGCTCTTTTGAATATGGGCCCCTTTGCCCACCTAGGCTGCAAAAAAGTGTCACACATCTGGTATCTCCGTAATCGGGAGAAGTTGGGGAATGTGTTTTGGGGTGTCATTTTACATATACCCATGCTGGGTGAGAGAAATATCTTGGCAAAAGACAACTTTTCCCATTTTTTTATACAAAGTTGGCATTTGACCAAGATATTTATCTCACCCAGCATGGGTATATGTAAAAAGACACCCCAAAACACATTCCTCAACTTCTCCTGAATACAGAGATACCAGATGTGTGACACTTTTTTGCAGCCTAGGTGGGCAAAGGGGCCCACATTCCAAAGAGCACCTTTCGGATTTCACAGGTCATTTACCTACTTACCACACATTTGGGCCCCTAGAATGCCAGGGCAGTATAACTACCCCACAAGTGACCCCATTTTGGAAAGAAGAGACCCCAAGGTATTCGCTGATGGGCATAGTGAGTTCATGGAAGTTTTTATTTTTTGTCACAAGTTTGTGGAATATGAGACTTTGTATGAAAAAAAAAAAAAAAAAAAAATCATCATTTTCCACTAACTTGTGACAAAAAATAAAAAATTCTAGGAACTCGCCATGCCCCTCACGGAATACCTTGGGGTGTCTTCTTTCCAAAATGGGGTCACTTGTGGGGTAGTTATACTGCCCTGGTATTCTAGAGGCCCAAATGTGTGGTAAGGAGTTTGAAATCAAATTCAGGAAAAAATGAGGAGTGAAATCCGAAAGGTGCTCTTTGGAATATGGGCCCCTTTGCCCACCTAGGCTGCAAAAAAGTGTCACACATCTGGTATCCCCGTACTCAGGAGAAGTTGAGGAATGTGTTTTGGGGTGTCTTTTTACATATACCCATGCTGGGTGAGATAAATATCTTGGTCAAATGACAACTTTGTATAAAAAAATGGGAAAAGTTGTCTTTTGCCAAGATATTTCTCTCACCCAGCATGGGTATATATAAAATGACACCCCAAAACACATTCCCCACCTTCTCCTGAGTACGGAGATACCAGATGTGTGACACTTTTTTGCAGCCTAGGTGGGCAAAGGGGCCCATATTCCAAAGAGCACCTTTCGGATTTCACAGGTCATTTTTTACAGAATTTGATTTCAAACTCCTTACCACACATTTGGGCCCCTAGAATGCCAGGGCAGTATAACTACCCCACAAGTGACCCCATTTTGGAAAGAAGAGACCCCAAGGTATTCGCTGATGGGCATAGTGAGTTCATAGAACTTTTTATTTTTTGTCACAAGTTAGTGGAATATGAGACTTTGTAAGAAAAAAAAATAAAAATAAATAAATCATAATTTTCCGCTAACTTGTGACAAAAAATAAAAAGTTCTATGAACTCACTATGCCCATCAGCGAATACCTTAGGGTGTGTACTTTCAGAAATGGGGTCATTTGTGGGGTGTTTGTACTGTCTGGGCATTGTAGAACCTCAGGAAACATGACAGGTGCTCAGAAAGTCAGAGCTGCTTCAAAAAGCGGAAATTCACATTTTTGTACCATAGTTTGTAAACGCTATAACTTTTACCCAAACCATTTTTTTTTTACCCAAACATTTTTTTTTTATCAAAGACATATAGAACTATAAATTTAGAGCAAAATTTCTATATGGATGTCGTTTTTTTTTGCAAAATTTTACAACTGAAAGTGAAAAATGTCATTTTTTTGCAAAAAAATCGTTAAATTTCGATTAATAACAAAAAAAGTAAAAATGTCAGCAGCAATGAAATACCACCAAATGAAAGCTCTATTAGTGAGAAGAAAAGGAGGTAAAATTCATTTGGGTGGTAAGTTGCATGACCGAGCAATAAACGGTGAAAGTAGTGTAGGTCAGAAGTGTAAAAAGTGGCCTGGTCTTTCAGGGTGTTTAAGCACTGGGGGCTGAGGTGGTTAATGACAGCAATGAAATGCAGTGGAAAGTTTTTTTTGGGATTAAGTTCATTTTCATGGCAAAGAAGGACTATGCAATTCATCTGATCACTCTTCATAACATTCTGGAGTATATGCAAATTGCTATTATAAAAACTTAAGCAGCTTTTCCAATTTCCAATATTTATGTAATTCTCAAAACTTTTGGCCACGACTGTACATCACATACTGCGCTGTCACCTTCTTCTGCAGTTCTACCTTGATGTCTGGTCTTTAGGCTTCAGTCAGATCCTTCACCGCCATGCTTGCGCAGTGTGCCCGACACCACCAGGAGCTGGCCCCTCCTCCTTTCATCTCCCGCCGGCTTCTCCTACAGCAGGGCGCTCTATCGCTCCAGTGCCCGCCCAATCTTACCATCTTACCAATCGGGCGTAGCTAGAAATGACTGGGCCCCATAGCAAAAAAATGTATGGGCCCCCCTTCCGGATCTCCCACCCCCACATACCTATCGGACCTCCTACCCCATTCAGAGCTCCCACCCAAACACCCCTCCAGGACCTCCCACCCCAACATCCCCACACCCATCCCTAGATCCCCCGTAAGTGTCATCCACAGATCCCCCCCTCAGTGTCATCCACAGATCCCCCCCTCAGTGTCATCCACAGATCCCCCCTCAGTGTCATCCACAGATCCCCCCCTCAGTGTCATCCACAGATCCCCCCCTCAGTGTCATCCACAGATCCCCCCCTCAGTGTCATCCACAGATCCCCCCTCAGTGTCATCCACATATATCCCACTCAGTGTCATCCACAGATCTCCTCCCCACCCAGAGCCGCTTCCTAGCTAATTTATTCACTGCACTTGCCTCTGTATAATTGAAGAGAAGCGCCGTAATCTCGCACAGGCGCACTGGCAGAGGCCAGGAAGACGGTGCATGCGCACTTCAATGCCTCTGCCAGTGCGCCTGTGCGAGATTATGGCGCTTCTCTTCAATTTCACAGAGGCTTCAGTGCACAGTCCCCAGAGACCCTCTACACAACTGCTCAGTCCTCTTCTCCCAAAACCATCTCTCCACCATTACAGAAGAAAAACTCTCCACACTACTCTCCAGATCACATCTCACCACCTGTGCACTTGACCCAATCCCATTCCACCTCATCCCTTACCTCACCACAGTGTTTATCCCAGCCCTAACTCATCTCTTCAACCTATCACTAACCTCTGGTGTCTTCCCCTCTGGTTTTAAACATGCTACCATTACACCTATCCTCAAAAAGCCTTCACTTAACCCATCTTCTTTGTCCAGTTACGGCCCCATATCACTTCTTCCATATGCCTCAAAGCTACTTGAGCAACATGTCCATTCTGAACTGTCCTCTCATGTCTCCTCGTGCTCCCCTTTGACCGGCTACAATCTGGCTTCCGACCCCACCACTCAACTGAGACTGCCCTCACCAAAGTCACAAATGACCTACTAACAGCCAAAACCAAAAAACATTACTCTGTCCTACTTCTCCTTGACCTGTCCTCTGTCTTTGACACTGTCGACCACTCCCTTCTGTTACAAACTCTCTCATCTCTTGGCATCACTGACCTGGCCCTCTCTTGGATCACATCCTACCTCACAGAGCGGACATTTAGCGTCTCCCACTCACGCCATCTTCTCGTCTCTTCCCCTCTCGGTGTCCCGCAAGGCTCTGTCCTAGGACCCCTGCTCTTCTTTATCTACACTTTCGGCTTAGGACAGCTCAGAGAGTCCCATGGCTTTCAGTATCACTTTTATGCTGACGACACACAAATCTACCTCTCTGGTCCAGACATCACCACCTTACTATCCAGAATTCCACAATGCCTATCTTCCATATCCTCCTTCTTCTCCTATCGCTTTCTAAAACTTAACATGGATAAAACAGAATTCATCATCATCTTTCTCAACCCCCCAACAGAACAATCTATCGCGATCAATGGCTGCACACTCTCCCCGGTCTACCAAGTCCGCTGCCTTGGAGTGACTTTGGATTCTGCCCTCTCCTTCCGACTACCCATCCAAGCCCTTTCCACCACCTGCCGCCTCCAACTCAAAAACATCTCCTGCATCTGCGCTTTCCTCAACTTTGAGTCTGCGAAAATGCTTGTACATGCCCTCATCATCTCCCGTCTAGACTTCTGCAACATCCTCCTCTGTGGCCTTCCATCTAGCACTCTCGCACCCCTCCAATCTATCCTCAACTCTGCTTCCCGACTAATCCATCTCTCACCCTGTTACTCCTCTGCCTCTCCCCTCTGCCAATCCCTTCACTAGCTCCCCATTGCCCAGCAAAATACTAACAAATACATACAAGGCTGTCCACAACCTGTCCCCTCCCTACATCTCTGAGCTACTTTCCCGATACATCCCCACACGCAATCTCCGATCCTCACAAAACCTCCTTCTCTTCTCTCCTCTTATCACCTCTTCCCACAATAGCCTCCAAGATTTCTCCCGTGCATTCCCCACACTCTGGAACTCACTACCCCAACATATCAGACTCACACCTACAGTGGAATCCTTCAAAAGAAACCTAAAAACCCACCTCTTCAGACAAGCCTACAACCAGTGACCCTGCTTCCTCTATACCGCCATGACCAACTTTACCGTCTCCTACTGTGTCCTTCTCCCATACCATGTAGATTGTTAGCCCTCACGGGCAGGGCCCTCTCTCCTTCTGTACCAATTTGTAACTCGTCTCGTCTGTCTGCGAATTCACTTCAAAGTACTAACAAATACATACAAGGCCGTCCATAACCTGTCCCCTCCCTACATCTCTGAGCTACTTTCCCGATTCATCCCCACACGCATTCTCCGATCCTCACAAGACCTCCTTCTCTCCTATCCTCGCCTCTTCCCACAATCGACTCCAAGAATTCTCCCGTGCATCCCCCATACTCTGGAACTCGCTACCCCAGCATATCAGACTCTCGCCTACAGTGGAATTCTTCAAAAGAAACCTGAAAACCCACCTCTTCAGACAAGCCTACAACCAGTGACCCTGCTGCCTCTATACCGCCATGACCAACTTCACCCGCACCTACTGTATCCTTCTACCATACCATGTAGATTGTAAGCCCTCACGGGCAGGGCCCTCTCTCCTTCTGTACCAGTTTGTAACTTGTCTTGTTTATGATTAGTGCAATTGTCTGTATTATGTATGTGTACCTCTTCTCATATGTACAGCGCTATGGAATGAATGGCGCTTTAATAATAAATAATAAGAATGTATGTGCACCGCTTATATGTACAGCGCTTTGGAATGAATGGCGCTTTAATAATAAATAATAATAATCTGTGGAATAGTCACCTCAGGAGGTGAGGAACAGGCGATGATTTTAAAGAAGGCTTAGATAATTTTTAAAATTAAATAACATTAATGCCTCTGAAAATGTGTAGAAGTCTCGTTCTCACTCCTCTTTCCTAAAAATCACATCTCCACCCATTTCTCCATTAAACCTGATGGACTTACCGTATGTCATTTTTCATCCATACTATGTAACACCACTGTGGTGAGATGTAAGTGGTTACTGTGGCTCCAGTTATGCAAGACGGTCAACAATGAGAGGCAGGAGAAAGAGGATACTGGCGGACAAAAGTAAACCATGTAGCATCAGCTTCATCATCTGATTTATTACCAACAGAACAATATCTGTGGTCCTCGCCAAACTTTTATTGATTTTTGTCCATGAAAAGCAACAATTATTAATGTAGCAAGAACATTTCCCTACACCTGATTTAAGCAGCTAACAGATGAAAAACGGACCCATACCATTACCCCTCTCCCACTACATTTTACAGTAGACACTATGTATTTCAGTAGGTAACATTCTCCGAGCATCCACCAAACTCAGATTCAGCAATCAGAATGCCATTATGAGATGACTCTAGAGAACCCATTTCCACGTTTACATTTCCAGCCTTACATTGTGCATTAGACTTGTGTGCACTGCACTCCTTGCCACCAGCAGTGCAGGGAACTGTGTAGAGTTCTCTTCATTCAGCATGTGCCGTAGCTGTAATTCCGTTCACCGCTGGGTGGCCAGCAGTTTGACTGTTTTTGACAGCACTTAGAAAAGGATGCAGAACAAAGCTAGTGCTATGGCCAATTCATTCTCAGGATCATGGATATCCCATAGCTCAGAGTCATCATGACGTTATAACTTATCCACAAAATGATGGAGTACTTCATCCAAAGGGTCTGTTCCATTGATGTTTCATTTTAGGTGATGACTGGAAAGCAGATGCTTCTTCGGTGATGGATTACCTTGATTTCCTTGAATTCCAAACGGGGAGTTTGGAAATAATCCATGTTTAAGTTTTTAGAATGGTTGTGTGATAACCATTTTGAAGTTTTGACATTCTTTTTAGATAACATAACCTAAATAAAAAATAAAGTTGAGCAAAGAAGTTAAAGAACATGAACTACCAAGGAACAACTTCATAAACATGTGTGGTTAGGAGTATGGTAAAGTGGTGGAAAGTGTGTATATCTCACCCAGATTCCTCAGCTGGGTGATATAGATGAAATCCGGGAAGCTTCATCTGCTTCAGAAAACATAGTTGCTGGAGATGTTTTGTTTAGATGTCATGGGCTGGATTTTATTTTGACTGAGAGGTAGGATTGGCAGTGGGACCTCACAGTCCACACACCTTCCACGTATTCCCTATAGCCTGAGGTGATCCCATTTGAGGCTTGCTGAGATCATCAATGAGGGAAATAAAGCAGACCTCAGACTGTCAGTCTGGGGAGCTATGCCTGGAGAGCTAACCTGCATGGTTAAGGCTTGGTGACTGGCTGACCCTGAGGCTGTGTGAAGCCTGAACTTCCCTGGTGTAAACTGGACTTATAGGTGAGAGAGGAATCACCTGTGTATTAGCTAGAGCCCAGACGGGCAGGTGTTTATTTTGTTTTATACCTTGTTGTGCTGGTTCTGGAACCTCACCTCACCCAGTGATGCTATAACTGGGGATGATCACTTGTATTGCTGAAGTGCCCAAATAAAGCCCCCTTTGGACTTCGAAACCCGCTGTCTGATGAAAAGTCTGTCATCGCCGCCCTGCTTGAGAGAGCAATCCCTTACACATAAAAACAAATCTAAATTCACCCATCATATCACCTTTATAAGCAATTTTGAGGTTGGTATTGGAATTGGGAGCATGAACCCCCCACCTATACTACCATGACCATTGGTAGTACATAGAGATGAGCGAATCAAAGTTGACGAAGTGGAATTCGATCCAAATTTCAGGAAAAATTCGATTTGCACCGAATCCGAATTTCCTCATGCTTCGTGGTAACATAGAAACATAGAAACATAGAATGTGTCGGCAGATAAGAACCATTTGGCCCATCTAGTCTGCCCAATATACTGAATACTATGGATAGCCCCCGGCCCTATCTTATATGAAGGATGGCCTTATGCCTATCCCATGCATGCTTAAACCCCTTCACTGTATTTGCAGCTACCACTTCTGCAGGAAGGCTATTCCATGCATCCACTACTCTCTCAGTAAAGTAATACTTCCTTATATTACTTTTAAACCTTTGCCCCTCTAATTTAAAACTGTGTCCTCTTGTGGTAGTTTTTCTTCTTTTAAATATGCTCTCTTCCTTTACCGAGTTGATTCCCTTTATGTATTTAAAAGTTTCTATCATATCCCCTCTGTCTCTTCTTTCTTCCAAGCTATACATATTAAGGTCCTTTAAACTTTCCTGGTAAGTTTTATCCTGCAATCCATGTACTAGTTTAGTAGCTCTTCTATGAACTCTCTCTAGAGTATCTATATCCTTCTGGAGATATGGCCTCCAGTACTGCGCACAATACTCCAAGTGAGGTCTCACCAGTGTTCTGTACAGCGGCATAAGCACTTCACTGTTTCTACTGCTCATACCTCTCCCTATACATCCAAGCATTCTGCTGGCATTTCGTGCTGCTCTATTACATTGTCTTCCCACCTTTAAGTCTTCTGAAATAATTACTCCTAAATCCCTTTCCTCAGATACTGAGGTCAGGACTGTGTCAAATATTCTATATTCTGCCCTTGGGTTTTTACGCCCCAGGTGCATTATCTTGCACTTATCCACATTAAATTTCAGTTTAAATTTCAACGAATCACATTTTTTCCATTGCCATTATACAGCTCTGTAATTTCAGCAAGCCGTTCTTGTTATTGGGGTGCAAAGTGCTGTTTTATACAGCCATACGTCTTATTTGCCCTTGTGCGGTGCAGTTATATGTTCTAAAGCATTTTTTTGAGTGTATTAGTGGGAAAAGAAAAATATATTTGCTGTTTAGCGGTGCAGTTATATGCTCTAAAGTCTTCTGTGGCTTGTATAAGTGGAAAAAAAATAAGGGCCTATTTGCCATTCAGCGGTGCAGTTATATGTTCACTCTGTCGGGGGGGGCTCTACTTGTATAAGCGTTTAATAGAACAGGTTCTGTAGACATCTATGTGGAATCAGCTGATGACGGTGTAAAAGAAGTGCGCTTCTTCTTGGCGCTAGCATCGACCTGTAAGGCTGAGTTCATACCAGTTATTTGGTCAGTTTTGGCCCCGTGACTGCCCAAATAAGTGAAGTGTGCAGTGATTCTAAGAGCGACGCCTGTCATCTGCATGTCATACTGATTCACAGTATTGTTTCACTACCACAGCAGACTCCCTATGTGTGTTACTGCAAGGAACAGTGTTCTACAACACTATACAGGCTCTCTGCAGCCAGGAAATAGCCGTTTTTTTTAACGCGATTCGCTGCAAATAAATTCGGATCTAACCGAATTTTTTCAAAAAATTGGGCAACCCGGCCGAATCGAATTTTTAAAAAATTCGCTCATCTCTAGTAGCATACAGTATTTGGATTATTCACAGAGGAATGACCTAAGAGCCTCCTGGTAAACCTTGTTTTTGCACTTCTAGGGTTCTTTCCCATCTTTGGTTTAAAAAAGAATTACAAAGACATAAAGAGTTCTTATTCTGAATTTTATGTTTCCTTATGTCCAGTTAGAGTCCTCATTTAAAGAGTTCTCTTTACTTGGTTCTCCTAAATAGAGCCAAGATCCTCATCTGGTATCATCGTCAACTTTGGAAGACCATATACATTTATACAGATTGATGAACACAATGACTTAAATTGTTTCACTGTAGGTTGTTTTCCATCCTGAAATGTAGCACCCAAATGCAGTAGAGATATGGGTCACATAATGATTGTATAGTATGTACCCTGTACTTACGTTATCAGCAGGGGAATGATCAAAAAAATTGCAAGGACAGGAATTACTAAAATCAGTATATGTTGCCACTTTGTGGATGTGTCCTCTCTTTTAGAATATGGTCCAGCTGTAAAACAATACACTCCTGTTAGAGCCCAGAGCCTATAGAGGAAAACACTTTTAACGTTTATCTGTTATGAAGCAGATGTGCATCTACTGTGCCACTAGAACATATTTGGCTTGGGGTTACTCTTAAGGGAGTTATCTAAGTGCTCCCCTGGTTTTCACCCTTTAGCCCTATACAGGGATCTGGACTTTGCTGCAGGGGAACCACCAGGCCGCTATCTCTTGAGGTAGACTCTTGTTATGGTAGTGAGTTTGTAACCAATGTGTTAACTAATGGATTTGGCTTGGGGCTAATTCTAAGGACGTTATCCTGGCAGACCCTGGTATTCACCCTTTATCTGGACTTCTTCACATGAGAACTACTAGGCTACTACTTTCTAGAGTAGTCTTTGGGTGGTTAACAGCTGACCCACCGGCATCAAAGACACTAATGCAAAGCACCGAGGGGTCAGGCAGAATTGTAGTCAGATAGAGGCTGAGGTCAGGGCTGGTGGAGTGTGTGCAATATGGAATTACAGTAAGTCAGAGGTCAATGCAGGCAGCATAGAATCTATATGGATAACAGGAACAGGTGATGCACGGAAGCAAAGGGTCAATACAGTTGAACGGGCAGAGGTTAATACACCTTTACAAGTACATAGCAAGCTAAGGAACCTATTGCTCAGGCACCCTCCCACTGGGGAAGGTGCATTAAGTACACCAAGGTGGACAGCCATTGGCTAGTGATGATTAGGGTGCCCCTGCACTGGCCCTGTAAGAGCTGGAGGGAGAGCATGCATGCACTTTATAGACAAAGAGAGGCCTAGCTGGCAAGAAGCATTCTGTGGCCTGTATTGAGGAATATAACTTTTTTTATCTATTTAATATTTCTATTTGTAGTCTAAGTAAAGCTTTTTCTTTCTTTTAGGATAGATACAGTATAATGCCCAAGAATATTGTATACAATGGTGATAATAAGTGTTATTAGTAATAAGCAATTTTTGCAGTGCCCCATTGAAATTGTAAATATATGGAGATGTAAAAACAATAGTTTGGAAGACACTAAACATGAACCTTTGTAATTATTATTATTATTATTATTAACTTTTTTTAAACATTTCATTTATAATTGGTGTTTTGTTTTTAAACATTTTTTTAAGTAAATTCAGCCTAGATGTTAAAGAGGTTTCCAGGGCTTAAACATTGATATCCTATCCTAAAGATACAGGTGTGTCCATCCTTACTTAAGCTTAAAACTGGATAGGCAGGTAAGGGATCAGTGGCAGGTAATACCACTGGACCAAGTACACCGGTTTGACTTGGGGCCAAACCCAGAGGGCAGGGACTCAGTGCCCGTTCTTCACAGAGCCCCTGATGGTGGGGATGAACTTAGCCGAAGGCTCACTGGCCGTACCTCCAGGCTGGTCCCGGTGCCCTTGGCCACTTACCTGCAGAGACTGACGGTGCAAGCACCAGTGGTCCACACGAATATAAGAACTGGAACCCAGACACACGAACTGGAACCCAAGCAACCGCACAGGACACAGTTCAGATAAGACATCACGGGAAGCAGAACACAAGCAGATAAGCAGATGCCTAGACCACATGCAGAACGACATATGGTAGTCACAGGCTGAGCTGCCTACACAAGCAGACAAGCAGATACCTGGACCTCATAAGGAAACGACACATGGTGGTCAAAGGCAGAGCTGCCCACACAGGCAGACAAGTAGATACCTGAACCCAGGAGCACTCTCACCAAAAACATAGACAAAGTCTAGCAGATGCTGTTGTCCATGCAGAGTTTGTCCATGGGTGAACAGACAGAGCTGCACACAAGACAAGGAACTGGAATAGCAGATGCCTGTTCCCCATGCAGAGTATCAATGGGTGAACAGACAGAGCTGCACACAACAGGCAACAAGATTAGACAAGGAGACTTAGAACCGGACTAGCAGTTGCCTGTTCGCCATGCAGAGTTGGTCCATGGGCGAACAGACAGCTGAACCACAAGAACCAGAACCAGATCAAGAGACTTTATGTCTCACTAGGTGCCCACACAGACAGGGCAGCTGGAATATCCCCAGGTCAGGAGCATAGCTTCTACACTCAGCAAAGCTGGAGACAGACTGACCCCCAAACCCAGGCTGACCACCTAGCAGACACACCAAATAAAACCATTAACCCAGCACGAACCAGGAGACAGAGAAGGGGAAGCAAGGAAGAGACGGTAAACACACAGGTTGCCGTTACTACACGTCATCACTGGCAACCAGCCACACGGAATCCACCACAGCCAGTACGCCAGGGCACAAAATTGAGCAACACGGCAACCCGTGACACAGTGAACCACACTATGACAGATACACTGTGGATAAAATTATTGCCTAGTGCAGCGCATGAGGGGACAGAGCATCAAATTTCAATTAAGATGGGTGGAACCCAAAAGGGGCATGAAAGGCCTGTAAAAGTCCCAAGGCTTCTTCATGGTGGATGACAATGCTTGTCCTAGAAGGTAGAATTTGCTTACCTGTGTAATGGACCAGTTTAGAAAGACGTTTCTCAGCTCCAAGTGTTGGGTGATTTACGATACAGGTCACTTTTTTCCCTTCTAAGGTCTCATTCATTGGATGGGTCAGATTACTGATGATGGTCACGGTCCCATCAGGATTCACAATACTGAGTGTTTGAGGTTTATTTTGTAGGTCCAGTGAATGGTTCCATGAGATGTTGGGAGCTGGACGTCCTGATCCACTGCAGGTGAAAACCAGAAGTTTTTCCAGTGTCTCTGGGATGTCAATTACTTCAAGGTCTAATGTTGGCTCAGATATTTTTTCTTCTATTTTATAAAACAAAATTTAAATGTTTTAGATTCATTCTATTGACTCATTTATTAAGCAGTTAACATCAGGTTTTGTATAGGGATGAGCGAATTTCCCAAAGTTCATTTTGGGTCCGATTCAAACAAAGAGGCCATCTGATTGTATTCGAGTACGAATAAATTCCGCCAGAATCAAAAGTGCCCCAATCGCCTTGAACAGTTTATATGACATTCTCCCTTTCAAGCTCTTTAAAGGGCATCTGTCAGCAGCTTTGGACCTATGAAACTGGCTGACCTGTTGCATGTGCTCTTGGCAGCTGAAGGCATCTACTGTCCCATGTTCATGTGCGCGCATTACTGAGGAAAATTACATTTTAATATATGAGCCTCTAGGAGCAGTTGGAGAGTTGCCATTACACTTAGAGGCTCGGTTCTCTCTGCAACTGCTGCACCCTCCTCACTTTGCTTGACAGGGACAGGCAGCAAAGACCCTGTCAATGCAAAGGAAGTGGCAGTTGCAAAGAAAGCAGAGCCTCTTGGTGTAACGACAACGCCCCTGTTGCTCCTAGAGGCTCATTTGCATATATGAAAACAACCTTTTTCCTTTTTCTCAGCAGTGCAGACACATATGAACATGGGACCAACACAGATGCCTTCAGCTGCCAAGTGCACATGTAACAGGTCAACCAGTGTCATAGGTACAAAACTGCTGATAGACGCCCTTTAAACCTAATACAGCATTAGTAATTTCAAGGTGACAGCTACCTACATGACTATGGGTAAACAGATAGGAGCCATTGGTAGTAAACAACCTGCTTGATAACACACTGCACTGTCAAATTTTATTTTGCTTTTTTTTTTAAAAAGGTCTAAGAAGTAGCCATTGTTGATGGCAGAAACAGCCATGGTTTGTTTTGAAAAAATGGTCCAAAAAATTACCCCTTTTTTGGAAGTAGCAACAGGTTTTGTGTTAAAGAAAATAATGTACATTTATAATAAAAAAAAGGTCAATTGGACAAAGTCCAGTACAATATACAGCAACCGAGGCACAGAAAAATACATCAGGCGGCATACTATAAGTAAAGTGTCAACAGGAAGTGGAGCCGTATTGGTCGTCTTAGAAATGAATTCCTGCCGATTTATCAGCATGTTCCAGTAATAAAGTGTTTTAGCAGCAGTTGCTAAGAAGATAAAGGAGATTTTCCAGAAGAACAACATTGATGATGACCTATCCTCAGGATAGGTCATTAATATCTGATCAGTGGGGTTCAACTTATGGCACTGTCACTTTTAAGCTGTTTGAAGAGACTGCGGGGTTCCGCTGAGCATTGTGTCCTCCTCATAGCATACGAGGCACAGTGACATACATTGTATAGTGTATAGAGTGAAGATGTATTATCTGACCATGGCGGACAAGCAGTAACATTTCTACTGGCACAAGATCACCTCCACCCAGAGGCTGGTTTAAGGGATGGCAAACAGTGCAAGTGTCCAAAACCCCTACGGGGCCATCGGAAGCATTTCTGTAACTTTCCAAGACCACTGGCAAATGGAAAATTAAATCCTTCACTGCCTCACACCATCAGGGATTTAATCATTGTATAGCCCTAGACCACCAAGTATGGACATTGCATGGGTATATTATTATATGGATATAGATATGCTGCACACATTTTCAGTTACAGAAATTTCTCAGGCAGAAAATCAGAAGCAACTTTTATGGCTTTTTGAAATTTGTGTTATTGTTAGGGTCCTCACCATACACATCGAGGCAGATTGTTCCAGAGAAAGCTCCAACTGGAAACAGATTGAAGATGCATTTAAAACATCCCTCATCCTCCTGGATCACAGGGCTGATGATGATTGCTGACATGTTGAAGGTATCTAAAGAAGAATATTTTGCCCGGTTTGAGTAGCTACCTAGGATTTTCTGCCCATAAACCCTACTGGTGGAAGCCACTGGGCCAGTAAAATTGCCAGATTCTTTCTGCCATGTGATTTGAAAGACATTTTCTTTGGTGGGCTCCAGCTGACACAGGAGAGTCACATTCCTCCTTACTGCTGCCGATAGCTTCTTCTCACTTTTTACTTTGATGGAACCTGAAAGAAAAATCATGTGTAAAATATGACCACAGCATTTTTGAAGCATGTGTCTACCATTATTGTGGAAATATTTATTTTGTTTGATATAAGTAGAAGTAGATGGGGGCTGCCTAGGGAAAGACTCAAAAAGAGCTACGTTGAAGAAGAAATAGAAGAGGACTGCCTAGGGAAAGTAATGTAAAAGGGGGCTATTTAGAGAAACACATAGAAGAGGGCAACATTCAGGAAGACATGGAAGGGGCTACCTAGAGGAAGTAACAGAAAGGGGGTATTTTAGGGGAAGACATGGAAGGGGAATACTTTGGGGAAGACATGGAAGGGGCTAACTTGGGGAAGTTTTGGAAAAGAGGGTGCTTAGAGGAAGTAATGGAAAGGGTCCTATCTAGAGAAAGACATGGAAGGGGTCTACCTTGGAGAACACATGGAAGGGGTCTACCTAGGGGAAGTAATGGAAAACAGGGTATCTAAAGAACGACATGGAAGAGGGCCACAAGGGGAATCGACTTCATCATCTTTTACCCTTCTCACTCACCCCCCCACCACCACCAGACCTATCAATCACAGTAAAGGGAACCACACTTTCTCTAGTTTCACAAGTCTACTACCTCAGGACAATCTCTGCCTTGTCCTTCAGATCACACAACCAAGCCCTTACCACCGTCTGCCACTTCCACCTCAAAAACAACTCAACCATGAGTCAAAAAAATACTAGTACTTGCCTTCATCATCTCCTGCCTAGACCACTGCAACATCCTGCTCTGTGTCATCCCAATCCAAAATTCCACCATGTGTGTCTTCTTCCACATCTCACTACAGATCTGTGCAAGCTTATCGGTCATTACACACGAACAGGACTGGAATCCATTGTTTGCACTAAATATGTGCCGTGTTCATGTAGATGTATTATGACCATGTGTACAGAGCCTTAGGGTCCATTCACACATCCGCTATTCCATTCCGCATTTTGCGGAACGGAATTGCGGACCCATACATTTCTATGGGGCCACACGACGTGCGGCCTCGATCCGGAATTGCGGACCCGCACATCCGGGTCCGCAATTACGATCCTGAAAAAAATAGAACATGTCCTAAGAATAGGCATATTCTCTTAGTGCCGGCAATGTGCGGTCCGCAAAATGCGGAACGCACATTGCCGCTGTCCGTGTTTTGCGGATCCGCGGATCCATGGATCCGCAAAACACACACGGATGAGTGAATGGACCCTTACACTGAGTGGGCAGCTCAGTATAGATGTGTATAAGAGTGTATCAGTGGCTACTGCAGAAACCAAAGGCAGGGGGAAGGGGAGGGCATGATAGGCCAACAGTAATGACCCCTGCGTTGCAGGCTATGCTTAGAGAGGCTCCATGTCAGTTCAGAGGAAAGAAAATATATATATAAAAAACAAAAAACCTGCAGCCTTATATGTTGTCCTCCAGAAACTAGACATTGCAGCTACTGGGACAGTACTGTATAGAGTACCTTCTACTTATTATTATCTACTAATAGTAAAGATTATAAATCAGGGGCACTGTCAGATTCCTCTCAGCCAGCATCCAAAAGCCCAGAAAGTCCAAAACTCCTGAAACAGAACTGCAAAACCATCTGGACTTTTATCAGACCAGAGTCAGAAGATTCTCCACTAGTGTTGAGCGAGCATGCTCAGCCGAACACCAGTTCGACTCGAGCATCGCGATGTTCGGTCGAATACCGCTTGTGCTCAAGCGCGATGGTCGAGGAAGGTTTGCGATGTGTAGAGGGATTTGCATTTTGTTGCGCCCATTGGCTGGGTGCGTGCTGTGCCCTATTCGGTGTGTGGAAGAACTTTTGTCTTTACGTCCATGCATGGCGGGTTCTTTGCTGGTGCATCAGGACGTTTCGGCCATATCTCATTTTCAGTTTGTGGCGATCTTTAGGCAGTGTCTGGTGGCAGGATAGGCCCCCCGACATTTTAGTTTTGCATGTTGGCGGGAACGATTTAAGTGTTCGTCGTTCGAGGGATGTGATACGTGAAATCAAATTGGATCTGTTGCGGTTGCTGTGTGATTTTCCGGATTTGTTGGTCGTGTGGTCTGAAGTGGTTGCTAAAAGGTCGTGGCGATTTGCGAGGTCAGTGGATCAAATTAATAGGGCGCTGGCGAAGCTTAACAAGGAAGTTGGTCATTTTGTTCGTCGCTAGAGCAGATTTGTGGTGCGCCATAGGGAATTGGAGTCTGCGTCGCCTCAATTCTTGAGGGCAGATGGTGTACATCTCAATGATGTGGGTATGGATTTGTGGGCCTTGGGGTTACAGGAGGATCTTGAGACAGCTCTGAGGGTGTGGCAGGACATCCACAGGTGAGGTGTCTCCTGTTTTCGTTTGTGCAGGTTAATGGATGTCCTGGAAGGCAATACAATGTGTAAGAGGTGCATGACACGTTGGAGCGTGTATCTCATGTGGTTCGGTAAGCTGATGGCTGGGACTCCTGTTTGGGCTAAAATGCCTACATGGGTGGATAGAGATATAATTTTGGAGGATTTGGTACCTTTGGGTCGGTGACTGTGCCCCTCAAGCAAGAAGCAGGGAGGAATCATGTGTTCAGATGGAAAAAATTACGAATATTCATAAAAACTAATATACGGTATATCACTATATTCTATAGTGCTATATATTTGTTTTTGACCCACGCCTGTATTGAACACGTAATATTCGCATATTACGCGGTCATTACCTTGCCGATTAAATAAATAAAGAATGTAGAATATAAGGAATATACGAACTCGCGAATATATGACTAATATTCTACAAAATATTTGCGAAATATCACGAATTCGAATATGACCCCTGCCGCTCATCACTACTGGATATATGAAGTCTGAAAAAGAAGCAGAGATGGCACCTGAACTCCGTATGTGGTGCCCATGGAAGGAAACCTTTAAGCATCACCACACTGAGTGCCGTGGACTTTACCTATCTATGTATGGAGTCTGATCCAGTTCTATGGAGACGATAATAATGGTAACTTACTGAGGGCTTGTAGGTGATAGCAGCAGCTCAATAGAATCAAGGTTTTCATCGCTGAATTGCTGATGCTCAAGGAACCCGTGAAACCCGTCATAATGTTCATTACAATCTAAAATGAAGAAAACCAAGCAGTTTCATAACGTTAAAAAAAAATGTGCGCAGCTGTGAGCACACGTATCATTTTGAGCTACATACAGTATAAGTAAGCATTTCACTTTATTAATTTAAATTTTTGGGGATATATAAAAAAGGCCAATTTTTTTAATCTCTGACCTCTACTAAATATTTATACATTTAGGGGTTCATTTATTATCTTTTTTTACGCCACTTTTTGGAATATTTATGTCACAGATTTTGGCGCAAAGGTGGCTGCAGGTCCGTCTCATTCATCATTTTCAACACCGGTTTTTGGCGTGGAAAATTATCTTAATCTATGCCAGCAAGGGAGCTGGCATAGATTAAAAGATGTTGCGTGGTCTTTGCATAACTTTGGCGCATTCACTGGCCGCGCACAGGAATTAAGACCGGCGTATCAATCGCTGGTCTTAATAAATGTCCCCCTTATATTATAATATTTTTTGATGATTATCAATAGAGATGAGCGAAGTTTTGGAAAATTCAATTCGACTGCTTTGCCAAATAAAATAAAAATCTTAGCTTTGTGATGAATTTCTTTGCCAAGAAGTGCATTTTTTTTGTAAGTTGCGGGTGCAATGACAGGGAGCTGCAATCATTGTACCCGTCAGATGCCACGTTCATACATGATCGCGGCATCTGAGAGTAAAAACAGTATAAAATTAACAGAATTATTATTTTTTAATCATACTAACCGCCTCCATTTGCTCGCGACAGGCCGGCCGCTACCATCTTGCTTGAAGTTCTGGCACGAAATCTTGAGCGGCCCAAGATGATGTTGTCACCCTGGCCAACGTGGTGACATCATACGTCACCACGCACTGGATTTCGGCCATCATGTTCAATCAAGATGGTGGCAGCCTGCCTGTCGCAATCAAATAGTGGAGGCATGTATGATTTAATTTTTTTTGCTTTTTACACTATTTCAGGTTAAATACAGGTTATATCCTGAAATTCAGATCAAATTCCACTTCGTTGGATTCGATTCGCTCAACACTAGTCATCAGAATGATGGAACGTGTACAGGACCCTGGATGACTTTGTTTATAGAGGTCCTAGAAATGATCCTGATTAAAAATGAGATACCTGCCCTGACAGGGGTGATCCCTGAACAGGACCCTAGGCTTAATCCTAAATAGTCCCATACCATAAAAAGTAAGAGCTGGAGAAGAACACATTTTTTTAAATTAGATTTGAGTCCGATTTGGCCGACTGATTCGATTTTTTGAATAAATTCGACCAGAATCCCAACTAACTGGGAAACTTTCTCTCCAATATAATACAGCTGAAGCTTATTATATAGTGTGCCATAAGCCCCCTCCCCCCCCATAAACTGTGCCTGCTGCTGTTTCACCTCCCCTTTCAACGCTGACTAAGGCCTCTTTCACACGGGCGTTGCGGGAAAATGTGCGGGTGCGTTGCGGGAACATGCGCGACTTTTCCGCGCGAGTGCAAAACATTGTAATGCGTTTTGCACTCCCGTGAGAAAAATTGGCATGCTTGGGATCGGTGTTCTGTAGATTGTATTATTTTCCCTTATAACATGGTTATAAGGGAAAATAATAGCATTCTGAATACAGAATACATAGTACAATAGCGCTGGAGGGGTTAAAAAAATTATAAAAATAATTTAACTCACCTTAATCCACTTGATCGCGCAGCCGGCATCTCGTCTGTCTTCTTTCTTTGCTCTGTGCAGAAACAGTACCTGTGGTGACGTCACTCCGGTCATCACATGATCCATCACCATGGTAAAAGATCATGTAATGGATCATGTGATGACCGGAGTGACGTCACCACAGGTCCTGTTCCTGCACACAGCAAAGAAAGAAGACAGAAGAGATGCCGGCTGCGCGATCAAGTGGATTAAGGTGAGTTAAATTATTTTTTATTTTTTTAACCCCTCCAGCCCTATTTTACTATGCATTCTGTATTCAGAATGCTATTATTTTCCATTATAACCATGTTATAAGGGAAAATAATAAAGATCGGGTCCCCATCCCGATCGTCTCCTAGCAACCGTGCGTGAAATTCGAACCGCATCCGCACTTGCTTGCGGATGCTTGCGATTTTCACGCAGAACCATTCACTTCTATGGGGCCTGCTTTGCGTGAAAAACGCACAAAATAGAGCATGCTGCGATTTTCACGCACAAGTGATGCATGAAAATCACCGCTCGTGTGAACAGCCCCATAGAAATGAATGGGTCGGGATTTAGTGCGGGTGCAATGCGTTCAACTCACGCATCGCATCTGCGCGGAATACTTGCCCGGGTGAAAGGGGCCTTACTGTTTGTGCTGCTGTTGTGGCAGAGGGCAGTCAGGGCCTGGGGCAGATCTTTACAACGATAAATTGGAGCCACTTGCTGTCAGAGGAACAGGGCTGCCAGAAGGTATTTCGTGCCCCAGGCAGATTAGGCAAATGGCGCAACCTTTGCAGAAATATTTAAAAGCTACCTTATTTGCTAATAAAATTTATATTTAAAACATTTTACAAGGTGCAGACACAGAATACTAAAGGATGTAATTCATTCACAATTGACGTTTCTCTGAATGCTGCAGAACCTCCTAATACACACCTCAGCTGCTGCTGAACCTCCTAATACACACCTCAGCTGCTGCTGAACCTCCTAATACACACCTCAGCTGCTGATGAACCTCCTAATACACACCTCAGCTGCTGAAGAACATCCTAATACACACCTCAGCTGCTACAGAACCTCCTAATATACACCTCAACTGCTGCAGAATCTCCTAATATTACTCAGCTGCTACATATCCTCCTAATACACACCTGGGCTACTGAAGAACCTCCTAATACACACCTGAGCTGTTGCAGAGCATCATAATACAGACCTCAGCTGCTGAAGAAACTCATAATACACACTTCAGCTGCTGCAGAACCTCATAATACACACCTCATCTCCAGCAGAACCTCATAATACACACCTCCGCTGCTGTAGAACCTCATATTACACAAATCAGTTGTTGCAGAACCTCTTAATACAGACCACAGCTGCTGCAGAACATGATAATCTGATGATATGGAACACAACACTTTGATCACATTTGTGTTGGAGCCTTCATTGTAGATCATAAATGCTGGACACAATTTTGCAGCCTGCCCGGCTCTATGATGGAGACCCATCAGATCTCATCCTAGTCAGCTGGATCCGTCAGGTGTTGTCATCCATGATGTGAGAGATCTGGCACTACAGGGATTTTGTCCATATTGTTATTATAGGGCATCAGTCATCATTACTGGGTGAGGGTTTTAAGAGGAGAGAACTACAACTCCCAGCATGTCCGAACTGTTATTACTAGGCATCAATACACATTACAGGGAGAGGGATATAGGAGGAGAAAAATACAACTCCCAGCATGTCCAGACTGTTATTATAGGGCATCAGCCAGCATTACTGGGTGAGGGTTTTAAGAGGAGAGAACTACAACCCTCAGCATGTCCGGACTTTTATTACTGGGCATCAATATACGTTACAGGGAGAGGGGCATAAGAGGAGAAGACTACAACTCCCAGCATGTCCAGACTGTTATTATAGGGCATCAGCCAGCATTACTGGGTGAGGGTTTTAAGAGGAGAGAACTACAACCCCCAGCATGTCCAGAGTGTTATTACTGGTTATCATTATATAGGGAGAGGGGTATAAGAGGAGAGGACTACAACTCCCTGCATTACCAAATTGTTGTTGTAGGGCGTCAGTTGAAATTGCATGGAAAGGGATATAAAAGGACAGAACTATAACTCCCAGCTTTTCGTGGATGTCACTATGAGTTATCCCAGGACACCACTAACCTCTCCTCCACCCTCAGCACAGGAGCTTCGCCCCCTCACATCCCACAGGTCTTTTACGATTTCTCTGCTCTGGTCTAGGGTTGCCACACGGCCGTGTAGCTGGCCAGCTCAGACCTGTCCTAGGTTGCTATTATGGCTTATATGTGTATACAGCTAGACCTGCCAATAGCCTTAATACAGTTCCTATGTTTATATGTTAAAGACAAAAGCAGAGTTATTTACTGTGACTTCATGTTTTGGATGTCATATAACTGTTATATATTGTGTTCACAGAAGCAGAAAAGATAATACGCCTTTAAGATTCATTATATGAATGTAAGGTAAGCTCAATGACACAGCAGAAACAACAGAAAGCATAGAGTTAAACTGTTGTTGCTGAGCAGGAGTCTTGACCAATCACAGCCAGCCTCACACCGAGCAGGAGTCTTGACCAATCACAGCCAGCCTCACACTGAGTCTGTGTGGGAATCATTATTATAGTTCCAGTCAGAGTTCAGTTTTAACGAAGCAGGAGGCCAAAATAGGTATTTAGAACAGTTATATAATGTTCCTATTGTTAGTATTGTGATTAGAACTGTATACTAAACCAGTTATGTATGTTTACTTACAGTTCCACCAAATTACGAACTGCTCATACCAGATTATACCAGATTATAAAAGCAAACTGCTCAAAGCAATTGTATAGACCAAACTGCAAACTAAGTTGAGCAAGTAGAACTATTGGTTAAACCTCAGATATACCTCTCAGAGAGATGACAAAGTGCTTAAATAACTTAAAGTGAGAGTACAGATACTTTTGCAAATTTCCAAGTTTCAATTTCTCTACTTCTATAATACATAGTAATACCTCCAAAAATAATTACTTTACATTCCCCATATATCTACTTCATGTTTGGAACATTTTGGGAATGATATTTTATTTTTTGGGGATGTTACAAGACTTAGAAGTTTAGAAGCAAATCTTGAAATTTTTCAGAAAATTTCAAAAACCCAATTTTTAGGGACCAGTTCAGGTCTGAAGTCACTTTGCGAGGCTTACATAATAGAAACCACCCAAAAATGACCCCATTCTACAAAAACTTAAACCACACCCCTCAAGGTATTCAAAACTGATTTTACAAACTTTGTTAACCCTTTAGGTGTTCCACAAGAATTAATGGAAAATAGAGATACAATTTCAAAATTTCACTTTTTTGGCAGATTTTCCATTTGAATTTTTTTTTTCCAGTTACAAAGCAAGGGTTAACAGCCAAACCAAACTCAATATTTATGGCTCTGATTCTGTAGTTTACAGAAACACCCCATATGTGGTCGTAAACCGCTGTACGGGCACACGGCAGGGCGCAGAAGGAAAGGAATGCCATACGGTTTTTCGAAGGCAGGTTTTGCTGGACTGTTTTTTTTGACACCCATGTCCCATTTGAAGCACCCTGATGCACCCCTAGAGTAGAAACTCCATAAAAGTGACCCCATCTAAGAAACTACACCCCTCAAGGTAATCAAAACTGATTTTACAAACTTTGTTAACCCTTTAGGTGTTCCACAAGAATTAAAGGGCTTCTGTCAGCCCACTAAACCGTATTTTTTTTTTTTGCTTAATAATAACCCCTACACTGCGATTTATTCATACATAAGTAAAATAAGAATTTTGGTTCAGTAGAATTTGCTAAAACCCTATTTTTATAATATGTAAATTACCTTGCTACTAGCAAGTAGGGCGGCTACTTGCTGGTAGCAGCCGCATCCTCCGATGGTAATGACGCCCCCTCTGCTTGTTGATTGACAGGGCCAGCGGACGGGATCTTTCTCTGCTGGCCCTGCCTGTTTTCATTCAATATCTGGCGCCTGCGCTGCGGCCGTACCTATCTTCAATCGGCGCAGGCGCACTGAGAGGCGGCCACTCACTCGGCCGCTTCATCCTCAATGCGCCTGCGCCGATGACGTCACATCTACACCCGGCGCAGGCGCATTGAGGATGAAGCGGCCGAGTGAGTGGCCGCCTCTCAGTGCGCCTGCGCCGATTGAAGATAGGTACGGCCGCGGCGCAGGCGCCAGATATTGAATGAAAACAGGCAGGGCCAGCGGAGAAAGATCCCGTCCGCTGGCCCTGTCAATCAACAAGCAGAGGGGGCGTCATTACCATCGGAGGATGCGGCTGCTACCAGCAAGTAGCCGCCCTACTTGCTAGTAGCAAGGTAATTTACATATTATAAAAATAGGGTTTTAGCAAATTCTACTGAACCAAAATTCTTATTTTACTTATGTATGGATAAATCGCAGTGTAGGGGTTATTATTAAGCAAAAAAAAAAAAATAATGGTTTAGTGGGCTGACAGAAGCCCTTTAATGGAAAATAGAGATACAATTTCAAAATTTCACTTTTTTGGCAGATTTTCCATTTTAATAATTTTTTTCCAGTTACAAAGCAAGGGTTAGCAGCCAAACCAAACTCAATATTTATGGCCCTGATTCTGTAGTTTACAGAAACACCCCATATGTGGTCGTAAACCGCTGTACGGGCACACGGCAGGGCGTAGAAGGAAAGGAATGCCATACGGTTTTTGGAAGGCAGGTTTTGCTGGACTGGTTTTTTTGACACCCATGTCCCATTTGAAGCACCCTGATGCACCCCTAGAGTAGAAACTCCATAAAAGTGACCCCATCTAAGAAACGACACCCCTCAAGGTATTCAAAACTGATTTTACAAACGTTGTTAACCCTTTAGGTGTTCCACAATAATTAATGGAATATAGAGATACAATTTCTAAATTTTACTTTTTTGGCAGATTTCCATTTTAATAAATTTTTTCCGGTTACAAAGCGAGGGTTAACAGCCAAACCAAACTCAATATTTATGGCCCTGATTCTGTAGTTTACAGAAACACCTCATATGTGGTCATAAACTGCTGTACGGGCACACGGCAGGGCACAGAAGGAAAGGAATACCATGCGGTTTTTGGAAGGCAGGTTTTGCTGGACTGGTTTTTTTGACACCCTGATGCACCCCTAGAGTAGAAACTCCAAAAAATTGGCCCCATTTTAGAAACTACGGGATAGGTGGCAGTATTGTTGGTACTAGTTTAGGGTACATATGATTTTTGGTTGCTCTATATTACACTTTTTGTGAGGCAAGATAACAAGAAATAGCTGTTTTGGCACCGTTTTTATGTTTTGTTATTTACAACATTCATCTGACAGGTTAGATCATGTGATATTTTTATAGTCCAGGTTGTCACGGATGAAGTGATACCTAATATGTATACTTTTTTTATTTATGTAAGTTTTACACAATTATTTCATTTTTGAAGCAAAAAAAATTCCATAGTTTCCATAGTCTGAGAGCCATAATTTTTTCAGTTTTTGGGCGATTACCTTGGGTACGGTATGATTTTTGCGGAATGAGATGACTGTTTTATTGGCACTATTTTGGGGTGCGTGTGACTTTTTGATAGCTTGCTATTACACTTTTTGTGATGTAAGGTGACAAAAAATTGTTTATTTAGCACAGTTTTTATTTAAAATTTTTTACGGTGTTTATCTGTGGGGTTAGGTCATGTGATATTTTCATAGAGACGGTCGATACAGACGCGGCGATACCTAATATGTATACTTTTTTTTTATTTATGTAAGTTTTACACAATAATATAATTTTTGAAACAAAAAAAAAATCATGTTTTAGGGCTCTTTCACACCTGCGTTATTGTCTTCCGGCATAGAGTTCCGTCGTCGGGGCTCTATGCCGGAAGAATCCTGATCAGGATTATCCTAATGCATTCTGAATGGAGAGTAATCCGTTCAGGATGCATCAGGATGCCTTCAGTTCCGGAACGGAACGTTTGTTGGCCGGAGAAAATACCGCAGCATGCTGCGCTTTTTGCTCCGGCCAAAAATCCGGAACACTTGCCGCAAGGCCGGATCCGGAATTAATGCCCATTGGAAGGCATTGATCCGGATCCGGCCTTAAGCTAAACGTCGTTTCGGCGCATTGCCGGAGCCGACATTTAGCTTTTTCAGAGTGGCAGCCATGGTAAGTGTAGCGGGGAGCGGGGGAGCAGTGTACTTACCGTCCGTGCGGCTCCCCGGGCGCTCCAGAGTGACGTCAGGGCGCCCCAAGCGCATGGATCACGTGATCGCATGGATCACGTCATCCATGCGCATGGGGCGCTCTGACGTCATTCTGGAGCGCCCCGGGAGCCGCACGGACTGTAAGTATACCGCTCCCCCGCTCCCCGCTCCTACTATGGCAACCAGGACTTTAATAGCGTCCTGGGTGCCATAGTAACACTGAACGCATTTGGAAGACGGTTCCGTCTTCAAATGCTTTCAGTACACTTGCGTTTTTCCGGATCCGGCAGGCACCTCCGGCAACGGAAGTGCATGCCGGATCCCAACAACGCAAGTGTGAAAGAGGCCTTAGTGTCTCCATGTTCTGAGAGCCATAGTTTTTTCAGATTTTGGTCGATTATCTTACGTAGGGTCTAATTTTTTGCGGGATGAGATGACGGTTTGATTGGTACTATTTTGGGGTGCATATGAATTTTTGATCGCTTGCTATTACACTTTTTGTGATGTAAGGTGACAAAAAATGGTTTATTTAGCACAGTTTTTTTTTTTTTTTACTGTGTTCATCTGAGAGGTTAGGTCATGTGATTTTTATAGAGCCGGTTGATACGAACGCAACGATACCAAATATGTATTTATGTAAGTTTTACACAATAACAGCTTTTTTCAAAAAGAAATATGATGTTTTAGTGTACCAATATTCTGAGCCATAGTTTTTTTTTTTTGGGCGATTGTCTCAGGTAGGGGCTCATTTTTTGCGGAATGAAATAACTGTTAGATTGGTACTATTTTGGTGGGCAAACTCCTTTTTTATCGCTTGCTGTTGTACTTTTTGTGATGTAAGGTGACAAAAAAATTGTTTATTTAGCACAGTTTTTATTTTTTATTTTTTACGGTGTTCATCTGAGGGGTTAGGTCATGTAATATTTTTATAGAGCCGGTCGATATGGACGCGGTGTATACTTTTTTTTCTCCCCTATTTTTTACCAATTTTTTTTAACTTTATTTGGGGAAAATGACGTTTTTGTTTATTTTTACTTGAAACTTTAAATTTTTTGGGGGGAAAACTTTATTTTTAACATTTTTTTTTCACTTTATTTTTTTGGCCCACTTTGGGACTTGAACTTTTGGGGGTATATTCCTTTACAATGCATTCCAATACTTCTGTATTGGAATGCATTGGCTGTATGAGTAATACTGTGTGTATTACTCATACAGCTTCCGGCCTGTGAGATCCAGGGGGCTGGATCTCACAGGCTCTTCACCGGAAGCAGGGCCGTCTTTAATATTGATTGGACCCTGGGCAAGAATTTACTTGGGCCCCCTGGATCCCGCCCCCCCTGCCCCCCCCGCACTTTCCTGTACTTGCTATACAGCAGCACTTACCTGTCACGTCCAGGGCCTCCAGGTGACGTCTCCTCTCTGTCATCATCTTCTCTGTAGATCTTCTCTCTCATCATCTTCTCCACTCGGTCTGGACAACTTCTCTCAGCCGCCTCGTCTCTGCAGAGTGTGACACACAGACATCTTAGCTTCCTCACATTCTATCATTATCCCCCAACTGGAGTCCCCACAGTGTTATCCTGCTGCTATAGGGGGTGCAGAGGTAGCAGTCGCTACCGGGCCCAGGAGCATGAAGGGGCCCAAAGACACTTGTGCCGCATAAGAAGACACACAAAGCACTGAGGGAAGGGGGGCCCAAGTTGAACTCTTGCACCGGAGCCCATGAGCCTTTAGTTACGCCCCTGTCCCCCCAATACCCCCAAATACTATCCTGAAGAAACATTACTGCCCCCCATAGTAATAGTGCTTCTCATAGTCCCACCAATAGTAATTCCCTTCTAGAATGCCCTCATTAGTAACACTGCCCCAACCGTGATAATGCTCCTCAACAATGCCCCCATTATTAGAAGAGCCCCCATTATTAGATTTGAATTTCTAAGTCCCAATACGGATCCGTCCTGACTTACATTGAAAGTCAATGGGGACGGATCCGTTTACAATTGCACCATTTTGTGTCAATGCAAAGGGATCCGTCCCCATTTACTTACATTGTAAGTCAGGACGGATCCGTTTGGCTCCGCAAGGCCATGCGGACACAAAAACGCTGCTTGCAGCATTTTGGGGTCCGCCTTCAAAACGGAACGGGGGGCCGTACTGAGCCGAACGAATGTATTCTGAATGGATCCGCATCCATTTAGAATGCATTGGGGTTAAACTGATGCATTTGGGGCTGCTTGTGAGAGCCTTGAAACGGATCTCACAAGCGGATCACCAAACACAAGTGTGAACGTAGCCTAAACATTAAGTCCCATGTACATAAACATCATTCCCCCCCCCCACCATCCACTTTCAACATACAGTCCCATGTAAATAACATCACTCCCTCCCCCAGCCACCTCAAGCACACAGTTCCATGTCAATAACATCCCTCCCTTCAGCCCTAACATACATCCCAGTTAAATAACTACAACTCTCAGCATTGCTCTGCCTCTCCCTTCACTTACCTCTCCAGTCCTCATATACAGACATCAGCATTAGGCTCCTTCTCCTCTTCACTCCAGTCCAATCCTGCACTGGTCACATGATGGTGACATCATTCAGGTCATCCTATCACAGCCTGTTTTGCTGATCACATGACCTGTGATGTCACCACAGGTCCTTCACCGATTCCCAGTGTATTAGATTCAATTGTATTGCCGTTCTGTGTACGGCAATACAGTTGTATCTAGCAGGCAGGCAGGACATTCGGGGCCTGGGACAAAACATCAGGGGCCCAGGCACCGAATGTTTTAACCTAGCGACGCAGTCACTAGTGAATGGGAGTCGGGAAACGGAGCTCCCTTGGGCTCCCAGGAGCAACGGGGCCCGGGGCAGCTGCCCCAGCCCCATGGGGACCCGATGGCACCACCGCCGCACCAGGTAAAAGCCGCAAACCGCAGGTCTGAATTGACCTGTGGTTTGCAGCGATCGCCGACACGGGGGGGTCACGGGACCCCCCCGAGTATTTAGCCATGGTGCCTGCTCAATGATTTGAGCAGGCACCGTGTTCGGATCACCGCCCACCGGGCGGCGGTGATCGGAACAACACATGATGTACCGATACGTCATGGGTCCTTAAGTACTCGGGAAACATGCCGTACCGATACGTCATGGGTCCTTAAGGGGTTAAAGCTACTGTTTCCATAGAACGGCGCTAGAGGAATTACAGAGTAACAGACAGTATCGTTAGACTAAAAGTCAGAGATATCAAAATTCTTCTAATGCCACAGCGCAAAAGGAACTCCATAGTGCTGCGCCTGCCACAGGCCGGTATCTCATCACCCAAGTCGGTACTTTAGTGCCCCTTCCTGTGCCAGTACTTTCCTATAAGGACTGTTACTAATGAACGCTTCCATTTTGTGGCGCTCATTAGTACAGCCTTTAACTCCCGCCCCTCCCTCACTAGTGTTAAGAAGGAAAAAAAAAACACTCACCTCCTCTATTTGTGTTCGAGGCCACGGTCCGTAGGATAGACGAAGGGGACCCTAACAGTGGCTGATGTGTGCCTGGAGCCACGTTACGCGGGTAGGCCTAAAAGAGGGCCCACCCTAGGTAGAGTGAGAAAGGGGACAGAAAAGAAAAAAGAAAGGGGGGTGCAAGGGTGGGACGTACGAATGCGGCATGCGTGGTGGAGAGGACCCAGGAGTGGGGGGTTTAAGAGGAGTGACCTGGCCCCGCCCACAAATACAGGCTGCATGCAGCCTTAACTACTTGTGTTCGAGGCCACGGTCCGTAGGATAGACGAAGGGGACCCTAACAGTGGCTGATGTGTGCCTGGAGCCACGTTACGCGGGTAGGCCTAAAAGAGGGCAAAAAACACTGAGTAGGGAAAAGCAATGACATTTAATATACATTACAAAACCAATGCACGGAAGACTTCCCGGGTCTCTGATTGCGGATCCGGAATATACCGGGAAAAGCAGGCAGATCTCCACCTACCCATGTGACGTATGACGTGCGGAGGTGTCCTGTGTTTGGAGGCTGCAGATGCCGCTCCGATGCGGAATGAATGCCCGGTTATCGTTTTGGGGTCCACCCCCAACCTTGCGACCAGGGATCTGATGTGGGATACAAATTGCCGTGTGGAAAGAGGCTTCCCTTGGAATGGAAGTAACGGTGATTCAGGGTCCGGAGGCACTATGGTGTTTAGGAAGTGTCGTAGCACGAGAACCGGACACCATTCGTTCTTTGACTCAAAGAAACGAATCTGTATAGGAGGACCGGTCTGAGACGTCTTCGTGGAAGGAAGGCTTAAGACAAAGTGATCCCGGTTCCAGGATAGTTGTTCCCTCTTTAGGAAGGTCGCCCTTGGGGAAGTGACAGAGAACTCTCCAGGGCGTAGGAAGCCGTAAAAGCTCAAATACATTGCCGCCTTGATAACCAGACTAATGGAAGGGCCAAAAGGATTACCATCTAGGATTGCAGACAGCTGCCTAAAAAGTTCACCGGAGACCGGCCGTCGGGAAGGGGCCGTATCCCTACTACTCTTTTCCATGCCCCTGAGCGTGGCTTTGATGGCCTGAGACACGAACACAGAGCGATACTCTGGATCTTGTAACACCAAGAAATGCTGCACCCCGGCAAGGTATAAACGGATGGTGCTGGGTGCCAATTTAAGGACGACATGACAATAGGCCATAAAGGCCATGATGTAGGGAGTGAAAGCTGTATCCCGTTGGGGATGATCCGTGGTGAACTTTGAAAACAGCTTCCAACCGGTGTGGTAATTGCGGGCCGTGTTGATAGAAAGGGAACGGTGCATGAAGTCCTTGGCCGTAGCCAGCAGGGACCTTAATCCAACATTAGGCTGCTGAAACTGGGAATCCGTGCCCCGGTCTGGTCGGCTTCTGGACATTCCTGAAAAAACGTGAGAAAATTGAACCGAGATAAAGCATCGGCCGCAGTGTTGCTAGCACCTGAGATATGGGAGCATGAAAAATGGAAGTTGTTAATCATAGATAGCCAGACCAGTTTACGCAGGAGGGACATGATTTTTGCCGACTTAGCCCGACCCTTGGTGATGATGTCCACTAAGTCTTGACTGTCAGAAATAAACATAACACTGGAATTGGCCCAAAGGTGACCCCAGACTGTGGCAGCTGCCACAACGGGATAAAATTCCAGAAATGGAGAAGAACTAAGTGCCTGAGGATCAGTACTGATCTGAGGAGGCCAAGGACCCGCCAACCAGTGGGACCCGAATATTGCTGCGAACCCCCGGGAAGCTGCGGCATCAGAGAACACCCTAGCTGAAGATTGAGTCCAGGAAGGGACGAACAGACTGACCCCGTTCCATACTGAAAGGAAATCGTTCCACATACGCAAGTCTGCCATGGCTGCCCTGTCTAAGCGGACAATGCTGTCAGGCTCGGGGGCTGCTGGGAGGAGTGAGAGCAGACGTGAAATGAAGGCCCTACCCTGGGGCATCACCCTTAAGGCGAAATTTAATCTACCCAGAATGGACTGTAATTCTACCTTGGTCAACTGGGAAGATGCTAGAGCCCCGGAAACAGCTTCACGGATTTGTGCCAACTTGTCCTCTGGTAACCTGGCTTCCATCCTATCAGAATCCAGGATAATGCCCAGGAAGGTGATGGAGGTGTGAGGACCAGAGGTCTTGCCCTGTGAAATGGGAATGTTTAAGGAGGAGAAAAGCTCCAGGAGGGAGCGAAGACCTGATGGTTGACACTGTGGCTGTTCAATGAGGAGAAAGTCGTCCAAGTAGTGGATGACCGCTGGAGTACTGCCGTGTTGGGTCAGAATCCAGTGTAAAGCCTGAGCCAACTGGTCGAACAACCAGGGGCTGCTCTTAGAGCCGAAGGTCAACCGATTAGCAAAATAAAACCTGTTCTCCCATTGAATGCCATAGAATTGCCATAAATGTGGAGCGATTGGAAGTAATTTGAATGCGTCTGCGATGTCAGTTTTAGACAACCAGGCGCCCTTCCCAGCCCTGAGGATGAGAGCAATGGCCTCGTCAATGGACGCATATCTCATGGCAAACTCTTCAGATGGAATTAATGAATTAATGCTGGGAATGACGGAATCATGAGGGGCTGAGAGGTCGTAAATTAAGCGTTTTTTATTAGAATCCTTCTTTGACACAACTCCTATAGGGCTGATCCGCCACCGAGAAAAAGGAATCAGGTTGAATGGGCCCAAGAGGAACCCCTTCTCAACCTCCGAGTTCAGGAGCTCCTGAACAGCGGCAGGATCCGACCTGGCCGACTGAAGATTGTCGCACACCCAGTTAGCGTGGGGGAGCGCCACCATCCCCGTGTCAAAGCCGAAACAGAGGCCGGAAATCAAGGAGTCCACAAATCCCGGGGCCGGATGATCCCGCAACAGAACAGCCAAAAGGTCGATATTGCAGTCGGCTAGTCATAGCTGTTTGGAGAACCGCTTTGGACAAGTGGATCTGGGGTGAGCCCTGAAGCAAATGGTGCAGATGTGCAGGGCCCTGCAGCCACTGAAAAGACAAGTGCCAAAGTTAAAATTATTGCAAACTTGGCTGTTGCCAAGATAGACGATGGGCCTTCCTAACTTGTCCATGGAGGAGGGGCTGCGAGAAACACCGGAGGGGCCGGGGATAGCCCTATCTGGTTGAGCCATGGCTGCTTGCGAACACCACTCCGATGAATGAAAGATCGACTGGCAAGTGGAACATGAAGGGGCACGGAGACCGGCAAAATGCCGGCAAAATAACTCCATGTCGAGAGTGGCCCAGTTGACAGAAAACTGAAATTGAGTTAGTGCGGCGGCGGCTTTAGCTGAGAAGGAGCGGTGGTAGTCATAAAAAGCCGTGCCGCCGTACTTGTGCCCAAGATCAGTGACTCTGTACAAATACGTATCCAACTCCTCCCTCCGGGATGGGAAGGCGGAGCAGACCACGTCTCTGTACAGGCTAAAGGCCAAAACAAACTCTGACACGGAGAGCTTACGGTTGAGCCGGGCATCCTTGGCCTTAAGGACAACCGAGATTTCCCCACAATCAAAGGTCTTATTGTCCGTGGTATCATGGGATGCTATCAGAATTGAAGCCAGGTTCACATCCTTTCCTGCCAAGATGTCTTTCCTGATGTTATCCGGCACGAAGTGGGCAGGTGCTACCACTGGAACTGCTGGGGCCGTACCTGGAGCCGGAAGCTGAAAAGAAGGGTCGGAGAGAGGGACCACCGCCTGGGGTGACGGCAAGGTTCTGGATTCCAAGTCCACCACCCTGGTCCTGATGTCAGCCACGGAAGAGGCGAGGGAATCCATGGTAGCCTGTAGCTGCACCAGAGATTGTCGAATGGATGGGGACGAATCTTCCCCTTCTAACAGACCAGTCTCTGACATCAACAGCCTGTATAGTTCGGCTTTTCGTGCCGAAGCTGGATGCCTGATGCCCCTTCTGTGCAATTCAGCGACAAGCTTTGGCACGGTCCATCTCCTGAGGGACTCTGGGCCGCCTTGACCAGAGACCGAGGTACCCGGAAGGGACAAAGTGTCGTCCACGTCTGACACCTGAGACATGGTTCGGAAGACCTTGAAGACCTAACGTAGGACCTGTCTGTAGACTCGATACCCTTGCCTTACCGCCTGCGACTTGACGGACGAGACCCGACTTGCCCTGTGGACTGGAAAAGTCAGGAGCCGGCGTGAGAGAGTTATGCGGGACCGAAAATAACCCCCAGATGTGGCAAAGATGGACGAAAGGACGGACGCACCGACATGCAAGTTAGACACGAAAAAACAGAGTGACGATGGATGGGTGAGGCAGGAACCCAGCAGAGGCTCCCGAAAGCCAGCGAGCACACCGCTAAGGAGGAACGTAAAACGCCGAAGGGTGTCCAAGGTACCGGGAGGGGGAGAGATGATTACTGCAGCGAGACATAGAGGCCTGGATTCTTCCAGGCTGAGCGGAAAGGTTACACCTGAATACTACCAGTTGAGGAGGTGAGTCGCGCACCAGAAAGCTTCAGGCTGCGAAGACAGGGACGAAACCTGAATGCCACAGGCAAGATGGACAGGGAAGACACCTGAACGCTTCAGGCACAGATGGACAGGGAAGATACCTGAACGCTTCAGGCACAGATGGACAGGGAAGACACCTGAACGCTTTCAGGCACAGATGGACAGGGAAGATCCTGAACGCTTTCAGGCACAGATGGACGGGGAAGATACCTGAACACTTCAGGCACAGATGGACAGGGAAGATACCTGAACGCTTCAGGCACAGATGGACAGGGAAGATACCTGAACGCTTCAGGCACAGATGGACAGGGAAGATACCTGGACGCTTCAGGCACAGATGGACAGGGAAGATACCTGAACGCTTCAGGCACAGATGGACAGGGAAAAAACCTGAACGCTTTAGGTACAGATGGACAGGGAAGATACCTGAACGCTTCAGGCACAGATGGACAGAGAAGATACCTGAACGCTTCAGGCACAGATGGATAAGGAAGATACCTGAACGCTTCAGGCACAGATGGACAGGGAAGACACCTGAACGCTTCAGGCACAGATGGACAGGGAAAATAACTGAACGCTTCAGGCAGGATGGACAGCAAACAGAAAATGACACCTGAACGCCTCAGGTGAGGAAAACCACAGTACCAGCGAGTGAACTGCATAACAAGCGACGTGCCGCACCATACCTACCTGAAAGACCCTCAGGCCCAAGAATTTCCACTTGACTGACTGGCAGGGACCCTCAGAGTGCCTGGAGGAAAAAGATTTTTTTTTTTTTTTTATAATTAGAAATATGTATAAGAACCCGACCTAATACCTAATCCTGAGACGTCAGAAGGACAAAAACACGAAGCGGAGAAACCACGACTCTAAAGGAACCAAAAAAAGGACACAGATGTAGCGCATAACCTCACAAGCCACCAGGGTTTTCCGGACACGGCAAAACCAAGGAGTTTTTTATTTAGTATTATTTTTATTTTATTATTTTTATTTTTTTTATACTATTAAATAAAAACCACAGACCTGACAAACATTGCAGATGACCTATATACAGTAAGGTGAGCTGGTGCCTACCCTATGCCCAGACTGCCAGGAATGTTTAGCCTAGTCTGAGCATAGTTTGCGCTTGTTTACACAATGTCACAAATGACATTCAGGAGCAGGACAGCCCTTCCTCCCCCACCAGAGCGGAACAAGAAGAAGTCGGAAAAAACATCGTGGCCCGAGCATACTGAGCGGTGTAATGTGTGACGTAAGGCCCCCCTCCCCCCGAGTGGAGGAGGGCGCGTGATGTCAGCCGCCGGGCTCCAGAGCGGGACCTACAGGCAAGCGCATGTCCTCTCGCGAGATGAGGGGCGCACTGTGGAGCAGCAGCGGACTGACCAGGAAAGGAGGGTTCACAGCACAAACAGGCACCGGAGCGGTTCGGGTGAGACGTACGAGGGGGAAACTGGGGTAGGAGCAATGGTACACATGGAGTGGCGTGCGCCACCACTTACCTGACCAGCGAGCGAACCGGAAGTGACGAGAAGTGCCGGGAACGTACGAATGCGGCATGCGTGGTGGAGAGGACCCAGGAGTGGGGGGTTTAAGAGGAGTGACCTGGCCCCGCCCACAAATACAGGCTGCATGCAGCCTTAACTACTTGATGGCGCTGCGGTGAAAGCTCACTGCTGACTGGAAGCTCAGGACAGGACCTCCGAGACATCATCACGTTGGAGCGCGGGTTAACAGAGAAGGGGGCATTATTAATTTGGGGGGGGGCACTAATAGTGGCATTAGTAATTCCATTGAGGTTCCTCATTTGGCTGGAGCTTTCTTGTTAAGTACTGGATGTGATATTGTCTATGTATTATGACCTTGTCTGGAGAAGATATCTACCTGCCTGTGGGCATATTTACCTTTGTGTAACTCATTCTTTACAGAATGTTGCATGTGACTACTGCTGCTCGGGGAAGCCGACATGTAACCACAACCACCAGCTTAGTTGTGTGTAATGTTGCTAGACCTGCCTGCCACCCGTTAGCGTCATGGTCTCTGCCTCTGCACAGGACAATTCATGTGAGACACAGTCATGTGCTGGAGCCTCACAGACCGGCAATAAAGCCTCCATGGTCACATTGCATAGAAGTAGGAGGATCTAAGAGTCAGATCAAAGTGACAGATTATGCATTGCTACTCCTGTTATTCTGCAGGGAAATGGTGTCCATAACAGCAGCCTGGTCACCGGGGGTTCCACCAGCCAGACCCTCAGATTAGCTCTGCTTAGCACAGGGGGGACTGTTTCATGAAAGGGGTTATCCTAATAAAATGTTATTTTAATACAATTCAAAAACAGTATGAAAAAAATGTTACAAAAATGCTTCATTTATGAGATATTCCCTTTATTTTATTATAATAGTGCCTCCTGGTGTTTAATCTGTATAGTGATGTGCACGTCCACCTACTAGGGTGGACACACGTGCTCAGCTCCATCAGACGCACCTCCTGAGCTGTGATAATGAGAGAGTTGCAGCAGAAAGGACACTCCCCCTTAGAAATGACACACCCTCTGAGCTGTGATAGGGAGAGAGCTGCAGCAGAAAGGACATGCTTCCTGAGTTGTGGTAGGGTGAAAGCTGCAGCATAAAGGACCTGCCCTCTGTGCTGTGATAGGGAGAGAGCCATAGCAGGAAGGATACACCTCCTGAGCTGTTATAATGAGAGAGCTTCAGCAGAAAGGACACTCCCTTTAAGGAATTGCCCTCCCTCTCAGTTGTGATAGGGAGAGTGCTGCAGTAGGATGGACATGTATCCTGGGTTTTGATAGAGTGAAAGCTGCAGCAGAAAGGACCTGCCCTCTAGCTGTAAACGGGAGAGAGCCGTAGCAAGAAGGACACACTCCCTGAACTGTTATAATGAGAGAGCTGTAGCAGAAAAGAAGCTCCCCTTGAGAATTACCCTCCCTCTGAGTTGTGATAGGGAGAGTGCTGCAGCGGGAAGGACATTCCTTCTGGGTTGTGATAGAGTGAAAGCTGCAGCAGAAAAGACCTGTCGTCTTAGATGTGATAGGGAGAGAGCCATAGCAGGAAGGACACATGAGAGAGCTGCAGGAGAAAGGACACATCCTCTGAGAAATGAGCTACCCTCTGAGGTGGATAGGGAAAGAGATGCAGCAGGAAGGGCAACCCCCTGAGATGTAATAGGGAAAGAGCCGCAGCAGAAAGCAGACACCCCCTGAGCTGTCATAAGGAGAGATAAGCAGCAGAAAGGGCACACCCCCTGAGCTGTCAACTTAAAATCTAGACAAAAAAAAATTGCAGCAACGAAAGGGCAGATCTCTGGATCCATGTGAGGTACAGGGCTGGTTCTAGCTTTGTTAGAAAAAGATTGTCATGTACCATATGATGTCTGATTGTCATGTTTTACTTCAGTCGTGGGGGAAGCCCTATAAGTAGCTCCTTTGTAAAGCGCTGTGGCATATGTTGCTGCTATATGAATAGTAACATAGTAACATAGTACATAAGGCCGAAAAAAGACATCTGTCCATCCAGTTCGGCCTGTCATCCTGCAAGTTGATCCAGAGGAAGGCAAAAAAAAAACTGTGAGGTAGAAGCCAATTTTCCCCACTTTAGGGGAATAAAAAATTCCTTCCCGACTCCAATCATGCAATCAGAATAACTCCCTGGATCAACGACCCCTCTCTAGTAGCTATAGCCTGTAATATTATTACATTCCAGAAATACATCCAGGCCCCTCCTGAATTCCTTTATTGTACTCACCATAACCACCTCCTCAGGCAGAGAGCTCCATAGTCTCACTGCTCTTACCGTAAAGATTCCTCTTCTATGTTTGTGTACAAACCTTCTTTCCTCCAGACGCAGAGGATGTCCCCTCGTCACAGTCACAGTCCTGGGGATAAATAGATGATGGGAGAGATCTCTGTACTGACCCCTGATATATTTATACATATTTATTAGATCTCCCCTCAGTCGTCTTTTTTCTAAAGTGAATAACCCTAATTTTGATAATCTTTCAGGGTACTGTAGGTGCCTCATTCCAGTTATTACTTTAGTTGCCCTCCTCTGGACCCTCTCCAGCTCTGCTATGTCTGCCTTGTTCACAGGAGCCCAGAACTGTACACAGTACTCCATGTGTGGTCTGACCAGTGATTTGTAAAGTAGTAGGACTATGTTCTTATCACAGGCATCTATGCCCCTTTTGATGCAACCCATTATCTTATTGGCCTTGGCAGCAGCTGCCTGACACTGGTTTTTGCAGCTTAGTTTGCTGTTTATTAAAATTCCTAGATCCTTTTCCATGTCAGTGTTACCGAGTGTTTTACCATTTAGTATGTACGGGTGACTTGCATTATTCCTTCCCATGTGCATAACCTTACATTTGTCAGTGTTAAACCTCATCTGCCACTTCTCTGCCCAAGACTCCAATCTATCCAGATCCCTCTGTAGTAGTATACTGTCCTCTTCAGTGTAAATTACTTTACACAGTTTAGTGTCATCTGCGAAAATTGATACTTTACTAGTGAGAGATAAATACAAACCCTTCCTCGTTAATAAGACTGTTCAGAGATATTCTCACTCTAGCACAGTAGGTGTGACAGCCGTCTTCTGTTTTCTTTACCACTGGACCATAAATGCTGGCGGTTTGTGTCAATGTCCGCCAGTCCTTGTGGGCGACACATCTTCAGCTGAAAAAGTGCAGAACAACAAGGGGCATAAATCATAGGTGGGCAAATGTTGTGGGCATATACTTCTGAATTGGGACAACGTTCATTACAATCAGCCGGCAAGCACACATCTATACCGGCAAAAGGTTCCTTTTAAAATTTTTAGTTATTGGTAATGTCCCCTTATAGGTCAAAAATAATCAAATAAAGCTTAGAAGATGAAAATAAATTGGCTTAATATTAATTAAAAAAATGAAATTACAAACACGAACAAACCCCCCAAAAAATCTAAACATACTGAATAACATAAAAAAAAATATATATATATATAATTGTCCTTTTGTATTCACAGTTTGTAAACAATAAAGAAATCTTCTCATCTACTTACCTTAGAATTCTAAAAAGTTACGGGGATCTCAGAAAGCGGGGAGTCAAAAGTGTTCTGCACTGGGAAGTGGTGAAGGAGACGTTAGGAAACCAGGTTTAACCACTTCTTTGTGGCACTTCTGGAATCTAGAAATGAGTTTATATGAAAAGGAGAAGCAGCAAGAAGTGGAGCCGTCTTGAGTCATGTGATGAGTCTTCAGTGCTGCTGTATGTTTTGTATGTTCCTACTTTATGTATTATTATGGTCTGTGACAAGAGCGTTACGTGCTGCTATGGTTAAAGTGTGACATTTACCAACACAGTTTCAACAGTCCATTGTTAAAGGGATTGTCTCAGCAGATGACATTTATCATGTCAGAAGCTGCAATCAGGTATGAACGCAGCATCTGAGGGGTACAATGACGTGGGGACAGCACAATCCTCGCCCCCTTTCATTGCACCCACGACTTACAAAGAAATGCACTTTGTGACAAAGTAATTTGTCGTGTGCAACGCAGCAGCAACGGCTGGGGCCCAACTTGTCGGGCGGTAATAATTCAATTAAGAATTATTAATTATGGTCATAAAAATAATTAACCATAAATAAATAAAAAATTATAAAATTTGTCATAAATTCTTAAAATCATGACCTGGTGAATTGTAGACAACCTAATCGATACAATTCACATACTGAGTCCGACTATTTCCTCAGATAATAAGTTCTTTTTGACGTGAGATGACGTTAATGATACAAATGTAGTCCTACATTATATGATAATACACAGGTATTGTAAAAATATGCAGATTTATTGGTTACAAGGTTATAAACATAAATAAGTAAATAAACACAATGAAACATGCAAATGAATATATATAGCATTGATATAAAGCATTGCAAGCTTAACAATACATGTGAGTGGAAATAACTTGTCACATTATAACCAAGCTATTATTAGGTTAGGATATCCAAATAGGAACATAAGTTATATACATGACTTCTGTTCAGAGAAAACCTCATGATATCAGGATGGGCATGTCTAATCCTAGACATCAATATAGAATGCTAAATACATTCCGCCCCCCTCTAACCAACTTCACATCACATGACTTCCAGAATGGGCAAATCCATTTAAGGATATAACTTAGAAGCGATAACTGTATCCTTCCGCCCCATCCTGGACTATTTTCACACATATGACTTTGGTAAGACCATTAAGACAAATAACAGGGATCTAGGATCTTTGCTAGACCATATCTTAAATGGGAAGGACTTGAAACAAGTCTTTCCTGTGGGAATCCATCACTTATCTTGGCAAAGAATGTTCTATTAGTGTATATATATATATATATATATATATATATATAATCATTTAATGCTCTGATAAATTATGAGTCTTGATTCTTATGCAGGTAGAATGAAGCCTCACAATATCCTAAGACTACATCTCAATATGGAGATGATCGATTAATTTATTTATTTATTTATTCGCCAATCTAGATGGTATAATTTCACCCACACCATCAAATTAGTCTTAATAAAATGAAATATCATTATCTGTGTCTCTTACCAAGTCCTAGTAGGAATCTAACTTCTGCTCCTAGGAAAGCTGGGTGGTCCAGCATAGCTCATCTCACCATGGCTTTCATCTAGATAGACCCCTCTAGAGAGCTCAACTTGTCTCTCTCTCTCTCTCTTTGTGTGGTTTATGATCACAAACTTATCAGTTAGACACACCTTCATAGTTTGGAACTTTCCAATCATTGTCGGACTGGCGTGACCATTGATAAGAAATGTGACATCATAACCTTACCCCGAATGCACTTTTGCTATTGTTGTAATGTCACCTACTCATACCTAGGTGGCACTGCTGTGTAAGCTATTTGCATCATAGTATAAAGGGTTAACTATGTAAGTCTGATTAAAACGTATTCTATACATTTGACCTTAGAAGCTTTAATTCAAAGCTATAGGGATTAATTCTGACACTTGTAGCAAAAATAGACAGACCTCTAGGCGTCTCTCTGAATGTTTCTCACACTGTTGATCTATGGACCATAATGATATGAATGGGCCTTGTTTTCTCACATAGATATCAGTACCTCCTCTGTCATACCAAAGATGTGATTAATTGTTACAAAACACACATTTTTACAGACACTCTTTTAGAGACAAATATTCTCTTAGTGAAAAATATATATAATATACTGGATACATTTTGTCTTCATAACATACAATATAATATAATGTAATATATATATATATATGTCCTACTGATTGTCTTATGCTAAGGACTAACTAAGGCTCATTAAATGAATACATACATATTATATATTTTGCTTCATTAATAAATACCTAATTGTATAGGTAATTATCACCAGCTGCTTCTTATCTTATCTCCCATCATAAATTTATAAGAGGAGAATAAGGAGGCTTCTTCTTAGACTGGTACATTCATGAGAAGAATAACACTAAAAAGCAGAACCCTTTATACACGGAAACCTTTGTGCGACCTTACTTTGGCCTACTCAAGACATACAGAATTGTAAATATAGTCGAGCATGGCTCTTAAAGGCAATGAACATCCATCTTAACTAGAATAATTGGATATCAATGTATATACCTATGAAAAGGCACAACAAACTAGATGGGGGTTTGGGGTACCCAGTTGTAGGAATCGCAGAGTGGTATAGGGTGGCCTAAAATGTCCCTACTAGTGTAAGTGAGTGTCACGGTGCTTCTGCCTGGATACGGTTGGACCCCAGGCGTTGGCTCCGAAACAGACAAATAGGGGTGAATAGTTGAGGAATTTGAACAAATTGAGTCCATACCTTGTGTTGAAGTTAAATAGCAGCTTTACTTTGATAAACTTTCATCAGACACAATCTTCAACTTTGTCTTGGTCCCAGCAGGCTTTAGCATCAAAACTCTGGCAGGCAAACTCAACATTGCTACATCTGTTGCTCTCTGGCTCTGCTGTACTGACAGGCTTGATGTATAACTCATCTTCTTCTTTATGCTGCAACTTCTCTCTTCGTAGTCTGTCTCTTAATTATGAAATATGCCAGGGAACTCTCCTCCTGGCTCCTGTCCTCCACATCCAGCAAAGCTGACGGTGCTCTAGTTGGCTTGGCTTGGCTTGGCCTGGGCACGTCCAGCAGAGATGTGCCCAGCACTTGCTTCCTTCCCCTAGCAGGGGGTAAGCTAGACTGCTCCTAGAGACTAGTCCCCACCCTTCCTGCAGTAAATGGGACTCGCCCATTCCTCCACAGAGGGGGGTGTAGAATGGAATGGAAAGCTCCATTCTATGTAACTATAGCTCTGCCTTGTTTGCTGCCACCTGCTGGTGAACCAGGCACATTTCACGTGAACATAACAGTTGCAAAATAGGAAATGCAGTATTTGGACCTGGAATAAATACACATGATGACATGAGGTTAACCAATAAAGACAGTAGCGAGGTACAAAGGTGGTAAAGTCACTCTGGGGCGTTACATATAAAGCATATTTTTTTGCAAAATTCGGCGAAGCAGCTGAATCGAACTTTTGAATACCTTGCTTATCTCTAACGATCACTAAATGCCTTGTATTATCTTTCTCTACATGATGAAGGCCATCTGCTGAAGTTACCGCCCCTTTACCAGTGATGACTGTAGGGTTTTCCCCTGACTGGCTGTAGAATACACATCCTTTCAGCATTAGCTCCTGAAATAGCTCAACTGAATAACTCAACTACGTTATATTATTCACAGAGCTTTGTTTGTTACCATGTGCTCTTTTCTGAGGGGAAGGGTGTGAAGACCTGCCTCGGTAGATTACTCCTCGCTGTGATTCTAGTTTGGCCTTTCATGGTGTCCAGCTAGCTCTGTTGCCCTGGACAATTTTTTTTTTTAAACTCTAGGGTTCGAGGAACAAGACCATGACTCCTGCTCTAGCTGCTCTGATGAGTAGGCTTTGTAGGGCCGTTCATCCTCACATCACTCATGGTTGCACTTGACTACTCTCCACACACCTGGTTGTTTCCTTCTACCCAGGACACCACTGCTTGAACACAAAGCACAAAGGATACGGCAGCACCCCCCTGTTGCTAAGAAATATGTAACCACTGAATATTTGGCTTATATTAAATTGAATGACTGCTATAGTTGCTAAAAATGTTACGCTCTTAGTGTCCCGAAAAGGTGACCTGATACAGATTGGGTCCTACGCCAACCAGACATCCTTTTGTTTGGACGTGCTGCATGAGTTCTTTATTATTTTTTTCTGCATTGTATATATTGTGGAACAAATTCCTCCAGGTTGGTCCTGCACTCCTATTCATCCATCCAGATTTAACTAGCAATTTATAACTAGATCCTTCCTGCTTCGAGTTTATTTTTAAAGCCTAGCCAAGGTCAGATGAGCCTGTTTAGTGCATGGTCCCATCTGAGGAGGTTGCCTTGTCTCCACAGATGGGCTCACACAACTTGCTCAAAATTAGAGATGAGCGAATTTCAAAAAAATTTGATTCGTCTGGTTCGACGAGTTTTCTGAAAATATTCAATCAGCTATTTCCTGGCTGCAGAGAGCCTTTATAGTAGTGTAGAACACTGTGCCTTGCAGTAACGCCCATAGGGAGTCTGCTGTGGTAGTGAAACAATACTGTGAGTCAGTATGACACACAGATGATACGCTCTTAGAATCACTGCACACTTCACTTATTTGGACAGTTACGGGCCAAAACTGACCAAATAACTCAAGTGTGAACTCAGTCTTATAGGTCGATGTTAGCGACAGGTATAAAGAACCGTGCAGGGGCCCAAGATCCTACTATAGAGTGAAAGAGCGCACTTCTTTTACACCGTCGTCAGCTAATTCCACATAGATGTCTACAGAACCTGTTCTATTGAACGCTTATACAAGTAGAGCCCCCCGACAGAGTGGAGAGGGTGTCAACAGTACTTTTTTGTTGACGTCACTGATTAGTTTGCCCTTCCTCTGATCCGTCAGAACAATAACCCCCCCAAAAAACGGATTCTGTCTGTTCAGAATACGCCTTCACTCACTCAATAATCCTTCAGTATTGCTAAAGCAAGACAAAAACACAGAAATATAGTGGCAATTCTGGAGGAGCTGCTCAACCCCTAACACTGTAGCGTGTTTTTCATTGGGGGAGCAGCCCCACTGCATGTGGACCGCAGCAAACGACTATCCCCAGCAAAAAATGCATACGGTGGAGGATGTCGGCGCAGTCCACATGCACCACAAAGGCATCCTACACAAAACGGAGCATTGTGCGGATGAAAATATAATCATATAAATCACAGAAAAAATGCACCAAATGGATATGCCACTGACTATACTGGCTAGTCATAAATGCAGATATTAAAAGCTGAGACTTTCACCAATATATTCCTGTCAGGAAAATATCGGAGCCCATCATGCACCACGTCACGGTCACTCAGCATGGCAAAGGGTCCTACCACTACGCTAACTATGGTGTGAACAAGGTCTGAAGGTGATGTAATCCAGATCACAGCCAAGCTTCCACACAACCGCCTAGCAGGACAACTAGTGCAATGTGAACAAAGCCAGACTGTAAGCCACACCCATATCAGACCGTGTGATGGAGGTTACCAGGTGCATGATGGGCTCCGATATTTTCCTGACAGGAATATATTGGCGAAAGTCTCAGCTTTTAATATCTGCATTTATGACTAGCCAGTATAGTCAGTGGCATATCCGTTTGGTGCATTTTTTCTGTGATTTATATGATTATATTTTCATCCGCACAATGCTCTGTTTTGTGTAGGATGCCTTTGTGGTGCATGTGGACTGTGCTGACATCCTCCACCGTATGCATTTTTTGCCGGGGATAGTCGTTTGCTGCGGTCCACATGCGGTGGGGCTGCTCCCCCAATGAAAAACACGCTACAGTGTTAGGGGTTGAGCAGCTCCTCCAGAATTGCCACTATATTTCTGTGTTTTTGTCTTGTTTTATATGTAGTGTATGTGCCTTTACCTGGCATTCAAACACTCTTTTGCACCTGGTAACCTCCATCACATGGTCTGATATGGGTGTGGCTTACAGTCTGGCTTTGTTCACATTGCACTAGTTGTCCTGCTAGGCGGTTGTGTGGAAGCTTGGCTGTGAGATGGATTACATCACCTTCAGACCTTGTTCACACCATAGTTAGCGTAGTGGTAGGACCCTTTGCCATGCTGAGTGACCGTGACGTGGTGCATGATGGGCTCCGATATTTTCCTGACAGGAATATATTGGCGAAAGTCTCAGCTTTTAATATCTGCATTTATGACTAGCCAGTATAGTCAGTGGCATATCCGTTTGGTGCATTTTTCTGTGATTTATAGTATTGCTAAAGCCAAAAAAAAAACAGGAGTGGATCCAAAACAAAGATGACACGTGAATGGAATATTTGCATGTGTTCTGTGTTTTGTACCCACTCCTGCTTTTGGCTACCAACTCATAAGCCAATTCTGATGGGACCATACATGCCTTACAGCTGCTACACAGACAGGATCCATTGTGTGTCCCATTTTTCCTTCCTTCTGATAGATCAGAAGAAGGGTCAAATAAAAATTAATGTCAACCAGGCCAAAAAGGCAAAATAGTGGCCAAGTCATGGAGTGGGGCGGGTGGGAGAACAGATTAAGTTATTGAGAACAATAACCCCCCCCAAAAACGGATTCTGTCTGTTCAGCATACGCCTTCACTCGCTCAATAATCCTTCAGTATTGCTAAAGCCAAAAAAAAAACAGGAGTGGATCCAAAACAAAGATGACACGTGAATGGAATATTTGCATGTGTTCTGTGTTTTGTACCCACTCCTGCTTTTGGCTACCAACTCATAAGCCAACTCTGATGGGACCATACAGGCCTTACAGCTGCTACACAGACAGGATCCATTGTGCGTCCCATTTTTCCTTCCTTCTGATAGATCAGAAGAAGGGTCAAATAAAAATTAATGTCAACCAGGCCAAAAAGGCAAAGTAGTGGCCCAGTCATGGAGTGGGAGAACAGATTGAGAAGTCCACAGAGAGGACCAATGACATAGTGTTGAGCTAGCAGCAGCATGAGGGGACCACAGAGTGGCCCAGTGACATAGTGGGGAGGTGGCAGCAGCATGAGGAGACCACAGAGTCGTCCATTTACATACTGTTGAGGTGGCATCAGCATGAGGAAGCCACAGAATGGCCCAATGACATAGTGTTAAAGGGATTGTCCGAGTTATTTTTTTATTCTTTCTATGTTTCTAACTAGGCAAATGTAACAGCTTTCCAATTAACTCACTTTATCTTCAGAGGCTGGTTTCTCAGATTTCACTGAGGGTCACATGACCTATGATGTCAGCTTCTCTCCCTGCTCTGATAATGTTTGTGCACAAGCCTGAGAGATCTGTACAACAGATGTCACTGTGCTGGCCACGCCCCCCCTTGCACTGCCGCTGCTGCTTATTGCTCTCTCCCAGGATTCTTAACCCCTTCAGCTGCACAGACTCAGGGCTGAAGTGTTTACTGTGTAGCTGCAGGCAGTGAGGAGACAAATGCTGGGCACAGGAGCTGAAAGTGAAGTTATGCAGAGTATTGCAGGTAGGGGGAAGATCCTGTGTGTATTAGCAGTGTCATTGTACAGCTAGGACTTGTAGTTCTATACATACATCATGCTGCTGAGTCTCACAGCAGGCAGACATGTCACTCAGGGCAGTACTTGTATTCACACCCTTAGCAGTGTCATTATACAGCTGGGACTTGTAGTTCTATACATACATCATGCTGCTGAGTCTCCCAGCAGGCAGACATGTTACTCAAAGCAGTACTTGTATTCACTCCCTTGGCAGAGCAGGGGGAGGGGCAGAGATAGTTTTTTTATTGCAAGTAAACAAAGGGCCAGAAGAGAACCAGGAAAATGAGGAAATATATATATATTTTTTTGCCTAAAACTTGCTTCGCATAGTTATAACTAAGCTAAGCAAGTTTTAGACAAAAAGAAAAAAAATCTATTTTCCTAGTTCTCTTCTCTCTTATCGCTGACCATCAGATTTACAGTGCTATATCTTTTTTTCCCCATAACTCGGACAACCCCTTTAAGTTATCAGCAGCATAAGGAGGCCACAGACAGGCAAGGTGACATAGTGTGGAGGTGGCAGCTTCAACAGCATGAGGAAGCCACAGACCGGCAAGTTGACATAGTGTTGAGGTGGAAACAGCAGCATGAGGAGGCCACAGAGTTGCAAGTTGACATAGTGTGAAGGTGGCAGCAGCAGCATGAGGAGGCCACAGAGTGGCACAATGACAGAGTGTGGGGTGGCAGCAGCATGAGGAGACCACAGAGTGGCAAAGTGACATAGTGTGGAGGTGGCAGCAACAGCAGCATGAGGAGGCCACAGAGTGACCCAGTGACATAGTGTTGATTTAGCAGCAGCATGAGGAGGCCACAGAGTCACAAGGTGACATAGTGTGAAGGTAGCAGCAGCAGCAGCATGAGGAGGCCACAGAGTGGCAAGGTGACTTAGTGTGGAGGTGGCAGCAGCAGCATGAGGAGGCCACAGAATGGCACAATCATAGAGTATGGAGGTGGCAGCAGCATGAGGAGACCACAGAGTAGCCCAGAGAATGAGTTGTGAGTTGGCAGCAGCAGCATGAGGAGGCCACAGAGTGACCCAGAGACATAGTGTTGATTTAGCAGCAGCATGAGGAGACCACAGAGTGGCAAGGTGAAATAGTGTGGAGGTGGCAGAAGCAGTATGAGGAGGCCACAGAGTGGCACAATGACAGAGTGTGGAGGTGGCAGCACAGTGTGGCCCAGAGACGGAGTTGTGAGTTGGCAGCAGCATGAGAAGGCCACAGAGTGACCCAGTGACATAGTGTTGATTTAGCAGCAGCATGAGGAGACTACAGAGTGGCAAGGTGACATAGTGTGGAGGTGGCAGCAGCAGCATGAGGAGGCCACAGAGTAGCCTAGGGACATAGTGCTGAGTTAGCAGTAGCATGAGTAGGCCACAGAGTGGCAAGGTGACATAGTGTGGAGGTGGCAGCAGCATGAAGATTGAAGAGGCCACAGAGTGCCAAGTTGACAGAGTGTGGAGGTGGCAGCAGCATGCGGAGTCCACAGAGTGACCCAGAGACAGAGTTGTTAGTTGGCAGCAGCATGAAGAGACCACAGAGTGACCCAGTGATATAGTGTTGATTTAGCAACAGCATGAGGAGACCACAGAGTAGCAAGGTGACATAGTGTTGAGGTGGCAGCAGCAGCAGCATGAGGAGGCCACAGACTGGCAAGGTGACATAGTGTGGAGGCGGCAGCAGCAGCATGAGGAGGCCACAGAGTGGCGCAGTGACAGAGTGTTGATTTAGCAGCAGAATGAGGAGACCACAGAGTGGCAAGGTGACATAGGGTGGAGGTGGCAGCAGCAGTAGCAGCATGAGGAGGCCAATGAGTAGCAAGGTGACATAGTGTGGAGGTGGCAGCAGCGGCATGAGGAGGCCACAGAGTGGCACAATGACAAAGAGTGGAGGTGGCAGCAGCATGAGGAGACCTGAGTGATGAGATGTCAGCAGCATCAGGAGACCACAGAGTGACCCGGTGACAAAGTGGTGAGGTGGGTGGCAAAAACAGTACCCGCTGATGATGGTGGATGTAAGAAGGAACACTTGGCATCAGATGTGTGGCATCAGGCGGGTTGCAGCATCAGAATAGTAGCTGAGGCAGGTAGCCAGAAGAAACCGGTCTCTTTTGTCAAGTTTTGGGTGAGGCAGCATGGAGGAACTAATCTGATGCATCAGGCATTGGTGGGTGGAAATCCTGGCTGATCCACGCCTGATTCATCTTGACAAAGGCCAGTCTCTCCACATTTTGGGTGGAGAGGCGAGTTCTCATTGGGGTAACTATGGCCCCCGCCGCACTAAACACCCGCTCTGATGCCACAATACTGGCCGGGCAGGACAGCTTTTCCAAGGCAAACTCGGCCAGTTGTGGCCACAAATCCAGTTTGGCTGCCCAGCGGATCTTTAATTTGGGGTAGCAGGGTGCTGTCCAGGTATGCCACCATCTGTTGGTTCAGATTCTGATTCAGGTCTAGCTGCTGCTGCTGGTGAGTAGTTTCTTCATTAGGCGGGTTAAGAAAGCTGCTCATCATCGACTCTAGACTCAAGCTGCTGATGATGGAGCTGGTACTGCTCCTTCCCCCCCACCCCGCCACAGCAGCCATGGCAGTGGAACGAGAGCGCAGCGGACCCCCTGGTCAGACCTGTGGGAGGATGGACGATGGCGCAGATAGGCAGCGGCCAACTGACTACATAGGATGTCTCTATAGTAGTTCAGCTTGTCCTCCCTTTCAGTGGGTGTAAAAGAGGCCCTAATTTTGGACCAGTAGCGAGGGTCCAACAAAGTGGCGAGCCAGAAGTCATCCCTCTGCCGAATGGTGACAATTCGGCTGTCACTACCCAAGCAAGTGAGCATGCATCGGGCCATTTGTGCAAGTAACTCAGAGGGACTTCCTGCCTCCATCTTAACTGCATACTGCCATGGTGTGTCTGGGTCATCTGTCTCATCTTCCTCATCTCCCTCTTGCTCCTCTGGCTGCTTCTGCTCCTCCTCACCTGTCACCTGTGTAGAAAAAACACCCATTTCGCTACACATTGCTTGTGCTCCAATGTCCTCCTCCTCCTCCAGTTCATCCCGACAGGGCTTGAGTGGCCGTGAGATGTAGGCGACACGTCTCCAGTCCCCTGACCAGCCAGATGTACCAGTATCTGTTCCAGGATATGAAGCAGTAGTTATGCCCACATATGTGCAACGGGTGGCCTCCCCCCAGGGCCCTACTGTATTGCGCGTCCCAGGTATAGGAATTGCTGAGTGGAATGTTGCGGCCTAAAATGTCTCTTTATGTGTGTCACGGTGCGCCTACCTGGATACCGCTGGACCCCAGGCTTTAGCTCCGAAGAAATAAATAGGGGGATTAATTGAGGGATTTGAAAAAATAACTTGAGTCCAGATCTTGAGATGAAGTTCAATGGTAGCTTTACTTGAATAAACATTTCTCCAAACAGTTTCAGGCTTTGTCTTGGTTCCAGCAGGCTTTAGCATTAAACTGGCAGGCAAACTCAACTCTGCTTTATCTCTGTTTCTCTCTGACTCTGCTGTACTGACAGGCTGGCTGTATAACTCATCTTCTTCTGTATGCTGCACTTCTCTGTAGTATGACTCTAGGTTATGCCAGGGAACTTTCCTCCTGGCTCCTGAGGCTTCAAGCTTTGGCCTCCTTGGCCAGCAGAGCTTAAGGTACTCTGGCTGGTGTGGGCACATCCAGCAGAGACGTGCCCCTGCACACCTTACCCCTAGTAGGGGGTAAGGCTACTTTCACACGAGTGTTTTTGGCAGAACCGTCATTGAGCTGAAAAAATGCTTCCGTTCCGGTTGTATTATGTTTTATATAGCCATGACGGATTCGTCTTGAACACCATTGAAAGTCAATGGGGGACGGATCAGTTTTTTATTGTGTCAGAGAAAACGGATCTGTCCCCATTGACCTACATTGTGTGTCATGACGGATCCGTCTTGCTCCGCACCACATCGCAGACAGAAAAATGCTGCTTGCAGCGTCATTCTGTCCTCGATGGGAGCGCAACCAAACGGAACGGAATGCTTTTTGGTACATTCCGCTTTGTTCAGTTCAGTTTTGTCCCCATTGACAATGAATGGGGAGAAAACTGAAGCGTTTTCCTCCGTTATTGAGTTCCGATGACAGATCTCAATAGCGGAATTGAAAAAGCTGGTGTTAAAGTAGCTAGACTGGAACTAATTGGTCCCCAATAGTGTTGAGCGAACTTGTGTTTAAAGTTCGGCGTCTAAAGTTCGAGTTCAGGTTATTGAAGAATCCCGTTATGGATTCCGCTACCACGGACCATAACGGAATTTAGAATCCATAACGCGATTCTTCGATAACTTCACTCCAGGAGGGGGGAGGGGGTTAGAATAGATTGGAAAACTCTATTCTATTTAAATACAGCTCTGCTGTGTTTTCTGCCACCTGCTGGTGAACCAGGTACATTACATGAACCAAACAGTTGCAAACAAATTAGGAATGCACATGTGGAGGACCTGGAAAAAATACATAGATGACATTGATGTTAGCCCAATAAAGACAATAGCAGGGTGCAGGAGTGCCAACACCACTCTGGGGTGTTACATACAGTATGCGCCCCCTCACAATAGTTATACCCACTTTTGTGCCCCCCTCACTCTAGTTGTGGCCCCCCTTTTGCCTCCAGTATGCAGCGTTATGAAAAAAAAACAAAAACATACTTACCTTCTTCCCTGATGACGTGATCCCACACTCACATCATACTGCTGGCTGTGCTGAAGGCTGATTCCCGAGCTTTTAGTGCTCCTCCCACAGCCAGCAATGCCATGGGAGCGCCGGAGCTTAGAACAAAAGTGAAGCAGGGAGTAGAGAGGGCTCTCTTCTTCACTTTGGAGACAACAGCCTGGCAGTGATAAGAACTGCTGGGTGAGTGCGCGCCTCCCCTTGCCTCTGCGCCTGGGGCGCATATTATACATGTATGAAGAGCACTCTGACGGGGCCCGGCATTGTCACTGTACTTCATGTCGGTCCCCGTCAGAGCTCTCTCGTTACATGTGAGAGCAGCGGGCCCCCTCTCCCCGCCGGGCCTGGTTACGCCCCTGGTGGCATCCTCAATGCAGAGGGCGCATGGCTCAACCCTCCTTGACGCAGCCCTAACACCATGTTCTTCTTGTTGTCGGTCACCATGGTTCCGATTTTGAGTTGTCACAGAGAAATCCAGGATTCAATTTATTGATGAAGGACACAGAGCAGTTCCTCCCCTGTGTGACTCCGTTCGCCCAGGCAAACGAGGTGTAGAACAGCGTGACACCGCCGTGCCCTACACATGTGGTATGCTGGAGGAGCACTGTGAATTGTCCTTGCAGTGGAGGCTGAGGACACGGTGGTGGATGAGGAGGCAGAGGTGGACATTGTCGCAGGACCAACGGCGTGAGAACGTGGAGGCGGAACCACATTTACCCAGTGGGCCGTAAAGGACATATATTGTCCTTGACCGTAGTTATAGCTCCGCACTTTGACAGACACCGACAGGTTCAGGGACTGGCCCACCTTCTGTTCTACATATTTGTGCAGGGCTGGTACTGCCTTTTTGGCAAAGAAATGACGGCTTGGGATTCTCTACCTCAGCTTTTCACAAGCCATCCATTCTCTGAAAGGTGCAGAGTCCACTACTTAGAAAGGGAGGGACTGCAGCACCAGCAACTTGGCCAGGAGCACGTTCAGCTTCTGCGCCATTGGATGAGTGCACGCATACTGTTGTCTCTTGGCAATCGCTTCAATGATCGATTGCTGACAGAATGACTGACAAGGAGTAGGAGAGCGAAGAACAGGAGCATCAGGACCGGTAGATGATAGGAAGGACAGACAGTTCCCCTCAGCTGAGTGGGTGGATCCTTGACTGCCTGAAATTGGGTGTGTGCCACTGGGTGATGCAGTGGTTGCTGCGGCAGGCTGGACCACCACATTAGAGCCACAGTTCTCCCAGGCCACTTTATGGTGACGCTGCATATGTTGACGCAGGGCCGTGGACACCCTGCCCACGCTTTACCTTCTGCCCACAGATTCTGCAAATGGCCATGTTCACCTCCGGCGGCTTAACAAAAAATTGCCATACTGCCGAGTATGTGATTTAACCCCTAACACTCCTCACTGACTGACTGCTACCGCCGCTGCTTCCGTGAACCCGTGCACCACTACTTTCCGGGCATGTAAGCTCCTGCGAAGCGGGTGGTCTACCCCAAGCACATTTGGCTCCCGATCTTCCACTGCTCCCACCCTGCTGACCCTCGGCCACGCTACCGCATTGCTGGCTCTGCCGCTGCCTCACTCGCAAGCTGCCACCCTCTTCTCCCAATAATGATGAAGCCCCTTCATCACCCGGCTCCCAATTACGATCAGTTACATCATCATCAAGTACTGCCTGCACGTCACTGATGTCCTCCTCAACCGTCTCTGGGTCAGGAGCCTGACCGCTGACAACACCAGCTCCCACACCACTCTCCTCATCATTACTTGCCCGCCTACTGGAGGAAGTGGCGGATATCTCCTCCAGATCTTGGCTGGCCAGTAGCTGCTGAGTGTCCTCCGGTAGCTCGTCCTCACTGTATAGTAGACCTGAGCCCAAGGCATATAGTACTTCTCTGGCTGAGGGAACAGAAAAGGACAGAGGCAGGTTGAGGACAGGTGAGGGCACACAGGGCTTGCTCCCGGGCCATGCCAACTAAGGGTTGTGTCTGACGAACCCACCGACTCTTTGTTTGGGGTGTCTGATGTCACTTGGAATGAAGTAGATGACCGAGTCAACCATTCAAGAACCGCTGGGTTGCTGTTCAAGACACGACCTCTAGATGACACCGGGAGTTCAGGCATTTAGAAGTGATCCCTGCTGCCATGCCTCCTTACTCTGCTGCGACCTGTGCCTGCGCCAGAAACATTTAGGCCTCTGCCCCTCCCCTGTGCAGGACCTGTCACTTCTCTGTCTGACATACTGATCAAATAAGTAAATAAAAAGGAAATGAATACACCCCAAAAATGCTGTAATTTTGTCACTTCACTACACAACGGCTAATAAGCCTTTTTTCCTTACTTATACAAGCTAAAAAAGGCTTTAGAACATATAACTGCACCGCACAAGGGCAAATAAGACGTATAAATTCTTCCTAGTAATACACCCTGTTAATGGCTGTATCACACAGCACTTGCACCCCAATAACAAAAACAGTTTGCTAGAATTACAGAGGTATCATCTATTGCAAACCTAAAAGCAGCAGTATAATGGCAATTTGGATCATCAGTCAGTGCAGCAAGGTGTAATAGGATTGCTTCTATTACCCAGACTGTAACCTCCGACATTGGACCCTGTTCTGCGTCAATACAGTGGAAAGATTCCTTCCTATCCTTTCCCTACACTTCTATACAGCAAAATAAAAGCTTTCAAGTCTTTCCTAGCACTTTCTCTAGCGCCTGCTGACGTCTCTCCCTGCACTAAGTACACTGGAAAATGGCTGAATCCAAGATGGCTGAGGCTATTTATAGGGCTGTGACATCACAGGGCTGGCTGGCTGTTGATTGGCTGCATGCATGGCATTGTGGGTGATCCCTCGTTCCCAGAGTTCTTTGCTCCATGTCCTAACATGTGCAGCAGCCATTTTTGTAAAAAATGCGTCAGGAAATTCGGATTCGGTGCAAATCAAATCATCTCTACTCAAAATTAGTGATAAGCAGCAGGGGTCATATTCAAATTCGCAATATTTCGCAAATATTTTGTAGAATATTCGTTATATTCTACTTTTTTTTTAACTAAAAAAATTGGCAAGGTAATGATCGCGTAATATGCGAATACTACGCGATCAATACAGGCGAGGGTCAGAAACTAATATATACACTATAGAATATACCATCGGATCTGAGTTTTCACGATCTCACTGAGATCGTGAAAACTCAGATTCGATGGTATATTCTAACCCCCTGGCAAGCATTCCCGTCACCATGGGAACGCCTGAGGGTTAGACTATACCATCGGATCTGAGTTTTCACGATCTCACTGAGATAGTGAAAACTCAGATCCGATGGTATATTCTAACCCACAGGCGTTCCCATGGTGACGGGGACGCTTGTCGAGGAGGAGTATGCCGAAGTAGTAAAACTGTACAGATTGAAAAAAAAGATGAATATTCTAAAAACTAATATATTCGATATAGTGCTATATATTTGTTTTTAGAATATTCGTTATTTTTTCCATCTGAACACATGATTCCTCCATGCTTAAGTTGCTTGTGGGCCAATGACTCATTGGCCCACAAGCAAGAAGCAGGGAGGAATCATGTGTTCAGATGGGGATAAATTACGAATATTCGCTATAACGAATATATAGCACTATATTCGAAATAATCGTGAATTTTTGAAGTTGCGATATTCGAGATAAAAATTTGCTATTCGAATATTCGTGCTCAACACTACTCAAATAGTATACCAAGAACCTCAAATTCCATGTGTAAAGTAAGTATAGTTTTACATGCTTTTTAGTGTTCCCAACTGCTGTAGCTTTTGTCTTTTCTAGCCATCAGACTTGTATAACACAAATGTCAGGAGTTCTTCCAGCCAGATCACTGTGCAGGACTGTGCTGGGAGGGTTGCCATGTTGACCTGTCAAGTCTCAGGTGGTCGACCTGTCAATGTGATGGATAGCCAAGCTAATAAGGTTTCTGACTCTGTGTGCAATTCTAGAGCTAGGGGCGGCTCAGTGGGTTTTGGTTAGTTAGGACTGCAAATTCCTGATTGTATATTAATTCCATTGTATCAGGCTCCATATTGTGCGACTTCTGGTGAACTGACCTCTGACTTGTTTTTGGATTTACCCTGTGGCTGCTGTTCCTGTTTATATGGACTCTCCTAGTAGCTGATCTTGGCCTGCATCTGGATTTACCTCACGAATACTGCATTTACCGTGTCTGTCTTTCCTGGTTTTAACCCTGCTTGCTCACTCTCCTTTATACCTCTCTGGTTATTCTGTAAGTCCACTAGTGTGTCCTGCACCAATTTTCTGTTTCCACTCTTGTAGACATAACCAGGGTGCCTAGCTGCTAAGCATGTAGAGGGATCTGGTGAACAACCTAGGGGTAGCCTTTGCTTTGTTCTACCCAAAGTGATCTTAGAAGGCTAGTAGCAGTTTTTGGGTTCACTGGCCGTGGCCTGGATGTTGACCTTAGTCTACCTAACAAGAAACATAGATATACAGTACAGACCAAAAGTTTGGGCCCACCTTCTCATTCAAAGAGTTTTCTTTATTTTCATGACTATGAAGGCATCAAAACACTTGAATTAACACATGTGGAATTATATACATAACAAACAAGTGTGAAACAACTGAAAATATGTCATATTCTAGGTTCTTCAAAGTAGCCACCTTTTGCTTTGATTACTGCTTTGCACACTCTTGGCATTCTCTTGATGAGCTTCAAGAGGTAGTCCCCTGAAATGGTCTTCCAACAGTCTTGAAGGAGTTCCCAGAGATGCTTAGCACTTGTTGGCCCTTTTGCCTTCACTCTGCGGTCCAGCTCACCCCAAAACCATCTCGATTGGGTTCAGGTCCGGTGACTGTGGAGGGCAGGTCATCTGGCACAGCACCCCATCACTCTCCTTCATGGTCAAATAGCCCTTACTTTCAAAGTTTTCCCAATTTTTCGGCTGACTGACTGACCTTCATTTCTTAAAGTAATGATGGCCACTCGTTTTTCTTTACTTAGCTGCTTTTTTCTTGCCATAATACAAATTCTAACAGTCTATTCAGTAGGACTATCAGCTGTTTATCCACCTGACTTCTCCTCAACGCCACTGATGGTCCCAACCCCATTTATAAGGCAAGAAATCCCACTTATTAAACCTGACAGGGCACACCTGTGAAGTTAAAACCATTTCAGGGGACTACCTCTTGAAGCTCATCAAGAGAATGCCAAGAGTGTGCAAAGCAGTAATCAAAGCAAAAGGTGGCTACTTTGAAGAAACTAGAATATGACATATTTTCAGTTGTTTCACACTTGTTTGTTATGTATATAATTCCACATGTGTTAATTCATAGTTTTGATGCCTTCAGTGTGCATCTACAATTTCCATAGTCATGAAAATAAAGAAAACTGTTTGAATGAGAAGGTGTGTCCAAACTTTTGTCTGTACTGTAGGTGTTCCGTGCATACAGTGACAGATGTAGGGGTCTCCTGGTTGGATGTCAGAGCTGTCATTCAGAGCAGACGGAAAAGGCTGTGAAGCTTTGAATGCAGAAGGCAAAGCACTCCAGAGCACTCACAGGAGCAGTGCCCACCAGAATTATACTTCATATTTACCCTGCTCCTGATAACGGAAGCTCCACAACTGGTTTATTTTTCCCGTTCTCCACAGCTCTTGTTTAGAACAGTTACCCATTTTCCATGGTCCTCTGATATACTCCCTTTAATGAACTACACATTACACAATAAAAACATAACATATTCCCAATAGCAATTTAATAAAAGACTCCCAATATACTAAATCACAAATTGTATGAGAACTTTATTCTTTATGCTTCTATAATACATTAAAATAGTGCACAAATTCATAAGAAAAACTATAATTTCAAAAACTGTAAGCTCAAATATAGCACAAAATATTGATAATATGTGAAACACATAAAGTGCAAAAGTGCAGGTAAGTAGCATCAAAATGGGCATTAAGGCAAAAAGGGAGGAAACTCCCAAAGGGAGTCCATATCTCCATTCATTCTCTGCCTAATGTAGTGCTCAGTACTGTCCATTTACTTAAAGGGGTTGTCCGGGTTCAGAGCTGAACCCGGACATACCCATATTTTCACCCAGGCAGTCCCCCTGACAAGAGCATCGGAGCAGTTCATGCTCCGATGCTCTCCTTTGCCATGCGCTGAATCGCGCAGGACAAAAGCCTTTTGTGGAGTTCCGGTGACGAACTGGGCTCTCCTTCAGGCAGCCAGGCGGAGGCTTCCGCCCAGCAGTGAGCCCAGTGACATCACTGGCTCTGATGGGTGGGCTTTAGCGCTGCTCTAGCCTGTAAAATGACTAGGGCAGCACTAAAACCCACCCATCAGAGCCGGTGACGTCACCGAACACACTGCTGGGCGGAAGCCTCTGCCCGGCAGTGTGTTATAGTAAATAAAAGAGCCCTTGCCCTGCGCGATCCTGCTCAGGGCAAGGGAGAGCATCGAAGCATGAACTGCTCCGATGCTCAAGTCAGAGGGCGGGCTGCCTGGGTAAAATTAATCAGCGATATTTAACACTCAGAAAACCACTTTAATCATTAAGAAAGTGAAGACAGCAAGCTCCATATGCGCGATCACCTTCCACTTTGCCTGAAATTCACGACCGTATTCACGACCAATTCACGTGGGCCTCATGCACACGACCGTATTTTTTCACGGTCCGCAAAACGGGGTTCCGTTTTTCCGTGATCCGTGACCGTCAAGTCAATGTGGACGGATCCGTTTGACGTTGACACAATATGGTGCAATTTCAAACGGATCCGTCCCCCCATTGACTTTCAATGTAAAGTCAGGAGTTAATATACCATCGGATTGGAGTTTTCTCCAATCCGATGGTATATTTTAACTTGAAGCGTCCCCATCACCATGGGAACGCCTCTATGTTAGAATATACCATCGGATTTGAGTTACATCGTGAAACTCAGATCCGACAGTATATTCTAACACAGAGGCGTTCCCATAGTGATGGGGACGCTTCTAGTTAGAATATACTACAAACTGTGTACATGACTGCCCCCTGCTGCCTGGCAGCACCCGATCTTTTACAGGGGGCTGTGATCAGCACAATTAACCCCTCAGGTGCCGCACCTGAAGGGGTTAATTGTGCGTATCATAGCCCCCTGTAAGAGATCAGGGGCTGCCAGGCAGAAGGGGGCAGACCCCCCTCCCTCCCCAGTTTGAATATCATTGGTTGCCAGTGTGCGGCCCCCCCCCCTGGCCCCCCCTCTATTGTAATATCATTGGTGGCCAGTGTGCGGCCTCCGTCGGCCCCCCTCTATTATAATTTCATTGGTGGCCAGTGTGCGGCCTCCGTCGGCCCCCCTCCCCCCTCTATTGTAATTTCATTGGTGGCCAGTGTGCGGCCTCCGTCGGCCCCCATCCCCCCCTCTATTGTAATTTCATTGGTGGCCAGTGTGCGGCCTCCGTATGCCCCCCTCCCCCCCTCTATTGTAATTTCATTGGTGGCCAGTGTGCGGCCTCCCCCCCCCCCCCCGATCATTGGTGGCAGCGGAGATTCCGATCGGAGTCCCAGTTTAATCGCTCTGGGGCTCCAATCGGTAACCATGGCATCCAGGACGCTACTGCAGCGCGGCACAGACCTGTCACTTACCAGTAGGAGGAGCTCCCGGCCGGACACAGACAGCGCAGCAGCCAGCAGGTAAGTATGATGCTTCTAATATTGTAATATTGCTAAGTAACCATGGCAACCAGGCCTGCAGTAGCGTCCTGGTTGCCATGGTTACCGATCGGAGCCCCAGAGCGATTAAACTGGGACTCCGATCGGAATCTCCGCTGCCACCAATGATCGGGCAGGGGGGGGAGAGGGGAGGCCGCACACTGGCCACCAATGAAATTACAATAGAGGGGGGGAGTTTTATCTCTACAAGCAACCGAATCTGGAAATACAGTTTTTGAAAATGTGATGTTAGGTTATACTGAGAAAAATAGCTGAGAACGACAGGCCATTTTATATGGAATGGAATGGCATTGCAGTCTGGTCTTCCAGGAAGACTGGAAGTTACGCTATTGGTCTTGAGATGGTTTCTTCATTAGATGTCCAGCATTGTGCTATCTTAGCTATTCGTATATGGTGGCTTGTAATAATTCTAGTTCTTCCGCTAAAATGAAAAGTGAAACACATTTATTACAAAAAAAAAAAAAAAATTCATCTTACTCATGTTTGGTTGCGACCTAAACACATTGATTTACAGAGGAACATGGTTGTGTTTAGTGATAAGCAAAACAAACTTCGGATCCTAGGTCCAAAGTTGCTTCGCTCAAAACTTCGGATTAATGCTGTACAGAGGTCCATCTCCATACAGCTTTAAAATCTACCGCCTCCGATAAGGCGGTCAGTCATTCGCGAAGTCTTGCGAGACTTTGTTGAATAACTTGAGTATAGTGTATATATATCGTGGCTCACCCGTATCTGATAATATGGTCAAGGTGCTCTGTTTTTTGGATGATTCACCTATTCATCCCATATAGCAAAAAGAGCAGTATATCCGTTTAGATAGCTATTACAGGGAATATATAGCAACTGTATACACAGATATACTGTCCCCAGTGTATTTCATGTTTTTTAAACAATCTATGTATTTTTATGTGTAATTTTTAAATTTTATATATTATATATATATTTTATATAAAGTTACTACTTATAGACCTGCCATCTGGTGAGTGCCTGTTTTTACTTTTATATTGAATAACTTGAGTAGTTGATTTTTAAAGTGGAAAACCACTTTAACACTTAGATCCAAACTTGGCTTTGGTTCCGAGGTACCAGTCGGATGGCCACAGCTCACCTCTTCCTCTCCCCTGCACAATGACCTCTGCACAGGTCACTGAGCATGCCCAAAATATACTCCCATAGATATCAATCTTCTCTTGCCCACAGGTTCCTATGGTTCATGTGGCTGCTGTAAAGTTGTAAAAAGCTCAGGCAAGATGGTGGTGCCTTAATCATGTACAGAAAATACAATTATAAAGGTATCAAAAAAATAAAACATGTAACACATCTGGTGTTCATTAATAAAAAATAAATATAGGCAACACATTCTCTGTAAGCTAAGGGACATTATGGAGTAGTGTTCCAGATTGCATAGTGGCCACTTTGACCCTCGACAATGGGAATATGGTGTTAAGAAAAATTGTATGAAGTGTAGAGTACTAACCAGAACCAGATGAATTATGTAGAGTACTCCAAGCACAATTACAATGCCAACTAAAATAACAACAATAGGGGAAAAATGGAAGCCCAAATCTTGATTTCCTGTGAAATTAATGTTAGAAGTGAGATCTTAGATCATTTATGAAACAACAATCATTTATCCCACATGCCCCCAGCCTGAAAAATGCTTATTCTTAATAATACTCTGACCAATATTTGGTAGAACATTCACTGATGACAGAGAGACCCTTTTTATACAATGCAATCTTTATAATGTAGTGCCTACAGTTGACTATGGGCCCCCATGTTTTCTCCATTTGTCCTCCAATTTCATGAGAAGACACATGGTGGGATTTATAAGCAATGCAGAAGAAGCATTCATTGCTTTCAGGGGAGAATGTTGTGCCTCATGGATTTCATCTGAATGCAGAAGGAAAACAATTGTGGTGTTGCTCTTCATATTGCACAACCATTCTCCCCAGAAGCAATGCTGAGAATACTTTGCCTCACTTCGGCACTGTATGGTAGCGCAGAGTGTGTAATAGTCTACAGTGCAGACCTGTAGGGACTCCTGTTTTCTGCTGCATGTGATCCATGAACAATTTTGATGTACTGTATGCATTAACAAGACCAGAGCCACTACACAGACCATTTTTCTTACTTTGGTGGGACCTCCAACAAGCATCTCCTGATCAGGAAAATAAATTGCTGGATCTTTTGCCAAACCCTCAACAGAACTAAGGTCGAGAGGGGTTTAGATTGCCTGAAAGTATGGGATCGCATGGAACTTACCACAGTAGACCTGTAAGGTCTTGGTTTATCTTTGAAATTACTCATGTATATGAGGCAACTGAAGGGATATTATCATGGATCCCTGTTTTGGAGAACCTGTCTTGAAATTTGGTAACATATTTCATTACTTACTTGACAAATCTATATCTGTTGATAGAAGTTTCTCCGAGCCGAGGCTGGGGTGACGCACCACGCAGATCACAGAGACCCTCATGTTCCAGCTACTGGAGAGAGTAAAGTTGCTTATAACTATCTCAGTTTTATCCAGGTTGACTACAGTGAAAGTTTCCGGGACTACATCAAGATTCTCGGGGAGTATCCATGTGATATCGGGAGCCGGTATTCCACCGCCAGAACAAGTGACAATATACTGCTTGTCAGGCTGGCTGATCTCATGAACTTCCAAGCTGGGTTCCAATATCTTTGGCTCTAAACATACAAAAAAATAAAAAAATGTATGCAATTTTTTAAAATCTTAAACTTTAACTTAACCCTAACTCCTCATATAATGAAGTACTGTAGCTAGCATGTCCTAAAGTCAGCCATAAGATAATGAATGGCCACAATGTGTTAATAGGAGCAATCCCACCAATAATTGGAAAGACTAAACCAGGTAAAGTGGCCAAGAAATATGAGCTGCTGGCATCTGCTGTGTGTGCATTAACAATCTTCTGGAGTGGCCGTCGAGATTGGTGTAGGTAGGTGGTGCTCAGCTCACAAGTCTATGCAAACCTTGCAAATGTAAAAAAGCCACGGCACTCACCAAATCTCCAAAATCGCGGTTCTTTATTGAAATATAAAATATACCATGGTCTATGATGTGGGTGACATGTAACAGCAACAACTGGTTTGTGCTATCGGTGCTTAAATCTGCAGGGGCGGACTTGGAACTTAAAGTGGCCCTGGAAAAAAAACAAAAAGTGGCCCCATGTCATAGGTAGATCCAGGTTGACAGAAGGTGGGGCAACACAAAAATGCAGGGCCAACAGTACCTTGGTGCAGAACAAAATACTGCCCCAGCCCTTGTTTCAGTATTCAACTGTATCACTATCTTGAGAACGGTAATACAGTTCACTTCTGGAGGGCACCTGCGGCTGCCGGCCAGGGGCATAAGTACCTGACGCTCCTAACATTAATACTGATCATCAGATCATTATGTTCCCAGCTGGGGCCATGTAGAGGGCCCGGGCGGCCCCATGGGCATCGGCCCACCGGGAAATTTCCCTGTAGGGTCCATGGCCAGTCCGCCTTTGTAAGTCAGGCTTGAGGAGCCTGATAAAGCACAGATAACTTGTCACCCCACATCACAGACTATGGTGTATTTCATATTTAAATAAAAATTGAGATTTTGGATCAACTCATTTTTTCAGGAGAACCTTTAGCAAAAGAGAAAAAGGTTGTAAAAGACAGACATGCCTTTTATGTTAAGCAGAAATGTTTTGCTGTTTCAGTGTAGATGTGAGGTTAACCAGCTCCAAATCTGATTACTTATGGAACATGGCATGAGGTGAATGCAGAATGAGATTGGTAAAAGCTGTGAAAACATTGCCTAACAACTACAGTTGTTTGTATGAGGTTGGTAGGCAGCTCGTCCCTGGCCACTAAACTCTCTCAGATTAATGAAGTCTTCTACCTCAGATTGTTTTATTAATCATATTATTATTTTTTGAAGTGGAAAACTTTATTACTTTATTAACTTTATAAGTTTTACCACACAATCAAAGTGTTTTCATATGTTAATACAGTTTCACAATAAGGAAACTACATGGAGGAAATATCACATAACCTTGGGTTTTTCCATTTTTGACTTAAGTTCTCTTTTAGTAAAGTTTCTTTCGGTTCAGGTTTCTGGGAAAGTCTGGACTATAGGTGAAATTCTAAAAATTTGAATATCATGCAAAAGTTTATTTATTTCAGTAATGCAACTTAAAAGGTGAAACTAATATATGAGATGGACTCATTACATGCAAAGTGAGATATTTCAAGCCTTTATTTTTTATAATTTGGATGATTATGGTTTATAGCTTATGAAACCCCAGAGTCACAATCTCAGAAAACTTGAATATTACATGAAATCAATAAAAAAAAATGTTAAATAGAAAAATGTAGGACCTCTGAAAAGTATAATCATGCATATGTACTCAGTACTTGGTTTGGGTCCCTCAATGCGGCATGGCATGGATGCTATCAGCCTATGGCACTGCTGAGGTGTTATGGAAGACCAGGATGCTTTAATAGCAGCCTTCAGCTCTTCAGCATTGCTCGGTCTCATGTCTCTCATCTTTCTCTTGGCAATGCCCCATAGATTCTCTATGGGGTTCAGGTCAGGTGAGTTTGCTGGCCAATCAAGCACAGTAATCCCATGGTCATTGAACCAGGTTTTGGTACTTTTGGCAGTGTGGGCAGGTGCCAGGTCCTGCTGTAAAATGAAGTCACCATCTCCATAAAGCTTGTCTGTGGAAGGATGCATGAAGTCCTCCAAAATCTCCTGGTAGATGGCTGCGTTGACTCTGGATTTAATGAAGCACAATGGACCAACATCAGCAGATGACATGGCTCCCCAAATCAACACAGATTGTGGAAACTTCACACTGGACTTCAAGCATCTTGCATTGTGTGCCTCTCCATTCTTCCTTCAGACTCTGGGACTTTGGTTTCCAAATGAGATGCGAAAGTTGCTCTCATCAGAAAAGAGAACTTTGGACCACTGAGCAACAGAGCAGTTCTTTTTTTCTTTAGCCCAGGTAAGACGCTTCTGATGTAGTTTGTTGTTCAGGAGAGGCTTGACAAGAGGAATGCGACATTTGAAGCTCATGTCCAGGATCCGTCTCTGTGTGGTGGGTCTTGATGCACTAACTCCAGCCTCAGTCCACTCCTTGTTAAAGTCCCCAACACTTGTGAATGGCCTTTTCCTGACAATCCGCTCCAGGCTGCCGTCATCCCTGCTGCTTGTGCAGCTTTTTCTTCCACACTTGTCCCTTCCACATAACTTTCTATTAATGTGCTTTGATACAGCACTTTGGGAACATCCAACTTCTTTTGCAATTACCTTTTGAGGCTTTCCTCAATGATGGTTTTCTGCACAACTGTCAGGTCAGCAGTCTTTCCCATGATTGTGATTCCTACTGAACCAGACTGAGAGACAATTTAAAGGCTCAGGAACCCTTTTTGTAGGTGTTATGGATTAATTAAAAAAAATAGTAAAATGTTTGAAGGGCACACAAATATCCGGTGCTATATGGATCTGATATATTATGCCATAAAATCTATTTAAACATATGAAAACGTAGAAAAACTGAACAAAAACTAAAAACAACAAACAACACAAAACAGTATTTAAAAGATGTTTGGGTACTAACTCCACCCTATAAAAATATCCAAGTTACTTGGAAGGTAACTTGGATATTTTTATAGTGTGGAGTTAGTACCCAAACATCTTTTAAATACTGTTTTGTGTTGTTTGTTGTTTTTAGTTTTTGTTCAGTTTTTCTACGTTTTCATATGTTTAAATACATTTTATGGCATAATATATCAGATCCATATAGCACCGGATATTTGTGTGCCCTTCAACTATTACACTGGTTTTTTTTATTGATCTTTAGCGACATAGGGTGTGTTGCGAAGTGAGCACCATTTCCATACCTACCCAACAGGTGGAGCCACTATCCATTTACTTCTATTTTATGGATTAATTAGCTGACTAGAGTGTGACACTTTGAACTTAGAATATTGAACCTTTTCACAATATTCAAATTTTCTGAGATTGTGAATGTGGGGTTTTCATAAGCTGTAAGCCATAATCATCCAAATTATAACAAATAAAGGCTTGAAATATCTCACTTTGCCTGTAATGAGTCTATCTCTCATCTGTTAGTTTCACCTTTTAAGTTTCATTACTGAAATAAATGAACTTTTTCACAATATTCAAATTTTTCGAGTTTCGCCTGTATATTAGGTTAACTTTTAGGGTACAGCTACACGACGATATGTGTTGTGAGACATTTCGTATAATTTTTGTCAATGATGACGCAGTGTGACACGCTTCTTACTGTGACTGCGCTGTGACAGTTGCATAAAATCAAACACTGTTGGACTCTTGTGCGACGAGCGACTCATCTGTGACTTTTTCAGCTCTAAAATAGTCACGCGTCAGCAAGTTGTAGACAAATCACATGTATTTTTGTGTCACCATGTAGCTGTAGCCTTAAAGGGGTTGTCCTGCCATATACAGTACAGACCAAAAGTTTGGACACACCTTCTCATTCAAAGAGTTTTCTTTATTTTCATGACTATGAAGGCATCAAAACTATGAATTAACACATGTGGAATTATATACATAACAAACAAGTGTGAAACAACTGAAAATATGTCATATTCTAGGTTCTTCAAAGTAGCCACCTTTTGCTTTGATTACTGCTTTGCACACTCTTGGCATTCTTTTGATGAGCTTCAAGAGTTAGTCCCCTGAAATGGTCTTCCAACAGTCTTGAAGGAGTTCCCAGAGATGCTTAGCACTTGTTGGCCCTTTTGCCTTCACTCTGCGGTCCAGCTCACCCCAAACCATCTCGATTGGGTTCAGGTCCGGTGACTGTGGAGGCCAGGTCATCTGGCGCAGCACCCCATCACTCTCCTTCATGGTCAAATAGCCCTTACTTTCAAAGTTTTCCCAATTTTTCGGCTGACTGACTGACCTTCATTTCTTAAAGTAATGATGGCCACTCGTTTTTCTTTACTTAGCTGCTTTTTTCTTGCCATAATACAAATTCTAACAGTCTATTCAGTAGGACTATCAGCTGTGTATCCACCTGACTTCTCCTCAAAGCCACTGATGGTCTCAACCCTATTTATAAGGCAAGAAATCCCACTTATTAAACCTGACAGGGCACACCTGTGAAGTAAAAACCATTTCAGGGGACTACATCTTGAAGCTCATCAAGAGAATGCCAAGAGTGTGCAAAGCAGTAATCAAAGCAAAAGGTGGCTACTTTGAAGATCCTAGAATATGACATATTTTCAGTTGTTTCACACTTGTTTGTTATGTATATAATTCCACATGTGTTAATTCATAATTTTGATGCCTTCAGTGTGAATCTACAATTTTCATAGTCATGAAAATAAAGAAAACTCTTTGAATGAGAAGGTGTGTCCAAACTTTTGGTCTGTACTGTATATGGATGACCTATTTTCGGATAGGCCATCAATATCTGATTAGTGGGGGGGCCGACTCCCGGCACACCCACCAATCAGCTGTTTGAGAAGGAGGCAGCGCTCCCTGCGAATACAGCTTCCTGTTTATTACACTGCACGTCGCTCCATTCAAGTACTCGCTCCATTAAAGTGAATGAAGCGAGTACAGTACTTGTGAGTGATTATACTGCATTTCCGAGATGACACGTAGTGTACTGAAGAGGTAGAAGCGCTCGCCCACCTCCTCATCAAACAGCTGATCAAGAAGATAGCTCATCAATATGTACTGTATGTCAGGACAACACCTTTAATTTTGAGAATGAACCCCTTAAAGTACCCAGTTCCTACCCCAATATTACTCTTACCGAACACATCAAGGCAGATGGTTCCAGTGGAAGCTCCATATGGAAAAAGATTGAAGATACATTTAAAGCATCCCTCATCCTCCGGGATCACGGGGCTGATAGTTATTGCTGAGACGTTAAGAGTCTTGTTTGTAGAGTGTTTTGCCCGATTAGAGTAAAAACCAAGAAGTTTCTGTCCATAAACCTTACTGGTGCTAGCCACGTTCCCGGTAAGATTGCCAGATTCTTTATGCCATGTGATTTGGATGATGTTTGATTCGTGGGTCATCAGCTGGCACCGAAGAGTCACATCGCTGCCAATCCTTGCAGTTTCCTTTGCATTAGTTTTAACTGGAATTTCCCCTTATATAACAAAAAAATATAAGAAAACATTGTGAGGAAAGCAGTATAATTGTTTAACGTATACTAAGGATAATTGTAAACCTATGTTGCCTCACAAGTTGCTCCATACTGTTTTATAGGTAAGGACGTGGACATCCGTTGACCAAGAAAGGCCTTAGAGGTCAATAATCCAGTGCACAAGAAAGTTATTCAGAAACTCATCCAGAATATCCTCTTATGGCAGTTCTCCTTGTTCCTCTAGAGCAGTGATGGCTAGCTTTCGACAGTTCAGCTGCGGTGAAACTACGACTCCTAACATGCTCATTCATTTCTTTGGAGTTCTGAGAACAGCCAAGCAAGTGTGCATCTTTGGAGTCGTTGTTTTACCACAGCTGGAGTGCCGGAGGTTAGCCATCACAGGTCTAGAGTCAATGGCCTCCAAAATACCAGCAACTTTTGGCCAATGGTTTCCAAAAATAGGATGGAGTAAAGTAATTTAAATGTATGTGTAATCTCTGCTCACCTTCAGTATCTATTCCAGTAGAGACTGGATTTGATTTTGCAATCCCTAATGTGTGACTTAATGTATGATCATAATCATAGAGTTAAATAATAAACCTCTGCCACTAGGGGGAGCTGAGGAGCATACTGTAAACTGTATGCAATAAATCCTTCAGCTCCCCCTAGTGGTGGCTGCTTTTAGTGCTATCTCTAGGCAGAGGATTAGGATCTTTTTAAGAAAAATGAAGCTTAATGGCTATGCAAATTATTTTAAAAAATCAGCTCATAATTTTAGATCTAATTGTGATGATCAAGGTCAATCTTTAAAACAATAAAGTCATTGCAGCATTTTAGGACAAACTGCTGATAACAATGGCAGCCACGAGACCATATCAGTACCAGCACCCCCATAACAATGACAGTCAGAGTACCCCCATAACAATAACAATATCCCCATAATATAGACTCTGACAAGATCTCATAACAGTGACAGCCACATCACATCTATAAACAGTTACAGTCAAAGTACCCTCATAATATTGACAGATTCAGTACCCCATAACAGTGACAGCCTAACGACCTCATAAAAAGTAAGGGCCCCAATACCCTCATAATAGCGATTTCTACAGTACCCCTATAGGAGTGAAAGCCAAAACAGTAACATCCACAGTACCCCATAACTGTGACAGCCAGAGTATCCTCATAATATAGACAACCATCAGACCTCATAACAGTGACAACCTGACGAATGGATAGGGGAGGGAGCGGAAATATGACCAGGTATCCCGGGAGCTGAGCGGCATCATCGGGTACCATGGCCATGCGTCTGATGTTGCTCGTTGTTGGTAAAGGAACTGCCTATTAATAGGGAGTGTTATTTCTATATATCAAGCAGCATTTACTGGCGGCCCCAATCCGCCGTAATGCCGATGGTGAGGCAACAGGGATCCCTATGTACATGTGTTTATTGAGAAATGCATATATAACAGAGAAACGAAAAGAAAAGCTTACAAAAAGATAATGGCACTAAAAGGGTATATAATAATATACCGATGCTCTTTGCTCAAAATTCAGTGCGAATGTACTGTAGACATAAAGTTAAAATCCTATATGGATGCTAATCAAAACGTGTATCATAAAGCATCCTGTATAGCAATATGACTACGAATATGAAGAGGGGGTATAGCAGAGGAAGGAGCTCGAGTATGCTGGGGGATACACTGCTGTAAACAAAACAGCCAAAATATAATCGTTCATTAAATCCCAGAGGGGCAGAGGTTCGCAAGTAATAAATCCAACGAGCTTCTCTCTGTCCCAATTTCCTCCTCTGATGAAAAGTTTAACTGCATCAATCCCCATGAACTTAATTTTGGCCCTGCCATTGTGGCATTGATGAATGCGTTTGGACACTGGTGTGTCTCTCTCATTGGCAATATCACAGGTGCTCCCCCACCCTTCTCCGGACTTCCCTAATTATTTTGCCAATATACTTAATGCCGCACTCACAAATCAAACGGCAGATCACTCCTCGTGTTTTACAATTAATGTAATCTTGGATCATATACTCTTTTCCAGTTACATTGCTCCAGAATGGTCTACCAGTTTGGATGTGACTGCAGGCTACACAGCCTCGACATCTGTAACAGCCCTTGATCTTCCTTTGTAGTCAGGAGGTTTGATAATTCGCCGGTGCTACAAAGTAGCTGCGCACCAAAATATTCCTCAAACTCCATCCTCTGCAGTATGTGATTTGTGGATGATCCCCAATCACTTCACATAAATCAGGGTATCCCAATGTTTTTCTAGGATAAGACGTATCACCCTCTTATCATCTGTTGTCTGACTTTTGGGTCTCAAGAGCTCTGATCTATCTATGGCTAAGGCTGCTCTATATGCAGGTTTCAAAACTTTATCCGGGTAGCCTCTCTGTTGAAAGCGCCTGCGAAGATCGGCTGCCAGTGAAACAAACTCGTGTTTCATAGAGCAGTTTCTCCTCAGGCGAAGGTATCGTCCCCTAGGAATCCCGCGTTTGAGAGGGAGTGGGTGACTACTCTCCCACCTCAACAGGGAATTAGTTGAATTAAGTTTCCTGTAGATCGATGTATCAGTTTCACCCCTCTCATTTTTGATGATACATACATCTAGGAAGGGTCGGGACCATTTGTCCCACTCACAAGTAAATCTCAAGCCCACTTGGTTATTATTAAGGCCCCACACAAAACATTCTTTGATGAAGAAAATATCGTCAATGTACCGCGCCCATAGACCTATATGTTGAGTATCCTTGCTAGTCTCATCCACGAAAACCTGAGTCTCCTCCCACGAGCCCAGGAACAAATTAGCATACAATGGGGCACAAGGACTCCCATCGCTGTGCCCCTGAGCTGGTGGTAGATCTTTTGGTTAAAAGTGAAGATATTTCTCCTCAGTGTGAATTCAAGGATACGAAGGATAAATAGGCTATGGGCGAGGTACTGGCAGCCGTTTGTAAAAAGTGGTCCACTGCCTTTATGCCCAAATCATGGGAAATATACTAATATAATGCCTCTGCTTGTAAGTAAACATTCCTTATCCACCTGCACCACCTCTATCTCTTAAGAAGGTCAGTGGTGTCTCTGGTGTACGAAGGTAGTGCCGTGACAAATGGTGCCAGAACCTGGTCAATGTAAATCCCCAAGTTCTGGCACAGATTACCTACCGCGGACACAATGGGTCTCCCTTTTATTGGGGATAACCCCTTGTGTACCTTGGGTAGGCAATAAAAAGTAGACATCTTAGGAAATGTGGTGAAAAGAAACTCATATTCTTCTTGCGTGATGAGGTGAGTACTCAATACCTCATTAGAATGATTTTGAGTTCCTTTCTGAAAGATTAATTTGGATCTTTTTGTAGGATCTCAAATGTCTCAGGATCTTTGAGAATATTTTCACACATATCTCTATACTGCTCTATGTCCTTGACCACCGTGTTTCCCCCTTTGTCCGATGGTTTTATGACAATATTAAAATCTTTTTCTAGGGAGGAAACAGCGGTGGTCATGTCAGCAGAGCAGTTGAAGAACCCTGTAGAGGGGTTTTAATGTTTCCAAGTCCTCGGAAACCATGTTGAGGAATACAAAAATACACGAGACTTCCCCCGTGGTAGGGGGCATTTTGTTGCTTTTTAGTTTAAGATTCGTAAAGGGGCCTTCTCCCTGTATTTTATTACCTTCGGTCTCCAGACCATAGAGTGTTTGGAAGTCCCCAAGTATCTCCAATGGGATGCCTAGTTCAAGACATCGACGTCTATCTATGTGTCTGAAATGATTATGCCATCTTAATTTTCATATGAATAAATGAAGATCCTTAATGCTATTGAACCTATTAAAACTAGGTGTGGGTACAAATAATAGTCCTAATTCGAGGACCCTAATCTCGATGTTACTCAAGGGTCGTTTCGAGATGTTAATCACCTGTGGGCCTGAAATCAATTTGGTTATGAGATTGATTGCGACTGCATAGGGGATAAATTGGAGCCTGGTTAGTCTGACCTATAAAACGTTGATCAAGGCCCCTAGGTGCAGTGCTCCAGACTAAAAAAAATACCTAGTAGCCATTGGCTCCTGAACTGAAAAATTTAGGAGCCAAATTAAATTTTTAGTCGCCAAATCGAAACCGAATCAAAATTTTGGTATTGTGACAACGCTACGCCGATCAGATCGGCGTAGGGTTGTTTCAATACCAAAATTTTTATTCTCTTTCGTCACCATAAAAAAGTATTGCGATACTCAATACCGCGCAAAAAAAAATAAAAAACCTGCGTGCATTTCGCATTTTATGAAACGTTCGGCCCATAATAGAACAGTCCTATCCTATTTTTTGGGGTGACAAGGTGACTAAAAAATGGCGAATCGCATGGTTTTTATTTATTTATGTCTGTTACGGCACTCACCGCATAGGAGATATTTTTTTATAATTTAATAGTTTGTACTTTTCGGACGCAGCGCTATGTAATATGTTTATTTATTTATTGTTTATATATTTTATATGTAAAATTGGGAAAGGGGGGGGATTTAAACCTAATATTTTAGGGTACTTTCACACTAGCGTTTTTCTTTTCCGGCATAGAGTTCCGTCACAGGGGCTCAATACCGGAAAAGAACTGATCAGTTTTATCCCCATGCATTCTGAATGGAGAGTAATCCGTTCAGGATGCATCAGTTCAGTAGTTTTGACTGATCAGGCAAAAGAGAAAACCGTAGCATGCTACGGTTTTATCTCCGGCGAAAAAAAACTGAAGACTTGCCTGAATGCTGGATCCAGCATTTTTCCCCATAAAAATTTATTAGTGCCAGATCCAGCATTCAAAATACTGGAATACCGGATCCGTCCTTCCGGCCTGCGCATGCGCAGACTGGTAAAAATGTGTAAAAGGATACAAGACGGATCCGTCTGTCCGCATGACAAGCGGAGAGATGGATTCGTTCTAGCAATGCATTTGTGAGATGGATCGGCATCCGGATGCGTCTCACAAATGCTTTCAGTCACATCCAGATTGGTGGATCCGGCGGGCAGTTCCGACTATGGAACTGCTTGCCGGATCACACTGCCACAAGTGTGAAAGTAGCCTTAGTGTTTATGTTTTTTTTACTTACTATTAGCCCCCTTAGGGGCTGGAACCCTTGTCCTATTCACCCTTAGGCCCCTTTCACACGGGCGAGATTTCTGCGCGGGTGCAATGCGGGAGGTGAACGCATTGCACCCGCACTGAATCCGGACCCATTCACTTCTATGGGGCTGTGCACATGAGCAGTGATTTTCACGCATCACTTGTGCGTTGCGTGAAAATCGCAGCATGCTCTATATTGTGCGTTTTTCACGCAACGCAGGCCCCATAGAAGTTAATAGGGCTGTGTGAAAATCGCAAGCATCCGCAAGTAAGTGCGGATGCGGTGCGATTTTCACGCATGGTTGCTAAGATGACAGTCTATTCACTGTGTTATTTTCCCTTAAAATAAAAATAAAATAATAGCATTCTTTAACCTCTTGCCGCCAAGCTAACGCCGAAAGGCGTCATTGCGGCGGCTCTCCCAGGCTACACTAACGCCGATTGGCGTCATTTCGCGAGAGGCGAGATTTCCTGTGAACGCGCGCACACAGGCGCGCGCGTTCACAGGATCGGAAGGTAAGCGAGTGGATCTCCAGCCTGCCAGCGGCGATCGTTCGCTGGCAGGCTGGAGATGCGATATTTTTAAACCCTAACAGGTATATTAGACGCTGTTTTGATAACAGCGTCTAATATACCTGCTACCTGGTCCTCTGGTGGTCCCTTTTGTTTGGATCGACCACCAGAGGACACAGGTAGCTCAGCAATATGTAGCACCAAGCACCACTACACTACACCCCCCCCTGTCACTTATTAACCCCTTATTCACCCCTGATCACCCCATGTAGACTCCCTGATCACCCCCATGTCATTGATCACCCCCCTGTCATTGATCACCCCCTTGTAAGGCTCCATTCAGACGTCCGTATGATTTTTACGGATCCACTGATATATGGATCGGATCCGCAAAACACATACGGACGTCTGAATGGAGCCTTACAGGGGGGTGATCAATGACGGGGGTGATCACCCCATATAGACTCCCTGATCACCCCCCTGTCATTGATCACCCACCTGTCATTGATCACCCCCCTGTAAGGCTCCATTCAGACGTCCGTATGATTTTTACGGATCCACTGACACATGGATCGGATCCGCAAAACACATACGGACGTCTGAATGGAGCCTTACAGGGGGGTGATTAATGACAGGGGTGATCACCCCATATAGACTCCCTGATCACCCCCCTGTCATTGATCACCCCCCTGTAAGGCTCCATTCAGACGTCCGTATGATTTTTACGGATCCACTGATACATGGATCGGATCCGCAAAACACATGCGTACATCTGAATGGAGCCTTACAGGGGGTGATCAATGACAGGGGGGTGATCACCCCATATAGACTCCCTGATCACACCCCTGTCATTGATCACCCCCCTGTCATTGATCACCCCCCTGTAAGGCTCCATTCAGATGTCCGTATGTGTTTTGCGGATTCGATCCATGTATCCGTGGATCCGTAAAAAACATACGGACGTCTGAATGGAGCCTTATAGGGGGGGTGATCAATGACAGGGGGGTGATCACCCCATATAGACTCCCTGATCACCCCCCTGTCATTGATCACCCCCCTGTAAGGCTCCATTCAGATGTCCGAATGTGTTTTGCGGATCCGATCCATGTATCCGTGGATCCGTAAAAAACATACGGACGTCTGAATGGAGCCTTACAGGGGGGTGATCAATGACAGGGGGGTGATCACCCCATATAGACTCCCTGATCACCCCCCTGTCATTGATCACCCCCCTGTAAGGCTCCATTCAGACATTTTTTTGGCCCAAGTTAGCGGAAATTTTTTATTTTATTCTTTTCTTACAAAGTCTCATATTCCACTAACTTGTGTCAAAAAATAAAATCTCACATGAACTCACCATACCCCTCACGGAATCCAAATGCATAAAATTTTTTAGACATTTATATTCCAGACTTCTTCTCACGCTTTAGGGCCCCTAAAATGCCAGGGCAGTATAAATACCCCACATGTGACCCCATTTCAGAAAGAAGACACCCGAAGGTATTCGCTGAGGGGCATATTGAGTCCATGAAAGATTGAAATTTTTGTCCCAAGTTAGCGGAAAGGGAGACTTTGTGAGAAAAAACAAAAAAAAATCAATTTCCGCTAACTTGTGGCAAAAAAAAAAAAATTCTATGAACTCGCCATGCCCCTCATTGAATACCTTGGGGTGTATTCTTTCCAAAATGAGGTCACATGGGGGGTATTTATACTGCCCTGGCATTTTAGGGGCCCTAAAGCGTGAGAAGAAGTCTGGGATCCAAATGTCTAAAAATGCCCTCCTAAAAGGAATTTGGGCCCCTTTGCGCATCTAGGCTGCAAAAAAGTGTCACACATCTGGTATCGCCGTACTCAGGAGAAGTTGGGGAATGTGTTTTGGGGTGTCATTTTACATATTCCCATGCTGGGTGAGAGAAATATCTCGGTCAAATGCCAACTTTGTATAAAAAAATGGGAAAAGTTGTCTTTTGCCGAGATATTTATCTCACCCAGCATGGGTATATGTAAAATGACACCCCAAAACACATTGCCCAACTTCTCCTGAGTACGGTGATACCACATGTGTGACACTTTTTGCAGCCTAGGTGGGCAAAGGGGCCCAGATTCCAAAGAGCACCTTTCGGATTTCACCGGCCATTTTTTACAGATTTTGATTTCAAACTACTTCTTACGCATTCGGGCCCCTAAAATGCCAGGGCAGTATAAATACCCCACAAGTGACCCCATTTTGGAAAGAAGACACCCCCAGGTATTTCGTGATGGGCATAGTGAGTTCATGGAAGTTTTTATTTTTTGTCACAAGTTAGTGGAATATGAGACTTTGTAAGAAAAAAAAAAATCATCATTTTCCGCTAACTTGTGACAAAAAATAAAAAATTCTAGGAACTCGCTATGCCCCTCACGGAATACCTTGGGGTGTCTTCTTTCCAAAATGGGGTCACTTGTGGGGTAGTTATACTGCCCTGGCATTTTAGGGGCCCAAATGCGTGCGAAGTAGTTTGAAATCAAAATGTGTAAAAAATGGCCGGTGAAATCCTAAAGGTGCTCTTTGGAATGTGGGCCCCTTTGCCCACCTAGGCTGCAAAAAAGTGTCACACATGTGGTATCGCCGTACTCAGGAGAAGTTGGGCAATGTGTTTTGGGGTGTCATTTTACATATACCCATGCTGGGTGAGATAAATATCTTGGTCAAATGCCAACTTTGTATAAAAAAATGGGAAAAGTTGTCTTTTGCCGGGCAGTATAACTACCCCACAAGTGACCCCATTTTGGAAAGAAGACACCCCAAGGTATTTCGTGATGGGCATAGTGAGTTCATGGAAGTTTTTATTTTTTGTCACAAGTTAGTGGAATATGAGACTTTGTAAGGAAAAAAATAAATAAATAAATCATCATTTTCCGCTAACTTGTGACAAAAAATAAAAAGTTCTATGAACTCACTATGCCCATCAGCGAATACCTTAGGGTGTCTACTTTCCGAAATGGGGTCATTTGTGGGGTCTTTTGTACTGTCTGGCCATTGTAGAACCTCAGGAAATATGACAGGTGCTCAGAAAGTCAGAGCTGCTTCAAAAAGCGGAAATTCACATTTTTGTACTATAGTTTGTAAACGCTATAGCTTTTACCCAAACCATTTTTTTTTTTACCCAAACATTTTTTTTTTTATCAAAGACATGTAGAACAATAAATTTAGAGAAAAAATTATGTATGGATGTCGTTGTTTTTGCAAAATTTTACAACTGAAAGTGAAAAATGTCATTTTTTTGCAAAAAAATCGTTAAATTTCGATTAATAACAAAAAAAGTTAAAATGTCAGCAGCAATGAAATACCACCAAATGAAAGCTCTATTAGTAAGAAGAAAAGGAGGTAAAATTCATTTGGGTGGTAAGTTGCATGACCGAGCAATAAACCACTAAAGTTGTGGAGTGCCGATTTGCAAAAAAGGGCCTGGTCACTAGGGGGGTATAAACCTGTGGTCCTTAAGTGGTTAATACAGAATGCTTAGTAGAAGGTCAATTGAGGGTTAAAAAATAAAAATAAATTAACTCACCTAGTCACCTGCTCCAATTGATCGCGTAGCTGCTGGTCTCCTGTTCTTTCTTCAGGACCTGTCAAAGGACCTGTGTTGACATCACTGTGCTCATCAGATGGTACATCACATGAGCCATCACCATGGTAATGGACCATGTGATTAGCTCAGTGACGTCACCACAGGTCCTTTGACAGGTCCTGAAGAAAGAACAGGAGACTGGCAGCTACGCGATCAATTGGATGAGGCGAGTTAATTTTTATTTTTTAACCCTCATTGCCACTGCCCACTGCGCCACCAATGTTTATATGTTTATTATACTGGGGAGGGGGAAGGGGGCGCACTGAAGATAACTGAGCTGTTAATACAAATACAGGAGGCGGGTGCTGGAATCACATAGCGAACATCCGACCTCTATGACGGAGCTGCGATCAGCCGCAGTTAACCCTTCAGGTGCGGTACCTGAGGGGTTAACTGTCGCGGATCGCTGCTCCCTGTCATAGAGGTCAGGTGTTCGCTATGTGATTCCAGCACCCGCCTCCTGTATTTGTATTACAGGTCAGTTTTCTTCATTGGTGGCGCAGTGGCCCCAGCCCCTCCTCCTCCTCCTGTCTCTCTTCTTACTGGCAGCGGCGGCGGCAGCACAGGGGGGAGGGAGAGACTCCTCCTCCTCTGCGCTGCTGAATAGAACATCGGCGGCGGCGGGGCAGAGAACGATCATCTCCTGTGCCCGCCACTGTATTCAACTGCAGAGCTGCGGCGGCTGGTCTAGTCGCAAATGGCGACAAGATTAAAAATTTTGGTCGCCATCTGGAGCCCTGCCTAGGGGCCCCCCTTGATCGACTGATATAGCCTCCACCCCTGTTCGAGCCTTTATTTAATTTCACGCTGGTCTGAAAAGTCAGTTTTAGTAGATGACTGGTCAGTATTGCTCTGTTTATTATCCCTTTTATGCGGCAGAGATGTATAAATCCTATTCTCCCGGAAATCCGACAGATCCCTCACAAATTGCCGATGTTTTCTTTCTTTGAGATCATATTGACATTTGTCCAATGTATTTTGTAACTGTTTTTCTTCGTTGGGGAAATCTGCTTCCTGGGAAAAGGATTGATGTTCAAAATGTCTAATGTGTTTTTCTCCTCATCTAATAGCAGATGCATCAGACGCAAGGAACTATTCGTAGCCTCTTGTTCCCATTTATTCAGAAAACCTGGATTCCTGCATCTAGATGCCGGTAGTAAATTAATATGTAGACCCCTTGGGACAATGCTATTTTTCAAATAGTTATCAAGACTCTGGACCTCCCACAGTGACAACCTGAGCCACAGCACACCTGTAACAGCGGCAGCCAAAGTACCCCATAACAGTACCCCAAAAGACCTCTCAACAGTAAAGGTCCATAGTACCCTGATAATATTGACTGCCACAGTGACCCCATAACAATGACAGCCAAAAGACCTCATAACAGTAAAGGCCATTGTACCCCGATAATTGTGACAGCCACAGTGCCCCATAACATTTACAACCACAGTACCCCAATAACAGTGACAGCCACAGTGCTCCATAGCATTTACAACCACAGTACCCCAATAACAGCAGCAGCCACAGTGCCCCATAACATTTACAACCAGAGTACCCCCCATAACAGTGCTCCATAACAATGACAACCACAGTGCCCCACAACATTTACAACCACAGTACCCCATAACAGTGACAGCCACAGTACCCCCATAACAGAGACAGACAAATGACCTCATAACAGTAAAAGCCATAGTAACCCAAAATTGTAAAAGCCACAGTATCCTATAGCAGTGAAAGTCACAAGACCTCTTAAAAGTGGCGGCCACAGTACCCCCATAACAGTAAGACTCACCTTCTACAGAGCTCCAAAGGAGGGTAAGTAAGACGAGAAACTTCATGTTGGTGTGAAGTAAATGGGGAAGTTCACTGTATAACTACACTCTAAACATGACGAAGGTTGTTACGTCATCTGGGATTTCTCGATTTCACAAAGCTATGTAAATGGATTTTTCTAAAACTACATTCTCCAAATTGTGCAAAAAATGCACCAAATTTTATAAGGAGACCTATACGCAATGACATTAGTACATTTTGGCTACTGTGTGTAGAGAACTTTAAATTATCCTGTTAAATACCAAAAACACCTGGTAGCAGCATATTTAGCGTATTACACAAGGTGGTGTGAACTGAAGTGTGACCTGGAAGGAAGATGCTTATACAGCCATTTTATCTATAGACTATATATATATACTAGACATTAAAGGGTTTCTATCACCTCGTTTTGACATAATTAGCTATCAGACACTAGCGATCCGCTAGAGTCTGCTCTACCAAACAATGCTATTATAATACCTTTGTGTGCAGCCGTTTGCCTAAAAAACGAACTTTTATTGATATGCTAATGAGCCTCTAGGTGCTATGGGGGCGTCTTTTCAGCACCTAGAGGCTTGGTCTACTCACACAAAATGCCGCCCAGCGCGTCCCTCCAGCCCGCCCATCTCCTCTGGAATGCGATCCTCCCTCTGAGCCAGCGGACGAATTCTCGCGCCTGCGCCGTGCGCGTCTGTATTCGGCGCAGGCTCAGTGAATGTCTGACCGCTCTGTGGCTGACATTGTTATGGGGCTGGTCTGTGGCTGACACTTATTGGGGTCTGTGGCTGACACTGTTATGGGGGTATCTGTGGATGACACTGTTATGGGGGTATCTGTGAATGGTACTGTTATGGGGGATCTGTGGATGGCACTGTTATGGAGGGATCTGTGGATGGCACTGTTATGGGGGGGGGGTCTGTGGATGACACTGTTATGGGGGATCTGTGGATGACACTGTTATGGGGATCTGTGGATGGCACTGTTATGGGGGGATCTGTGGATGGCACTGTTATGGGGGATCTGTGGATGGCACTGTTATGGGGGGGATCTGTGAATGGCACTGTTATGGGGGGATCTGTGGATGGCACTGTTATTGGGGATCTGTGGATGATACTGTTATGGGGGATCTGTGGATGGCACTGTTATGGGGGGGATCTGTGGATGGCACTGTTATGGGGGATCTGTGGATGACACTGTTATGGGGATCTGTGGATGACACTGTTATTGGGGATCTGTGGATGACAATGTTATGGGGATCTGTGGATGACACTGTTATGGGGGAATCTGTGGATGACACTATTATGGGGGATCTGTGGATGGCACTGTTATGAGGGGATCTGTGGATGGCACTGCTATGGGGGATCTGTGGATGGCACTGTTATAGGGGGGATCTGTGGATGGCCCTCTTATGGGGGGATCTGTGGATGGCACTGTTATAGGGGATCTGTGGATGATACTGTTATGGGGGATCTGTGGATGGCACTGTTATGGAGGGATCTGTGGATGGCACTGTTATGCGGGGAACTGTGGATGACAGTGTTATAGGGGATCTGTGGATGACACTGTTATGGGGGATCTGTGGGTGACACTGTTATGGGGGATCTGTGGATGACACTGTTATGGGGGGATCTGTGGATGACAGTGTTATAGGGGATCTGTGGATGACACTGCTATGGGGGATCTGTGGATGACACTGTTATGGGGAATCTGTGGATGGCACTCTTATGGGGGCGCCGGGGCTGACACTGTTATGGGGCTGGTCTGTGGCTGACACTTATGGGGGTCTGTGGCTGACACTTATTGGGGTCTGTGGCTGACACTGTTATGGGGGTATCTGTGGATGACACTGTTATGGGGCTGGTCTGTGGCTGACACTTATTGGGGTCTGTGGGTGACACTTATTGGGGTCTGTGGCTGACACTGTTATGGGGGTATCTGTGGATGACACATAGCATCTTATGCTATGTGTCATTCACAGATCTCCCCATAACAGTGTTGCTGTTTAGTGTGAATGTAATGGCAGCGGGGCCCAGTGCAGTCACTGTATTGCACCGGCCCCGCTCAGAGTAGTAATACTTTGAATAACTGTAATAATAATAGCGATCTTCACTTCTTCACTTTCCTTACTACATGGTGAGGCAGGATGCCGGGCGGGCGGCCAGGCACTGGCAGCGTAACTCACTACGTCATGCGCCTGCGCCGCCTGCTTCATTCATGAGTTACGCTACCAGTGCCTGGCTGCCCGCCCGGCCTCCTGCCTCACCATGTAGTAAGTGAGCGGGGCTGATGCAATACAGTGACTGCCCCCCGCTGCCTTTACAATAGGATGCTGCACATGTAGTGTCCGGGGAGTGTGTGCTGATGGAACGGCGTCTGGCCGCACTGCGCGCGTGGGGAAGCGGGCGCATGCGCAGTGCGGCATAATGAGTAAGATAGCCGGCATTCAGTGTGGACGGCTCCCCGGGATCTGTGACGGCTGCGCTGTCCCGTGTACTCCGGGCAGAGTATAACTCTGAAAGCCGATGTGCCTGGCTTCCGGCGTCTTCCTCCCTGAGCGCTGCTGTCCCGCCGCTGTGCCCCCGAGCCCGGCTCTGCGACCTGGATTGGCCTGTGTGTGTGTGTGTCCGTCCGCTGCGCATGCGCACTTCTATAATCGGCACACACGCACGGACACCAGCCCTGAGCACGTACACAGGGCTTTTATTAGTATATATATATACAGGTTCTTCTCAGAAAATTAGCATATTGTGATAAAGTTCATTATTTTCTGTAATGTACTAATAAACATTAGACTTTCATATATTTTAGATTCATTACACAGAACTGAAGGAGTTCAAGCCTTTTCTTGTTTTATTATTGATGATTTTGGCATACAGCTCATGAAAACCCAAAATTCCTATCTCAAAAAATTAGCATATTTCATCCGACCAATAAAAGAAAAGTGTTTTTAATACAAAAAAAGTCAACCTTCAAATAATTAAGTTCAGTTATGCACTCAATACTTGGTCGGGAATCCTTTTGCAGAAATGACTGCTTCAATGCGGCGTGGCATGGAGGCAATCAGCCTGTGGCACTGCTGAGGTGTTATGGAGGCCCAGGATGCTTCGATAGCGGCCTTAAGCTCATCTAGAGTGTTGGGTCTTGCGTCTCTCAACTTTCTCTTCACAATATCCCACAGATTCTCTATGGGGTTCAGGTCAGGAGAGTTGGCAGGCCAATTGAGCACAGTAATACCATGGTCAGTAAACCATTTACCAGTGGTTTTGGCACTGTGAGCAGGTGCCAGGTCATGCTGAAAAATGAAATCTTCATCTCCATAAAGCTTTTCAGCAGATGGAAGCATGAAGTGCTCCAAAATCTCCTGATAGCTAGCTGCATTGACCCTGCCCTTGATAAAACACAGTGGACCAACACCAGCAGCTGACATGGCACCCCAGACCATCACTGACTGTGGGTACTTGACACTGGACTTCAGGCATTTTGGCATTTCCCTCTCCCCAGTCTTCCTCCAGACTCTGGCACCTTGATTTCCGAATGACATGCAAAATTTGCTTTCATCCGAAAAAAGTACTTTGGACCACTGAGCAACAGTCCAGTGCTGCTTCTCTGTAGCCCAGGTCAGGTGCTTCTGCCTCTGTTTCTGGTTCAAAAGTGGCTTGACCTGGGGAATGCGGCACCTGTAGCCCATTTCCTGCACATGCCTGTACACGGTGGCTCTGGATGTTTCTACTCCAGACTCAGTCCACTGCTTCCGCAGGTCCCCCAAGGTCTGGAATCGGTCCTTCTCCACAATCTTCCTCAGGGTCCGGTCACCTCTTCTCGTTGTGCAGCGTTTTCTGCCACACTTTTTCCTTCCCACAGACTTCCCACTGAGGTGCCTTGATACAGCACTCTGGGAACAGCCTATTCGTTCAGAAATTTCTTTCTGTGTCTTACCCTCTTGCTTGAGGGTGTCAATGATGGCCTTCTAGACAGCAGTCAGGTCGGCAGTCTTACCCTTGATTGCGGTTTTGAGTAATGAACCAGGCTGGGAGTTTTTAAAAGCCTCAGGAATCTTTTGCAGGTGTTTAGAGTTAATTAGTTGATTCAGATGATTAGGTTAATAGCTCGTTTAGAGAACCTTTTCATGATATGCTAATTTTTTGAGATAGGAATTTTGGGTTTTCATGAGCTGTATGCCAAAATCATCAATATTAAAACAAGAAAAGGCTTGAACTACTTCAGTTGTGTGTAATGAATCTAAAATATATGAAAGCCTAATGTTTATCAGTACATTACAGAAAATAATGAACTTTATCACAATATGCAAATTTTCTGAGAAGAACCTGTATATATATATATATATATATATATATATATACACTAATACGGTGTTGGACCCCCTTTTGCCTTCAGAACTGCCTTAATTCTACGTGGCATTGATTCAACAAGGTGCTGATAGCATTCTTTAGAAATGTTGGCCCATATTGATAGGATAGCATCTTGCAGTTGATGGAGATTTGAGGGATGCACATCCAGGGCACAAAGCTCCCGTTCCACCACATGCCAAAGATGCTCTATTGGGTTGAGATCTGGTGACTGTGGGGGCCATTTTAGTACAGTGATCTCATTGTCATGTTCAAGAAACCAATTTGAAATGATTTGAGCTTTGTGACATGGTGCATTATCCTGCTGGAAGGATGGGTACATGGTGGTCATGAAGGGATGGACATGGTCAGAAGCAATGCTCAGGTAGCCCGTGGCATTTAAACAATGCCCAATTGGCACTAAGGGGCCTAAAGTGTGCCCAGAAAACATCCCCCACACCATTACACCACCACCACCAGCCTGCACAGTGGTAACAAGGCATGATGGATACATGTTCTCATTCTGTTTACGCCAAATTCGGACTCTACCATTTGAATGTCTCAACAGAAATCGAGACTCATCAGACCAGGCAACATTTTTCCAGTCTTCAACAGTCCAATTTTGGGGAGCTCGTGCAAATTGTAGCCTCTTTTTCCTATTTGTAGTGGAGATGAGTGGTACCCGGTGGGGTCTTCTGCTGTTGTAGCCCATCCGCCTCAAGGTTGTGCGTGTTGTGGCTTCACAAATGCTTTGCTGCATACCTCGGTTGTAACGAGTGGTTATTTCAGTCAACGTTGCTCTTCTATCAGCTTGAATCAGTCGGCCCATTCTCCTCTGACCTCTAGCATCCACAAGGCATTTTTGCCCACAGGACTGCCGCATACTGGATGTTTTTCCCTTTTCACACCATTCTTTGTAAACCCTAGAAATGGTTGTGCGTGAAAATCCCAGTAACTGAGCAGATTGTGAAATACTCAGACCGGCCCGTCTGGCACCAACAACCATACCATTCTCAAAATTGCTTAAATCACCTTTCTTTCCCATTCTGACATTCAGTTTGGAGTTCAGGAGATTGTCTTGACCAGGACCACCCCCCTAAATGCATTGAAGCAACTGCCATGTGATTGGTTGACTAGATAATTGCATTAATGAGAAATAGAACAGGTGTTCCTAATAATTCTTTAGGTGAGTGTATATTCTATACAAAGATCCTGGGCAGGGGTGAGTAACCTGAAAAGTTTGTTCAGGGTGTCATCATACCTAGTGATGGCAGCAAAAATATATATTCATGCTCAAGCCCCATCCACACTTTTTCTGACATATTCATTGATATTGACACATGGCATTTAAAGGGGTTGTACCGAGTTTAGAAGTTATCCCTTTAAGGCTCCATTCACACGTCCGCAAATGGGTCCGCATCCGTTCCGCAATTTTGTCTATCCTCACCATCAGAGGCTCTAGCGAAAACCAGGTAGCTGCTTAGTCATGCCACTCCAGGGTACAGCCAGTCCGTAGCACAGTGGGTTCACATCCGCTGCCCGTGACACCATCTCTCAAAAAAGGTCTTAACATATTTGCCCTTGTATTGTTCTGCCTCTACTCTTTCCATAGTATAGCATAGTTCAATGTGGGGGAAAACATCTGTTGCTGATGGGACAGGGGGTTGTAGCCAATCTCTGAAGAAGCATTGTTTAGCCGCTAGAAGTGAGATGTGGATAATTTGGGGTAATTTCCTCCCCTCAGGGTGGACATGGAACAGAATAAGTTTGAAAGTCAGGGGAATTGATAGTTTCAGATGGTACGAGAAAGGAGAGTTCCAGCGTCCAAATCTTCAAACAGTTTCTTGGTCTTTATTGGGATTCATAGTGTAAATACATCCAGTACATCCAGTGTACACCTTCACCCACCGCCATAACAGGTTAACATGTTTCAAACTTTTCTCAGTTCTTAATCATAACCTAGTGGAGTGCTCGTGCCCCGGGGTACAAAAGGACCCCACCCTCCAATCCTGGGGTGGGTGAGGGGATCTGGACTCCTCCCGGGGGCGAGCCTTCCACATGAATACACCCATCAACATATGTCACTTCAAATGCTCTTCTTAGTATATAAAACACATGACAGTAGTAAAACACTCCTCCGCAAATCCTCAAAATATAAAAAATATTGTCTGAACATCTTAACAGCGGGGAAATAATTAAAAAAAAAAAAACACTCCTACAGAGAAAGGGAAGGTTAGTAACTATGAGCAACCCGAATCCACGATGTCATAATAGTTATCCCTCTCTCATGCATGTATAGTGACTTAGATGGAAAAAAATACCTTGTCCCTCAGACACATTTGGTTATTACAGTGTTTTCAAGACCATTTATATCTTGAATATTATATGGTCTATATTACATGTGTTCTAATATCAACTCCCAACAATCTTTATGATTATGTACTATTGATAACAATACATGAGTTATTTTCTCATGTTGAGGCCCTTCGGGTACCGGGTATCTAATCTAAAGATCCAGAAGGCTTCTCGTAATAATATCTTAATTCTTATATCACCTCCTCTGGCGGGGGGAATAACCTTCTCATGGCATGTGCGCGGAAACTGGCCACATTTCTATTGTGTTTTTTGATAAAATGGCTAGCAGCACTAGACATACCTGTTGCCTGAGGATTGGCAATATAATTCAGATGTTCACGTAATCAGGCCTTAAATTGTTTACAGGTACTCCCCACATACATAACATCACAACTTATGCATTTGATTAGGTAAATAACTCCTACACTGTTGCAATTAATATAACTCTTAATAGAGAGATGTTCTGTATGTGTGGAATTTTCAAACACTGTAGTAGATTGTACAAAATTACAGGTGACCCCCGCACTTGGTGAAACCCTGATGTTTGAGCCAGATAGGTTTGGGTTTAACAGTAGGGAAAGCAAGTAAGGAGGGAGACAGTGTATTGGCCAGGTTACTGGGACGTCTTGAAATAATCCTGCAGCCATCCTTCAAAGAGTTAAAGAGAACCCGATCCTAATATAGGATCGGAAGGCACCTCTGTATAACTCGTTTGATTGCCGCAAAATGTCTACTAAAGTTGAGGACTAGTTTTGGTTTGTCTGTAAAGCTTACTTCTTTTTTATGGTGGTGTCCTCCAGCTGTATATTTAAACAGAAGATCTGTTCTTGTCTTCTTTTTAGCTATCTCAGCATTTGAAGTGACGTATGTTGATGGGTGTATTCATGTGGAAGGCTCGCCCCCGGGAGGAGTCCAGATCCCCTCACCCACCTCAGGATTGGAGGGTGGGGTCCTTTTGCACCCCGGGGCACGAGCACTCCACTAGGTTATGATTAAAAACGAAGAAAAGTTCGAAACATGTTAACCTGTTACGGAGGTGGGTGACTGGATGTATTAACACCATGAATTCCAATAAAGACAAAGCAACTGTTTGAAGTTTTGGATGCTGGAACTCTCCTTTCTCGTACCCTACATAGAAGACTGGTCTGGTCTTGTTCTGTGCATCCACGTCTTTGGTGAGCTGAAAATCACAACTTTTTCTTACAATATATAGTTTCAGATGGTGTTTAATTTGAGACTTGATTAGCTTCCAAAATGTCTTCGATTCCGGGCAAGACCATAACCCATGGTATAGATCAGAGCCTCCAAGGTGACACTTTAGGCAGTTAGTTAGTCAGTCTGGCCCTGTGTATCATCCGGAAATGTGTTTCCCTCCACCCTTCATTAGTGATTACCTTTCTTAGGCTACTTTCACACTAACGTTTCTATTTTCCGGTATTGAGATCCGTCATAGGGTCTCAATACCGGAAAAAACGTTTTTTTTCCCTCTTTCATTGTCAATGGGTACAAAACGTAACCGAACACAACGGAATTCTCCAAAATGCATTCCGTTCCGTTCTCATACCGGATACCATGCTGCGGTTTGCTTTCCGTCCTGGGAGGCGGAGCAAAACGGATCCGTCATGACCCACAATGCAAGTCAATGGGGACAGATCAATTTTCTCTGACACAATAAAAAATAGATCCGTCCCCCATTGACTTTTATTGGAGTTCATGACGGATCCGTCTTGGGTATGTTAAAGATAATACAACCGGATCCGTTCATAACTGATGCAGATGGTTGTATTATCAGTAATGGAAGCGTTTTTGCTGAACCGTGCCGGATCCAGTAAAAACGCTGGTGTGAAAGTAGCCTTATACTGTCCCAGCCCTGCAGAATCACTTTTTTGGTGTCCATGGAGGGGAATTCCTTTTTCAGTTGGGAGAAGAGCTTTTCTGCAGTATTTTTCTGCTTGATGTCCCTAATTCCCTGATATAGGTCTTATATATGTACCTAGGTCAGGCCTAGTGAGATCAGAGATAAGAAAATGTAGTCAGAGAAGAGAGCAGATCTGAGGAAGTCAGATCAGATTAGTGGGAGAGAATGCAGAGTGAAGACTCCATGACACAGATTAGTGAGTAGAGCCAACTTCCCCATGATGTAGTACTAAGATGTGAGGCGCAGAAGAGCGTTTTCCTTCTGTGGCCGGACTATAGACTTGCATCCCTGACCAGTAGGAGAGAGTTTGCCTCCCTGGAATAGAAACAAGCTTCCTAAGGAATCATCGGTGATAAGAGCCATTATTGAGGGCCACAGACACCTTTGCATGGTGGAGGATTTATAGCTTCTGGCAGCCACACCATACTTCTGAGAGATAGATGAGTTTTCCTGTCTAAATGTTCAGCTTGTAGGGAAAGAACAAGGAATAGGACCCAGCACATCAATAGGAACAAGGTACACTGAACCCACAGCTCCAAGTCAAAACCTGAAAAGCCTAGAAACAGTGGATTTGCAGAATCAACTCCGTAACATCAAGAGACTGTATATTTTGTACTGCTGCAACCAAAGTCATCAACAGTAAAAGTTGTGAGTTGCATCTTACCACTGTCTACCTCAATATTACTACTAATGGTTGTACCACCATTAACGGTACTGGCGTCACGACAAAAACCATCAAGGGACTCAGCCGCAACAAGCACCCTAAGCACCCCTAACATCAAGGGCACCTCAACCACCATCTTGGCTGATGCTCCCTACCACAGAGCGTGCCCTGGAGGATTTCGTGCTGTCCACCTCAACACTGTGCTGCCAGCCCAGGGAGGCTTTCTGCTAACCGTGAGTAAACTGATGAACTGTGTGTTATATTTTGGCCCCTCATCGATCCACCGTGCACCTCACGTGTTGCCCCTGCGCTACTGGCTGCATAATCAGTGGTGGATAGTTTAATACATATAGTGATTCGGGTCGTTTCCCAATGTGGAGACTCAGATAGTTTATGGATCTGGGAGCTATTTTTATATTGTCACCAGGGGCATTGCTAGGGTCTCAAGACATCTGGGGCACGAGCCCACGTGAAGCCACGACCCCACCCCATGAAGCCACACCCTCATCACCACCAGGGGGGGGTCTTCACAGTAGTTATTAACCCTTTTCAGCAGTCCCCCCTTCAGTGAATGGGGGATTGCTGAAAGGGATTAATAACTACAGTGAAGGGCCTAGCCGTCTGGGCAACCCCACAGATCATCCTAACCTATGGTCAGCCTAATTTAAAATTTAGCAAACCCCCCAACTATAAATTAATCACAGAAGTTGGAACCCCCCCCCCCCCCCCTGTACTTGTTCCGCTACTTGCAGGCTGCGTGGGTACGAGTTCAGAACTTCAGTCACTTCGGTCCGCAATTCTGTTCTGCAGCACCTGATCGCGCGAGACCCGTCGTGGGAGGTCACAGGTCTCGTGGGATCAGGCGACACAAAGAAGAATTGTGGACCGAAGTGACTGAAGTTCAGAACTCGTACCCGCGCAGCCTGCAAGTAGCGGAACAAGTACAAGGGGGGTTGGGGGATGATCTGTGGGATCTACGGTATATATATAAAAAAGAACGTATGTATGTATGTGTGTATGTATGTATGTATGTGTGTATAAATGTATGTATGTATGTATGTGTGTATGTGTGTGCGTATATATGTATGTACAGTCCTGATCAAAAGTTTAAGACCACTTGAAAAATGGCAAAAAATCATATTTTACATTGTTGGATCTTAACAAGGTTCCAAGTAGAGCTTCAACATGCAACAAGAAGAAATGAGAGTGAGACACAACATTTTTTGAGCATTCAATTTAATGAAAACAACGAATAAACTGAAACAGGCTGTTTTTCAGCTGATCCAAAGTTTAGGACCACACCTCCAAAAAAAACTTAACCCCCCCAAAACAGAAATCCAACTTCCAAACATGAACTCAGTAATGAGTAGCTCCGCCGTTATTGTTTATCACTTCCAAAATTAGTTTCGGCATGCTTGATGCAAGCGTTTCCATGAGGTGAGTGGGAACATTTCTCCAAGTGGTGAAGACGGCTGCACGAAGGCCATCTACTGTATATTTGTATATATGTATGTATGTGTGTATATATGTATGTATGTTCCATGAAAACAAAAAAACGCAACCATCCATTTCAACTAAACTTGGTATACACGTCCCTTGCTACCTGGAAAGAAATCTTGTGGGCTCTCCGCTCTCTAGGACGTACCGTTCCTGAGATATTCCCAAAAAATGACTTGCATTATCCAATACAAGCCTGCCAGCCTTTCTCTTCATATCCCAACTGCCATACACACAGTCACATGTCCCTTATCAGCCAATAGAAGCTCGCAGGTCCTACTCCAGGTTGCCATAACAACTGATCACAGGTTTTAGCAGTTCGCAGGTCCTTAAATATTCAGCCATATGACGTATTACGGCATAACTACACTGCTACATGCATGGGGGGCAGGGGCCACTATTAACCGGACGGGCGCTGTGGAGTTCACTGTTAAAGGGGCGGGCACCATGGAGGTCACTGTTAAAGGGGCGGGCACCGTGGAGGTCACTGTTAAAGGGACGGCACTGTTAAAGGGGCGGGCACTGTGGAGTTCACTGTTAAAGGGGCGGCCACTGTGAAAGTCACTGTTAAAGGGGCGGTCACTGTGAAAGTCACTGTTAAAGGGGCGGTCACCATTAAAGGGGCGGCCATTGTGAAAGCCACTGTTAAAGGGGCGGTCACTGTGAAAGTCACTATTAAAGGGGCGGTCACTGTGAAAGTCACTGTTAAAGGGGCAGTGACTGTTAAAAGGGCGGTCACTGTGAAAGTCATTGTTAAAGGGGAGGTCACTGTTAAAACGGGCAGTCACTGTTAAAGGGGCTGTCACTGTTAAATGGGTGGCCACTGTGAAAGTCACTGTTAAAGGGGCAGTCACTGTTAATGGGGCGGCCACTGTGAATGCCACTGTTAAAGGGGCGGTCAATGTTAAAGGGGTGGTCACTGTGAAAGTCACTGTTAAAGGTGCGCTCACTGTGAAAGTCATTGTTTAAGGGGCGGTCACTGTGAAAGTCACTGTTAAAAGTCACTGTTATTTGATATGAAATTGCAATAAATAAATACCCGAGCAACGCCGGGTCATCAGCTAGTAGCCTAATAAAAAAATAAAAAAATACCACCAGCATAAACATTCGGGGCACTGGACAAAACATCTGGGGTTTCAGCCCCGAATGTTTTGACCTAGAGACGCCCCTGATTGTCACGTCTGGAGGTTGTCCTCCTTCCCATGATAGAGTGCAGCCCAAGAGCAGAAGCTCCGACTTAGTTGCGTTTACCCTGAAACCTGACAAATTGCCAAACTCTGCCAAGAACTTGAATAGGTGTTTCAGGTCTCTACGTGGGTGTTCCAAGAAAACCAGCAAGTCATCAGCAAAGAGTGCATGCTTGACTTCTGTACTACCTATCCTGATACCCTCTATATTGTTTCTCATTTCTAGTTTGCGGGACAAGGGATCTATTGCCAGATTAAATATAAGTGGGGAGAGCGGGCAGCCTTGCTTGGTGCCTTTTCTCAGGCGGAAAGGGCTGGAGAGAAATCCAGGGGTGTGTATTTTGGCTTGGGGGTTGGTATATAATGCCGTAAGATATTTCCAGAATGGACCATGGAAGTCCATACGGTCTAATACAACTCCCATCCATCCCCAGTCTACATTATCAAAAGCTTTCTCAGCATCAGTAGTGACTATAGCTGGGGATGGATGAGCACCAGGGCGCATTTTCACCTCGTCTAGGATTGTCAGAACCTTGCGTATGTTTGTAACTGCCTCCCTCCCTTGTACAAAACCTACTTGTGCTGGGTATATCAACCTTGACAATATAAGTGCCAGTCTGTCAACTACTATTTTAGATGCTATATTAAGATCAACATTGATCAAATGATGCTGCCAGTGTAGGGTCTGCCAGGTTTTGGCAATACTTTTATATGGGCTGTATTTGTTGGAGTTGGTATAGCCACACCTTGCATGAATCCCGTATATATTTGAGAGAGCAACGGGGCTATGTCCTGGGATAATATGCAAAAGAATTCCCCTGTATACCCATCGGTCCAGGAGCCTTACCCAAGGTTAGGTTTTTAATGGCTTTAGTGACGTCTTCTGTGGTAATTGGGGCATTAAGTGATTCCCTGTCTATTTCTGATAATATTGGTAGAGGGATATCTTTGAACCAGTCTTCCATTCCCTCTACTGGCTTCAGAGGAGATCCATACAGATTGTCATAAAAGTCCCTCAGGATTCCATTTATTTCTTTCTGGTGAGAATCCACCCCTCCGTTTCCAATTGTACATGTAGGCCATTATTCTTCCTCGGAGTACGGCCTTTCCCACATCCCACAGCTATTGAGGACTAGATATCTCCTTATTATCTTGTTTATAGCCTAACCACCAGCCCCTAAGAAGGTCCTGGAAGTCCTCATCATTGATCAGGTTAGAGGGAAATCGCCAGAGGAAGTCTTCTCCCTTAGGTATACATTCCTGGAGCATTATTGAGACTGGTGAGTGGTCAGAGATAACCATTTCTTCTATCTTTGGCTCCGAGAAGCACTCTACACGCCTCCTATTGATTAAGACGTAGTCCAGGCGTGACCAGGAGCAGTGGGCATGCGAGAAATGCATGTATCCCTACCCTCAGGGTTGAATAGTTTCCATGTGTCAATTAAATCCGCATCTCTGATGAGATGGGCCAGTATCATATCTTTTTTTTTTTTTATAGTATCTTTTTATTTATTAATTTAGCAAAAAGCATAACAAACACATCAAATACAGACAATCATCAATTGAGTCCAGTACAAATCAAATACATGGGATCAATCATAACAGTTCCTCATGACCCAAGTTTGGGACAGAAGAAAAAGATATCTCTTTCAGGATGAACAGTACCCAACATATCAATCCTAAGGAAGATTAAAAGTACTGCACACACACACACACACACATTCACACACGCCTTCATTGGTCAGAACAGTCTTTCAGTCATCTATGGTACTAGAGTCTGGGCTCCAATCCAGGGGTCCCATATCTTCATGAAGCGATCAGGGGTCCCTCTTCTCTCATACACAAACTTATATAATTCAAGATCAGCATTAACTAGATGTACCCATTGTTGCACAGTAGGATTCTTAGGAGGTTTCCAGTTGAGAAGGATAGTTTTCCTAGCATAATATAAGAGTATTCTATACAGCTTCCTGCCAAATTTGGTTGGAACAATCTCGTTGGCTACTCCCAACAGACTAGTGAGTTCAGTACAGACGTTAGGAAAGCCTAGTTTGTCATTAAAATATTTATGGATCTCTTCCCAGAAGCCATGAATAATCGGACACTGCCAAACCATGTGTATAAGACAACCGTTTTCATGTCCACATCTTGTACAATGAGGGTTCGGCAATTTACCCATTTTAAATAGTCTCACAGGAGTATAATAAATCCTATGAAGCCATTTAACTTGAATCAACTGATCCCTAGCACTTACCACTGTAGATCTCCATGTACAGCTAGATTCTTTAACATGAACATCTTCCAAACCTTCTATGTCCCTTTTCCACCTAACAAATGCCCTGTCTAGGGGAAAGTCCTGCAACGCCATCAACGACGCATACAGGGTCGACACTGGTTTGACCAAGGGAACCCTCCTAATCGCTGCCTCAACTGTACCACACTCCAGTTTTGAAGGTTCTCTACCAAACTGAGCCTGACAGGCATGCCTGAGTTGAAGATATCTATACAAACAACGCTGGGGCAAATTAAATTCCTGTTTCAAACTATTAAAGGTTCTAAATAGGCCCTTATCATATAGTTGGGTAAGGTAGCGCACCCCCCTCTGAGGCCAAAATTCAAACTCCAGTAATGAGAACAGCTCCGGAAGCACTCTGTTTCTCCACAAAGGCAAATATGGCGACCAAGTAATATCATTCTCATCAGGGTTACATTTCTGACCCCATTTGACCCACATCTGTACTGCAGCAGCCATCGAATGGGTGTAGTGTATTGTAGACCTAGCCCCCCTCCTATACGCCAAGTTCGTAAGTGCCTCATAGGACCCCAATAAAGCTACCTCCAACACTACCGCCGGGTTACCTGAGTCAGCCCGTACCCACCACGCCACATAGCTCAGCTGCACCGCTACATAGTACATGTACAGGTTTGGCAAGGCAAGACCCCCCCGCAGGTAAGACGCCTGGAGGGTGGATCTCGCTATTCTGGGAGAAGACTTATTCCATAGAAAGGGAGCGATTATTCTATCCAGAGTAGCAAAATGTCTCTTGGGGAGTAACACTGGGGCAGCCCTATATAAGTATAGCAATTTTGGGAGAAGAATCATTTTTACCACATTGATACGCCCAACCAGAGTTAAAGAAGGTTTTCCCAAGCCTCTAGCTTTCGAGTAATGGATTGCATTGTAGGAACAACATTCAAATCATAAAATTTTGCCACTTCTTTATGGACAATAATCCCCAAATATGTAAATTGCTCCACAATCTGAAGCTTATTGTTCACCGAAATGCCAGCTGGGTCAACATCATCAACCAGACATAGACTAGACTTAGCCCAGTTCACACGGAGACCCGAGAAACCCCCAAATTGATCAACAACACCTAAAAGGGTATCCAAGGATTTCCCTGAATCTGCTAGGTAAACCAGCATGTCATCAGCATATAATGAAAGCTTTTCTGATATTCCAGCTATTTCCCAGCCTTCTATACCTGAATTAGAGGATATGAGTATCGACAAAGGTTCCATAATTAATGCAAATAACAGGGGGGAGAGAGGGCAGCCCTGTCTAGTGCCTCTACCCAAGGGGAAGGAGTCCGATGTGTACCCATTCACCCTGACTCTCGCCGAAGGGGATCTATAAAGCATTTGTAACCAGCACAAAAATTTCTCCGGAAAGCCCATTTGAGTCAGTACTGCCCACATAAACTCCCATTCTACTGAATCAAATGCTTTTTCATTGTCTAAGGACACAAGAGCCCTCATACCTCTGTTATCATGTTTGACCTGAAGATTAGTGAACAATCGCCTTAAATTAATATCTGTGGTTTTCCCTGGCATAAAACCCGATTGATCTACCCCAACCAAGGAGAGAATTACCCCCCGCAATCTTAACGTCAGTACCTTCGCAAAGATTTTGACGTCAAGATTCAGAAGTGAGATAGGTCAATAAGAGCTACACTGGTCAGATGGTTTCCCCGACTTGTGAATCACTACTATCGTTGCCTCCAGAAAGGACGGTGGCAACGAACCACTTTCCAGTGCATACCTCAACAGCTTCCCAAATCTACTAACCAGGTCTTTAGAAAATCGCTTATACCATTCAGCAGGAAATCCATCGGGTCCCGGGGTTTTCTTGGTTGCTAAGGAACTAATGGCCGTTTCAATCTCCAGGTCAGATATGTCTGCCGCCAGGGCTCCCCTGTCATCTCTGTCCAAAGAAGGAATATTAATACCTGCTAAGAAATTGACAATTTCCTCCGAAGTACACGTGATCTTGGGGGCATACAATGTCTCATAATAGGAGGCAAACTGTCGGCAGACATCTCTGGGCTCCCTCAATAAGATCCCTTGGTCATTCAGAACTCCCGCCACCACCGTTTGCTGTGTCTCAGATCTAGTCAAGTACGCCAAGGCCCTGCCACACTTATCACCATCTGAAAAAATTGTTTGTTTCTGATTTAAAAGTTTCTTCTCAGTATATTCAGTTAAATGCAAAGTAAACCTACGCTGCGCCTCAAGCCACAAAGTCTGCTTCTCAGGGCACGGATCTAGTATATATAACCTCTCCTTATCAGCTAGTTCCGTCTCTAGTTTTATCCGTTTGATATTCAGTTCCTTTCTATGAGTTGCAATAGCAGCAATCAATGCCCCCCTCATTACTGACTTGAAAGCATCCCATTCTACCAGAGGATTCGTAGACCCTTCATTTTCTGCCCAGTAATTCCCCATTGCATCTAGACTCTCGCTCACCACAGGTAATACCTCGAGCCACATAGGGTTTAACCGCCACTGCTTATCAGTCGAAGCCAGCGGCTGTGACAGTATTAGAAGGAGGGGGGCATGGTCTGAAACCCCTCTCGGTAGATAATCACTGGACTTGATATAGGGGGATAAGTCTCTGCTGACAAAGGCTAAATCTATACGAGAGAGTGAGCCAGTAGAAGCTGAATAGCAAGAGAATTGCGCATCTGTGGGGTGGAAATAGCGCCACGTCTCTACTAAATCATAAGTATTAGCCCAATGTGATAGGACATTGTTGTGTGAGGCCTGGGGAACCCTTCTGTCCCGTATAGGATCTAAAGTGGCATTATAGTCACCCATAATAATATAAGGTATTGCTGGAAATCCTGCTATTTTAGCTGTAATTAAGTCTAGGACCTCTCTGCGGAATGGCGGAGGAATATATAGTCCCACAAATAGGTACTGCAGGCCTCTGACACAAGCATGTAAAATCACATACCTACCATAAGGGTCTAGCTGCACAGATAGTATTTGAAATGGAAGACTTTTAGCAATTAAAATAGACACGCCTCTAGCGTGGTTTGAGTAAATCGCATGATATGTGGGGCCTATCCATGGGCGCCGCAAAGCTAGTACATTCTGGCCCTGCAGGTGCGTTTCTTGCAATAACATTATGTCAGGGTTATACCTCTTCAGATAATTGAACACTAAAGACCGTTTAATCTTATCATTCAGACCCCGAACATTCCACGAAAGTAGCTTAATTACCGCCATTTATTCTTCCAAAGATAACATCTCCATAGTTTCCGACCAATGAAGGCACATTCACGCACACATACAATCCACATCAAAGAACCCCTCAACAGAGAAACTCTCTTCAACCCACCCATTCCCAACCTCCCTAACCCACCCTGCCCAAACCTCCCTAACATGGTTGAGCCTGACACCCCAAACTAGCAACTCCTGGGTACGATAACCTACCCTAACTCATTAGAACATATATACCATATAGGTACGTTGGTGATAGGAAGCAAGTATATACGTCTACCCACAACAGTGCATAGTCATACAGGGTGTTGCCACCCAGCATACCAATATGGGGTTAAACATCTGATCAATAGACAAAGTCAAAGAACAGGGAATCTAACAGGAGTAATAATGGTGCATTTAAACCAGATACTCCCCCCCTCCCCCAACCATCTTGTCAGCAAAACAATTTAACATTTAATCATGTATTATTTGCTTCAGCTGCCAACACTATAGCATAAACCATCAGCGGTGAGGCCTTGCATTTAGATTTCTTTCAATCCATTCAGTAGCCTCTTCAGGAGTACTAAAAAAACGGACTGTTTCACCATCCTGCACCCTCAAGCGAGAAGGGTAGATCATGGCATATTTCACATTTTTGTCCCTCAGCCGCGCTCGGACCTCAGTGAACTGCTTCCTTTTCTTCTGGACCTCTGCAGTAAAGTCCGGGTAAAAGGACAAACGGACATTCTCATAGCTGACATTCCCCTTCTGTCGAACAGCTAGCTAAATAGCGTCCCTGTCCCTGTAGTTCAGGATCTTCATGATGAAAGGTCTAGCAGGGGATCCCGGCGGTAAGGGCCTGGTTGGAATCCGATGTGCCCTTTCTATAACAAAGCAACTGAAAAGTGAGATGGGATGTAACACTTCTTTTATGAGCTGTTCCGCAAAAATTTCTGGGGTAGACCCTTCTGCTCGCTCCGGTAAGCCCAGGATACGGACGTTGTTACGTCTATTGCGGTTCTCAGCGTCCTCCGCCCTGGCTTGCAACATCTGTACCTGTTGCAGCAGCTGCCTGGTGTCATTTCCAGCTGCTCTGGACGCATCTTCCACATCACTCACTCTTTGCTCCACTGCAGATGTTCTTTCACGTATTTTGTCAAAATCGTGTCGCAAACAGCTAAGGTCAGACTGTAGATGGTCTATCTTTGATGTAAGAGCAGCTTGACAGGCAGCTATAGCTTTCATAATTTGAGAGGCTTCAGCAGAGGCACCATGGACAGGAGACCCCTCACTTTCCTGTTCAGTTTGACTCATGGCGTCCATGAATCGTTTAACAGATGATGGAGCCACAGAAGAAGTTTTGCGGCCCATAGAAATAGTCCACAGACACTTTAAAGATCTGCTGGGGTTTGTCACTCATGCAGCAAATCAAGATAAGGCTTTGTTAAATTCAGCAAGTCCTGCCACACAGCCAAGTAGACTGCCAGTTATCTTTACATTCCTCAGGGGGGAGGGGGATAAGTACACCAGCACCACCACTAAACTTTCATATAAACTGCGGTGAACTCTGCAGCTTTCATATATAAGGGCTCCTAACAGGATTACCGCTGCAGGACTTCAGGATAATAGTGGAAGTAGGGAGATACAGAGCGTTTCGCCGATCCACTCCGTTTGTTGGGGCAGAGAGGAGCGCCGCTGCACATACACCTAACGGCAAGATGGCGCCCACCGTGCGGCTTCTTCCCGCCTCGGTCTTCGGTTCAAGATTCCAGCAGGTATCGGCAGCAGTCCAAGGTAAGTTGTTAGCAACTTTCAGCAAGCCGTACCTGCGCTGTGTACCTTGTGGCGGATCGTGTCCCGGCCTCACTCCACACTCTCCTCAGTTTGCGTCCCTCTGCTCCTCTCCCTCAATCCGTCGGCATCCACAGCACCACAGCCAAAACTCAGCAATCCAGCACCGGGCAGAGTGTCCCCAAGTATGAAGGGGTCCAACATATAGTGAATGCGCTCAAAAAACCCTGATTATGCCAGGTGTATAAAGGATATTTCACAGGATTTTGTAGGAGCACTGCAATCCTGCTTCCTCACTCCATGCTGGCTCGGCCACGCCCCCCAGTATCATATCTTTAGTTCCCTGCTTATTTCCCCCCTTACCTCCTTCTCCTGTCTTCCGCCTGGCTAACCACTGGATTCATATCTCCTCCTATAATTCTCATTTCGAGAGGATCTAGGGATAAGAAATTCCACATTAGGCTCGATAGGGCCATAGATATTGTATATGCTGATATCACCACCTGGAGAGGTCAGATGTAGGTGTGAGATCCTCCCCACGTCGCCATGGTTGTGTTGTTAACACAGAGTAAGGGAGGCCACGCCGCAACAGTGTAAGTACTCCTGCTTTTTGCTTCAGGACCGTCATACATTTGCTAGGGGACCTTAAGCCTTTTATATTCCAAGACACTATCTTCAAAGGACCAGGGCGCTGTCAGGTGTATAAGCAAAATCAGAATTAAACAATAAAGTTCAATAAACGTTTTCCCACCTAGTGTCTGCTTCCAATCTCAGTTCTCAGGTTATACTCTCGACTAGGGATGAGCGAACCCGAACTGTATAGTTCGGGTTCGTACCGAATTTTGGGGTGTCCGTGACACAGACCCGAACTCGAACATTTTCGTAAAAGTCTGGGTTCGGTGTTCGGCGCTTTCTTGGCGCTTTTTGAAAGGCTGCAAAGCAGCCAATCAACAAGCGTCATACTACTTGCCCCAAGAGGCCATCACAGCCTTGCCTTCTATTGGCATGGCTGTGATTGGCCAGTGCAGCATGTGACCCAGCCTCTATATAAGCTTGGGTCACGTAGCGCTGCACGTCACTCTGCTGATACAAGAGTAGGGAGAGGTTGCTGCTGTGACGTTAGGGCGAGATTAGGCAGATTAACTCCTCCAAAAGACTTCATTCAGTGATCGATCTCCAGCTGTGGATCATTGAAGTGCTGATATTGAATTGCTCACTTTTTTTAGGCTGCCCAGAGCGTTTTTATATCACTTTTTTCTGGGGTGATCGGCGGCCATTTTGTGGCTTGTGGTGCGCCAGCACAAGCTATCACCAAGTGCATTTAACCATCAATAGTGTGGTTATTTTTTGCTATATCCTACATCAGGTGCAGGCTGAGACTGTGTCACCCAAGTGCATTTAACCATCAATAGTCTGGTTATTTTTTGGCCATATACTACATCAGGGGCAAGTTGAGCCTGTCACCCAGCGCCTAAAAAATAGGCCTGACATTTCTATTCCTCCAAATCAGTACTGTTTTAGCTGGTCAAGTTATTTTTAGTGACCGTAAAAGCACAGTTTTTGTTCTGGGTTGAAAAACAATTCCCAAATTTGCAATTCTCAAAATTAGTAGTTTCTGCTGTATCAGGCCTACTTTAAGTCTATCCCAAAAAGTGTATATTAGATTCAAGGTGCTGATAGTGTCATTCTGAAAAACTTAACACACACGCTACAGTGCAGATACAAGTCTAATTCTGTGATTAAAGGTATACCTGTCACCCAGCGCCTAAAAAATAGGCCTGACATTTATATTCAGCTAAATCTGTCATTACTGCTGTGCCTGTATTAGTGTAATACGGTACCTAAATAGATAGCCAGACAGTGTTAGGTGTCTGTAAAAAAAGGCCTGAATTTGAATTCAATACATTGGCCCGAATAATATTTTTCTTATTGTGGTGAACGGTAACAATGAGGAAAACATCTAGTAAGGGACGCGGATGTGGACATGGTCATGGTGGTGTTAGTGGACCCTCTGGTGCTGGGAGAGGACGTGGCCGTTCTGCCACAGCCACACGTCCTAGTGTACCAACTACCTCAGGTCCCAGTAGCCGCCAGAATTTACAGCCATATTTGGTGGGGCCCAATGCCGTTCTAAGGATGGTAAGGCCTGAGCAGGTACAGGCATTAGTCAATTGGGTGGCCGACAGTGCATCCAGCACGTTCACATTATCTCCCACCCAGTCTTCTGCAGAAAGCGCACAGATGGCGCATGAAAACCAAGCCCATCAGTCTGTCACATCACCCCCATGCATATCAGGGAAACTGTCTGAGCCTCAAGTTATGCAGCAGTCTCTTATGCTGTTTGAAGACTCTGCTGCCAGGGTTTCCCAAGGGCATCCACCTAGCCCTTCCCCAGGGGTGGAAGAGATAGAATGCACTAACGCACAACCACTTATGTTTCCTGATGATGAGGACATGGGAATACCACCTCAGCACGTCTCTGATGATGACGAAACACAGGTGCCAACTGCTGCGTCTTTCTGCAGTGTGCAGACTGAACAGGAGGTCTGGGATCAAGACTGGGTGGAAGACGATGCAGGGGACGATGAGGTCCTAGACCCCACATGGAATAAAGGTCTTGCCACTGACTTTCACAGTTCAGAGGAAGAGGCAGTGGTGAGACCGAGCCAACAGCGTAGCAAAAGAGGGAGCAGTGGGCAAAATCAGAACACCCGCCGCCAAGAGACTCCGCCTGCTACTGACCGCCGCCATCTGGGACCGAGCACCCCAAAGGCAGCTTCAAGGAGTTCCCTGGCATGGCACTTCTTCAAACAATGTGCTGACGACAAGACCCGAGTGGTTTGCACGCTGTGCCATCAGAGCCTGAAGCGAGGCATTAACGTTCTGAACCTTAGCACAACCTGCATGACCAGGCACCTGCATGCAAATCATGAACTGCAGTGGAGTAAACACCATAAAAACAAGGAAGTCACTCAGGCTCCCCCTGCTACCTCTTCTGCTGCTGCCGCCTCGGCCTCTTCTGCTTCTGCCGCCGCCTCGGCCTCTTCCTCCGCCTCTGGAGGGACGTTGGCACTTGCCGCCCAGCAAACATGGGATGTACCACCAACACCACCACCTGCGTCACCAAGCATCTCAACCATGTCACACGGCAGCGTTCAGCTCTCCATCTCACAAATATTTGAGAGAAAGCGTAAATTCCCATCTAGCCACCCTCGATCCCTGGCCCTGAATGCCAGCATTTCTAAACTACTGGCCTATGAAATGCTGTCATTTAGGCTGGTGGACACAGACAGCTTCAAACAGCTCATGTCGCTTGCTGTCCCACAGTATGTTGTTCCCAGCCGGCACTACTTCTCCAAGAGAGCCGTGCCTTCCCTGCACAACCAAATATCCGATAAAATCAAGTGTGCACTGCGCAACGCCATCTGTGGCAAGGTCCACCTAACCACAGATACGTGGACCAGTAAGCACGGCCAGGGCCGCTATATCTCCCTAACTGCACACTGGGTAAATGTAGTGGCGGCTGGGCCCCAGGCGGAGAGCTGTTTGGCGCACGTCCTTCCGCCGCCAAGGATCGCAGGGCAACATTCTTTGCCTCCTGTCTCCTCCTCCTCTTCTTCCACCTGCTCATCCAGTCAGCCACACACCTTCACCACCAACTTCAGCACAGCCCGGGGTAAATGTCAGCAGGCCGTTCTGAAACTCATATGTTTGGGGGACAGGCCCCACACCGCACAGGAGTTGTGGCGGGGTATAGAACAACAGACCGACGAGTGGTTGCTGCCGGTGAGCCTCAAGCCCGGCCTGGTGGTGTGCGATAATGTGCGAAATCTCGTTGCAGCTCTGGGACTAGCCGGTTTGACGCACATCCCTTGCCTGGCGCATGTCCTGAATTTGGTGGTGCAGAAGTTCATTCGCAACTACCCCGACATGTCAGAGCTGCTGCATAAAGTGCGGGCCGTCTGTTCGCGCTTCCGACGTTCACACCCTGCCACTGCTCGCCTGTCTGCGCTACAGCGTAACTTCGGCCTTCCCGCTCACCACCTCATATGCGACGTGCCCACCAGGTGGAACTCCACCTTGCACATGCTGGACAGACTGTGCGAGCAGCAGCAGGCCATAGTGGAGTTTCAGCTGCAGCATGCACGGGTTAGTCGCACTGCGGAACAGCACCACTTCACCACCAATGACTGGGCCTCCATGCGAGACCTGTGTGCCCTGTTGCGCTGTTTAGAGTACTCCACCAACATGGCCAGTGGCGATGACGCCGTTATCAGCGTTACAATATCACTTCTATGTCTCCTTGAGAAAACACTTAGGGCGATGATGGAAGAGGAGGTGGCCCAGGAGGAAGAGGAGGAAGAGGGGTAATTTTTAGCACTTTCAGGCCAGTCTCTTCGAAGTGACTCAGAGGGAGGTTTTTTGCAACAGCAGAGGCCAGGTAGAAATGTGGCCAGACAGGGCCCACTACTGGAGGACGAGGAGGACGAGGATGAGGAGGAGGTGGAGGAGGATGAGGATGAAGCATGTTAACAGCGGGGTGGCACCCAAAGCAGCTCGGGCCCATCACTGGTGCGTGGCTGGGGGGAAACACAGGACGATGACGATACGCCTCCCACAGAGGACAGCTTGTCCTTACCTCTGGGCAGCCTGGCACACATGAGCAACTACATGCTGCGGTGCCTGCGCAACGACAGCAGAGTTGCCCACATTTTAACGTGTGCGGACTACTGGGTTGCCACCCTGCTGGATCCCCGGTACAAAGACAATGTGCCCACCTTACTTCCTACACTGGAGCGTGATAGGAAGATGCGCGAGTACAAGCGCAAGTTGGTAGACGCGCTACTGAGAGCATTCCCAAATGTCACAGGGGAACCAGTGGAAGCCCAAGACGAAGGCAGAGGAGAAGTAAGAGGTCACCAACGCAGCTGTGTCACGGCCAGCTCCTCTGAGGGCAGAGTTAGCATGGCAGAGATGTGGAAAAGTTTTGTCACCACGCCACAGCTAACTGCACCACCACCTGATACGGAACGTGTCGCAGGAGGCAACATTTCACTAACATGGTGGAACAGTACCTGTGCACACCCCTCCACGTACTGACTGATGGTTCGGCCCCATTCAACTTCTGGGTCTCCAAATTGTCCACGTGGCCAGAGCTAGCCTTTTATGCCTTGGAGGTGCTGGCCTGCCCGGCGGCCAGCGTTTTGTCTGAACGTGTATTCAGCACGGCAGGGGGCGTCATTACAGACAAACGCAGCCGCCTGTCTACAGCCAATGTGGACAAGCTGACGTTCATAAAAATGAACCAGGCATGGATCCCACAGGACCTGTCCATCCCTTGTGCAGATTAGACATTAACTACCTCCCCTTAACAATATATTATTGTACTCCAGGGCACTTCCTCATTCAATCCTATTTTTATTTTCATTTTACCATTATATTGCTGGGCAACCCAAAGTTGAATGAACCTCTCCTCTGTCTGGGTGCCGGGGCCTAAATGTGTGACAGTGGCCTGTTCCACTGGTGGGTGACGTGAAGCCTGATTCTCTGCTATGACATGAAGACTGATTCTGTGCTGACATGAAGTCAGATTCTCTGTTACGGGACCTCTCTCCTCTGTCTGGGTGCCAGGGCCTAAATGTGTGACAGTGGCCTCTTCCAGTGGTGGGTGACGTGAAGCCTGATTCTCTGCTATGACATGAAGACTGATTCTGTGCTGACATGAAGCCAGATTCTCTGTTACGGGACCTCTCTCCTCTGTCTGGGTGCCGGGGCCTAAATATGTGACAGTGGCCTGTTCCAGTGGTGGGTGACGTGAAGCCTGATTCTCTGCTATGACATTAAGACTGATTCTGTGCTGACATGAAGCCAGATTCTCTGTTACGGGACCTCTCTCCTCTGTCTGGGTGCCAGGGCCTAAATGTGTGACAGTGGCCTCTTCCAGTGGTGGGTGACATGAAGCCTGATTCTCTGCTATGACATGAAGACTGATTCTGTGCTGACATGAAGCCAGATTCTCTGTTACGGGACCTCTCTCCTCTGTGTGGGTGCCAGGGCCTAAATGTGTGACAGTGGCCTGTTCCAGTGGTGGGTGACGTGAAGCCTGATTCTCTGCTATGACATGAAGACTGATTCTGTGCTGACATGTAGCCAGATTCTCTGTTACGGGACCTCTCTCCTCTGCCTGGGTGCCTGGGCCTAAATATGTGACAGTGGCCTGTTCCAGTGGTGGGTGACGTGAAGCCTGATTCTCTGCTATGACATGAAGACTGATTCTGTGCTGACATGAAGCCAGATTCTCTGTTACGGGACCTCTCTCCGCTGTCTGGGTGCCTGGGCCTAAATGTGTGACAGTGGCCTCTTCCAGTGGTGGGTGACGTGAAGCCTGATTCTCTGCTATGACATGAAGACTGATTCTGTGCTGACATGAAGCCAGATTCTCTGTTACGGGACCTCTCTCCTCTGTCTGGGTGCCAGGGCCTAAATGTGTGACAGTGGCCTCTTCCAGTGGTGGGTGACGTGAAGCCTGATTCTCTGCTATGACATGAAGACTGATTATCTGCTGACATGAAGCCAGATTCTCTGCTATGGCATGAAGAGACTGATTCTCTGCTGACGTGAAGCCAGATTCTCTGCTATGGGACCTCTGTCCAATTGATATTGGTTAATTTTTATTTTTTAAATTTTTATTTTAATTCATTTCCCTATCCACATTTGTTTGCAGGGGATTTACCTACATGTTGCTGCCTTTTGCAGCCCTCTAGCTCTTTCCTGGGCTGTTTTACAGCCTTTTTAGTGCCCAAAAGTTCGGGTCCCCATTGACTTCAATGGGGTTCGGGTTCGGGACGAAGTTCGGGTCGGGTTCGGATCCCGAACCCGAACATTTCCGGGAAGTTCGACCGAACTTCTCGAACCCGAACATCCAGGTGTTCGCTCAACTCTACTCTCGACACATTAATAATACACCCACAACATGTGAAGTTGAAGCGGGATACTTATCTCCCTCAGGGACATGATGTTGCTCAATTATCCTAAATTCTGAAGACCAGGAGCAGGGAATCCTCATTTATGGGCGGTGGGCGACGGATCAATGCTTGTGGCCATCTTATCACTCCTCTTTTGAAGGGTTTTTGAGGTTTCTTCTGTATAGGTAAGAACTGGGAGTGCTTTGATTCCTTGGCGAGAATCCATCAGGACATGGGTGGCCTCTTCTGGATTGATGAAGGTTGTTGTTGACCCATCTGGATGGAAGATCTTTAAGGTGGTGGGAAATAAAAAAAAAAAGCAGGTTTGGTTTTTAATAAGTGTGCAGCAGATAGGAGCGAAAGCATGTCTGCGGCGAGTCACTGCAGCATAAAAGTCTCCAAATATTAGGATTCGGTGGCCTCTCAGTGTCACCACACCACCTCCCTGCTTGTAGGCTTACAAAATGGCCGCCTTGTCCGAATAATCTAGATACTTTACGATCACTTGACATGGTCTGTTGCCACGAGCTGATGTCGCAGATGGTCTATTCTGCCTGTTATTGTTTTCAGGTGTTTTCAGGTGGCCCTTTCCACCTTACAACGATTCAATAGTCCCAGGGCCTCCGGTAGTTCAGACTCACAGATGGAGGTGAGATCTCTGGCTGGGATTTTCTCTGGGAGGCCAACGATGCAAAGATTACTCTGCCTTGAGCGATTTTCGAGGTCATCTATCTTGCTACAGAGTCTGGCATTTTCAGCCAGGGCTTTGGTGAGGTAAGCCTGGGCCGACTCATTCGCAGCTTTGACAGCTTTTCTTGGTGTGGTGTCTGCACGGACACCATGAGAAACTGCCCACAGTCTAGCATATCTTGTGGCGTTAATTCATGAATGGGTCCACTGCCTTCAAATTGAAATACTGTGACACACCCTGAGGGGTTTATGTCATAGTATATGAGGAAGAATCCTTTGTCTCATGAGGAAGCTTTAAAACTTTCCTCATGAGACAAGGGATTTTCTAAATACTTTCTCTTTCCCTTGTGGGCTGCGACACTTTACAAGCAGCGGTCACAAGACATGAAGATTCCAGCTTTTGACATTGAGGCAAGACATTTTGTCTGCGAAATGTGTGACATCCCTTCCCTGTTGCCCTGACCACCAAATAAGCCCTACCCCGAAAATAAGCCCTAGACCTTTTTTTGGAGGAAAAAATAATATAAGACCCTGTCTTATTTTCGGAGAAACACAGCATGTAGCGTGTTCTTATCAATCATATACAATGTATCTAATTGTATATTCAATCAAGAAATACACATAAATACTGGACATCCATTTTTATGCTATCATAGTAACTATTTTATAATGAATTTTATAGTAGAAAAAGTTTGTAAGGGCCGAGTCTAAACCCCATTGCGGTACCACAATAAAAAAACAAAAAATAAAATGGTACCTGTAAGTATTGTAATGTAATACAGCTTTTTTGAATTCCATAGTGTGTCATAATGAAATAGTTTCCAAAGTCCAAATCTAAACCCTATAGTGGCACCACAATAAAAAACAATCCATCTTTAAAGTATGTATCACTTGTGATTTTTCTTTTGGTGGCAAGGCCAATAATAAAATAGCATACTTTAATCTAATCAAGCTTTAAAAAACAAAACAAAAAAAACACAGTAGGCCATAAACCATAGTCTCCAAGGAGTCTAAACCCCATAGCGGTACCACAATTAAAAAAATGTAAAACGTAAAGTGATACTTCTGGTTTTTATTGTGGCAGCAAGCCAATAATAACATAGTTTAACATAATGTAATGCATTTTTTTGAAAACCACAGTATTCTAAAAGGTGCTGTTTTTAACCACATATGGCTGCAACTGTCCCATTAATGTGTTTTGGTGGGTAGCCTGAGATCAGCAGGTCATTACAATTTCAGAAATATATTATCACATGATTTATCTTCCCCACAAGATGACTAAGCAAATGTAATATATAAGTAATAGAACACTGTGGGAAAATGTCTTCCTATGGGCTGAGTCAGGGTTGAAAACGTATTACTAAATGTGATTTCCCCATTTGTGTATTATTTTTGAGGGGTTTTCACATCTACCGTATGAACTATCGATTGGAATTGCCAGAAATTTACTGTATAAGTAGTTATGGTCAGACCCAGGGGACCTCTCAATCACTAAAACCAAGAAGATGCAGAGGTTTTCTGGGCATTATGCCACTTCAGCTCCCATTGGTCATGTTTGACTCCACTCAGAAAACATCACGTTGGGCCAATGGCTATAAACAGCCAAACTGGTTTCTCCTGTGAATCTTTGAAAAGGGCCATGCAACTTGTAATGGTAACCTAGTAGAACAGTTGGTATCCCAGTGGATGGTAGAGGTAGGGATGTCAGAGGTCAGACCCTCACTGATCATATAGTCATGGTGTGTCCTGTCAGTGAACCATAGACGTGGCAGCTTGTGTAACCTACCTTTGTATTGCATCCAGTATTTTCATTAACCAGCATAAGAGACTGTGACTGCCTCCTATGCTAAGTTCATCTAGCCATCAGCCAGACATTGGAATGGTAGGGCCCTCTGCTATCCTAACTAAATACTTGGGCGCCACAAATAGGGTTACAGTATACAATGCCTAAAGAGTCCTCGAAAACAATCAGATGTGATGAAAGGTCACACATGGAAGCTCTACCTCCACCTGTGTGGACTAAAAGTAACATGAACTTAAAGGAATGGTAATTCAAGACATTTGTTGACCATTTCCAGTGTTTTCTGGAAACCTTAGGATTGGGAATGGTGCTATAGGTGGTGGGGGGAGTGGAATGTGGCACCATCAAAGACAGACCAGTTTATTATAAATCGTGGTAAAGAAAATATCAGTGGACATTCATAGGAATTATAATATTGAACTATAAATACAGGTGAAGAAAATAATCATCTACCAAAAGGCTAAAGACAAAAGTTATAAAATGTTCGGATGTAAATAGGTTTCTTCCCATCAGGTCTTATATAGGCCTTCTCTTCATTTTACTATAATATCGTCATAATCCTTGTCATCGTTTTCTGCTCTTATTGTGGCGTACGGAGTTGTCTCTGTGGTTGAGTCTGCAGTATTTTTCGGTTTGGCCTCTCCAAAATCAATAGTTGCGTAATGTAGTTCAGGAGCACTTTGGCACTGATCCACTGGGGCTGTCTGTAAAACAATGACAAACTTATCACATTCATCTCTATAGTCGTCCCATCCTCATTAAATACCTAATCTGAAGTAAAAAATATATTGGTCCACTTGAGTATGTAGATACCTGGAGAAGTCTTTTTCTCCTCAACCATTGACAAGTAAGATCCCCCTGTTACCCGAAATGTAGTCAGTTACCTAATATGTAATCAATAATTGTAAGCCGTGGTCAGGGGCGTAACTACCATAGCGGCAGACCATGCGACTGCTAAGGGGCCCAGGGCAAGAGGGGGCCCAGTCTTAGTTGGGATCATCTCCTCTTCTACTGAGGGGGAAAACTTGGTCAGGACTATACCCTCTAAAGAAACAACTTTGAGCTAACGAGGCAGAGGAATAATGGCCCAAAGGTCATTGAAAAGGGTTTAGGCAGAAACCCTTCTGTCCTGTGTGGGGGCCTGGTTTGATCCTTGCTATTGGGCCCTTAGTTCTCTATGTATGCCACTGGAAGTGGTGTCCAGTGGTTTATTGTCCCAGTCCCTGATGTCCTGGGATTTCTTTTCTCTATTAGTTTATTACTCTAGTGGTTTAGTGCCTCAATCCCTGCTATCTCGTTACCTAAAGAAGACCTGTCACCGCTCCTGACATGCCTGTTTTAATAGCTTCATGCATTCCCCATGTAATAACAATTCTGGAGCATCTACAGGGAGTGCAGAATTATTAGGCAAGTTGTATTTTTGAGGATTAATTTTATTATTGAACAACAACCATGTTCTCAATGAACCCAAAAAACTCATTAATATCAAAGCTGAATATTTTTGGAAGTAGTTTTTAGTTTGTTTTTAGTTTTAGCTATTTTAGGGGGATATCTGTGTGTGCAGGTGACTATTACTGTGCATAATTATTAGGCAACTTAACAAAAAACAAATATATACCCATTTCAATTATTTATTTTTACCAGTGAAACCAATATAACATCTCAACATTCACAAATATACATTTCTGACATTCAAAAACAAAACAAAAACAAATCAGTGACCAATATAGCCACCTTTCTTTGCAAGGACACTCAAAAGCCTGCCATCCATGGATTCTGTCAGTGTTTTGATCTGTTCACCATCAACATTGCGTGCAGCAGCAACCACAGCCTCCCAGACACTGTTCAGAGAGGTGTACTGTTTTCCCTCCTTGTAAATCTCACATTTGATGATGGACCACAGGTTCTCAATGGGGTTCAGATCAGGTGAACAAGGAGGCCATGTCATTAGATTTTCTTCTTTTATACCCTTTCTTGCCAGCCACGCTGTGGAGTACTTGGATGTGTGTGATGGAGCATTGTCCTGCATGAAAATCATGTTTTTCTTGAAGGATGCAGACTTCTTCCTGTAACACTGCTTGAAGAAGGTGTCTTCCAGAAACTGGCAGTAGGACTGGGAGTTGAGCTTGACTCCATCCTCAACCCGAAAAGGCCCCACAAGCTCATCTTTAATGATACCAGCCCAAACCAGTACTCCACCTTCACCTTGCTGGCGTCTGAGTCGGACTGGAGCTCTCTGCCCTTTACCAATCCAGCCACGGGCCCATCCATCTGGCCCATCAAGACTCACTCTCATTTCATCAGTCCATAAAACCTTAGAAAAATCAGTCTTGAGATATTTCTTGGCCCAGTCTTGACGTTTCAGCTTGTGTGTCTTGTTCAGTGGTGGTCGTCTTTCAGCCTTTCTTACCTTGGCCATGTCTCTGAGTATTGCACACCTTGTGCTTTTGGGCACTCCAGTGATGTTGCAGCTCTGAAATATGGCCAAACTGGTGGCAAGTGGCATCTTGGCAGCTGCACGCTTGACTTTTCTCAGTTCATGGGCAGTTATTTTGCACCTTGGTTTTTCCACACGCTTCTTGCGACCCTGTTGACTATTTTGAATGAAACGCTTGATTGTTCGATGATCACGCTTCAGAAGCTTTGCAATTTTAAGAGTGCTGCATCCCTCTGCAAGATATCTCACTATTTTTGACTTTTCTGAGCCTGTCAAGTCCTTCTTTTGACCCATTTTGCCAAAGGAAAGGAAGTTGCCTAATAATTATGCACACCTAATATAGGGTGTTGATGTCATTAGACCACACCCCTTCTCATTACAGAGATGCACATCACCTAATATGCTTAATTGGCAGTAGGCTTTCGAGCCTATACAGCTTGGAGTAAGACAACATGCATAAAGAGGATGATGTGGTCAAAATACTCTTTTGCCTAATAATTCTGCATGCAGTGTATTCTTATGACTCTATGTTGTGCTGTTCCTTTATTATTTCTCCACAACAGAAGAAGAATTCAGGCGGCACTACACCCAACAAATCGCTGATAGATAATTAACAAGTCCTCTGTGTACACCGGGTATATAATATGCAAGCTTGCGGTGGTGCCTGCTTAGGTAAGTTTTCAATAGAATACGATCCACCAAAAAAGAAGTAAGAAAATCAGCGGCACTCACCAGCTGCAGGATGTCATCATTTCATTCTTTATTGCGATTGCAGAAAATGCATACAAACATAGTAGGGCTGAGACGGACAAGCCTTCACAATTAGTAACCTTATCCCTTTTGTCCAGTGAATTAGGGCTACAATCTATGGGGTTAAATTGTTTAGTGACCTCATTCTTGCTATCTAGAGGGTTTTGTGGCCTTATCCATAAAGTCCAATGGATGAGTGGACCTATCCCTTGGCATTCAGTAGTTTATTGCCACTAATCCTGGTTATAAGTGGTTTAGTGCCCCAGTCCCTGGTGTCTAGAGGTTTTGGGAGGCAAGGGAGCACTGTGGCAACTTTTTTTTTAATATGAAGAAGTCAAATTACATAAAGGATTAATATACTGTATGACTCTGGATTTTAAAATGTACCATCCACTACATACAGTAAATAGAATAGATGATTTCTGTACCTCAGACTCAGTGTGGAGATCCTCCGCCTCTGAAAAAGAAACAAATAAAATCACTTACCAAATAAAAGGTCAGTTATTTTTTCCATGTTTTGATTTTATGTTATTATTCCCAAAGGTTCGCAAACTTTTCGAAAACCTTTTGATATGTCATAGACACATATCAACAGTTTTGAACGCTGAGAATCCCACCGATCCCTGGAATGACGGGAGGATGGGCCCCATAGGAGTCTATGATTCTGTCCTCAACAGTGAGGAGAGAAAGCGCACTATGTGGGTGGGGACTCAGACCCCCAGAGATCTAAACTTTTGGTATGTCTCTAGGACAGTTATGATACATGTCTCTATGAAGTTAGTGACCCTTTATGCTAAATATGCACATAAATTATATTCTAGAATAAAATTAAGTTGTTGTTTTTTAGTCATAATACCCTTTTCTTAAAGGATAACTGTCATGTTTTCATAAAAAAAATCTATTTTAGCATATGTTACTGCTGCAGCAGCATTATGCATAAAGCAATATTTAGTTTCTTCACATACGACTGTTCTCCTTGAGTTTTCCCCTTAGTTACAGCTGTTTTGAATCCTATAATATGAGGATCTTCTCAAAATGGCTCTTCTGCCAGTTCTCTGAGGCCAAACTGCTTTCCCTCACTTCCCATACACACTTGCTGTAGCCAGCAGCTTCCTGCCAGCCAATCAGATTGGATTAGGCCTCATGCACACGACCGTGGTGTGCACCCGTGGCCGTTGTGCCGTTTTCCGTTTTTTTTCGCGGACCCATTGACTTTCAATGGGTCCGTGGAAAAAACGGAAAATGCACCGTTTTGCAGCCGCATCCGTGATCCGTGTTTCATGGCCGTGAAAAAAATATGACCTGTCCTATTTTTTTCACGGCCAACGGTTAACGGACCCATTCAAGTCAATGGGTCCGTGAAAGAACACGGATGCACACAAGATTGGCATCCGTGTCCGTGATCCGTGGCCGTAGGTTAGTTTTTATACAGACGGATCCGAAGATCCGTCTGCATAAAGCTTTTTCAAAGCTGAGTTTTCACTTCGTGAAAACTCAGAACCGACAGTATATTCTAACACAGAAGCGTTCCCATGGTGATGGGGACGCTTCTAGTTAGAATACACTACAAACTGTGTACAAGACTGCCCCCTGCTGCCTGGCAGCACCCGATCTCTTACAGGGGGCCGTGATCAGCACAATTAACCCCTTCAGGTGCGGCACCTGAAAGGGTTAATTGTACTATCATATCCCCCTGTAAGAGATCAGGGCTGCCAGGCAGCAGGGGGCAGACCCCCCCACCCCTCCCCAGTTTGAATATCATTGATGGCCAGTGCGGCCCCCCCCCCCCCTCTATTGTAATTATTCGTTGGTGGCACAGTGTGCGCCCCCCCCCCTCCCTCCCTCTATTGTAATAATTCGTTGGTGGCACAGTGTGCGCCCCCCATCGGCCCCCCCTCCCTCTATAGCATTAACAACATTGGTGGCCAGTGTGCGGCCTCCCATCTCCCCCCCCCCCCCCATCATCATTGGTGGCAGCGGAGTTCCGATCGGAGTCCCGGTTTAATCGCTGGGGCTCCGATCGGTAACCATGGCAACCAGGACGCTACTACAGTCCTGGTTGCCATGGTTACATAGCAATAGTACAATAGTAGAAGATTCATACTTACCGGCTGCTGCGATGTTCGTGTCCGGCCGGGAGCTCCACCTACTGGTAAGTGACAGCCTCAGGTCTGTGCGGCGCATTGCTAAATGAACTGTCACTTACCAGTAGGAGGAGCTCCCGGCCGGACACGAACATCGCAGCTCCCAGGTAAGTATGAATCTTTTACTATTGTACTATTTCTAGTAACCCGCTGCCACCAACGATCGGGGGGGGGGGAGATGGGAGGCCGCACACTGGCCACCAATGTTGTTAATGCTATAGAGGGAGGGGGGGGGCCGATGGGGGGCGCACACTGTGCCACCAACGATTTATTACAATAGAGGGAGGAAGGGGGGTGGGGGGCGGGGGGGCGCACACTGTGCCACCAACGATTTATTACAATAGAGGGAGGAAGGGGGGGGGGGCGCACACTGTGCCACCAACGAATAATTACAATAGAGGGAGGAAGGGGGGGGGGGGCCGCACTGGCCACCAATGATATTCAAACTGGGGAGGGGGGGGGGGGTCTGCCCCCTGCTGCCTGGCAGCCCTGATCTCTTACAGGGGGATATGATAGTACAATTAACCCCTTCAGGTGCGGCACCTGAGGGGTTAATTGTGCTGATCACAGCCCCCTGTAAGAGATCGGATGCTGCTAGGCAGCAGGGGGCAGTCATGTACACAGTTTGTAGTATATTCTAACTAGAAGCGTCCCCATCACCATGGGAACGCCTCTGTTAGAATATACTGTCGGAAATGAGGTTTCACAATCTAACTCATATCCGACAGTATATTCTAACATAGAGGCGTTCCCATAGTGATGGGGACGCTTCAAGTTAAAATATACCATCGGATTGGAGAAAACTCCGATCCGATGGTATAATAAAAGGGACTCCAGACTTTACATTGAAAGTCAATGGGGACGGATCCGTTTGAAATGGCACCATATTGTGTCAACGACAAACGGATCCGTCCCCATTGACTTGCATTGTAATTCAGGACGGATCCGTTTGGCTCTGCACGGCCAGGCGGACACCAAAAAGACTTTTTTTTCATGTCCGTGGATCCTCCAAAAATCAAGGAAGACCCACGGACGAAAAAACGGTCACGGATCACGGGAAAACGGGACCCGTTTTTGCGGACCGCAAAAAAATACGTTCGTGTGCAGGAGGCCTAACTGAGAGACACGCCTCCTTACTCTGAAGACTAATGCAGCCATGCAGTGTGAAGGACCGCCCCTCCGTCTTCTGTTTATGATTAGCCGGAGACAGACAAGCCATAGCAACGGTCTTTTAAGAGACCAGTGGAAAGGGACAGGAGACATTAATGAAAACTGTCATTATAAGGTAATTACAGATCTTTTGGCAATCATTGACAGACTAACTCAGGTATACATCCCTAGCTCTAATAAACTAGCAAATAAAAAAAAATATGACAGTTACCCTTTAACCTTTTTTTCACAGTAACATCAGTGCATAGATCCTCTTGGTATGAATAGAGCCTTAAGGATTTTTAATGGTTTTTTGAGGGTTTGTTTCTTGTCTGAGAAAAAATTCCAGAGCTGAAAGGGGTTGTCCAGCTTTTAAACATTTTTAACTATTGAGAGCAGCGTACTCTACCTGATGGAAAAACCATACTCGCCTATTCCCTGCTGCTCCATCCCAGCTCTGTGGTTACCCTGGTTCCCTTCTGCTCTTGGTCCTGGACATTGACACATGTGCTTCTTCAACCATTGGCTTTCCTCAGTTGACCCAGTTATGATATGCAGATTGGGGACATGTCACCACTGAGACCAGTCATTGGCTGCAGTGACACATGTGACCACGTCCACCAGGAAGTTGACACAACAGGAACTGTAACTGCAGAAGAGAGTTGGAAGCGGAAACAGAGCGGTGGGGAGGCGATGGGTATTGTTTCTTCAGCAGGAAGAGTATCAATGGTTAAAAAGGTCAACCCCTTTAACAGAAAATCAGGTGCCAGGTGCTGTTATCAAAGTTGCTTTTCTCCTTTAAATTTTAATGTCTTAATCCAAACCTAACCTGTCCCAGATAGGACTTTAACCCTGGCAATCTAGTAATTTGCCAGATTGGAACTACGATATAGCAGAGAGCCAGATATGTGGAATGTTGGTGGATGATAGAGTAGAGTAGGGTAAAAATTCCAGAAATTCCCCTTGAAGTACACAGTGATGAAAATAAAATTTACCTTGGCTTCTATGAAGTGACATCTTTCTGCAGAAAAGAAAACTTTTGTGAGTAGGTTTTAGAGTAAACTTGTGACCTTCATTGTTATGGGGTCATACGATCCTGACTTATTATTTGGTTCTTCTTCATAGAGAATACAATTACTGATCATGAGATGAGGACTTCCTTTTTAGTGGCTTTCCTTAGTTACATAGTAGGGTGTGTGTTGTTGACCATGTCTTCAGGGTCGGAGAAATAAGAGTACATGACGATAAATGCTGTTTTTTTTTACCAAAACCTGGATTTTTTTTTACCATATAGATATGTTCTATACTCACTTCTGTCACAAACATTATTAAAGGGGTTGTCCAACTTTTACTAAGTGATGCCTTTAGGCCATGACTAGCTGATTGGCAGAGTTCCGACACCCCACCACCAACCAGCTGTTTGGCAATAACTCCAGCACTAGAAGTCTTCAGTGGGAGCTGCAGTATAGGACCGAGTTTTATTCACTATGACACCAGAGGTACACCGAAAAGCTGATCGTCAGAGGTCCAACATCTGACATTCCCGCCAATCAGCTTTTCAGGTGTAGTTCTGGTGTCATAGCGGATGGAAATCGTTACTACACTTCAGCTTCCATTGAAGACTTCCAGCTCTGAAACTATAAGTCCAAAATAAAAAAAATCCTAAGAAAAACTTTTTGATGTTGACGGCAGGACTATGATTCAGCATTCTGCATTGTGGTCCTCTGTGACATCTCGGCTGAGCACTTGTTGGATTTCTCTAGGATGAATTTCTGACCTACAGCAGCCACCGCTGAGCAATGGCCGAAATCAGGACAAAAAAAAAGTGTCATTAAATAATTAAGAATAGGGCCCACAGTGACTGGCTGAGCAGTCACCTGCTGTCTGTTGGGAGAGAACAGGAAGGGAAGACTAGCAGAGGACCCGGAATATTGGAACAGTATCGGTTGGGTTTAAGAGGATGAGTATCACTTTAAAAAAAAAAATTCGAATGATTCTCAGCCTTTTGTAAAAAAAAAAAATCCCCCAGAAAAATATTCAATTCAGTAATTAATTACTAAATACACATACTGAATCATCACCCTTTTTCTGACATCTATATCAATTTTATTTATTTTTTTAAATCTTATTTTTTTTCTAGTCTATTATTATTTGTTTGTAAATCCTTAAATTTTTCATATTTTATAATTATGAAGGGTGTCTGCCTTGAGGAGTTCCTGTAACATCAGTTCAGGGATTTGCTTTACAGCAAGCACCTAGACACAGTATTAATGACCTCTGTAAGAGAAAGTAGTGGGTAAGCTCTGTGTCTGTGCATGGATAGGGAGGAGGAGCTGGCAGAGGTGTATGGTATCCATCTGCAGCGATGGACTGGCCATCGGGAGTACCGGGAGAATCCCGGTGGGCCGATCGAATTATGGGCCGGCCAGGGCCGCCATCAGGGGGGTAAAGCCGATACCCCAGTAAGGGGCCCGGACCCCGGGGGGGCCCGGCCGGTCCCGAGCCATTTTAATTTTTTTGCTGTCAGTGTGTTAACTTTAAAATCAGCGCTCATCTCTTTACTATCTTACACTGACTCAGCTCCAGTAACAGCAGGCAGTGTGGGGGCGGCGCTCACTCACTGACGTCACACGCCTGCTCCTCCCACTAGGCGGCGCAGGCGCGTGACGTCAGTGAGTGAGCGCTGCCGCCCGCACTTGTTACTGGAGGCTGGAGGGAGCTGAATGTAAGGTAGTAAAGAGATGAGCGCTGTGTTAAAATTAAAGTTACTGTCTGCAGCCTGCAGGATACCGATTTATTAATGTATACTACTGTGAGTGGCGGGGAGGGGGATCTATGGATGACGGCACTGTTATAGGGAGGGGGATCCGTGGATGGCACTGTTATGGGGGGGGGTCTGTCATGTGGATGACACTTATGGGGGGGGGGTCTGTGGATGACACTTATGGGGGGGATCTGTGGATGGCACCATTATGGAGGGGGATCTGTGGATGACACTGTTATGGAGGGGGATCTGTGGATGACACTTATGGAGGGGGATCTGTGGATGACACTGTTATGGAGGGGGATCTGTGGATGGCACCGTTATGGAAGGGGATCTGTGGATGGCACCGTTATGGAGGGGGATCTGTGGATGGCACCGTTATGGGGAATCTGTGGATGATACATACCGTATATAACATCTTATGCTATATGTGTCATCCACAGATCCACCCCATGACAATGTCATCCACAGATCCCCCTCCATAACAGTGTTCTGTGGATGACACTATTATGGGGGGGATCTGTGGATGACACTATTATGGGGGGGGGATCTGTGGATGACACTGTTATGGGGGGGATCTGTGGATGACACTGTTATGGGGGGATCTGTGGATGACACTGTTATGGGGGATCTGTGGATGACACTGTTATGGAGGGGATCTGTGGATGACACTGTTATGGGGGGATCTGTGGATGACACTATTATGGGGGGATCTGTGGATGACTGTTATGGGGGGGATCTGTGGATGGCACTGTTATGGAGGGTATCTGTGAATGGCACTGTTATGGAGGGGTATCTGTGGATGACACATAGCATAAGATGCTATATACGGTATGTGTCATCCACAGATCCCCCTCTATAACAGTGCCATCCACAGATCCCCCCATAACAGTGCCATCCACAGATCCCCTCCATAACAGTGCCATCCACAGATCCTCTCCATAACAGTGCCATCCACAGATCCCCTCCATAACAGTGCCATCCACAGATCCCCTCCATAACAGTGCCATCCACAGATCCCCTCCATAACAGTGACATCCACAGATCCCCTCCATAAAAGTGCCATTCACAGATCCCCTCCATAACAGTGCCATTCACAGATCCCCTCCATAACAGCGCCATTCACATGTTTTTTTTTGAGTGTGTTTGGGAAAAATAAAGTGGGCCGGTCTGGCTGAAGTCCAGGGCCACTTTATTGTCCCAGTCCATCCCTGTCCATCTGTCCAAGGTTACATTATCCACCTTCAGCAGTATAATAGAGGTGTCACCTTTCATGATAACCGCCCCCAGTGTACACAGCACAGGACTATGACACAACTACATTCTTTTCTGTTTATTATCTCTATTTACGGTAGTTGTGATCTGCATTACTTCAAGCATCGTGACTGTCATGTTTCTTCATCAAACTTATTTTTTCTAACCACAATCACAATATTCTGCTCTCTGTGTGACACGGTCTGGATTTTGCTAGGTCATGCCATCATGCTGCTATCCCACAAACAGACGGCCCAGTGCTTTTTGATCCCACACCACTGCATCGACTCTAGGTATGAAGGCCAGCAAAACGCTTGGACCCCAATCCTCACCAGAGCCTCGTGAAAGTTTACACCATCTATTAGAAAGGCTAATGGGCCCCACTGGACCTGGGTTCCTCTCTTTTAGAGGTCCATATCAGCGGCTAGCCTGATTCTACATTACTTTTTCTTTTATAAATGCTATTTATTACCAGTATGTGTAAAAAGGTAATTCAAGTCACTTATTAAAATGCTTTCTTTTTCAGTAATGCCTGCAATCCTTTATACAATTTTGCTTGTGTTTTTATACACCACTCATGTCTAGTAAAAACGCCCGACTTTGTGGTGATTTGTCAGAGAGTAAACATAGGCTCACTTGCATGTGCAGTAGCTCACTTCCCTAGCCACTTCGTATCTCCTCTCGCAGTAGTTCCCCTTCCAGGCCGCCTTGTATCTCCTCTCACAGTAGTTCCCCTCCTTGGCCACATCATATCTCCTCTTGCAGTAGCTCCCCTCCCTGGCCACCTTGTATCTCCTCGAGCAGTAGCTTCTGTCCACAACCACCTTGTATCTCCTCTAGCCGTAGCTTCTGTCCACAACCACCTTGTATCTCCTCTGGCAGTAGTTCCTCTTCCTGACCACCTGGTATCACCTCTCACAGTAGCTCCCCTCCCTGGCCACCTCATATCTTCTCTCGCAGTAGTTCCCCTCCCTGGCCACCTCATATCTTCTCTCGCAGTAGTTCCCCTCCTTGGCCACCTTGTATCTCCTCTCACAGTAGCTCCTCTTCCCAGCCACCTCGTATCTCCTCTGGTTGTTAGCATAGAACAGTTCCAGGGCATGAGCTAAAGCCTTAAATAGTCCTGGACCTGTAATACGGATTGCCAATGCTAGCTGTCATCTTGTGAAATGTGATATGTAGGAAAGCTTCCGGGCTGGCCTGAAATTTTGCTAGGTAGCGCGGCAAATTTTTGGCAGTTTTCTCCTGATAACATTATTCGGAGACAGACAGTGCTTGCTCGGAACTGCTGATATCTTCATAGGCAAATATATAGAGATATAACAGTGTGCAGTTTGGAGCAAACACTTCAGGGACACAGCTGCGTGTACGTTTACTCTGGGACAAAGCCTTATATTTACTCTAATATAATGTTCCATCTGTATTATTTTTATTGCTTTTATGTAATCTAATACACTGATAAGTATGTGTCTGTACCATGGTTTGCTATAAATGGGGTATATCTAAATCCCTTTGGCTGAACACTTTATGAGGAGGGTGGGGATGTAACACACATTTATTCTACTTTTTTGTCTATGGATTTTGCACACTTTCTTGTTATTTACTTTATGTGATTAGCCACCTTAATGTAGATATACAGGGTGACTTAAAAGTCTCAGGACACCCTTTTATTTCAGAAACAAAAAGGAAAAGGAAATATGCGAATACCCCAGCAAGTAATGGGTGAGGGGGCCTATCTTTTAGGCTATGTTCAGAACATGGCCCCCATCTTGAAATACACCAAGGACAAATTTTTGCAATGGGAAGGGGGTCATGTAGCCTATCAGAGAAGACCATCATTTTCTCAGAAATCTTTTGCCACAATCAGATTTGCAATAGTACAAAACTATTGAGCCTTCAGCTCTGTTTTCAGCATCAGGGACAACATTGAATGTGTCAAACAGCTGTGCTTCACAGGGAACATTCCTGGTTGTTGTTGCAACGTTCTGTGTTGATAACTTTTGAACCACATGAGATATTACAGATCTGATTTCGGCAATCAATTTCTGAGAAAATTCTGGTCTTCTTTGATACGCTACATTTCCATTGGAAAAATGTGACCTTGATCCAATATGGCGGCTTTCAAGATGACGGCCATGGACATAGCCTAAAAGATAGCCCCACTCAGCCATTACTTGCTGGGTTATTCAGATATTTAATTTTCCCTTTTGTTTTTTAAATAAAAGGGTGTCCTGAGACTTTAGCTCACAAACCTCTGCACACCAATTATGACCCTGTATGTCGAATAGCACTGGACATAACATTGCTGCATGCTACTGTTTTTACGTCCTGCACAACCAATATATGGACACCGGAGTCAGCAAACCTGTGGCCTGAATTGCTGTACATATGTGTGGCCCCATTCACATATATCAGTTGTATCCTGTCAGCTATTTTACACAGGGAGCCGGACACGACTAATATATGTGTACTGCACTTCAGTGCACAGATCAGGCGTCCATATACTGATAGCACCAGACAGAAAAACATAGCATGCAGGGTTTTTTCATCTGGCGCTGTTTGACATCGTCATACAGTAAGACATGAACCAGATGAATGTTAATTATCTTATAGAAATTAGTTGGATCTTTGGACATATGTGGAGGGGGCCTTTTGTGTCCAGGATTCAGAATCAATTTATAGTGCCCCCAGTAGTTCTCATAGGCCCCTTTATAGTAGTTATCATACAGTTCGGAAAGTCTTCAGACCCTTTCACTTTTTTCATATTTTGTTATATTGCGGGCTTGTGTTAAAATAAAATAAAAATCATGTTTTCGCCCATCAATCTGCACTCAATACCCTATAATGAGAAAGTAAAAACAGAATTTCAGAAATTTTTGCAAATCTATTAAAAAGGAAATATTGAAAATTTTGCATGTACATAACTATTCAGACCCTTTGCTATGACACTCTGACATTTAGTGAAGCATGGTGGTGACAGCATCATGCTGTGTTTTTTTGTTTTTTCAGCTGCTGGGACAGGAAGACTGGTCAGGGTTGAGGGAAAGCTGAATGTAGTACAGAGATATTCTTAATGAAAACCTAATCCTGAGTGCTCTGGACCTCAGACTGGGCCAAAAGTTCACTTTTTAACAAGACAAAGACCCTAAGTACACAGCCTAAGTACAAGTCCTGAGTAAAAGTCCGAATTAAAGATGAGTGAATCAACTCTACCAGTTCTGAATTAGTCCTGAATCTCCCAAAAAGTTTAGATTCTAATGAACCCATTTTTTTTGTGATTCATTTCCAGTGAATCAGGGGAGAGATAGATAGAGAGAGAGAGAAAGAGAGAGAGAGAAAGAGAGAGAGAGAGAGAAAGAGAGAGAGAGAGAGAAAGAGAGAAAGAGAGAAAGAGAGAAAGAGAGAGAGAGAAAGAGAGAGAGAGAAAGAGAGAGAAAGAGAGAGAAAGAGAGAGAAAGAGAGAGAAAGAGAGAGAAAGAGAGAGATAGAGAGAGATAGAGAGAGATAGAGAGAGAGAGAGAGAATAATCTGCTTCTCTGGTTTCTCGGCAATAAATATGCATTGTCTGGGGGGGTACTCTTTCTCATTAAGGAGAGCACCTAGTATGCGTAGTACAGGTGGGAAGTATTGTAGACCAAGCAATGCCCCTTTGAGTTTCTGGGAGAGATGTTCAAATTAGCTTTACTAAACCTATCTAATGCTAATTTTCATATACTGTTCCCAGACACCCAGAGGAACGTTGACTGGCTTACGATTCTCTTCATACATACTCGACACCCTCCATAAGAAGAAAAAGTACCCTAATAATGGCCTCTCAGGCAACCAAGCAAAGTTTCTTTGCTCAGCTCTGTTTAACGGTAGTTACCCAGGAAGAGCTGGATTTCTAGTATTAGGCAGTTTTCCTTCCCTTTTGGAAAGGAGACTGGTTTGCATGTCTCTTTTCCAGAGAAGCATAATGTGGAGATTCAAGATAAGCAATAGATGAAAATCTTATTGTGAAAAAGCATTGATTGAACAGTTTGAGGCTACCACCAAAAACGTAAAGGGGTAATCTGGTTACCATAAATATAAGTTATGTTTTAGACTAATTCATCATCAATAATTACCTAATATAATTCAAATTTCCCATATTTACCGTTCATTAGTTATAAAAGTAGTTTTCTTCCTCTGCTACCCACTGTGTTTCCAAATTACCATGGCATCGACCTGTATTTCTGAGCCTTTGTTAGGTCGAGCATGCTCAGTGTGCTGCTATCAGTTCTCTAGCTACAGTGGGATGCGAAAGTTTGGGCAACCTTGTTAATCGTCATGATTTTCCTGTATAAATCGTTGGTTGTTACGATAAAAAATGTCAGTTAAATATATCATATAGGAGACACACACAGGGATATTTGAGAAGTGAAATGAAGTTTATTGGATTTACAGAAAGTGTGCTATAATTGTTTAAACAAAATTAGGCAGGTGCATAAATTTGGGCACTGTTGTCATTTTATTGATTCCAAAACCTTTAGAACTAATTATTGGAACTCAGATTGGCTTGGTAAGCTCAGTGACCCCTGACCTACATACACAGGTGAATCCAATTATTAGAAAGAGTATTTAAGGGGGTCAATTGTAAGTTTCCCTCCTCTTTTAATTTTCTCTGAAGAGTAGCAACATGGGGGTCTCAAAACAACTCTCAAATGACCTGAAGACACAGATTGTTCACCATCATGGTTTAGGGGAAGGATACAGAAAGCTGTCTCAGAGATTTCAGCTTCTGTTTCCACAGTTAGGAACATATTGAGGAAATGGAAGACCACAGGCTCAGTTCAAGTTAAGGCTCGAAGTGGCAGACCAAGAAAGATCTCGGATAGACAGAAGCGACGAATGGTGAGATCAGTCAGAGTCAACCCACAGACCAGCACCAAAGACCTACAACATCATCTTGCTGCAGATGGAGTCACTGTGCATCGTTCAACCATTCGGCGCACTTTACACAAGGAGATGCTTTATGCGAGAGAGATGCAGAGGAAGCCTTTTCTCCGCCCACAGCACAAAAAGTGCCGCTTGAGGTCGGCTAAAGCACATTTGGACAAGCCAGCTTCATTTTGGAATAAGGTGCTGTGGACTGATGAAACTAAAATTGAGTTATTTGGCCATAACAAGGGGCGTTATGCATGGAGGAAAAAGAACACAGCATTCCAAGAAAAACACCTGCTACCTACAGTAAAATATGGTGGTGGTTCCATCATGCTGTGGGGCTGAGTGGTCAGTGCAGGGACTGGGAATCTTGTCAAAGCTGAGGGACGCATTGATTCCACTCAGTATCAGCAGATTCTGGAGACCAATGTCCAGGAATCAGTGACAAAGCTGAAGCTGCGACGGGGCTGGATCTTTCAACAAGACAACGACCCTAAACACTGCTCAAAATCCACTAAGGCATTTATGCAGAGGAACAAGTACAACGTTCTGGAATGGCCATCTCAGTCCCCAGACCTGAATATAATTGAAAATCTGTGGTGTGACTTAAAGAGCGCTGTCCATGCTCGGAAGCCATCAAACCTGAATGAACTAAAGATGTTTTGTAAAGAGGAATGGTCCAAAATACCTTCAACCAGAATCCAGACTCTCATTGGAACCTACAGGAAGCGTTTAGAGGCTGGAATTTCTGCAAAAGGAGGATCTACTAAATATTGATTTCAGTTCTTATTTATGCACCTGCCTAATTTTGTTTAAACAATTATAGCACACGTTCTGCAAATCCAATAAACTTCATTTCACTTCTCAAATATCACTGTGTGTGTCTCCTATATGACATATTTAACTGACATTTTTTATCGTAAAAACCAACGATTTATACAGGAAAATCATGACAATTAACAAGGCTGCCCAAACTTTTGCATCCCACTGTAAATGTCTTGTGAAACAGGGAGTGTAAGGCCTCTTTCACATGGGCGTTGCGGGAAAAGGTGCGGGTGCGTTGCGGGAACATGCGCGATTTTTCAGTGCGAGTGCAAAACATTGTAATGCGTTTTGCACTCGCGTGAGAAAAATCGCGCATGTTTGGTACCTAAACCCGAACTTCTTCACAGAAGTTCGGGCTTGGGATCGGTGTCCTGTAGATTGTATTATTTTCCCTTATAACATGGTTATAAGGGAAAATAATAGCATTCTTAATACAGAATGCATAGTACAATAGCGCTGGAGGGGTTAAAAAAAAAAGAAAAAAATAATTTAACTCACCTTAATCCACTTGTTTGCGCAGCCCGGCATCTCTTCTGTCTTCTTTTTTGCTGTGTGCAGGAAAAGGACCTGTAGTGACGTCACTCCGGTCATCACATGGTCCATCACATGATCCATCACCATGGTAAAAGATCATGTGACGGACCATGTGATGACTGGAGTGACGTCACCACAGGTCCTTTTCCTGCACATGAAAGAGAAGCCGGATTAAGTGGATTAAGGTTTAATTTATTAATTTTTTTTTTAACCCCTCCAGCCCTATTTTACTATGCATTCTGTATTAAGAATGCTATTATTTTCCCTTATAACCATGTTATAAGGGAAAATAATAATGATTGGGTCCCCATCCCAATTGTCTCCAAGCAACCGTGCGTGAAAATTGCACCGCATCCGCACTTGCTTGCGGATGCTTGCGATTTTCACGCAACCCCATTCATTTCTATGGGGCCTGCGTTACGTGAAAAACGCACAAAGAGGAGCATGCTGCGATTTTCACGCAACGCACAAGTGATGCGTGAAAATCACCGCTCGTGTGCACAGCCACATAGAAATGAATGGGTCAGGATTCAGTGCGGGTGCAATGCGTTCACATCACGCATCGCATCCGCGCGGAATATTCGCCCGTGTGAAAGGGGCCTTAGTGTGCTCCTGATTACTGAGTAGAGGTGGCGTGACTGGACTGTATATCAGGCAGCCAATCAATAAACATCAACACTCACAGCAGGAAAGTTAGGGATTGTGAGGATTGTAGTATTTGAAGTTTTGTGAGGGAAGATCAGGCGCCATGATACTCTGTGTGCGGCAGGCTCACACAGGAGCTAGACAAATGGATTTGCAAGGTAAATTGAAACTCTGGTTATATGTATAGCTATGGGATCGGGTGGGTCACAGCTTGCAGCCTTAATGAAGTTTTTCAAAAATGACGTTGCTTTACCGGAATACCCCTTTAATGGAAAAAATAGGGGAAATTGATCTAGAAAGAACAATGAGATATGTAGAAAAAATATACTGTATACTAGAGGTGAACCAATCAATTCTATCAATATGGAACTCATCCTGAATTTTCCATAAACATTTGGATTCTAACAAACCCAAATATTAATAAAAGCTAAGTGTTTCACATCTACAGCATATCCTTTCAGTCACTGCTTAGCCTTTTAAACAGACTTATATAACATAAGTAGAAAAATAGCTAAGCCAGCTTCATATCTACAACAAGCTCTTTCAGGACAAAAGTCCTTGAGCAGAGCAGATAGAATCAGCTTTTGTAGTTGTGAGGCCTTGTGAGGACCTCTGGCTGGGTACTATTTGTAGAATTGAGACCAGTTCATATATGTGATAACTATTGTAAGCTAGACAATGCTCCTTTTCATTTCTAGGAAAAATATGTAAATTAGCATGTCTAACATCAATCTTTCTTATCCTTTTTGTCAGAAAACCTAATTAGATTTTTTTGTCCAACAAAATCCAAAGCTTTCTTGACAAAATAAAGTAATTATTTCTGATGCCAACTGTTACACATACTAATAACACAATGCTACAACATAACAAAATGTGAAAAAGTGAAAGGGTCGGAAGACTTTCTCAATGCACTATAGGCAATCGTTATAGTGCTTCCTATATTTATCATAGGCCCCTCTATAGTGCCCGTGTAATAGCCCAGAGTTAGTGGTACTACTATTTTGTACTTGGTTACTGTATTTTATATATTTATTATGCAATGTGACTCTAATCACATGCAATGCACTTTTTCACCAGCAGATGTGGTATGATTAGCAATGTTTGGCAACAGGAATGGAACTTACCATTCCATTCCTCTTCTCTTGGTAGGAGTGAGCTAGTTCGACTTCCTGCCAAGGTTTGGGCTGAGCTAGGGAGGGGCAGTCTAGAGGAGTTAGGCAGAGAGGGAAAGAGTGAGGACCCTTTCCTGTGTGGGAATGAGGAAGCAGCTCCTAGAGCACCAAATTCCCAGAATTGAAGAGGGATTCAAATAAAGTCTTGGGATCTCAGGCAGCAGAATGAATTGTTACATCTAGCTTCTTCTGACCCTGCTGCAAGGCCAAAGACACTCTCATCACCAAACAACCACTAGGCCAGTAACATCTAAGTGCAAAACTGCAGCCATCCAACCTGCCACCATACTTTCACAGCTAGTGCCAGTAGAGAATTGCACTAAAGCCTGCTGCTGCTGTTTCTCCTTTCAATTTCAAAATTGCGCTTAGAAAAAGAACTTACGTTCATCTTTGTCCTCATTCTTCAGTGCTACAACTTTCACTGCAATGGACCCCAGGGAGCGACGGCCTGAGCTAGAACACCATGCCACAACTACACTACATCAGGGCTAAAGATGAGCATTTCTTTGTAAGTAGCAGGTGCAATGACAGGGAGCTGCGATAGCGCAGACCCCTGTCATTGTACCCCTCAGATGCCGCGTTCATACATGATCGCGGCATCTGATATTAACCACCTCCCGTCCGCCCATAGACTATAAACGTCCGGGAGGTGGTTCTCTATTTCTGAATGGACTTTCCAGAACGTCCGTTCAGGAACTGCAGCTGCACGCTAATCGTGCAGCTGCTGATCGGGTTGCCCGCTGTCAGTGACAGCAGGGCAACCCAGAGAGAAGGCAGGGACAGTGCCCAGTGCCAAGGTTAAGGAACAAAAAGAAACCAATGTGGATAAATAGAACTGTAAAGAAAGCAATAAATGACAAAAAGAAAGCATATAAATCACAAAGACAGGAGGGTAGCACGGAAGCACTGAAAAACTATAAGGAAAAAAATAGAACATGTAAAAAACAAATAAAAGCGGCCAAACTAGAGACCGAGAGATTAATTGGCAAAGAGAGTAAAACTAACCCTAAAATGTTCTTCAATTATATAAATGTTAAAAAGTATAAATCTGAAGGGTCGCAGAGAGCGACGAGGAGAAAGCAAAACTGTTAAATATTTTTTTCTCCAGTGTATTCACTGAGGAAAATGAACTGTCAGATGACATGCAGAATGTAAAAATAAAGTTCCCATTAAAAGTGTCCTGTCTGACCCAGGAAGAAGTACATCAGCGACTTAAAAAGAATAAAATAGACAAATCGCTAGGACCAGATGGCATACACCCCCGTATCCTAAAGGAATTAAGTAATGTCATAGCCAGACCCTTATTTCTGATATTTGCGGACCCTATACTGACAGGAAATGTCCCACAGGATTGGCGCATGGCAAATGTGGTGCCAATATTCAAAAAGGGTCCAAACACAGATCCTGGAAACTATAGGCCGAGAAGTTTGACATCTGTTGTGGGTAAACTGTTTGAAGGTTTTCTGAGAGATGCTATGTTAGAGCATCTCAATGGAAATAAGCAAATAACGCCATATCAGCATGGCTTCATGAGGGATCGGTCATGCCAAACTAATTTAATCAGTTTCTATGAGGAGGTAAGTTCTAGACTTGACAGCGGCGAATCAATGGATGTCGTATATCTGGACTTCTCCAAAGCATTTGACACTGTACCACATAAAAGGTTAGTATATAAAATGAGAATGCTCGGACTGGGAGAAAACGTCTGTAAGTGGGTAAGTAACTGGCTGAGTGATAGAAAACAGAGGGTGGTTATTAACGGTACACACTCAGATTGGGTCACTGTCACTAGTGGGGTACCTCAGGGGTCAGTATTGGGCCCTATTCACTTCAATATATTTATTAATGATCTCGTAGAAGGCTTGCATAGTAAAGTATCAATTTTCGCAGATGACACTAAACTGTGCAAAGTAATTAACACTGAAGAGGACAGTATACTACTACAGAGGGATCTGGATAGATTGGAGGCTTGGGCAGATAAGTGGCAGATGAGGTTTAACACTGACAAATGTAAGGTTATGCACATGGGAAGGAATAATGCAAGTCACCCGTACATACTAAATGGTAAAACACTCGGTAACACTGACATGGAAAAGGATCTAGGAATTTTAATAAACAGCAAACTAAACAGTAAAAACCAGTGTCAGGCAGCTGCTGCCAAGGCCAACCAGTGTCAGGCAGCTGCTGCCAAGGCCAATAAGATAATGGGTTGCATCAGAAGGGGCATAGATGCCCGTGATAAGAACATAGTCCTACCACTTTACAAATCGCTAGTCAGACCACACATGGAGGACTGTGTACAGTTCTGGGCTCCTGTAAACAAGGCAGACATAGCAGAGCTGGAGAAGGTCCAGAGGAGGGCAACTAAAGTAATAACTGGAATGGGGCAACTACAGTACCCTGAAAGATTATCAACATTAGGGTTATTCACTTTAGAAAAAAGACGACTGAGGGGAGATCTAATTAATATGTATAAATATATCAGGGGTCAGTACAGAGATCTCTCCCATCATCTATTTATCCCCAGGAATGTGACTGTGACGAGGGGACATCCTCTGCGTCCGGAGGAAAGAAGGTTTGTACACAAACATAGAAGAGGATTCTTTACGGTAAGAGCAGTGAGACTATGGAACTCTCTGCCTGAGGAGGTGGTGATGGTAAGTACAATAAAGGAATTCAAGAGGGGCCTGGATGTATTTCTGGAGTGTAATAATATTACAGGCTATAGCTACTAGAGAGGGGTCGTTGATCCAGGGAGTTATTCTGATGCCTGATTGGAGTCGGGAAGGAATTTTTTATTCCCCTAAAGTGGGGAAAATTGGCTTCTACCTCACAGGGTTTTTTTTTTGCCTTCCTCTGGATCAACTTGCAGGATGACAGGCCGGACTGGATGGACAAATGTCTTTTTTCGGCCTTATGTACTATGTTACTATGTTACTACTTGTATAAAGAGACTATACGAAGACATCTGAAACAGCTGAGAAGGTTCTCCAGTAAAGCCTTCAGTTCTGCTATACTCCGGTGTGGCTTCCATTTCTCTTTCAACCCGGTGAGGACAGTAAGGGGACTATCAGTAAACTTTTAATAAACATTCATGTTGACGTTAACTTAAGCAATTTAAAGGGGTGTTCCAGTTTTTGCAAATAAAGGTTACTCTTTCTGTATTCTAGCAGAAATCTTGAAAGCCAAGAGGAACTGCACCTGGGCCCTTGGTACGGAAGCTTAAAGACTTCTCGTTCACATAAGAAGACACCAGTATTATAAATGCTATACAGTGGAGTAGGTTACATTTCTGTGATTGTGAAGAAATGGGAACTTTCCAGTACCCATTGTGAAGGGAACATGTGCAACATGAACTGGGCTTCACTTCTCTGATGACACCATGGAAGCCCCAGGTTCTTACTCTGAAGAATAGACATCTTTGCATATGGCTAAGGAAGCAGATCTTGGGTTCAGCGTGGAAGGTTGAGAGTGTGTAGGGTCTAACATCTGGCTCAGTGTGGGTGTGCTACCGCCGATACGAAATACAAAAATATACAAGAAGTCAAACGGTATGCAGTGAAGTGAAAGCAGATGTGACACTTCTCTATAAAGAAGGAAGAAGTCGGCCACTCACCTGGATCTGTGCACACAGTTCCCCATTCCAATGAGTTATTATAAATGTCAGTGATAGAAAGAAACAAATAAATTCTGCAACACTTGTAATTGAGAGCGACCCAAACGATACCAAGACTGAAGCCGTAACACTCAGAGGAAGGAAGTGCAAAGAGACCACACAGGAAGTGAGAATTACTCAACATTTATTTTAAAAAAAAAATCATGTTTCTATGCACTGAAGCATTTTTATGTCTTATTTAGATATAATATAGATAGATGGATAGATAGATAGATAGATAGATAGATACGTAGATTGGTATAAGAGTGATAGATAGATATAGATAGATATTAGATAGATAGATAGATAGATAGATAGATAGATAGATATTAGATAGATAGATAGATAGATAGATATTAGATAGATAGATAGATAGATAGATACAACAAACAAACAAAGCATAGCAGCAGCACAGTCAATGGTGGAGAAGGGTGCAATCCCTCTTGGACTTCAGGCAAAAAAAAATCCATTACTGATATAAAAAAACAAATGATGAGGCAGCACTCCAAAATGAGTGAAGGGGGTTAGACCACTGCTGGGGAATAAACGGGTTTAACACCCTTCACTGATTTTGGAGTGCTGCCTCATCATTTGTTTTTAGATAGATAGATAGATAGATAGATAGATACCACCAGTTTCATTTAGAATTATGTGGTGGGTTTATTTGAGAATTATATGGCTGTATTATGTGGGTGGTCAGTAAGGAAGTATTAGTCTTCTACATATTTGGGCACTATGTGGCGGTGTTAAGTGGGCTGTATGTATATACAGTAGGAATGTTATATTAGCTACATATGGCAGTATCCTGTGGGCTGTATAGAGTATTATATAGGATATAATAGCAGCATGAGCTTGGCACTATATGGCAGTATCTTGTGTTTACTTAGGAAAAAACAACAATGAAGCAGAGAGCACAGAGTATTTCAGGATAGGAGTACGCTGTCCATTTATGTGATGATGTTGTCAGAGGCAGCTCCATCTGTCTGGTGTTGGGTTGTTGGCCCATCTGGGCCTATGATATCCTGATTTCTCCATAATGGCAGAGCTCCTTGCACAGTGCATGTCGCAGACCTGGGCACTGCATCTGACATCATCAGGGACATTTAAAGGGGAGTTTTTCCATACTCTCATTGCTTTGCTATTTATCAGCCCTGGTTGTATGTTTCCCGGAGTTCACGTAGGGATGGGCTGCACCTCAGTGGGGAAGGGGCAGCTGTGTTGGGGGAGAAGATGGCAAGAAGGTTGGATGAGTGTTTAAACTAGGGACTGGGGGGGAGGGTAATTATATTATAGGATGGGAAGTGCAGATAGAGACCGGGGGCAAGATAATGGGACTGGGGGAAGGGTAATTATGCAGCGTCCCACTAGCATACATGGGCACTGCAAATCTTGCTATGATGTATGTTGTATCATGCCTGTTACCAGGCTGTCAGGTGCACTACACACATTCCACCACTAGATGGGGAAAGCACCACAGTATACATACTACAGTTCAGGCCTAGTGAGGGAGTTTAGTTGGAGTTAGAGTGTGGAAGCAGGAGAAGTTTGCGTGAGGGGCAAGGGGGAAGGAGAGGACCTCCTCCTCTCAGCTCTCTCTTTGGCTCCACAGCCTAGAGGAGCCAATTCATGGTCTCAGTGTCAAGCAAGGGAAATAGGCAGAGGTGAAACCTTTATTCTACCGTCTACTCTTCCGGAGTGCCAAGTGGATTTTACTAATTTTATTGTGAAAAGACAAAGGAAACACAATAGCCATTATTCTAGGCTCTAGGCGCCTTTGTAATAAGGTGAAGGTTTATTAGCTTCTGCCAGCCTCACCGTTACTTCAAGGACAGACAGGCCATCTGTTGCATCACTTGTGTGTAGAAGATAAGGGTTTGAACCACCCTTGCTGAGATTGGAGCAAGGCAAGGAACTAAATACCTGTGAGTACACAACCTCCTACTATAGCCTAAGATATAGCCACATATACAGCCTGTTACTGGGATTTGCCACAATCAACCTACATATTCATAACAGACTGCTTATAACTGGATGTAAAATTGCTTTCTGTCAAGATCCTGGTTACAGTAAAGTTCTTGGTTGGATTCAAACCCTGCCTCATTCTTCTATCGCCATACTACAACCATTCTCATCATTTTGAACCACCAAGGTGCTGGCGTCACGACATTACCTAAGTCAGGGCCCTAGCCGCACAAGCACCCAGAAAATCCAATCACCATCAAGGGCACCTCGATCACCACCTTGCCGGTGTCCCCTGTAACCGAGTGTGCCCCGGAGAATCTAGTGCTGTTCTCCCCTTCACTGCACTGCTGGCCCAGGGAGGCATGTGCTAACCGCGAGTAACCGATGAACTGTTGTGCCCTTCAGCCCACCGTGAACCTCGCGTGTTCTACCCTGCGGACCGACACATTGCAATTATGTTATAGGATGGGAAGCCAGAAGCATGACTAATAAAACTGGGGAACTGGAATTAGTGATGTGTGAGGAGGACTATGGCATAGTGGGAATAACTGAGACATGGCTGGATGGTAGCTATGATAGTGGGAATAACTGAGACATGGCTGGATGGTAGCTATGATAGTGGGAATAACTGAGACATAGCTGGATGATAGCTATGACTGGGCGGTTAATGTACAGGGTTACAGTCTGTTTAGAAAGGATCGCCAAAACCGGAGAGGGAGAGGGGTTTGCCTTTATGTAAAGTCCTGTCTAAAGCCCACAGTCCGAGAAGATATAAGTGAGGGACATGAACATGTGGAGTCAATGTGGGTAGAAATACATGTAGGCAAAAACAATAATAAAATACTAATAGGTTTATTATAAACCACCAAATATACCAGAGTCCACAGAAAATCTACTACTAAACGAGATAGATGAGGCGGCAAATCATAATGAGGTGGTTATTATGGGGGACTTCAACTACCCAGATATAGACTGGGAAACTGAGACCTGTACATCTCATAAAGGAAACAGGTTTTTGGCAATAACTAAAGACAATTTCCTTACCCAACTGGTTCAGGACTCGACTAGAGGGACGGCCATATTGGACTTAGTATTAACCAATAGACCTGACAGAACAACAGACGTGCAGGTTGGGGGACACCTGGGAAGTAGGGACCATAAAGTTATAACCTTCCAATTGTCATTCAAAAGAGTGTTTCTTCAGGGAGGAACAAAAATACCAGACTTCAAAAAAGCAAAATGTAGCCAACTAAGAGAAGCCATAGGCCTAACTAACTGGGACAAAGTCCTTAAAAATATAAATACAGCCACAAAATTTTATATTTTTAAAAGCATCCTAAAATCTAATTGTGAGAGGTACATACCTTATAGGAATAAAAGGTTAAGGAACAAGAAAAAACAATGTGGATAAATAGGACTGTAAAGAAAGCAAATAAAGACAAAAAGAAAGCATTTAAAATCACAAAAAAGGACGGTAGCGAAGAAGCACTGAAAAACTATAAGGAAATAAAAAATAGAATATGTAAAAAACAAATAAAAGCGGCCAAACTAGAGACCGAGAGATTAATTGCCAAAGAGAGCAAAACTAACCCTAAAATGTTCTTCAATTATGTAAATGGTAAAAATTATAAATCTGAAGATGTCGGCCCTTTACATAGTAATGAGGGGGGAGTTGCAGAGAGCTATGAGGAGAAAGCAAAGCTATTAAATATCTTTTTCTCCACTGTATTCACTTAGGAAAATAAACTGTCAGATGAAATGCAGAATGTAAAAGTAAATTCTCCATTAAAAGTGCCCTGTCTGACCCAGGAAGAAGTACAGCGGCGTCTTAGAGAGATTAAAATAGGCAAATCACCAGGACCAGATGGTATACACCCCCATATCCTAAGAGAATTAAGTAATCTCTTAGCCAGACCCTTATTTCTGATATTTAAGGACTCTATACTGTCAGGGAGTGTTCCACAGGATTGGTGCATAGCAAATGTGGTGCCAATATTCAAAAAGTAACTGATACACATGGTCCTTGTGACCTATTTACGTCTTATTTATGTGCTGTATATTTATTTAAAACTTTACTTTGCTCTTTTGCCCTGAAGACGCTGGGTGTCCAGCGAAACATGTCGGGACGCAGGGTGTGTGTGTGTTAAACGTTTTTAGAATCAGTGGTAGCAGGCAGGGAGCTCTAATAAGAGCAAATTACACAGTACAGTGAGGAGTGTAGGATTGACCACAGGCATGAACGCTCGAGCGGCAGAAATGAACACAACACATCAACCTCCAGGATTTAAAGGAGAGTAATAAATATAGCAGAAGCTCAGATAAGAGCTAACAAAACAGCATAAGAAGAGGTTTGAACTGTGGTTGCCAGCCGGAGCATGCACGCAGCCCAGATCACCTAACACATTAACCCTCAGTACACTGCTGGAAAGAAATACAGATAGTAAATGGTGTATGAGTAAATAAGTAACCTGCCAGCATACCACTGAGAATTTTTAAAGAGTCTATAATGTTTAAATGTGTGTTTTAAACAAAATAAATAAAAGTGACGTTTTAAATAAATATACAGCACATAAATAAGACGTAATTAGGTCACAAGGACCACGTGTATCAGTTACTTAAAAAGTAAAATGTTTATGTGCTGTGAGGTCATACTCACTTGCACATTGCTGAATATTCAAAAAGGGTACAAAAACAGAGCCCGCAAACTATTGGCCGGTAAGTTTAACATCTGTCGTGGGTAAACTGTTTGAAGGTTTTCTAAGAGATGCTATCCTGGAGCACCTCAATGTAAATAAGCAAATAACACTATATCAGCAAGGCTTCATGAGGGATCGGTCATGTCAAACTAAGGGTACTTTCACACTTGCGTTTGGGGTTCCGCTTGTGAGATCCGTTTGAGGGCTCTCACAAGCGGCCCCGAACTGATCCGTTCATCCCCAATGCATTCTGAATGGATAAGGATCCGTTCAGAATGCATCAGTTTGGCTCCGTTCAGCCTCCATTCCGCTCTGGAGGCGGACACCAAAACGAGCTTGCAGTGTTTTGGTGTCCACCTGGCCATGCGGAGCCAAACGGATCCGTCCTGACTTACAATGCAAGTCAATGGGGACGGATCCGTTTGACGTTGACACAATTTGGTGCAATTGAAACGGATCCGTCCCCCATTGACTTTCAATGTAAAGTCAGGAGTCCCTATTAATATACCATCGGATCAGAGTTTTCTCCAATCCGATGGTATATTTTAACTTGAAGCGTCCTCATCACCATGGGAACGCCTCTATGTTAGAATATACCATCGGATTTGAGTTAGATCGTGAAACTCAGATCCGACAGTATATTCTAACACAGAGGCGTTCCCATAGTGATGGGGACGCTTCAAGTTAGAATATACTAAGAACTGTGTACATAACGGCCCCCTGCTGGCTGGCAGCACCCGATCTCTTACAGGGTGCTGTGATCCGCACAATTAACCCCTTAGGTGCCGCACCTGAGTGGTTAATTGTGCGTATCATAGCCCCCTGTAAGAGATCAGGTGCTGCCAGGCAGCAGGGGCCAGACCCCCCTCCCTCCCCAGTATTAAATTCATTGGTGGCCAGTGCGGCCCCCCCTCCCTCCCCAGTATTAAATTCATTGGTGGCCAGTGCGGCCTCCCTCCCTCCCCAGTATTAAATTCATTGGTGGCCAGTGCGGCCTCCCTTCTCCCCCCCCTAATTAAAATCACCACCCCCTTCATCATTGGTGGCAGCGGAGAGTTCCGATCGGAGTCCCAGTTTAATCGCTGGGACTCCGATCGGTTACCATGGTAGCCAGGACGCTAGTATGTACACAGTTCTTAGTATATTCTAACTTGAAGCGTCCCAATCACCATGGGAACGCCTCTGTGTTAGGCCTCATGCACACAACCGTTTTTTTTTAAGGTCCGCAGAAACGGGGTCCGCAGGTCCGTGATCAGTGACCGTTTTTTCTTCCGTGGGTCTTCCTTGATTTTTGGAGGATCCACGGACATGAAAAAAATGTCGTTTTGGTGTCCGCCTGGCCGTGCGGACCCAAACGGATCCGTCCTGAGTTACAATGCAAGTCAATGGGGACGGATCCGTTTGACGTTGACACAATATGGTGCAATTGCAAACGGATCTGTCCCCCATTGACTTTCAATATAAAGTCAGGAGTCCCTATTATACCATCTGATCAGAGTTTTCTCCAATCCGATGGTATATTTTAACTTGAAGCGTCCCCATCACCATGGGAACGCCTCTATGTTAGAATATACTGTCGGATATGAGTTAGATCGTGAAACTCAGATCCAACAATATATTCTAACACAGAGGCGTTCCCATGGTGATGGGGACGCTTCAAGTTAAAATATACTAAGAACAGTGTACATTACTGCCCCCTGCTGCCTGGCAGCACCCGATCTCTTACAGGGGGCTGTGATCCACACAATTAACCCATCAGGTGCCGCACCTGAGTGGTTAATTGTGCGTATCATAGCCCCCTGTAAGAGATCAGGTGCTGCCAGGCAGCAGGGGCCAGACCCCCCTCCCTCCCAAGTATTAAATTCATTGGTGGCCAGTGCGGCCCCCCTCCCTCCCCAGTATTAAATTCATTGGTGGCCAGTGCGGCCCCCCTCCCTCACCAGTATTAAATTCATTGGTGGCCAGTGCGGCCCCCCCTCCCTCCCCAGTATTAAATTCATTGGTGGCCAGTGCGGCCCCCTCCCCTGTATTAAATTCATTGGTGGCCAGTGCGGCCCCCCTCCCTCCCCTGTATTAATTTCATTGGTGGCCAGTGTGGCCCCCCTCCCTCCCTCCCCAGTATTAAATTCATTGGTGGCCAGTGCGGCCTCCCTCCCTCCCCAGTATTAAATTCATTGGTGGCCAGTGCGGCCTCCCCTCTCCCCCCCCTAGTTAAAATCACCACCCCCTTCATCATTGGTGGCAGCGGAGAGTTCCGATCGGAGTCCCAGTTTAATCGCTGGGGCTCCGATCGGTTATCATGGTAGCCAGGACGCTAGTATGTACACAGTTCTTAGTATATTCTAACTTGAAGCGTCCCCATCACCATGGGAACGCCTCTGTGTTAGGCCTCATGCACACGACCGTTTTTTTTTAAGGTCCGCAGAAACGGGGTCCGTAGGTCCGTGACCATTTTTTCTTCCGTGGGTCTTCCTTGATTTTTGGAGGATCCACGGACATGAAAAAAATGTCGTTTTGGTGTCCGCCTGGCCGTGCGGACCCAAACGGATCCGTCCTGACTTACAATGCAAGTCAATGGGGACGGATCCGTTTGACGTTGACACAATATGGTGCAATTGCAAACGGATCTGTCCCCGATTGACTTTCAATGTAAAGTCAGGAGTCCCTATTATACCATCGGATCAGAGTTTTCTCCAATCCGATGGTATATTTTAACTTGAAGCGTCCCCATCACCATGGGAACGCCTCTATGTTAGAATATACTGTCGGATATGAGTTAGATCGTGAAACTCAGATCCGACAGTATATTCTAACACAGAGGCGTTCCCAGGGTGATGGGAACGCTTCAAGTTAAAATATACTAAGAACAGTGTACATGACTGCCCCCTGCTGCCTGGCAGCACCCGATCTCTTACAGGGGGCTGTGATCCGCACAATTAACCCCTCAGGTGCCGCACCTGAGTGGTTAATTGTGCGTATCATAGCCCCCTGTAAGAGATCAGGTGCTGCCAGGCAGCAGGGGCCAGACCCCCCTCCCTCCCAAGTATTAAATTCATTGGTGGCCAGTGCGGCCCCCCTCCCTCCCCAGTATTAAATTCATTGGTGGCCAGTGCGGCCCCCCCTCCCTCCCTCCCTCCCCAGTATTAAATTCATTGGTGGCCAGTGCGGCCCCCCTCCCTCCCCAGTATTAAATTTATTGGTAGCCAGTGCGGCCCCCCTCCCTCCCCTGTATTAATTTCATTGGTGGCCAGTGTGGCCCCCCTCCCTCCCCAGTACTAAATTCATTGGTGGCCAGTGCGACCTCCCTCCCTCCCCAGTATTAAATTCATTGGTGGCCAGTGCGGCCTCCCCTCTCCCCCCCTAATTAAAATCACCACCCCCCTCATCATTGGTGGCAGCGGAGAGTTCCGATCGGAGTCCCAGTTTAATCGCTGGGGCTCCGATCGGTTATCATGGTAGCCAGGACGCTAGTATGTACACAGTTCTTAGTATATTCTAACTTAAAGCGTCCCCATCACCATGGGAACGCCTCTGTGTTAGGCCTCATGCACACGACCGTTTTTTTTTTAAGGTCCGCAGAAACGGGGTCCGTAGGTCCATGATCCGTGACCGTTTTTTCGTCCGTGGGTCTTCCTTGATTTTTGGAGGATCCACATGAAAAAAATGTCGTTTTGGTGTCCGCCCGGCCGGGCGGACCCAAACGGACCCGTCCTGACTTACAATGCAAGTCAATGGGGACAGATCCGTTTGACTTTGACACAATATAGTGCAATTGCAAACGGATCTGTCCCCCATTGACTTTCAATGTAAAGTCAGGAGTCCCTATTATACCATCGGATAAGAGTTTTCTCCAATCCGATGGTATATTTTAACTTGAAGCGTCCCCATCACCATGGGAACGCCTCTATGTTAGAATATACTGTCGGATATGAGTTAGATTGTGAAACTCAGATCCGACAGTATATTCTAACACAGAGGCGTTCCCATGGTGATGGGGATGCTTCAAGTTAGAATATCCTAAGAACAGTGTACATGACTGCCCCCTGCTGGCAGCACCCGATCTCTTACAGGGGGCTGTGATCCGCACAATTAACCCCTCAGGTGCCGCACCTGAGGGGGGTTAGATGTGCGTATCATAGTCCCCTGTAAGAGATCAGACCCCCCTCGGCCCCCCCTCCCTCCCTTTATTGTATTATTTTCATTGGTGGCACAGTGTGCAGCCTCCCCTCTCCCCCCCCCCCCCCCCCCCCGATCATTAATGGCAGCGGAGAGTTCCGATCGGAGTCCCAGTTTAATCGCTGGGGCTCCGATCGGTAACCATGGCAACCAGGACGCTATCTTCGGATCCGTTTGTATAAAAGTAACCTACGGCCACTGATCACGGACGCGGATGCCAATCTTGTGTGCATCCGTGTTCTTTCACGAACCCATTGACTTGTATGGGTCCGTGAACCGTTGTCCGTCAAAAAAATAGGACAGGTTATATTTTTTTGACGGACAGGAAACACGATCACGGATGCGGCTGTAAAACGGTGCATTTTACGATTTTTCCACGGACCCATTGAAAGTCAATGGGTCCGCGAAAGAAAACAGAAAACGGCACAACGGCCACGGATGCACACAACGTTTGTGTGCATGAGGCCTTAGAATATACTGTCGGATCTGAGTTTTCACGATGTGAAAACTCAGATCTGAAAAAGCTGTTATGCAGACGGATCCGTTCTGAACGGATGCAAGCGTTTGCATTATAGGTGCGGATCTGTCTGTGCAACGCAAGTGTGAAAGTACCCTAATTTAATCAGTTTCTATGAGGAGGTAAGTACTAGACTTGACAGCGGCGAATCAATGGATGTCGTATATCTGGACTTCTCCAAAGCATTTGACACTGTACCACATAAAAGGTTAGTATATAAAATGAGAATGCTTGGACTGGGAGAAAATGTCTGTATGTGGGTAAGTAACTGGCTCAGTGATAGAAAACAGAGGGTGGTTATTAACGGTACACACTCAGATTGGGTCACTGTCGCTAGTGGGGAACCTCAGGGGTCAGTACTGGGCCCTATTCTCTTCAATATATTCATTAATGATCTTGTAGAAAGCTTGCATAGTAAAATATAATTTTTTGAAGATGACACTAAACTGTGTAAAGTAATTAACATGGAAGAGGACAGTATACTCCTACAGAGGGTTCTGGATAGATTGGAGGCTTGGGCAGATAAGGGGCAGATGAGTTTTAACACTGACAAATGTAAGGTTATGCACATGGGAAGGAATAATGCAAGTCACCCGTACATACTAAATGGTAACACTGGGTAACACTGATATGAAAAAGGACTTAGGAATTTCACTGAACAGCAAACTAAGCTGTAGAAACCAGTGTCAGGCAACTGCTGCCAAGGCCAATAAGATAATGGGTTGCATCAAAAGGGGTGTAGATGCCCGTGATGAGAACATAGTCCTACTACTTTACAAATCACTAGTCAGACCACACATGGAGTACTGTGTACAGTTCTGGGCTCCTGTGAACAAGGCAGACAAAGCAGAGCTGGAGAGGGTTCAGAGGAGAACAACTAAAGTAATAACTGGAATGGATGTGCAATAGAGCTGGACCGGGGTATGCACTCTGACGCCAAATTACGCAATGGCTGGGTCAGGTGTAAGTGATAGTCTGTATTTTGTTCATAACGCCAATTGCAGCGTGCGCAGGGTACACTCACAGGGCCCTTTAAGGTGTTGTAACTCACGTACCAGGTTAGGAATGCCAGAGTGGTGTAATGTCAACGGTGTCTCGTACCTGGGTACGGCTGGACTCCTGGATCCTGGCTCACTTGCAATAAATGAGTGTGGTTCTAGTAGGAGTAATATAGGAATTTGCAACAGAAATTGAGATCCAGACCTTTGGTAAAGTTCAAACTTGTCTTTACTAGCTGTAGTTTTCATCCAAGCAAGATACAGCATTAGTCTTTGGTCTCAGCAGGTATTAGCAATGTGTGTCAGGAATATATCTTCTGCTCTATCATGTGCCTGGAGCTTTGCAGGAAAAGGACGTCTGCTTAACAGCTCTGTAATGTGGCAGGAATTTGGCTTCTGCACTGTCGATCTTCTGCTGTGTGGGGACTGACTAGCTGAGGAGGAATATGGCTTCTCCTGGGTATCTGGATGGTACTCACAGCTATTGTCTCAGGGTATGCTTCTTTCTGGAACTGCAAGGCTCAGGCTGGGGATGATGATCAATTGTCTCAGCCAAGACAAGATCCTGGCTTTGGATCTCTATATCTGGGAGCTCCTACACGCACAGCCTTCCCCTAGCCGGGGTGGCTGGCACATACTAACTTTACTTCCTTCCCTCCCCATGAGGCAGAATATGGGCGCAGCCCACATTGCTCACAGAAGGGGGGAGCTGAACTGGAATGTACTGTTCCAGCTCAGAAACACTAAACTGAATTAACTCCTTGCTAACACATTGCTGCCACCTGCTGGTGAACATAGAAATTACAGCAATATACATGTAATAAGGCTTTCAATGCACATTTGTGAGAATATTATGTAAAATTACACAAGATGACAATGTAAATGCTCTTAACAGGTTGTAGCGGGGTGAAAGAGTTTTGTAACACAACTCTGGGGTGTTACATTCCCCCTTACTTTGAGTTAAGCCGCCCTCAGCTTATGCTTAGGAGGGAGAGGAACCAGCTCTGGGGTACCCAACTAATTACAAAGTGCTGTATGTATTACACATATGACATACAAAGACAAACATATAACGGCTACCCAAGGTTCCTGCTCGCATGAGTAGGGTGTCCTAAGTAACAGTTTCCCTCTCGGTATAACCAGTGAACCAAGGTCTGCACTAAGCAATCACTTCTGACTGACTTTGAAGTGTTCTGGATCCTAACACCAAAGAAAGCATGGGGGTGTCTTTACTCTGTAGTCCCGCCATTATGTAATGAAATGCCCGCAAATGGAAGGGTGGCGTTATCCTGTATTCCCTTCCCTGCACCAAAGTCAAAATATAAGGCTTAAAGCACGATCACTATGGTGACTATGGGTAGCTAAATGGCTCTAAGGCTTGAGGTACCATACCTTAGGCAAAGACTCAAAAGGGGAGGAATTAGCGTCTCCATGCACTTCTGGTAGTCACAGGAGGAGGGTATAGCAATCCCATGAAACTCCTAGAAAGCACCTCAGGATGGGAGCAATCCTGAACATATAACAAGCGGGAAGGAGGGGTCAAAAACTCCTCTAACCATTCCCGAAGCAGCGGGGTTACCCGTGTAGTTACTGGACCTGCCGGGACTTGCCACTTGGTCCTACCTGGGTACCTGGGATATATGACTCCAGATGTACGCCATTAGTATTAAGCATCCGTATAGGCAGTCCGTATAAAGGGGTGAGAGAACAAGAGCTGTAAAGCAAGGCACACAGTAGCAAGTTGCTACATATCTGGTTAAGTGCAAAGTTAAGTGCAATTATCACAAAAAGTGCATTAGGTCACATTGCGGCACCCAAAAGAGAATACACACAATGGGCATATTATACTTAAACATTACATAACATGTAAACATTTAGGCAAAATTTTATAATAGAGATCACAAAGAGCTCAGGTATACGTTTGAGTCTTTTCTTTAGGTGCAAGCTTTTTACGTTGCAGTAACCATTTTTGAAAAACAGTGCAAATTTATTAGTGCAATAATGTGCTCAAATAGGGCTTGAGTCCTTTTTCTTGAAGAAGAATCCTCTGGAAATGGTTAAAAGTCAATTGTAATCCACAGGAATAATAAAAGTTAATTGTAATCCAATAGGAGATATAGAATGTCATATAAAAGCACATAAAATAGCAGCGTATTAAGAACCATAGTTCCATGAGGTTATCAAGTAACCTGAGAAAGGGGATGAAACAATATAAACTTGGATGCAAGGGTTAAATGATGAAGAACATGGAGGGAGTCCTTACTGCCCATGACCATCAGGGTGAGGACCAAATAGGGCAACCTGGAAAATAAACATTAAAACAATGCCAACGGGTCCTCACCCGTCAGGAACTGTCCAAGACGTGGCTCCCATTAGTCCTTTATTTTTGAAAAGGATGGATTTTTAGAGAAGGAAGTCCATGTCCTCCTCGCTGCTGGAGCTACTAAATCTCATTAGAGGGCGCTCCTGTTTCTGATAGCTCAATGTTGCAGCAGTTGTGGTGCGCCACTGCCCTCTAGTGGTGCTCTTGGGTGGTGGCTGTGCAGTCAGCCTGGTGAAGGCAGCTGTGACATGCTGCAAGCCGGGATCCCAGGAAAAGGACGTCTGATAATTAACAGCTCTGTAATGTGGCAGGAATTTGGCTTCTGCACTGTCTATCTTCTGCTGTGTGGGGACTGACTAGCTGAGGAGGAATATGGCTTCTCCTGGGTATCTGGACAGTACTCACAGCTATTGTCTCAGGGTATGCTTCTTCCTGGAACTGGAGTCGTCTGCTTGCTTCTTCCAGCTGAGGCTGCAAGGCTCAGGCTGGGGATGATGATCAATTGTCTCAGCTGAGACAAGATTCTGGCTTTGGATCCCTATATCTGGGAGCTCCTACACGTACAGCCTTCCCCTAGCCGGGGTGGCTGGCACATACTAACTTAACTTCCTTCCCTCCCCATGAGGCAGGATATGGGCGCAGCCCACTTTGCTCACAGAATGGGGGGAGCTGAACTGGAATGTACTATTCCAACTCAGAAACACTAAACTGAATTAACTCCTTGCTAACACATTGAATAACATAGAAATTACAGCAATATACATGTAACAAGGCTTTCAATGCACATTTGTGAGAATATTATGTAAAATTACACAAGATGACAGTGTAAATGCTTTTAACAGGTTGTAGCGGGGTGAAAGAGTTTCGTAACACAACTCTGGGGTGTTACAGATGGACTACAGTAACCTGAAAGATTTTCTAAATTATGGTTATTCATTTTAGAAAAAAGATGACTGAGGGGAGATCTAATTACTATGTAAAAATATATCAGGGGACAGTACAGAGATCTCTCCCATCATCTATTTATCCCCAGGACTGTGACTGTGACGAGGGGACATCCTCTGCCTCTGGAGGAAAGAAGGTTTGTACACAAACATAGAAGAGGATTCTTTACGGTCAGAGCAGTGAGACTATGGAACTCTCTGCCTGAGGAGGTGGTGATGGTGAGTTCACTAAAAGAGTTCAAGAGGGGCCTGGATGTATTTCTGGAGCGTAATAATATTACAGGCTATAGCTACCAGAGAGGGGTCGTTGATCCAGGGAGTTATTCTGATTGCCTGATTGGAGTCGGGAAGCAATTTTTTTCCCCTAAAGTGGGGAAAATTGGCTTCTACATCACAGTTTTTTTTTTTGCCTTCCTCTAGATCAGGGATCCCCAACTCCAGTCCTCAGGGCCCACTTGCCAGTCAGGATTTAGGAGTATCCCACAGAATGAATACCTGTGGTAAATCCTGATGGATGGACACTAATTATATCAGCTGCTCAATACTAAGGAAATCCTGAAAACATGACCGGCAGGTGGGCCCTGAGGACTGGAGTTGAGGACCACTGTATCTAGATCAACTTGCAGGATAACAGGCTGAACTGGATGGACAGATGTCTTTTTTCGGCCTTATAAACTATGTTACTTATAAACAATACTCAAGAAGCCATCCCTGGACCCATCCTCTTTATCCAGCTATCAACCCCATCTCACTACTCCCATTTGCATTAAAACTCCTAGAGCAACATGTTCATCTTGAGTCTTTCCACCTCTCACCCCACTCAATCTGGATTCAGACCCAATTTCTCCGCTGCCACTGCCCTAACCAAAGTAGCAAATGATCTGCTACAGTAGCTGCCAAAGCTAAACGTCATTACTCTGTTCTCCTCTTGAACTTTCCTCTGCCTTTGACACAGTCAACCACTTTCTCCTGTTACAAATCCTCTCATTCCTCGGCATCAGAGACCTGGCCCTCTCCTGGATGTCCTCGTACCTCATCAACATAACCTTCATCGTTTCCAATTCATACACCAGCACCCCATCACACCCCCCCCCCCTCTCTGTTAGTGTCTCTAAGGCTCTGTCCTGGGTCATCTACTTTTCTCCATTTATACATTCGGCTTGAGACAGCTCATTGATTCCCATGGCTTTCCCACGGAATTTATCATCTTTCCTCCATGTCACGTAGCCCCCCCTACCTGACCTATCTATTACAGTTAATAGCATAACTCTTTTTCAGTTGTCAAAGGTCTGTTGTCTGGGGATAACATTTGATTATGCCCTGTCCTTCAAGCCACACATCCAAACCCTTACCTCCACCTGCCGCTTCAACTCAAGAACATCTCCCATATTCTCGCCTTCCTCACTCCTGAGTCAACTAAAATGCTACGGCATGCCCTTGTCATCTCCCGCCTAGACTACTGCAGCATCCTACTTTGTGGCCTCCCATCTAGTGCCCTTGCTCCCCTCCAATCTATTCTCAACTCTGCTGCCCGGTTAATCCACCTCTTCCCTTGTTTCTCCTCTGCCTCCTACCTCTGCCAATCTCTTCACTGGCTTCCCATTGCCCAGCAAATTCAATTTAAAATACTAACAACCACATACAAGGCTGTCCACAACCTGTCCCCTACTTACATCTCTGACCTGCTTTCCCGATACATCCCCACATCTAATCTCCGATCCTCACAGGACCTACTTCTTCTCTTGTCTGTTCTTCATACAACTGACTGCAAGATTTCTAATGTCCCCTACTCTGGAACTCTGTACCCCAACATCCAAACCTTCAAAAGTAACCTCAAAACCCACCTACCACCTACAATGACCATGCTGCCATCACACAGCTGGATGAGCAGCTTTTACCCTCACCTACTGTGTTCTCTCGCTGGCAGGTTATTCTTCCCCTCTTAACCAGTCTGTTACTAGTTTCATGTGTATCGTATTTGTATTTTATATTATGTCTGTGTAACCCTCTCTTGATGTGCAGCGCCATGAATTAATAGCGCCATAATAACCATATTGAGTTCTCAGACATCCCAACCTGCAAAAACTCATTTCAGGGAGGTGCACTTCTCCTTTCAGGGAGGTTTTCTTTTTTTTTCTTTCACAAACTTTTTATTACATTTTCCAAACATATGCAGTATCTGCACACTTTGCTCTATGGTGTGGAGGACTGGGCTCATTACCCTGCCCCAAATTATCATATTTCTGTATATGATTAAAGGGATTCTGTCACCACCTAGAAGCCCTGTGAGCTAAACATATGCTCATGTCTAGGGTAGCATTTCGATTTCTAAGGTGGCCTTATAAAAGCTGTTTGTGGCTTTATTCTGTGGAAAAACAGGTTTTACTAACCTGTCAATCATTGAATTAAGGTGCCCAAGCAGGGGAGGTCTGTGGATGCATGGTGCCCGGCCCCACACATCGCCGTTCGTGCCCAGCGCCGCCTTCTACTCCTCAGTACCACCTCTCACTCTCCCTCCCTCCCTGTCCTCCCGCTTTGAGGTCTCGCGCGTGCGCACAGGCTCATCCTGATGCGCCGTTGCGGACTGCTGGCATCGGCTTCTTCTTGCACTGTGCGCACGCGCCGAGAAGGGGACACTGCTACAGGTTGCCGGAAAGGTTTACTGCGAGTAAACTAGAGATGGGAAGTTCGGATCTTTCACATGAATCGGTTCATTTGAATCAGTTCATTCAAATGAACCGATTCATGAATCGAATCTTCTGTTTATTCGCTGAGCTGACAAGAAGCAAGTGAACCGAAGCTTAGGTGGTGCGCATGCGCGGATGCTTCGATTCACTTGCTGACTCGCTGAGTCGGCTCTTGGTCTGAGTCAGGAAGTTTATTCTTTAAAACCCTGTGTGTAATTATCTACCCCACTGTAGGAAAAAAATTTAACACTGGGGTAAATAATATAATTAAAATGGAGGGTTAAATGTGCAAATGTATTTAAAAAAAATACATCTCTCTCAATAGTTATATAGTTACTGAATGAGACAGAAGAAGGGATGCCTTTAACATATATATCTCCTTGAGAAGCCAATTTGACCCTAAAGGGTTAATTCAACCTGTAATCTAAACTCTGTCCTGTCACTTCTCTTCTCTCTGCTATCAGTAAACCTTTCCAGGATATATTGTTTCACATGCGGGGTGTCAGGGAGCCGCTATCTAATAGCGGGAGACTCCCTGAACATCCGGGGGACTTGAGATCCCTGAGTTCTCCATAAGGCCCATAGAAGTGAATGAAGAGGTGGTCACTGGACTCACACTCTTGTGATCGGTGGGGGTCAGAGTGGTCAAACCGATCAGCAATCGTACATCAGCTATTCTGTGGATGTAGTAATTGATTTTAATGGGAAAACCTATTTGACAACAGTACCATAAAGCACCCATATAACACCATGTCATATAATGAACACATAACAGTGCCATATAGTGCATGACTAATAATACAACCAAACAGCGATAAACCTTTGTGGGCTGAAAATAGTAAAAAATAATCCTTACTATGCTAATATACAATTCTTCTCCATCGCCCACTAGTCCTATTTATAAAGCAGCATTAGAGTGTGACAACTGACAACACAACACACACGTGATCGGGGAGGCAGACGTCGTCATCACCTCGTGACTTTGCTTTCTAAGCAGTGATTCATGTATTTCAGAGATCTTACTGTTAAAAAAGATTACCCTATCAAAAAGCACAAAAATAAATAATCCACTATGAATACATCCAAATATTCCTGCTATATATTCAAGCCTACCAACGTTTTCTAGCAAACCAAAAGGTTAACTATTAACCCCTTGGCATCCTTAGCCATTCTTACTTTCTAATGGCATCATTTAATATTCCATACAATGTAGTGGTAAGCTGGGAAAAATAGTTTATGGGAAAAAATTGGGAAAAAATTCCACCATTTTTTTTTCGGGTTTAGTATTTTGCCATTCGCTTGGTCGTAGAAATAACACATTACTGTCATTCTGTGGCTAGGTACGATTGCAGTGATACTAAATTTATATAGTTTTTGTTATGTTTTAGTATTTTAAACAAAATAACATTTCTTTGCATCGCCATATGGTGACACCTATAACATTTTATATTTCCATCTGTTAGACCTGCAGTTCATTCCCACCGCTCTTTTGCTGTCCCTTGTGGTCACGGATGTTGCTCCAACTAGTGCCCTGGTTACCAGCATCCTCTCCATGTTTCAGTCGCCATCATCTTGCTTAGTGTGCCTTTAGGGCATGTGCGCGCTCTGGTCCACCTTTTTAAAAGGGACAGTATTTGAGCTCACAAAACCTTCCCCAGCCAATGGCTGAGGGTTCTGGGTATTTAAGGCACCCCCTCAAGGCAGTAACATAAACAGTATAAGTGACTGTTCAGATTGTATCTGTTTTGCTGCAATTACTATGTGTACAACTTCAAGTGCTTGCACCAGAGTTCCTGATCCCAGTGGGTCAGCTGTCAATTATTCTCGGACTATCCCAAGAGCTTGCTCCCCTGCAGCAAAGTAGAGATTCCTGTACAGGTCTTAAAGGGTGAATACCAGGGGAGCTCCAGAATAACGTCCTTAGGGTTTAGCCCAAAGCCAATCCAGTTATTTGTCACAGTGAGTCCACACCGACTGATCCGTAGCACAGTCTAGAGCTGTGTGAGGGCTCATTTTCTGACAGTCGATCTGTCGTTTTTATTGATACCATTGTGGGTTAGCAATGTTACACTTTTATAAAAAAAAAAAATTGGGAGATGAAGCGACAAAAAAATGTCGATGTGGCCATTTCGATTATTTTTACGGTGGTCACCACAGAGGACAAATACTTTTATAGTTCTATAGTTGGGGTGTTTTCTCATGCGGTGGTACTGAAAATATTTGTTTTTTATTGTCTACTTATTTTTACATGTAAAGTGCGGGACAGGGGTGATTTAAACATTTATATTTTTAACAACTTTTTAAACTTCATTTTCAGTCCCCCTAGGGGGACTTGAAATCACTTCAACTATAGAAGTCAGAGCAGGGTTCAATAGAAAACGTATTACTATTCACAAAGTTCCTGACTTCCATGAAAATTGAATGGCTCCCACAGCCTCATCACAGGGGGAGATTGGTCCTTCCAAAGTCCCCCTCCCTTCAAGTGACCACTCATGGACGCAGATGATGATGACATCAGAGGGCTTAAATGTCCATGATCAGAGTTGTCTCCGATCATGGACACTGCCGGCAGTTGTTTTCTGTATATCACAGCAATCACTTGCTGGCTATGCACTGTTAAGGTCTCTTCAACAGAAGTGCCTGTGCACGTGCTGTATCTTCCCAGCTTCTCTACAGGGAAACAGGATAAGCAGAGGCACGCACCTTCTCCCCTAGATAAAAAGACCTGGCTGTATGCAAATGAATGTGACATCAAAGGAAGCTGGAGAGAGGAGAACGGGCGCGGTCATATGTGTGCACTCCTGGATCAGGCAATAGGGGCAGAAATAGTAATTACAGTGCCCTACAATGAGAGATGAAAGATGGTTGCTGCATCCCGGGAAAACCGGCAAATTCTATATGTAAACTAATTGCTCATTGGATATCTAATATATAAAGCTGAGTGTATGTGTATGTGTGTATGTCCGCTAAAGGAATCCGCACCGTCGCATTTACAATTACAAAATTTGGCACACAGGTACATCAGGTGTCCGGGAAGGTTTTAGACCGGGTCTCAGCTCTCTAGGACGTACCGTTCCTGAGATATTCCCAAAAAAATGCATTAGCCAATAGAAGCTTGGTCACATGACCCTTATCAGCCAATAGAATCTCACAGGTCCTCCAGCCTCCACATACACAGTTTTACTCCAGGTTTCCATAACAACCCAGCCATTTATCTTCACTGCTGTAGGAGAGCTTTAAGAAAATTTGTCACCAAGATAATCGCTATTTAAGTAAAGCCATGGCCTAGTACATTATTTCAAGATGTGCCTTTGTTCCAGCAATAGATGTTTTTATCCTCTGAAAATCCAGTTTATTTGGTATGCAAATGAGCCAGTAAGGTGCCCAGAGGGGCGTCACTCTTGCAGGAAGGAGCCCAGACATGCCCCCTGCCACAATGTGTCCACCCTCAAAAGACTTAAAACCCTGCCCTCAGGTCCTCTAAGCCACGCCCCTTATCTGCTTAGGTGACTTTCTCCCTGCAGCTTACACTCAGACAGCACAGTGCTGCTGTCTTAGAGTGAGCTGTTCAAAAGGACACCCCCCCAATCCAGTTAGGCCACACACCCTGCAACTCCTCAGCTGACTGAGATTGAAAAAATGAAGTAAAGAATTAACTTCTAGGTCCCGCTAAACCACGCCCAGATCTGGTTAGGCCATGCCCCCTCCCACTCCTGAGCCGACGGGGATTGAAAAAATGAAGGTAAAAATCTACTTCTGTCAGCTGCAGGGGTGGGAGGGAGGGCGACTTTCTCCCTGCAGCTCACACTCAGACAGCACAGTGCTGCTGTCTTAAAGTGAGCTGTTCAAAAGGACATGCCCCCGATCCGGTTAGGCCACACCACGCCCCCTCCCACTCCTCAGCCGACTGAGATTGAAAAAATGAAGGTAAAAATCAACTTTTGTCAGCTGCAGGGGTGGGAGGGAGGGCGACTTTCTCCCTTCAGCTCACACTCAGACAGTACAGTGCTGCTGTCTTAGAGTGAGCTGTTCAAAAGCACACACCCCCAATCTGGTTAGGCCATGCCCCCTCCCACTCCTTAGCTGACTGAGATTGAAAAAAATGAAGTTAAAAATCAACTTCTAGGTCATGCTAAGCCACACCCCGATCTGGTTAGGTCAATATCCCTTCACTTCTCAGCCGACATACACTGCGTGCAGAATTATTAGGCAAATGAGTATTTTGACCACATCATCCTCTTTATGCATGTTGTCTTACTCCAAGCTGTATAGGCTCGAAAGCCTACTACCAATTAAGCATATTAGGTGATGTGCATCTCTGTAATGAGAAGGGGTGTGGTCTAATGACATCAACACCCTATATTAGGTGTGCATAATTATTAGGCAACTTCCTTTCCTTTGGCAAAATGGGTCAAAAGAAGGACTTGACAGGCTCAGAAAAGTCAAAAATAGTGAGATATCTTGCAGAGGGATGCAGCACTCTTAAAATTGCAAAGCTTCTGAAGCGTGATCATCGAACAATCAAGCGTTTCATTCAAAATAGTCAACAGGGTCGCAAGAAGCGTGTGGAAAAACCAAGGCGCAAAATAACTGCCCATGAACTGAGAAAAGTCAAGCGTGCAGCTGCCAAGATGCCACTTGCCACCAGTTTGGCCATATTTCAGAGCTGCAACATCACTGGAGTGCCCAAAAGCACAAGGTGTGCAATACTCAGAGACATGGCCAAGGTAAGAAAGGCTGAAAGATGACCACCACTGAACAAGACACACAAGCTGAAACGTCAAGACTGGGCCAAGAAATATCTCAAGACTTTTATGGACTGATGAAATGAGAGTGAGTCTTGATGGGCCAGATGGATGGGCCCGTGGCTGGATTGGTAAAGGGCAGAGAGCTCCAGTCCGACTCAGACGCCAGCAAGGTGGAGGTGGAGTACTGGTTTGGGCTGGTATCATCAAAGATGAGCTTGTGGGGCCTTTTCGGGTTGAGGATGGAGTCAAGCTCAACTCCCAGTCCTACTGCCAGTTTCTGGAAGACACCTTCTTCAAGCAGTGGTACAGGAAGAAGTCTGCATCCTTCAAGAAAAACATGATTTTCATGCAGGACAATGCTCCATCACACGCGTCCAAGTACTCCACAGCGTGGCTGGCAAGAAAGGGTATAAAAGAAGAAAATCTAATGACATGGCCTCCTTGTTCACCTGATCTGAACCCCATTGAGAACCTGTGGTCCATCATCAAATGTGAGATTTACAAGGAGGGAAAACAGTACACCTCTCTGAACAGTGTCTGGGAGGCTGTGGTTGCTGCTGCACGCAATGTTGATGGTGAACAGATCAAAACACTGACAGAATCCATGGATGGCAGGCTTTTGAGTGTCCTTGTAAAGAAAGGTGGCTATATTGGTCACTGATTTGTTTTTGTTTTGTTTTTGAATGTCAGAAATGTATATTTGTGAATGATGAGATGTTATATTGGTTTCGCTGGTAAAAATAAATAATTGAAATGGGTATATATTTGTTTTTTGTTAAGTTGCCTAATAATTATGCACAGTAATAGTCACCTGCACACACAGATATCCCCCTAAAATAGCTAAAACTAAAAACAAACTAAAAACTACTTCCAAAAATATTCAGCTTTAATATTAATGAGTTTTTTGGGTTCATTGAGAACATGGTTGTTGTTCAATAATAAAATTAATCCTCAAAAATACAACTTGCCTAATAATTCTGCACTCCCTGTTTATTGAAAAAATGAAGGTAAAAATCAACTTCTGACTGCTGCAGGGGTGGGAGGGAGGGTGACTTTCTCCCTGCAGCTCACACTCAGACAGTACAGTGCTGCTGTCTTAGAGTGAGCTGTTCAAAAGGAAACACCCCCGATCCAGTAAAGGCCACTCTTAAGAGGGCGGGCCCCTCTGGAAGTCATTGTCAAGGGGGTGGTTTGTTGTGAAAGTCACTGTTAAAGGGGAAGGTTGCTGTAAAGGTCAAATTTAAGCGGGTGGGCTACTATGGAGGTCCAATTTTAAGGGATCGGGCACTTTGAGGGGGGGGTCAGTGTTAAGGGGTGGGGGGCTGTGGAGGTCACTGTTTTGGGGGCAGGGTGCTGTAGATGTCACTGTTATAGTGGATAGTGTTGATATCTTTTAACGACACACACAAGCATTAAATGAAATAGATAAAATATACCCGAGCGAAGCCAGGTCCTTCAGCTAGTGATAAATAAATATGAGATTTTCAGCAAATATATTTTGATCAAAAAATATCTGAGCCCACCTACCATGGCAAAATGACCTCAGTCCAGACAGGAACTTACTGTATTTAAAGGGGTCGTCTCACCTCAGACATTGGGGGCATATCGTCCCCAACGTCTGATAGCTGCGGGTCCCACCTCTCGGACCTGCATCTATCTTGAGAACGGCTCAGTCACCATTAAAAGTCACGCTTGACTTTGTTGTATAACTTCAGTAGTTGATTTTTAAAGTAGAAAACAACTTTAAAACTTGGAACCAAACTCGGCTTCGGTTCCGAGGTACCAGTCGGAGCCGAAGCCCAGCTCCGTTCCAAAGTTTCAATTCTCGTGCGACTTCGCAATTAACTAACTTCGGCTCATCGGAGACAGAGCTCCGTACAGTATTAGGCTACATGCACACGACCGTTGTGTGTTTTGTGGTCTGCAAATTGCGTATCCGCAAAACACAAATGGCGTCCGTGTGCGTTCCGCAATTTGCGGAACGGCGCGGACGGCCATTGATATAACTGCCTATTCTTGTCCGCAAAACAGAGAAGAATAGGACAGGTTATATTTTTTTTGAGGGGCCACGGAACGGAGCAATGGAGTGCTGTCCGCATCTTTTGCGGCCCCAAAAACTGCGGCTCGGATCCGGACCAAAACAACGCCGTGTGCATGAGGCCTTAATCCGAAGTTTTGAACAAAGCGACTTTTGGTGAAGTATCCGAAGCTCGCTTCGCTCATCACTGGTTACAAACTTGAATTTGGATGGAGGTATTTTTCAAGGTATTATTATTATTTTTTTATATTTAAAGCTTAAAGGGGTCGTCTCACTTCAACAAATAGCATTTATCATGTAGAGAAAGTGAATACAAGGCACTTACTGTATTGTGATTGTCCATATTGCCTCCTTTGTTGGCTGAATTAATTTTTTCCATCACATTATACACTGCTTGCATCCATGGTTATGACTAGAGTTGAGCAAACACCTGGATGTTCGGGTTCGAGAAGTTCGGCCGAACTTCCCGGAAATGTTCGGGTTCGGGATCCGAACCCGACCCGAACTTCGTCCCGAACCCGAACCCCATTGAAGTCAATGGGGACCCAAACTTTTGGGCACTAAAAAGGCTGTAAAACAGCCCAGGAAAGAGCTAGAGGGCTGCAAAAGGCAGCAACATGTAGGTAAATCCCCTGCAAACAAATGTGGATAGGGAAATGAATTAAAATTAAAATTAAAAAAATAAAAATGAACCAATATCAATTGGACAGAGGTCCCATAGCAGAGAATCTGGCTTCACGTCAGCAGAGAATCAGTCTCTTCATGCCATAGCAAAGAATCTGGCTTCATGTCAGCAGAGAATCAGTCTCTTCATGCCATAGCAGAGAATCTGGCTTCATGTCAGCGCAGAATCAGTCTTCATGTCATAGCAGAGAATCAGGCTTCACGTCCCCCACCACTGGAACAGGCCACTGTCACACATTTAGGCCCCGGCACCCAGACAGAGGAGAGAGGTCCTGTAACAGAGAATCTGGCCTTATGTCAGCACAGAATCTGTCTTCATGTCATAGCAGAGAATCAGGCATCACGTCACCCACCACTGGAACAGGCCACTGTCACACATTTAGGCCCAGGCACCCAGGCAGAGGAGAGAGGTCCCGTAACAGAGAATCTGGCCTTATGTCAGCACAGAATCTGTCTTAATGTCATAGCAGAGAATCAGGCTTCACGTCACCCACCACTGGAACAGGCCACTGTCACACATTTAGGCCCCGGCACCCAGACAGAGGAGAGGTTCATTCAACTTTGGGTTGCCCCACAATATAATGGTAAAATGAAATTAAAAATAGTATTGAATGAGGAAGTGCCCTGGAGTAGAATAATATATTGTTAAGGGGAGGTAGTTAATATCTAATCTGCACAAGGGATGGACAGGTCCTGTGGGATCCATGCCTGGTTCCTTTTTATGAACGTCAGCTTGTCCACATTGGCTGTAGACAGGCGGCTGCGTTTGTCTGTAATGACGCCCCCTGCCGTGCTGAATACACGTTCAGACAAAACGCTGGCCGCCGGGCAGGCCAGCACCTCCAAGGCATAAAAGGCTAGCTCTGGCCACGTGGACAATTTGGAGACCCAGAAGTTGAATGGGGCCGAACCATCAGTCAGTACGTGGAGGGGTGTGCACAGGTACTGTTCCACCATGTTAGTGAAATGTTGCCTCCTGCTAACACGTTCCGTATCAGGAGGTGGTGCAGTTAGCTGTGGCGTGGTGACAAAACTTTTCCACATCTCTGCCATGCTAACCCTGCCCTCAGAGGAGCTGGCCGTGACACAGCTGCGTTGGCGACCTCTTGCTCCTCCTCTGCCTTCGCCTTGGGCTTCCACTGGTTCCCCTGTGACATTTGGGAATGCTCTCAGTAGCGCGTCTACCAACGTGCGCTTGTACTCGCGCATCTTCCTATCACGCTCCAGTGTAGGAAGTAAGGTGGGCACATTGTCTTTGTACCGGGGATCCAGCAGGGTGGCAACCCAGTAGTCCGCACACATTAAAATGTGGGCAACTCTGCTGTCGTTGCGCAGGCACTGCAGCATGTAGTCGCTCATGTGTGCCAGGCTGCCCAGAGGTAAGGACAAGCTGTCCTCTGTGGGAGGCGTATCGTCATCGTCCTGTGTTTCCCCCCAGCCACGCACCAGTGATGGGCCCGAGCTGCTTTGGGTGCCACCCCGCTGTGAACATGCTTCATCCTCATCCTCCTCCACCTCCTCCTCATCCTCGTCCTCCTCGTCCTCCAGTAGTGGGCCCTGTCTGGCCACATTTGTACCTGGCCTCTGGTGTTGCAAAAAACCTCCCTCTGAGTCACTTTGAAGAGACTGGCCTGAAAGTGCTAAAAATGACCCCTCTTCCTCCTCTTCCTCCTGGGCCACCTCCTCTTCCATCATCGCCCTAAGTGTTTTCTCAAGGAGACATAGAAGTGGTATTGTAACGCTGATAACGGCGTCATCGCCACTGGCCATGTTGGTGGAGTACTCGAAACAGCGCAACAGGGCACACAGGTCTCGCATGGAGGCCCAGTCATTGGTGGTGAAGTGGGTCTGATCCGCAGTGCGACTGACCCGTGCGTGCTGCAGCTGAAACTCCACTATGGCCTGCTGCTGCTCGCACAGTCTGTCCAGCATATGCAAGGTGGAGTTCCACCTGGTGGGCACGTCGCATATGAGGCGGTGAGCGGGAAGGCCGAAGTTACGCTGTAGCGCAGACAGGCGAGCAGCAGCAGGGTGTGAACGCCGGAAGCGCGAACAGACGGCCCGCACTTTATGCAGCAGCTCTGACATGTCGGGGTAGTTGCGAATTAACTTCTGCACCACCAAATTCAGCACATGCGCCAGGCAAGGGATGTGCGTCAAACCGGCTAATCCCAGAGCTGCAACGAGATTTCGCCCATTATAGCACACCACCAGGCCGGGCTTGAGGCTCACCGGCAGCAACCACTCGTCGGTCTGTTGTTCTATACCCCGCCACAACTCCTGTGCGGTGTGGGGCCTGTCCCCCAAACATATGAGTTTCAGAATGGCCTGCTGACGTTTACCCCGTGCTGTGCTGAAGTTGGTGGTGAAGGTGTGTGGCTGACTGGATGAGCAGGTGGAAGAAGAGGAGGAGGAAGCTGAGTAGGAGGAGGAGGAGACAGGAGGCAAAGAATGTTGCCCTGCGATCCTTGGCGGCGGAAGGACGTGCGCCAAATAGCTCTCCGCCTGGGGCCCAGCCGCCACTACATTTACCCAGTGTGCAGTTAGGGAGATATAGCATCCCTGGCCGTGCTTACTGGTCCACGTATCTGTGGTTAGGTGGACCTTGCCACAGATGGCGTTGCGCAGTGCACACTTGATTTTATCGGACACTTGTTTGTGCAGGGAAGGCACGGCTCTCTTAGAGAAGTAGTGGCGGCTGGGAACAACATACTGTGGGACAGCAAGTGACATGAGCTGTTTGAAGCTGTGTGTGTCCACCAGCCTAAATGACAGCATTTCATAGGCCAGTAGTTTAGAAATGCTGGCATTCAGGGCCAGGGATCGAGGGTGGCTAGGTGAGAATTTACGCTTTCTCTCAAATGTTTGTGAGATGGAGAGCTGAACGCTGCCGTGTGACATGGTTGAGATGCTTGGTGACGCAGGTGGTGGTGTTGGTGGTACATCCAATGTTTGCTCGGCGGCAGGTGCCAACGTTCCTCCAGAGGCGGAGGAAGAGGCCGAGGCGGCGGCAGCAGCAGCAGAAGAGGCCGAGGCGGCAGCAGCAGAAGATGTAGCAGGGGGAGCCTGAGTGACTTCCTTGTTTTTAAGGTGTTTACTCCACTGCAGTTCATGCTTTGCATGCAGGTGCCTGGTCATGCAGGTTGTGCTAAGGTTCAGAACGTTAATGCCTCGCTTCAGGCTCTGATGGCACAGCGTGCAAACCACTCGGGTCTTGTCGTCAGCACATTGTTTGAAGAAGTGCCATGCCAGGGAACTCCTTGAAGCTGCCTTTGGGGTGCTCGGTCCCAGATGGCGGCGGTCAGTAGCAGGCGGAGTCTCTTGGCGGCGGGTGTTCTGATTTTGCCCACTGCTCCCTCTTTTGCTACGCTGTTGGCTCGGTCTCACCACTGCCTCTTCCTCCGAACTGTGAAAGTCAGTGGCACGACCTTCATTCCATGTGGGGTCTAGGACCTCATCGTCCCCTGCATCGTCTTCCACCCAGTCTTGATCCCTGACCTCCTGTTCAGTCTGCACACTGCAGAAAGACGCAGCAGTTGGCACCTGTGTTTCGTCATCATCAGAGACGTGCTGAGGTGGTATTCCCATGTCCTCATCATCAGGAAAAATAAGTGGTTGTGCGTTAGTGCATTCTATCTCTTCCACCCCTGGGGAAGGGCTAGGTGGATGCCCTTGGGAAACCCTGGCAGCAGAGTCTTCAAACAGCATAAGAGACTGCTGCATAACTTGAGGCTCAGACAGTTTCCCTGATATGCATGGGGGTGATGTGACAGACCGATGGGCTTGGTTTTCATGCGCCATCTGTGCGCTTTCTGCAGAAGACTGGGTGGGAGATAATGTGAACGTGCTGGATCCACTGTCGGCCACCCAATTGACTAATGCCTGTACCTGCTCAGGCCTTACCATCCTTAGAACGGCATTGGGCCCCACCAAATATCGCTGTAAATTCTGCTGGCTACTGGGACCTGAGGTAGTTGGTTCACTAGGACGTGTGGCTGTGGCAGAACGGCCACGTCCTCTCCCAGCACCAGAGGGTCCACTAACACCACCACGACCATGTCCACGTCCGCGTTCCTTATTAGATGTTTTCCTCATTGTTCCCGTTCACCACAATTTTGAGAATGGCAAATTTGGGAATGCTTTTTCAACCCAGAACAAAAAGTCTGCTTTTACGGTCACTACAAATAACTTGACCAGCTAAAACTGTGCAGATTTGGCTGAATAGAGATGTGAGACCTGTTTTTTTTTTTGCGCTGTGTGACAGTTATAGGTTTAATCACAGAATGACACTTCTATCAGCACGCTAGCGTGTGTCTTAGGTTTTTCTGAATGACACTATCAATACCTTCAATGTAAGATTTTCTTTTTGGGATAGATTTCAAGTAGGCCTCAAATACCACAAACTAGTTATTTTCAGAATGGCAAATTTGGGAATGCTTTTTCAACCCAGAACAAAAAGTCTGCTTTTACGGTCACTACAAATAACTTGACCAGCTAAAACTGTGCAGATTTGGTTGAATAGAGATGTCAGGTCTATTTTTTAGGCGCTGGGTGACAGGCTCAACTTGCCCCTGATGTAATATATGGCCAAAAAATAACCAGACTGTTGATGGTTAAATGCACTTCGGTGACACAGGCTCAGCCTGCAGCTGATGTAATATATGGCCAAAAAATAATCAGACTGTTGATGGTTAAATGCACTTGGGTGAAACAGGCTCAGCCTGCAGCTGATGTAGTATATGGCCAAAAAATAACCAGACTGTTGATGGTTAAATGCACTTCGGTGACACAGGCTCAGCCTGCAGCTGATGTAGGATATAGCACAAAATAACCACACTATCGATGGTTAAATACACTTGGTGATAGCTCGTGCTGGCGCACCACAAGTCACAAAATGGCCGCCGATCACCCCAGAAAAAAAGTGATCTAAAAACGCTCTGGGCAGCCTCAAAAAAGTGAACAAGTCAATAATAGCACTTCAATGATCCACAGCTGCAGATCAATCACAGAATGAAGTCTTTTGGAGGAGTTAATCTGCCTAATCTCGCCCTAACGTCACAGCTGCAACCTCTCCCTATACTGATCATAGCAGAGTGACGTGCGGCGCTACGTGACTCCAGCTTAAATAGAGGCTGGGTCACATGGTGCACTGGCCAATCACAGCCATGCCAATAGTAGGCATGGCTGTGTTGGCCTCTTGGGCCAAGTAGTATGACGCTTGTTGATTGGCTGCTTTGCAGCCTTTCAAAAAGCGCCAAGAATGCGCCGAACACCGAACCCGAACTTTTACGAAAATGTTCGGGTTCGGGTCCGTGTCACGGACACCTCAAAATTCGGTACGAACCCGAACTATACAGTTCGGGTTCGCTCATCCCTAGTTATGACCACCCTGCAATCTATCAGTGGTGGTCGGAAAACAGCACCCCAACTACACAGCCTCTTCCATGGTATAGTCCAGGGGTCTGCAACCTTTAAGACATAAAGAACCACTTGGACCCGTTTCCGAAAAAAAAACTGGGAGCCGCAAAACCATTGCGACATTTAAAACAAATATAACACTGCATATATTGTTTCTTACCTTAATGCTATATACAGGATCGTGCAGTCAGCTGTCAATCTGAAGAAACACTTAACAATGTAAAATATATTTTTGCAAATTAATAGCTAATTAAAATATTTAATTTACCTTTACCAGACCCCCCCCAATCATGTGCCAGTAATACCAGACCCCCTCCAATCATGTGCCAGTAATACTAGCCCCCCTCCAATCATGTGCCAGTAATACCAGACCCCCCTCCAATCATGTGCCAGTAATACCAGCCCCCCCAATCATGTGCCAGTAATACCAGACCCCCCCAATCATGTGCCAGTAGTAATACCAGACCCCCCCAATCATGTGCCAGTAGTAATACCAGACCCCCCCAATCATGTGCCAGTAGTAATACCAGACCCCCCAAATCATGTGCCAGTAGTAATACCAGAACCCCCCAAACATGTGCCACTATACCAGACCCCCCCAATCATGTGCCAGTAGAAATACCAGACCCCCCCCCCCAATCATGTGCCAGTAATTCCAGGGCCCCCCCAAATTCCCCAATCATGTGCCAGTATAATACCAGGGCCCCCCCCCCCCATTATGTGCCAGACTGCCAGATAAAAAAAAAAAAAAATTAACACTTATACTTACCTCTTTGGAGCGATGCGATGCAGGCCTCTTCCGGCCTGTGTCCCGACTCCAGGGCTGTACGGCTCAGGCGGCGTGATGACGTCATCGCGCCGCCTACGCCTGCCTGTGACAGGCTGCCGGCCTAGTAGTGCCGGCAGCCTATCAGAGGAACAGGAAAGGGACACACCTCCCTGCCCTGCTCCTCCGCAGCCTTCTGTTTGTATCGCTGTCCTGAGGACGGCGATTCAAACAGATCACTATGGAGATGAGCGCTTCGCTTCCACAATGGAAGCGCTCATCTCAGTGCCTGCCCAGCCGCCGCCGCACCGTGCCTGCCCCGCCGCCGCCGCACACACACTGCCGCTGGCCTGGGGGGGATTTGATACCCCGCTTCCTACGCCTATGCCGGAGCCGCGGCAAAGGTTCAAAAGAGCCGCATGCGGCTCCGCAGCCGCGGGTTGCCGACACCTGGTATAGTGGATGGAGCTGGTAACTGGAGCTCTCCTACCATTCACTTGAATGGGTGCAGCACTGCACTTACCAGCTTCATTCACTACACAATAGACAGAGCTGTGTTGGTCCGCTGCTGTCTTCTGGCGTCCGTGCTATTCTGAAACAGCTGATCTGTGGGTAGTGTCGGACTGGCCCACTAGAGGATCCTCCAGTGGGCCCGGGTTCTAATGCCGGGGGAGGGGGGGACGGTCCGCACCAGGTGCCCGCTCTCAGGGGGTTCCAAAGCCCAGAAGCAATGACCACTTTCATCAATACAGATCTGCGGTCCAGTCACTCAGCTCCCGCACTCCTCCCTGCTCCACCATTCAGCCTGCAGACACATATCACGCTGCCGGCCTGTGTGGGCGTAGCCCGTAGTCCGGGAATCTGCATACGCTCCTCCCACACCGTGCTGCAGAGCAATCTGTGTCTGCAAGAGAGAGATGACTGTGAGCGTCAGGAACGGGACAAGGTGAGTAGGTACTGTGTTTTTGTTTTTCACACAGATTGGGCACAGAGGGCATTACTACTACAAAGGGGGCACAGAGGGCTTTACTACTACAAAGGGGGCACAGAGGGCAATGCTACTTCAAAGGGAGCATAGAGGGCTTTACTACTGTAAAGGGGGCACAATGGGAATTTCTACTATGGAGGGGGCACAGAGGGCAATACTACAAAGGATCACAAAGTGCATTACTACTACAAAGGGGCATAGAGGGCATTACTACTTTTAAGGGAGCACAATGGGCATTACTACTATGAAGGGGCACAATGGGCATTACTACTATGAAGGAGGCAAAGAGAGGATTACTACTGTGAAGGGGGCACAGAGAGCATTAGTACTGTGAAGGGGATGGGCATAACTGTTATGTGGCACTGAGTGGGCATTATTACTGTGAATGGGGCACAATGGGCATTACTACTGTTATGGGGGCATAGTGAGGGCATAACTACTCTGAAGGAGCACAGAGAGGGCATTACAACTGTGAAGGGGGCACAGATAAGGCATTACTACTGTGAAAGGGGCACAGAGAGGGCATAATTACTGTGAGAGGTACACAATGAGAGCATAACTACTGTGAAGAGGGCACAATAAAAAAGATAAGTACTTTAAGGGGGCACAATATGGGCATAAATACTGTGTAAAGTTGTACAGTGAGGGCATAAATACAGTGAGAGAGCACAATATAGGCATAACTACCGTGAGGGGGCACATATCTGGACAAAACTACTGTGAAGGTTGTACAATGAGGGCAATACTACTGTGATGGCGTACATTCTTTTTAAAGTATTGGGGGGGGGATGGGGTGGCAGAGAAAGGAGCACCCTAGGCGCGCCACTTCCCCCACCAATCAGATATTGATAGCCTAAGCTCAGGAAATGGGTGCAGGTCAGGAATTTAAACTGAAATAAATGAGGAACCGAGATCCGAGGCTGCTATTGTTTACTGCAGACTGGGAAGCTACCAGATACTAGAGATGTCCTGAACTATTCGCCGGCTAATTTTTTCACTGTAATATAATTGCAGTTGCCTGCAAGCTCGTGTGTCAGGCCCACAGCGTGTACTTTGCCCACTACTGCCAGTGCCCAGTGCCACCACTAATATCTGGTGTCACAGTAGCTTGCATTAAAAAAAAATATATATATATATTTTTCACTGTAATCTAGTTGCAGTTGCCTGGAAGCGTGTGTGTCAGGCCTACAGCGTGTACTGTGCCCACTACTGCCAGTGCACAGTTGCTCATATCTGGTGTCACAGTAGCTTGCACGCATAGTACAACTAATCGAAAAAAAATATGACAGGCAGAGGCAGGCCACCCCGCAGGGGCCGTCGTGGTCGTGGTGCTGTGATTTCCTTTGGCCCTAGAATAATGCCCAGTGTTCAGAGGCCACGTACCCTGAACTCGAAAAGTTCTGAGGACATAGTTGACTGGCTTACACAGGACACCCAATCTTCTACAGCTTCCGCTCTGAACCTTGATGCACCATCCTCCTCCAGCTCAGCTTCGGGCACTTCTCAAGTTACCACTCGCCCGCCTGCCGCCACCACCAACACTAGCACCACAGCTGCTTCACTTGATCTGTCAGAGGAGTTATTTACACATCAGTTGGAAGAAATGAGTGATGCGCAACCATTATTGCCAGAGGATGTAGATAACAGGGATATGTCTCAGTCAGGCAGCATTACACACATGGACGTACGGTGTGATGATGATGATGTTGTACCCACTGCTGCTTCCTTTGCTGAGTTGTCAGATACAAGTGAAGCGATTGATGATGACAATGTGTCCGTGGATGTCACGTGGGTGCCCGCTCAAAGAGAAGAAGAACAGGGGGAAAGTTCAGATGGGGAGACAGAGAGGAGGAGGAGATGAGTTGGAAGCAGGGGGAGGTCGTCGCAAGGAGCTAGTGGCACAGTCAGACAGCATGTATCGGCACCCGGGGTGAGCCAGACAGCACGCCAATCAATGCATGCTGTTGCCACCACCAGAATGTAGTCATTGCAATGCTCAGCAGTGTGGCATTTTTTTTGTGTGTCTTCCTCTGATAACAGCGATGCCATTTGCAACCTGTGCCAAATGAAACTGAGTCGTGGGAAGTCCAACACCCACCTAGGTACAACTGCTTTGCGAAGGCACATGATCTCAAATCACAAACGCCTATGGGATCAACACATGATGAGTACAAGCAGCACACAAACTCAAAGCCACCATCCTCCTCCTGGTCCAGCATCTTCAGCCACGTCAACCACTGCTGTCCTCCTTGCCCCCTCTCAACCATCCTCCACTCCGCCTCTCACCTTCAGCAGTTCCTGCTCATCTGCCCACAGTCAGGTGTCTGTCAAGGAAATGTTTGAGTGTAAGAAGCCAATGTCCCAGAGTCACCCCCTTGCCCGGCGTCTGACAGCTGGCTTGTCGGAACTCTTAGCCCGCCAGCTTTTACCATACAAGCTGGTGGAGTCTGAGGCCTTCAAAAAAATTGTAGCTATTGGGACACAGCAGTGGAAGGTACCCGGCCAAATTTTTTTTTCACAAAAGGCAATCCCCAACCTGTACTCTATTGTGGAAAATGAAGTCATGGCATGTCTGTCACACAGTGTTGGGGCAAGGGTCCATCTGACCACTGATACCTGGTCTGCAAAGCACAGTCAGGGCAGGTATATCACCTACACTGCACATTGGGTAAACCTGCTGACGGCTGCCAAGCATGGAATGCGTGGCTCTGCAGAGGAGTTGGTGACACTTCCACGACTTGCAGGCAGGCCTTCTGCCACCCCCTTTACTCCTCCTACTCCACCCTCTTCGCTAACCTCCTCGGCTGAGTCCTCTTCTGCTGCTGATTCTTGCTCCACATCAACTGCACCCCCCCCCAGCTCCCCAGGGGCTATTCCACATCCCGGATACGACAGTGTCACGCCGTCTTGGGGTTGACTTGCCTGAAAGCAGAGAGTCACATCGGACGAGTCACACCGGACCAGCACTCCTGTCCGCCCTGAATGCACAGGTGGATCAGTAGCTGACCCCGCACACAACTGGAGATCGGCAAAGTGGTGTGTGACAATGGAAGCAATTTATTGGCACCATTGAATTTGGGCAAGTTGACACATGTGCCGTGCATGGCACATGTGTTGAATCTGATCGTACAACGCTTTGTGCATAAGTACCCAGGCTTACAGGACGTCCTCAAGCAGGCCAGGAAGGTGTGTGGCCATTTCAGGCGTTCCTACACGGCCATGGCACACTTTCAGATATCCAGCGGCAAAACAACATGCCAGTGAGGCGCTTGATTTGCGACAGCCCAACATGTTGGAATTCAACACTCCTAATGTTCGACCACCTGTTCCAACAAGAAAAAGCCATCAACGAGTATTTGTATGACCGGGGTGCTAGGACAGCCTCTGCGGAGCTGGGTATTTTTTTGCCACGTTACTGGACGCTCATGCGCAATGCCTGTAGGCTCATGCGTCCTTTTGAGGAGGTGACAAACCTAGTCAGTCGCACCGAAGGCACCATCAGCGACATCATCCCATTTGTTTTCTTCCTGGAGCGTGCCCTGTGAAGAGTGCTGGATCAGGCCGTAGATGAGCGTGAAGAGGAAGAGGAACAGTTGTGGTCACCATCACCACCAGAAACAGCCTTATCAGCATCGCTTGCTGGACCTGCGGCAACGCTGGAAGAGGAGTCTGAGGAAGAGGAGTCAGAGGAGGAATGTGGCTTTGAGGAGGAGGAAGACCAACCACTGCAGGCATCCCAGGGTGCTTGTTGTCACCTATCTGGTACCCGTGGTGTTGTACGTGGCTGGGGGGAAGAACAGACCTTCAATGACATCAGTGAGGACGAGGAACGGGACATGAGTAGCTCGGCATCCAATCTTGTGCAAATGGGGTCTTTCATGCTGTCATGCCTGTTGAGGGACCCTCGTATAAAAAGGCTGAAGGAGAACGACCTGTACTGGGTGGCCACGCTACTAGACCCCCTGTATAAGCAGAAAGTGCCTGAAATGTTACCGAATTACCGGAAGTCGGAAAGGATGCATCAGTTCCAAAACAAGTTAAAAAGTATGCTTTACACAGCGTATAAGGGTGATGTCACAGCACAATGGGAATCTAACAGGGGAAGAGGTGAAAGTAATCCTCCTCCTACCACGACCACGCCGGCAAGGACAGGACGCTTTACAGACGTGTTGTTGATGGAGGACATGCAGAGCTTTTTAAGTCCTACGCATCGCCACAGCCCTTCGGGGTCCACCCTCAGAGAACGACTCGACCGACAGGTAGCAGACTACCTCGCCTTAACTGCAGATATCGACACTCTGAGGAGCGATGAACCCCTTGACTACTGGGTGTGCAGGCTTGACCTGTGGCCTGAGCTATCCCAATTTGCGATGGAACTTCTGGCCTGCCCCGCTTCAAGTGTCCTGTCAGAAAGGACCTTCAGCGCAGCAGGAGGTATTGTCACTGAGAAGAGAAGTCGCCTAGGTCAAAAAAGTATAGATTACCTTACCTTTATTAAGATGAATGAGGCATGGATCCCGAAGGGACTGACAGTGGAGGATGCATTTGACTAAAAAAGGCCTGATAAGATGCCTTGGGCTAAAAATGGTTCACACTCTGCTGTATTTTATCTCTGCATGCCGGATGACTTGTGTGACTTCTCCGCCAACAGCTAGGGTTCAAGCCGCAATGTTTTAGTGCACTTTCTGCCTGGAAAACATCAATTTTTCCGGCCGCTGCTACAGCAGCGGCTGCAACAATACCTAGTTTTTCAGGCATGTGTACATGCCTAATTTTTCTGGTGCTGCACTGTGGCTGCAAAAACCAAACAAAAAAAAAAGGCACATACAAGTGTCAATTCCCCTTCGTGATCGTTACCTTGTTGTGGTGAAGGGGCTTGTGTATCACAATGAAGCGATCACCTCTATGAGTGTGTTGGCAATGGCAATGTTGGCACACCCCAGATGAGATAAGGTCGTTGCTTCATTGTGAACAGACCAAAAGTGATCGGCTGGATAATTTTGCATAGAAAAAACATCAATTTTCTTTGTGATCATCTAAGGTGATCATTAAAGCCTACTAGGCCAACAATGGGCCCACACTGCAGAATCATTGTTTTCTGGGTCACTTAACTGTCACTGAACTACCTCAGCACGACCATAGGCTTTGAAAAACCGCCATCGACTGCAATCTCCCAAACGTGCGCACGAGCACAGTCATCACTACACCAAGATTGACGCATAGAGGAATAAAATTTATGTCATGAGTGTGTCAACTATTGACTACTCTTTGCGGTTGTCTAAACTCTATTCCATATATGTCCCCTGATAGGGGACGTAACAGGTATTAAACTGATAGGAATAGTACTACTTAACATACCACTCATATCGGGTAGCACAATACATTGCACGGCGCACGCGCAGTGCCCCAAATTGGAAGTAAGAGGACCGACCAAGCATTTTTTTCCATCTCCCGGTTCCTAAAATCTATTCCATACACCACACCGTCCCCTGATAGGGGACAAAACAGAGATTAAACTGGTAAGAACAGATTTTTTTTAATAAAAAAAAAAAAGAGGACAGCCTCTGCGGAGCTGGGTATTTTTTGGCCGCGTTACTGAACGCTCATGCACAATGGCTGTAGGCTCATGCGTCCTTTTGCGGAGGTGACAAACCTGGTCAGTCAAACCCAAGGCAACATCATCGACCTCATCTCGTATGCGTTTTTCCTGGAGCGTGCCCTGCGAAGAGTGCTGGATCAGGCCGTAGATGAGCATGAAGAGGAAGAGTTGTGGTCACCATCACCACCAGAAGCAGCCTTGTCGTCGTCGATTGTTGGACCTGCGGCAACGCAGAGAGAGGAGTCTGAAGAAGAGGAGTCAGAGGAGGAAGGTGGCTTTGAGGAGGTGGAAGACCAACCACAGCAGGCGTCCCATGGGGCTTGTTGTCACCTTTCGGGGACCCTTGGTGTTGTACGTGGCTGGGTGGAGGAAGAGACCTTCAATGACGTCAGTGAGGACAAGGAACGGGACATGGCTAGCTTGGTATCCAACCTTGTGCAAATGGGGAGCTTGCGGTTGTGCAAATGGACTGTTTGCGGTTGTTTGCGGTGCGTTAAACGGGGAGTTTGGTCTGTCACTGTGAAGCGGGCGTAACCCTTACACTACCTGATCGATACAACATTATACCTGATGTTTTAAAGCACGTTATTCCAAACAATTTAGGAATGTTAGGTGATTTATGCCCTTTATGGATTAAAACCCGAATCTGCGTCAACTACGTAATTTTCCATGGGAGTTTTGCCATGGATCCCCCTCCGGCATGCCACAATCCAGGTGTTAGTCCCCTTGAAACAACTTTTCCATCACTATTGTGGCCAGAAAGAGTCCCTGTGGGTTTTAAAATTCGCCTTCCTATTGAAGTCTATGGCGGTTTGCCCGTTCGCGAACATTTGCGGAAATTCGCGTTCGCCGTTCGCGAATGGAAAATTTTATGTTCGCGACATCTCTATACAAGAACCTCTGCGTCAGATATTTAAGTGCATTGGCGCAGCGCAAGACTTTAGGAGAACTCAGGGACAGTTGTGATCTCATTTACACTAGCTGATTAACTGGTACTCTCATGTATGGTCCTGCAGTGCAGGGGTCGTGGCATTTGCAGAGAGAGCAGAGCCTCTAAGTGTAATGGCAACGCCTCCGTTGCTCCTAGAGGCTCATTTGCATATATTAAAACATTATTTTTCCCAGCAAAGCTGTCACATATGAACATGGGACCAACACAGATTCCTTCAGCTGCCAAACACACATGTAACAGGTCAGCCAGTGTCATAGGTACAAAACTACTGACAGATGCCTTTTAAAAGAGCATTCCTAGAAAGATCGTTCATCCACCACCTGATTTCATTGAACATGTACTATATGGTCAGTTTGAACAACTGTCCCTTTAAAATTCGCCTGCCTATTGAAGTCTATGGCGGTTCGCCCGTTCGCGAACATTTGCGGAAATTCGCGTTCGCCGTTCGCGAGCGGAAAGTTTTATGTTCGCGACATCTCTACCAGATACCTGATAAGTAGATGCAGTTCTCACTTTTACAATGTAGAGGAATTGTCCAGAGACAAATAGTCAGCAGGTGTCAACGGCTCTGCAAACAGGGTGCATGCTACATACAGTATGTGACTTAAAGCGTTTCTGTCATGAGAAATAACGTTATGTAACTGACTGCCACGTTGCACTGACATTAGCGATGTGAGTGAACATAACAGTATGCTTTATAACTCCCTGCCTGCCGCCGTCTCTTAAAATAAAGACTTTTAAAATATGCTAATGAGCCTCTAGGTGCTATTAGGGCGTTGCTTCAGCACCTAGAGGCTCGGTCTACGCCCCCTTTGGCATGCCCAGGTCTAGTTGACTGACTTTCCTTTTAGTATTCGGCGCAGGCGCAGTGAGTGAAGGACGCTCTCCTGCTGCCGGCTTCCTCACTGCGCTGAAGGAAGGAAGCCGGCAGCAGGAGCACGTCCTTCACTCACTGCGCCGAATACTAAACGGGACGGCACAGGCGCGGGATTTACGGGACACTGAGGAGAACTTGAAATTCAATCAACTAGACCTGGGCGTGCCAAAGGGTGCGTAGACCGAGCCTCTAGGTGCTGAAGCAACGCCCTAATAGCACCTAGAAGCTTATTAGCATATTTTAAAAGTCTTTATTTTAAGAGTGCAACGTGCCAGTCCGCAGGGGTAGAACACGTGAGGTGCACAGTGGGCCGGAATGTACGAACAGTTCATCGGTTACTCACGGTTTAGCAGACGCCTCCCTGGGCCAGCAGTGCAGTGAAGGGGAGAACAGCACCGGATTCTCCGGGGCACACTCTATTATAGGGGACACCGGCCAGATGGTGATCGAGGGGCCCTTGATGGTGATTGGGTTGCTGAGTGCTTGTGCGGCTGGGCCCCTGAATTAAGTAATGTCGTGATGCCAGCACCTTGATGGTGCAAAATGTTAAGAGTTGTAGTAGTATGGAGATAGAAGAACGAGGCAGGTTTAAATCCAACTGAGAACTTTACTATAACCAGGTTCTTGATAACAGTTTACATCCAGTGATAAAGCCGTCTCCGATATACATGCAAATAGGATGTGATGAATCCCAGTAACAGGCTGTGCTGGTAGTAATGTGTCAGGCTATAGTAGGTAGTTATGTGCTCACTGATATTCAGCTCTTTGTCTTGCTTCAGTTTCAGATGAGGTAGTTCAAGTCTTAATCTTCTACTCACAAGTGATGCAACAGAAATCTTATCTTATCTTTCTTCCAGAAATCTTGTAGACATTTACCTGGACTATGACCGGTGTCTACTAACTCCAGATCAGATTACTTATCCTCCAGGTGAAAATTGGATGTTTTTGATTGAAAACGCATCAAAAACGCAGATGCGTTTCTTATGTTTTTTTATGTTTTTTATATGTCTTTTATGCATATCCTGTTTTTTATGTCTTTTATTACAATTGGCTGGATAGATGAAGATATAATGAATGGTGATATTATTTTATCCTATTATGATGGCCTGTTGCTGTGTCTGACATAAGTATCAAATTAGTGATACGAGTGTTTGAAAACGCATGTGCGTTTTTTCCTAAGTCGGTCTTCTACTATATTGTAGCTTGCATTGCTTTAAGATCAGGATTCTGGACCAAGCTTTGTATTTCCCCAATCAGCTCAGCTCCACCCAAACCTTGCCTTTGAAAAGGTATAAAAAGATATCAAGTGCTCACTGTTACCACCACTGAGGAAGGGGTGTATACCCTGAAACGCGTCTGGTTCTGTTTGGGACAGTGAGCTGCACCTTAAAGGATTCATCCTAAGGATCTACCCATTCCTGCTATTAACTGCACCTTTATGGACGATCCGAATTATTCTCAGGATTCATTGGATATTTCCTTTAATCGGATACGCTGGAGTACGTAGAGCGCTTGCCACTGCATCGCTGATAAGCCGAGGAGTCACGTGAGACGTCACGTTGGAGACTCCATACCACGTGGGACGCCGCGATAGGTAGAACGGCACGAGAAGCGAGCAGACGGTCCAGCGTGTGACGAAGTGTGGTAAAGTATACCTACCACTGTCAGTATTTTCTGTTTATTCTGCTGGGACAGATCTGTACATCTACGGAGGTTGAGACACTATATCATATCTACGTGGTGTTGCCGGCAAGATCTGCCTGTCGGTTTATCCTGCTATACCGGAGCCTATTGCTTAGTCACTCATTTAGGACTGTGACCTACGCATCATCATTTATCCTGCAGTCATTTGCGGTCACTAGCTGTTATAGAGGCTATACTGGGAGTCGGATCATTTTATAGAAACATAGAAACATAGAAACATAGAATGTGTCGGCAGATAAGAACCATTTGGCCCATCTAGTCTGCCCAATATACTGAATACTATGGATTGCCCCCGGCCCTATCTTATATGAAGGATGGCCTTGTGCCTATCCCATGCATGCTTAACCTCCTTCACTGTATTTGCAGCTACCACTTCTGCAGGAAGGCTATTCCATGCATCCACTACTCTCTCAGTAAAGTAATACTTCCTTATATTACTTTTAAACCTTTGCCCCTCTAATTTAAAACTGTGTCCTCTTGTGGTAGTTTTTCTTCTTTTAAATATGCTCTCTTCCTTTACCGAGTTGATTCCCTTTATGTATTTAAAAGTTTCTATCATATCCCCTCTGTCTCTTCTTTCTTCCAAGCTATACATATTAAGGTCCTTTAACCTTTCCTGGTAAGTTTTATCCTGCAATCCATGTACTAGTTTAGTAGCTCTTCTCTGAACTCTCTCTAGAGTATCTATATCCTTCTGGAGATATGGCCTCCAGTACTGCGCACAATACTCCAAGTGAGGTCTCACCAGTGTTCTGTACAGCGGCATAAGCACTTCACTCTTTCTACTGCTTATACCTCTCCCTATACATCCAAGCATTCTGCTGGCATTTGTTGCTGTTTTTCTGCCGATTTGATTGTTATCATAAAGTTGTTCTTAGACATCTACTGGCCTAGTGCTGTCTATTGTTCCTGAATCTGGAGTGCCCCTCATTTTATTTTTTTTTTCATTAGAAATCTTATCTGTCCTTAGAATAACGGTGAGGCTGCCAGAAGCTAATAAGTCCTTCACCTAGATACAAAGGCGCCTAGAGCCTAGAATAATGGCTTTGTCCTTCCTTTGTCTTTATCCAACAATAAACTTGACCAAAATTCACTTGCTACTCCGGAAGAGTGAATGGTAGAATATAGACTTTTCCTCTGCCTATCTTCCTGGTTTGATACTGAGATCCACGATGGCTCCTCTGGGCCGTGGAGCCCAAGAGAGAGCTGAGAGGAGACCTCTCCTACCTCCTCCACACTCTGAACTCAACCACTACATCTTCCTAACTCCCTAACTAGGCCTGAACTGTCCTATATATACTGTGGTGCTACCCCCATCTAGTGGTGGAATGTATGTAGTGCACCTGACAGCCTGGTAAAAGGGATCTCACATGATAATACAATACAGCATGATATTACAGATGACAAAAACAAGCTTTTGCAGTGCCCCGTACGCTAGTGGGACGCTGCATCAGTCAGCTACATAATGTTATTTCTCATGACAGAAACCCTTTAATAGGTGTTTTCTGGAGCTCGGTGAACTTCGTCCTGTCCACAATGTCAGGATGTTTCTGTATCTACTGGTTACAACTGCTGCAGTAATTGTCATGGCGGGTGTATAGGCTGTTATACAAAGAGAACTTTTTAAAGGGTACATTTGACAGTACCCATTGGAATGCCTGAAATTTTTTCTTCTGCTGAGACCCAGTGATCATTAAACCAGGGGGCAAAGAAAGTGAGTGATGTGACCCTTCATTTCTATTCATCTCCAAAGAACAATGTACAGATTCATAGAAAATCCATAGGTTTTTATTAATTCATACACCTCATCTGAGGCACAGCACTTAGCTGCAAACTCCTCCTATTAGAAATCCGTAGGGGTCTTAGCTAGTGTTGAGCGAACCATGGACTTCGATCCAAATTTCAGTGAAAATTTTATACACCGCAAAGCCGAATTTCCTCATGCTTCGTGGTAGCAAATAAATTTTCTCTGAATGGCGGTAAAAGAAAACAAAAAAAAAATCATACTAACCTCCATTTGATCGCGATGAGCCAGTTGCTGCCATAATGATTGAAGATCTTGCATGAAATCCTGTGCGTATGACTTATGACGTCACCACGCTGGACGACGCAATGATGTCATCACGGGGCGGCCGCCGGCTCGTCATGATCAAATGGATGAGGTAAGTATGATTTCCTATATATTTTTTTTGTTTAGTTTACACAGAATTTTTTATGTCAGGTGCCACGATCAGTGATGAATGTGGCATCTAAGGGGTTCAATGGTGGCGGGTGGCGCTATCGCAGTTACCTGTCATTGCACCCACTACTGACAAAGAAATGCACTTCGTGACAAAGTAATTTGTCACGAAGCAAATCTTTTTGTAAAATTTGGCAAAACAGCCAAATCTAATTTCACAATACTTCGCTTTTCTCTAGTCTTAGCAACTGAACCCCCAACGATGAAAACTTTTCGCATTAATTTGAGATGTTGGAAGGTTGCTAAAAGGTGGAAGACAGAGAGGGACATTTATTAAGCTATTTAGGCCACTATTGTGGCGTAAAAAAGTCGCACATTATGGTGTATGCCATATGTGCGTAATAATTGGCAACTTTTTAGGCTTCTTGACGCTTTTCCAAAGTGGGGAAAAAAGGGGGCACTTCTTAGCGAAAGATGGTGGAGCTTTGCGCTGCCCGCTATTTTTACTAGAACTTTTGCAAGAAAGCGTCTGAAGTTATAGCGGAAGTCTACGTCAGCCTGTAGCTGGCATAAACTTCAGTTTCTGGCGCACGGCAGGGCACCTCTCACGCCAGCGCAAGGAGGTCACGACTGAAGGGTGGATGCTCCAGTCTTCATCCATTTGATCGCGAAAAGCCGAGCGCCGCCATCTTGGTTAAAGATCCCACGAGAAATCCCACGTGCAGTGAGGTATGAGGTCACCACGCCGGCAATGTGATGATGTCATCATGGGCTGTGCAAGATTTTACTTTGGATCTTCAATCAAGATGGAGGCAACAGCCGCCTCTTCGCGATCAAATGGATGAGGGAAGTATGATGTTAGAATTTTTTTTTTTATTTTACACTTTAATATTAATGTCAGATGCCGCGATCAGTGATGAACGCGGCATCTGAGGGATACAATGAAGGGGGGCTGCGCAATCAAAGCTCCCTGTCATTGCCCCGACTACTTACAAAGAAATCCTCTTAGTGACAAAGCAAATCTTTTTGTAAAATTCGGCGAATTCAATTTTCCAATACTTCGCTAATTACTAACCATTATAAAGGATTAGTTTAGAGGATGTTGATTCAAACTGAAAAACCCAGCTGGGATTTTTCACTTGCCACATGATGATACTGTTATATCGCTTGGCATCCAGCCCCAACCTAACCGGTTACTACACCCATGTATAAAAATAACCCAGATGATGTCATCGCTGTCGTACTGTGTTTATACAGTATCTAGTGACTGTGCTTAAAGGGGTTGTCCGGGCTTTTTCATATTGATGACCAATCAGGATAGATCATCAATATCAAACCGGGGGTGGTCTAATACCCAGCACCCCGTCGATCAGCTGTATGGGGAGACGGCGCGCGCAGTGCACACATGCCGTTTCCCTTCTCTCTTCTTGTCCACTGCTCCTGTCCCATAGACATACAGCAGTGGACAGGAAGAGTAAAGGGAGACAGCATGTGCCCACTGCACACGCCGTCTCCTCATACAGCTGATCGGTGGGGGGGTGCCGGGTGTCGGACCCCCTCCGATCTGATATTGATGACTTATTCTGAGGATAGGTCATCAATATAAAAAGCCCGGACAACCCCTTTAATATTGCAGCTCATTCACATGTAGAGGCCATGTGAACAAAAGACTTGATGTCACAGGACGAGGAAGACACCTTGACGCTCGCTGACTGATCGTGGGTATGTCGGACCCCTGCCAACCTAGCTTCTTCAGGCAGGGGCATGACCTTGGCCACCTGTGCTGCTTCAACCAATGACCGGCTCAAGCGTTGATGTGTCCCAGGCGGCACGTGACTACAATCATGTAGCGGGACACGTCAACACAGCAGCCTGTCATTGGCTGCAGCAGAGCACATGATCGTTGTCCATGCCAGAAGTTTCCATGTGGAGACCGAAGTGTAGTGAAGACAGTAGTGGAACCAGGGGGCTGGAAATGAGGGGTGGGCAGCAGGTAAGTGTGTTTCCCTTAACAGGTCCTGCTAGGGAAGGGGGGAGAGGTGGACAATCCCTCTAAGGGGCAGGTTTATGAAAGACAAAGAATAGTCTTCGTTCCCATAGCAACCAATCACACCCTAGTTTTCATTTTCCAGGAGCAGAATGGAAAATGAAAGCTGCGATTGGTTCCTATGGGCAATAGATATGTGAGGTCTATATATACAGTCGTGGCCAAAAGTTTTGAGAATGAAAAAAATATTAGTTTTCACAAAGTTTGCTGCTAAACTGCTTTTAGATCTTTGTTTCAGTTGTTTCTGTGATGCAGTGAAATATAATTACACGCACTTCATACGTTTCAAAGGCTTTTATCGACAATTACATGACATTTATGCAAAGAGTCAGTATTTGCAGTGTTGGGCTTTCTTTTTCAGGACCTCTGCAATTCGACTGGGCATGCTCTCAATCAACCTCTGGGCCAATTCCTGACTGATAGAAACCCATTCTTTCATAATCACTTCTTGGAGTTTGTCAGAATTAGTGGGTTTTTGTTTGTCCACCCGCCTCTTGAGGATTGACCACAAGTTCTCAATGGGATTAAGATCTGGGAGTTTCCAGGCTATGGACCCAAAATATCAACGTTTTGGTCCCCAAGCCACTTAGTTATCACTTTTGCCTTATGGCACGGTGCTCCATCGTGCTGGAAAATGCATTGTTCTTCACCAAACTGTTGTTGGATTGTTGGAAGAAGTTGCTGTTGGAGGGTGTTTTGGTACCATTCTTTATTCATGGCTGTGTTTTTGGGCAAAATTGTGAGTGAGCCCACTCCCTTGGATGAGAAGCAACCCCACACATGAATGGTCTCAGGATGCTTTACTGTTGGCATGACACAGGACTGATGGTAGCGCTCACCTTTTCTTCTCCGGACAAGCCTTTTTCCAGATGCCCCAAACAATCGGAAAGAGGCTTCATCGGAGAATATGACTTTGCCCCAGTCCTCAGCAGTCCATTCACCATACTTTCTGCAGAAGATCAATCTGTCCCTGATGTTTTTTTTGGAGAGAAGTGGCTTCTTTGCTGCCCTTTTTGACACCAGGCCATCTTCCAAAAGTCTTCGCCTCACTGTGCGTGCAGATGCGCTCACACCTGCCTGCTGCCATTCCTGAGCAAGCTCTGCACTGGTGGCACTCCGATCCCGCAGCTGAATCCTCTTTAGGAGACGATCCTGACGCTTGCTGGACTTTCTTGGACGCCCTGAAGCCTTCTTAACAAGAATTGAACCTCTTTCCTAGAAGTTCTTGATGATCCTATAAATTGTTGATTGAGGTGCAATCTTAGTAGCCACAATATCCTTGCCTGTGAAGCCATTTTTATGCAACGCAATGATGGCTGCACGCGTTTCTTTGCAGGTCACCATGGTTAACAATGGAAGAACAATGATTTCAAGCATCACCCTCCTTTTAACATGTCAAGTCTGCCATTTTAACCCAATCAGCCTGACATAATGATCTCCAGCCTTGTGCTCGTCAACATTCTCACCTGAGTTAACAAGACGATTACTGAAATGATCTCAGCAGGTCCTTTAATGACAGCAATGAAATGCAGTGGAAAGTTTTTTTTGGGATTAAGTTAATTTTCATGGCAAAGAAGGACTATGCAATTCATCTGATCACTCTTCATAACATTCTGGAGTATATGCAAATTGCTATTATAAAAACTTAAGCAGCAACTTTTCCAATTTCCAATATTTATGTAATTCTCAAAACATAATTCTCATGCTCGCCAACTCCCCCAGAGCATCTGCGGGCTCTTGCAAAAGGGGGAGGCTTTCCGGACCCTCACACAATGCATGGAGATCCCTGCATGTGCTCTGAAAGGGGCGTTGTCTTTCATGAAATGGGCGGGGCCTATGTAGAAGAAGACAGAGTCTCAGTAAAAGGGGCTGAAAAAACCAGCAAACAAGGACCTCCTGCGAGACAACTCCTAAATGAGGTGCAATATAATATAGATCTATGCTAGGCCTCCCTTAGCAAAACTGTCTAATAAGTAAACCGTCTGTTGCCAATAGCAACCAATCAGAGCTCAGCTTTCATTTCATAAACTGTTCTGAAAAAATGAAAGTAGAGCTCTGATTGGTTGCTAGGGGCAACAGAGACAGTCTTAGGGCTCTTTCAGACGGCCGTATGCTGTTCGCAAAAATGCGGATCCGTGTTTTTGCGGATTAAATGCTGTCCCATCCACTTCTATGGGGCCCTTTTTTTCAATTGCACGGCTCAGCAAAAAAAGAAACATGTCCTATACTTGTCAGTGAAAATCAGGACATGCTGAACTGTCCGCAAAAAAACGGATCTGCATTTTTGCGGACAGCATACGGCCGTCTGAATGAGCCCTTACTATGAGACATTTGTTATAAATGGGGCCCATGGTGTGTCTGATGTTTAAAGTTTGCCTTGGGCTCCATCATTTTCTACTTCTGTAGCCTGTGGGAGGTGAAACCTGCCAAAATTAAAATGATAGTGAAAAACATGAAATTATAATTAGAATAATGTTTTAACGTTTTAATTTCATCTAAAATGTGCAAAATGCATACCAAAATTAAATATAAAATTCAATTCCTCCATTTGAATTTTCTTTTCCATCTCCAGTATGTGCCAAAAATAAATGTAAAAATAAACAGCCGATTTCATGTAAAATTTCCACTTTGTCAATTAAGGCTACTTTCACACTAGCGTTTTTTGCGGCTCAGTCATGGATCTGCAAAAACGCTTCCGTTACAATAATACAACCGCATGCATCCGTCATGAACGGATCCGGTTGTATTATGTCTTCTATAGCCATGACGGATCCGTCTTCAACACCATTGAAAGTCAATGGTGGACGGATCCGTTTTCTATTGTGCCAGATTGTGTCAGCGAAAACGGACCCGTACCCATTGACTTACATTGTGTGTCAGGACGGATTCGTCTTGCTCCGCACCACATGGCGGACAGCAAAACGGAGCGGAATGGTGACTGAACGGAGGCAAACTGATGCATTCTGAGCGGATCCTTTTCCATTCAGAATGCATTAGGGCAAAAATGATCCCTTGCCTAGCCCGAAGTTGGGGCTGAAGCAGCAGAGAAACCGAAGCTTGAGGAGCCAGCGGTGAAGCGGCGGAGAGCGGCGCCGGGAGAGGAGGGAGGAGGAGCAGCGCCGGAATGCTAGAGGCGCTGCCTAGCAGAAGAGATTGCCGGGCAAGGTGCGCCTATACTCCGCCCTCTGATGGCAGAAGAATGCAGGCCGGACTCAGCGTAGCAAAGGGGGAAGAAGCGCCGCTTACGGCAGGTGACAGGAGGAGTCGGCACCGTCAAGGGAGCCAGAGGTCAGCGGTGGATTCTGGGAAGCAGCGTTTTTCATCTGGGCCAAGCAGCGTTTCTATTATCCAAGGAAGGCAGCATGAAGGGGATCTAGGCGCATCTTCAGACCCTCAGTGGATTTATAATTTTCCAAGCAGCAGCCAAGGTTCCTGTCATCTACACTTACCACCAGCAATCTTACCTAAAGTCCAGGGTGAAGATCAAATGAGGCTGGAGTTGAAGAATCTTCTTTCCTCTGATCCTGGTCAGGAGGCGCCATCTAGTGGTGTGAGAATCAATGTTCAGTCTATGCCCAATTTACTGTCTAATCAACAATTTGTTTCTGGCTTAAATTCCCTTTTTTCAGATTTTGTGCAAAAAGGGAATATTACATCTCCGTCAGGGGTTTGGGTGAATCAGGCCAGGGCGGCGATACAGAGTCAAATTGTTCCTATGTTGTATAAGGGTATTGGTGTTTCTGAGCCCTGTGTTAAAGAGGCACTGTCTTGTGAGCCGTCGCCTCTAGGCTTTCATTCAACACCAAGCATTAAAGAACGAATTTGGCGTTTAGAATTTATTGAGATTTTATCTTCATTACCATCTAGTAAGGACCGTATTATCCGCACGCACAAAAAAAGATGAGAAAATTAATGAGGACAATTTTCGCAGATGACACTAAACTGTGTAAAGTAATTAACACTGAAGAGAACAGTATACTGTATATATACTATAGAGGACAGTATACTACTACAGAGGGATCTGGATAGATTGGAGGCTTGGGCAGATAAGTGGCAGATGAGGTTTAACACTGACAAATGTAAGGTTATGCACATGGGAAGGAATAATGCAAGTCACCCGTACATACTAAATGGTAAAACACTCGGTAACACTGACATGGAAAAGGACCTAGGAATTTTAATAAACAGCAAACTAAGCTGCAAAAACCAGTGTCTGGCAGCTGCTGCCAAGGCCAATAAGATAATGGGTGGCATCAGAAGGGGCATAGATTCCCGTGATAAGAACATCGTCCTACTACTTTACACATCACTAGTCAGACCACACATGGAGTACTGTGTACAGTTCTGGGCTCCTGTAAACAAGGCAGACATAGCAGAGCTGGAGAGGGTCCAGAGGAGGGTAACTAAAGTAATAACTGGAATGGGGCAACTACAGTACCCTGAAAGATTATCAACATTAGGGTTATTCACTTTAGAAAAAAGACGACTGAGGGGAGATCTAATTACTATGTATGAATATATCAGGGGTCAGTACAGAGATCTCTCCCATCATCTATTTATCCCCAGGACTGTGACGAGGGGACATCCTCTGCGTCTGGAGGAAAGAAGGTTTGTACACAAACATAGAAGAGGATTCTTTACGGTAAGAGCAGTGAGACTATGGAGCTCTCTGCCTGAGGAGGTGGTGATGGTGAGTACAATTGTAGTGTACGGGAACTGTAATACCCGTCACTACCAAAGTGTCACTTGGTGTGCTGTCGTCCCTCCTAATTATGGAGAAGTTGGTATATGTCAGTTTTATAAAATGTAATGTAATGTGTGTATTTCCCTGTTACTGAAACTTGCATGTCCAGGCCTGCAGGGGTGTCATTCCAGCTCTTAGTCGCTAGAGGGAGCTAGGGAGCCCTAGTTTATATAAGGCCAGACAGGGAAGTGCAAAGGAGACGGAGTCTAGTATCTGTAAGCTACAGTTGGAGATTAGACAATGTCTGAGACAAGTCCAGGCCTGAAGCCTGCTGTTCAGGAGAAGATTCCCTCCTGAATTCCCATATGCAGAAGCAGGAATATCTTAGACTAAGAGCCTGAGGAACCATTCAGAAGCTGAGAGAGACAGAGGTAAAGATCAGAAGAGTCAGAGGTACTAAGAAAGACAGAGGAGGTACTTATTTAAGCCATAATCAAGGATATAAAGCCAGACTTAGGTTAATGGGCCTTGGTGAAGAATTGCTACATTCCAGGATCAGACAGAGTTAGAGTGCAAGCTCCTTTGCTGCAAGTCCTGTGTTCAACACTCTGTAATTACCCTGCTGTACTGAATTGCCTGCATCGACCGAATTGCAAAATCGACTGTATGCTGAGGAACTGCATTTCCTTTATTGTCTCTGCTTGGAAAACCTACTAAAGTTTGAGTTCTGTTTTAATCCTACGTCTCCTCAAATTATTCCTGCATCCGCAAACGGCGTGCCACCGTTTACTTGGCACTGGCGTCACAAACTATTCCTTTCCTATACCTGCCCTTGCAGAGAGTCAGCTATACCAGGTTAGTGTATATTGCACTACATCACCCAGAAACACCTACTACACACAACTTGAGTACGCTGCACCTCTCTTTTGGCGTCACGAACAGGATACGCACGCTTTCTAGTGCAAGAAGCGTGAACTTTGTGCCTTATACCGTTGCCCTGTGACCAAAGTGACAATTTTCCTGTTTTATTCAAGTGGACTTTGTGGACTGAAAATCGTACCCAAAGTGTACCAAAAACCTCTAAAAAGCGCTGTGCAGTGTTGCGCTACCCAGAGGAAGAAAATCGCCGCATTGGAGTGTGGTTTTGTGGACTTTTTACAATCCTGCTTGCTGTCAGTGAATAGACAGCGTTTGTACCTAAAGATGGCCGCTGAGCTTGCTGAATTTACTGCTGCGTCACCTTCATCCCGAAAAGGCGGGAAAAATTGGCGCCTTTCAGAGGAAAAAGCGGGAAGAAGGTCAAGGGCAGGCGCCACGGCTTATCTGGACATTTGCATGTCTGCCAGCATGGACACCGCCTTCCATATACTGGAATACCTGGGGGGCGGCCTCCCAGTGCAGTGGGAGGAGCTGGCTACTCTAATTGACGCAACCCTGTCGCTCTCCTCAGAAGGATCGAGCATGCTGAAAAGTGAACAGAGCGTTGCTGCAATGTCCGCACCTGAAACTGCAAAGAGGTCTAATGTTGGTGTAGAGCCAGAGGAGGCTCCACCGGCCTACGCTCCGGGACCGGAGCAACCCGCCTGCCGCCCAAGGGAGAAAGAACCCGAGTCCTACTATGGCTCGTGGAGGGACTTTTTCCAACCATCTTTTAAATGGTCCTCCCTGATGGCGGAGATCCGAGAGGCCGCTATCAAGCGGAACACAAGGACTAAAATCGTCTATGAGGAACTCACCAAGACTATACATGAGAAGCATACGCACACCCAACCCCGCCTCGAAAGGAGAAAGGGAGTGGTGCTATCGTTTGACAAACCCCGTGGCTACGGGTTTATTCAGGACTATCTAACTGGCAGAGACCTCTATGTTAATCGAAGGTCTGTCAAAAGAGATTACCTCCCTTCGTACCAGCACAGCCTCCGCGAGGGAGAGGAAGTGGAGTACACCCCTGCCGAGGGCCTGCGAGGCCCTTATGCGACTGCTGTGACCCGTCCCAAGCGAGCACCTGAGGATTGGGAGGCAGAAGAAAGAGAAGACTACTCTGGCTGCGAGCGAGAACCGGAACGCTCTCCAGAGCCGGCCCATCACGCCTTTCAGGAGCGGAGCTCCTTCATTGGGCCAAACGTCTTCTGGCAGCCAACCGTGTTGGAAAAATGGGTGAGCCCCTATCCTTCCCCCGAGCTGCCTCGTCGGGAGAAGACAATATCTGAGCTGGAGCAGTTGAAAGGACTTAGTGCTACCTTCCAGAACATCCGGATGGGACGGAGACCAGACACATCGCCAGAACCTGCAGAGGCCGAGTCCGCGTCATCGGTGACTGTACCTGCGCCGGCGGCGCCAGCAGAGGACAGCGACTCCGACACAGAGAGCATCGGTGAGCAGATCGTCCGGCTGGAGGAGAAGTTGCGGGAGTTGCGCAAGACATACACCGCCAGGATCCAGACACCGCCGAGGAAGGATGAGGTAAGGGTGCCTGTCACCACCCGTAGACCGCCTTCTGTTGCCACCGCTCCGTCAGTGCCCCAGACCGGACCCGCGATTGCCGTAAACTGCTGCACCCAGAGCACCGGACCGCTTGCTGCGGCGGTGCCAAACCCGTCACACCCTGCAGTGATCATGCCAGGGCCGGCACGGTCCTTTAGAGGGTTCACCCCTAGGCCTATGGGGCCAATACCTATTAGGGGCCCCTTTACCTTACAGCTGCCCCCTGATACAGTTATGTGGGCCCATCCTCCTGTAGAGGACTACTACAGACGGTACTTGCCAGCGGAGCCAAGTGATTACAATATTTCACTGTGAATCAGCCTGCTAGGCCTTTGATTGATTTCATCAGAAGTGATGTTAACCCTTTCAGGACAGGAGTCCTATGTTTCTGGTCCTTTGTTGCGGCTGCCAGTTTGTCCACGGCTCAGTGGTAGGTGTTGACCACTGAAATAACAAAGCTAACAAGGCCACGTTTGTTTCCAGGATCTCCTGCCTGCTTTTGTTACCCCACGCCAAGTTGTGCCTGTTCCTTTGTTGCACCTTTTACCCTTCACCCCCTTTTCAGGTTGATCAGGGGTATTACAGCACTTTTCTTGCTGTCCGTTTGTTGTGCAACTTCATACTAAGGAACCGTGCCCGGAGACAGACTCAAAAGTACCTGAGCCTCTGAGATTCTTACTCTTTTAAAAGTATTGTGCCCAGAGATGGACTCCACCGCATGAGAGCCTCTGTGATTTAATAAGAAATAACCTGGGTACGGACTCATGTTTGTTATTTGAGCCTCCAAGAACTTTTATACCGTTTTCTACTGTTTTATCATGGACTTATTCACTGTCATGGACTATCCTGGATATAATGTTACGCTGTGCCAGGTCAGCGCCCCCGTTCCATTCATTATCCTGAGAGAAGAGAACGACGCCCCTTGTCACTACCCTTCACCTTTGCCAATTGGACCTGATGTAAATGTAAATGCAGAGGAATTACATGTATGTATGCCTGCATGTCTCTATTTTCTATTTCAGGTAGAGATTCCAGTTGGGCGACCCATGATGGAGTACGAGGTCGTACTCAGCTTAAAGCAGTGGGGTATGTAGTGTACGGGAACTGTAATACCCGTCACTACCAAAGTGTCACTTGGTGTGCTGTCGTCCCTCCTAATTATGGAGAAGTTGGTATATGTCAGTTTTATAAAATGTAATGTAATGTGTGTATTTCCCTGTTACTGAAACTTGCATGTCCAGGCCTGCAGGGGTGTCATTCCAGCTCTTAGTCGCTAGAGGGAGCTAGGGAGCCCTAGTTTATATAAGGCCAGACAGGGAAGTGCAAAGGAGACGGAGTCTAGTATCTGTAAGCTACAGTTGGAGATTAGACAATGTCTGAGACAAGTCCAGGCCTGAAGCCTGCTGTTCAGGAGAAGATTCCCTCCTGAATTCCCATATGCAGAAGCAGGAATATCTTAGACTAAGAGCCTGAGGAACCATTCAGAAGCTGAGAGAGACAGAGGTAAAGATCAGAAGAGTCAGAGGTACTAAGAAAGACAGAGGAGGTACTTATTTAAGCCATAATCAAGGATATAAAGCCAGACTTAGGTTAATGGGCCTTGGTGAAGAATTGCTACATTCCAGGATCAGACAGAGTTAGAGTGCAAGCTCCTTTGCTGCAAGTCCTGTGTTCAACACTCTGTAATTACCCTGCTGTACTGAATTGCCTGCATCGACCGAATTGCAAAATCGACTGTATGCTGAGGAACTGCATTTCCTTTATTGTCTCTGCTTGGAAAACCTACTAAAGTTTGAGTTCTGTTTTAATCCTACGTCTCCTCAAATTATTCCTGCATCCGCAAACGGCGTGCCACCGTTTACTTGGCACTGGCGTCACGAACTATTCCTTTCCTATACCTGCCCTTGCAGAGAGTCAGCTGTACCAGGTTAGTGTATATTGCACTACATCACCCAGAAACACCTACTGCGCACAACTTGAGTACGCTGCACAATAAAGGAATTCAAGAGGGGCCTGGATGTATTTCTGGAGCGTAATAATATTACAGGCTATAGCTACTAGAGAGGGGTCTTTAATCCAGGGAGTTATCCGATTGCCTGATTGGAGTCGGGAAGGAATTTTTTATTCCCCTTAAGTGGGGAAAATTGGCTTCTACCTCACAGGGTTTTTTTTTGCCTTCCTCTGGATCAACTTGCAGGATAACAGGCCGAACTGGATGGACAGAGGGCTTTTTTCGGCCTTATGTACTATGTTACTATGACAGAAAGCATAGTCAGCCTGGTTCTTTTAATAACTTGCTGCAGGCTTGAGAAATGCTGCGGTTTATTCCAACATTTGGACATCGTACTGGAGGCGTACTGTAACTTTGGTGGTATGGTTCCAGTACGATGAATTATTTAGACAAAAATTAGCAGTTCACCCATCTTTTAAGGTGGGATGTTAAGGATATAGGTTTATGGATTAATTTGATGTTACTGCAAAGAACGGCTCCACTTAGGCCCCTTTCACACAGGCGAGATTTCCGCGTGGGTGCAGTGCGTGAGGTGAACGCATTGCACCCGCACTGAATCCGGACCCATTAATTTCTATGTGGCTGTGCACATGAGCGGTGATTTTCACGCATCACTTGTGCGTTGCGTGAAAATCGCAGCATGCTCCTCTTTGTGCGTTTTCCATGCAACGCAGGCCCCATAGAAATGAATGGGGTTGCGCGAAAATCGCAAGCAAGTGTGGATGCGGTGCGATTTTCACGCACGGTTGCTAGGAGACGATCGCGATGGGGACCGGATCATTATTATTTTCCCTTATAACATGGTGGGGACCCACAAGAAGAAGGTCTCACGGTGGAGGAGGATGAGTGCAGCTCCCGGACACCCTAAGGGTATATTGGGAGTGTACTAGTGATGATGTGCTGAGTGGGGGTAGTAGTACTCACAGTTCAGTTGGGCTGGCGTGCAGTGGAAGGGAAGACAGCACTAAATCCTCCGGGGAACTCTCTATTACAGGGAACACCATCCAGATGTTGGTTGAGGTGTCCTTGATGGTAATTGGGTAACGCTTTGGGTACTTTGGCAGCTGGGCCCCTGTGTTTGTGACGCCAGCATCGTTAGGTGCAATGAGGAGATGAAATGGAATGATGAGAGAGGCAGTAGTTGAACCAAACAGGAACTTTACTTGTCAGTTTTGATCTTACATGAAGTTGGTAAAGATGATGCAGGCTCTGTGAGGTGCTGTATGTAGGTTCCAGCTCAACTTATGCAGGAGTGGTAAAGATATTCTACCTGGTTCCTGATCTTGCTCAGGCTTTTTAGTCTTGCAATACACTATGTACAGAATTATTAGGCAAATGAGTATTTTGACCACATCATCCTCTTTATGCATGTTGTCTTACTCCAAGCTGTATAGGCTCGAAAGCCTACTACCAATTAAGCATATTAGGTGATGTGCATCTCTGTAATGAGAAGGGGTGTGGTCTAATGACATCAACACCCTATATCAGGTGTGCATAATTATTAGGCAACTTCCTTTCCTTTGGCAAAATGGGTCAAAAGAAGGACTTGACAGGCTCAGAAAAGTCAAAAATAGTGAGATATCTTGCAGAGGGATGCAGCACTCTTAAAATTGCAAAGCTTCTGAAGCGCGATCATCGAACAATCAAGCGTTTCATTCAAAATAGTCAACAGGGTCGCAAGAAGCGTGTGGAAAAACCAAGGCGCAAAATAACTGCCCATGAACTGAGAAAAGTCAAGCGTGCAGCTGCCAAGATGCCACTTGCCACCAGTTTGGCCATATTTCAGAGCTGCAACATCACTGGAGTGCCCAAAAGCACAAGGTGTGCAATACTCAGAGACATGGCCAAGGTAAGAAAGGCTGAAAGACGACCACCACTGAACAAGACACACAAGCTGAAACGTCAAGACTGGGCCAAGAAATATCTCAAGACTGATTTTTCTAAGGTTTTATGGACTGATGAAATGAGAGTGAGTCTTGATGGGCCAGATGGATGGGCCCGTGGCTGGATTGGTAAAGGGCAGAGAGCTTCAGTCCGACTCAGACGCCAGCAAGGTGGAGGTGGAGTACTGGTTTGGGCTGGTATCATCAAAGATGAGCTTGTGGGGCCTTTTGGGTTGAGGATGGAGTCAAGCTCAACTCCCAGTCCTACTGCCAGTTTCTGGAAGACACCTTCTTCAAGCAGTGGTACAGGAAGAAGTCTGCATCCTTTAAGAAAAACATGATTTTCATGCAGGACAATGCTCCATCACACGCGTCCAAGTACTCCACAGCGTGGCTAGCAAGAAAGGGTATAAAAGAAGAAAATCTAATGACATGGCCTCCTTGTTCACCTGATCTGAACCCCATTGAGAACCTGTGGTCCATCATCAAATGTGAGATTTACAAGGAGGGAAAACAGTACACCTCTCTGAACAGTGTCTGGGAGGCTGTGGTTGCTGCTGCACGCAATGTTGATGGTGAACAGATCAAAACACTGACAGAATCCATGGATGGCAGGCTTTTGAGTGTCCTTGCAAAGAAAGGTGGCTATATTGGTCACTGATTTGTTTTTGTTTTGTTTTTGAATGTCAGAAATGTATATTTGTGAATGTTGAGATGTTATATTGGTTTCACTGGTAAAAATAAATAATTGAAATGGGTATATATTTGTTTTTTGTTAAGTTGCCTAATAATTATGCACAGTAATAGTCACCTGCACACACAGATATCCCCCTAAAATAGCTAAAACTAAAAACAAACTAAAAACTACTTCCAAAAATATTTAGCTTTGATATTAATGAGTTTTTTGGGTTCATTGAGAACATGGTTGTTGTTCAATAATAAAATTAATCCTCAAAAATACAACTTGCCTAATAATTCTGCACTCCCTGTAATATGGATCCTCTGGTACGAATAGTATACAACCCGAGGGTGGTCTCCCTCATGGCAGGCAAACTCTCTGCTCCATTCCTTGAAAAGGTTGTCTTAACTATAGTCCATAAAGGAATGATAACTCACAACTTTGTACTTAGTTGTCAGGCTGTGTCCAGGTGCTTTTAGGCTTCTCTCGGTCACTTGGTGCTGTGGAGTCCACAAGCTGGGACTGCTCTAATCTCCACAAGTTCAGGTAGATTCACTCCTGGGGCAAGGCCCAGGAGAACAGAGACAAGTCTGTCTCCCAGACTCTTCACTCCTCCTCTCCTATCTAACTTCCTATGGCTGACCAATATATATATGATGCTATAGTGACCTCTAGTGTTGGTAGTGTGTAATGCATTTTAACAGCCTGTGATAGGAATTTAGCAGCATTTACAAAGGAAATTACAGTGATTTATGCAAGATGACATGAAAGGGCATATGGCAATTTGGAGTGGCCCTTACACACAAGAGGAGCTGCCACTGGAAGAGGAGGAGGATGAGGAGCAGCCTATGTTACTATCATATATATATATACTTTTATATGTTTAATAAATGATGTTATTGAATTTTAATTGTACTATGAAAGTGCTCTATTAACCCTATGCTGAACCACATCAATCTACTCATTGTAGTACACAGAATTGCTGGTAAGTGAGAGTGCCAGTCTTCGTAAATTTTTCATTTTTCTAATCTTATATTGGGCAATCAGTTAGATGTGAGCACCCACGAATGTCTACCTTGTAGACAAGATGAGTCATCTGTAATTTAAGGTTGAATATCTGATTGGTAGGGGTCTGAACCTAAGCTGTTTGAAGAGGCTGGGGTGCTCAGGTCAGCTCTCTGGCCAAGCACAGCGCCATACATTGAGTAGTAGTTGTGCATGGTATTGCAGATCCATTCAATACAATGGGACTGGGATGTCATTGGCCTAAGAAGAGGCAACAGCGTTTACAGCCTCTTCAATCAGCTGATTGCGGGGTTTTGGGAGTCGGAAACCCACTGATCAAATATTGATGACCTATCCTATACATAGGCCATCAATATCAAAATCTTTGACAAGAGACACCATTATAGGAAAGGGAATATCTCACCTCTGGAGCGTTTTTTTTTGTTAGCAGAAAGTAAACTCTATTTTTATGTTGAATTACATTAATATAATATTTAATGCTGGCACATCCCCTTTAATCTGCAACTATAAACTGTGTCTTCTTATCACTTGTTAATTTGTCAAAGTTTGTAAAAACTATTTGAACCATAACTTAGAGAGTCATCACAATGCACAGAAATGTAGCTACTACGGTTGAGCGAACCCGAACTTCAGGATTTTTGGACCCCGGACCCGAACATTTCCGTAAAAGTTCGGGTTCGGTGGTTTCTTGGCGCTTTTTGAAAGGCTGCACAGCAGCCAATCAACAAGCGTCATACTACTTGCCCCAAGAGGCCATCACAGCCATGCCTACTAATGGCATGGCTGTGATTGGCCAGAGCAGCATGTGACCCAGGCTCTATATAAGCTGGAGTCACGTAGCGCTGCACGTCACTCTGCTGTTACAAGTGTAGGGAGAGGATGCTGCTGGACTTGTGATTTCAGGGAGAGAATAGGAGAGAATCTAACTCAGCGATCTACAGAGAAATAGTTGTGTGGGTGCAGGGCACTATCGTTTTACCCTGCCCTGAGGCCATTGACCAAAAATAATAACTTTTAGAATTCTGTTAGTTAGGTGGGTGGTGGCTGCTGCGGCCATTTTATGCAAGCTCAGTGCACCAGCACTGCATCTGAGCTTTTGGGACATTGCAAATCACCATTTTTCATTTTTTTTAGGCAAACTACAACATCTGTATTAGTCAGTGTGCAATTTAATGGTGGAAATACACCCATCATTTTCTGTGGTTTTAAAAACACACTATTTTTTTTTTTTAAAACTGTATTTTCCAGATCTGCAAGTGTTAAATTCAAGTTTAATACTGTATATACAGCTTTCATATTCTGTTAGCAAAAAAAGACTTTTTTGGCAATCTACAACATCTGTATTAAGGTACTTTCACACTAGCGTTTTTCTTTTCCGGCGCTGAGTTCCGTCCTAGGGGCTCGAATCCGGAAAAGAACTGATCAGTTTTATCGTAATGCATTCTGAATGGGGAGTAATCCGTTCAGGATGCATCAGGATGTCTTCAGTTCAGTCTTTTTGACTGATCAGGCTTTTCAGAAAACCGTAGCATGTTGTATTTTTACCTACGGCCAAAAATCCTGAACACTTTGACTGAACGCCGGATCCGGTCTTTTTCCCATTGACTTGCATTAACGCCGGATCCGGCGCCGTGTGTTCAGTCAAACCGGATCCGGCTTTTGCATGTTAAACCCAATTCTTTTTAAAAAAAAAGTTAAAGTCCATAAATGGCGGATCTGTTTTTTCCAATGCATTTTTTCATTGTGATCAAAATCCTGATCAGGATTCAAATGTAATCCATTTTCCCACGTTTTTCCGGATCCGGCGGGCAGTTCCGCTGTCGGAATTGAACGCCGGATTTAAACAACGCTAATGTGAGTGTGCAATTTAAGGTAGAAATACAACCATCATTTGCTGGGGTTTGAAAAACACACTCTTTTGACAAAAAACACTATTTTCAGGCCTTGCAGCATCAGCACGTGTGAAATTACAGGCTTATATACTGCTGTCAAATTCAGTTATTAAACAAACACTCATTTGGGCACAAAAAATTTAGTTGGCAGCCTTTAATGTAGATGTCATTGTGAGATACACCCTTAATACATTTGGGTTACATTCAGAGATTTTAAATACCGCCATTTGGTGCACCAATATTGAATTCAGGTCTACACTGGTTCAGGCCCTGTGAGATACCACCTCTACATACAGGGGTTTGAATTAGGCATTTGAAATACAGCCATTTGGGGCAAAAAAATATTTTATTGAGGTCTAGTCTGGTTCAGGCCGTGTGAGATACACCCTTTACATACTGTCGTTCTATTCTACTATTAATTAAACACCCATTTAGGGCAAGATCCTAAATTTAAAAAATATGAGGAGAGCGTCAAATAAGGGACGTGGCCCAGGTCGTGGTGCTGCTGGTGGAGCTCCTGTTGCAGGGAGAGGACGTGGTCGATCTGTGCCAGCTACACCCACAAGTGAAACCCCTTCCTCAGGTGCGAGTAGGCGACAAAACCTGCAGCGATATTTGGTCGGGCCTAATGCTGCTCTACAAATGGTAAAGCCTAAACAAGTACAGGCGATAATAGATTGGGTTGCTGACAGTGGATCCAGTTCCTTCACATTGTCTCCCACCCAGTCTCCTGCTGAAAGACCACAGTTGGCACCTGCAGCCGATGTCCATCAGTCTTTCACCTCACCCCCTTGCAAATAAGCCAAGCAGTCTGAGCCCCAAGTCATGCAGCAGTCTCTTCTGCTTTTTGATGACTCTGTTAGCAGGGTTTCCCAGGGCCATCCACCTAGCCCTGCCCCAGAATTGGAAGAGATTGAGTGCACCGATGCCCAACCACTTATTTTTCAAGATGAGTACATGGGAGGACCATCGCAGCACGTCTCGGATGATGACGAAACACAGGTGCCAACTGCTGGGGCTTTCGAAAGTGTGCAGACCGACAAGGAAGTCAGGGGTGAAGACTGGGTGGAAGATGATGTGGAGGACGATGAAGTCCTCGACCCCACATGGAATCAAGGTCATGCGAGTGACCGATGTAGTTCGGAGGAAGAGGCGGTGGTCGCACAGAGCCACCAGCACAGCAGAAGAAGGAGCAGGGTGCAAAAGCGGAGCGGCCGTCCTCTAGACAGTACGCCTCCTACTGCCCACTGCAGCAAGGGACCGAGCACACCGAAGCCAGCTCCAAAGAGTTCCCTGGCGTGGCAGTTCTTCAGACAATGTGCTGGCGACAAGACACGAGTGGTTTGCACGCTGTGCAATCAGAGCCTGAAGCGAGGCATAAACATTCTCAACCTAAGCACAACCTGCATGACCAGGCATCTAAGTGCAAAGCACGAGCTGCAGCAGAGTAGACACCTCAAAAACCAAGAAAGGTCTCTGGCTCCTCCTGCTTCCTCTTCTGCTGCAGTCTCGGCCTCTTCATCCACCTCTGGAGTGACAGTGCCACCTGGCACCCCACAAACAGAGGATCTGCCAGCAACACCAACACCTGGGTCACCAAGCATCTCCACAATGTCACACGGAAGCGTTCAGCTCTCCATCTCCCAAACGCTGGAGAGGAAGAGGAAGTACCCCCCTACCCACCCGCGATCCCTAGCCCTGAATGCCAGCATTTCTAAATTACTTGCCTTTGAAATGCTGTCATTCTGTCTGATGGAGACGGATAGTTTTAAAGGCCTTATGGCGGTGGCTGTCCCACAGTACGTCATGCACAGCTGCCACTACTTTTCAAGGCGAGCCATCCCTTCCCTTCACAACCAAGTAGGGGACAAAATCAGGTGTGCACTGCGCAACGCCATCTGTGGCAAGGTGCACCTGACTATGGATACGTGGACCAGTAAGCACGGTCAGGGCCGTTATATCTCCATAACAGCACACTGGGTAAATGCAGTGGCGGCTGGGCCTGAGGCGGATAGCAGTTTGGCGCATGTCCTTCCACCACCGAGGATTGCAGGGCGCTTCAGTTTGCCTCTAGTTGCTTCCTCCTCCTACTCTGCTTCCTCATCCTCTACCGCCTCCTCATCCGGTCAGCGTAACACCTTCCCCACCAACTTCAGCACAGCCAGGGGTAAACGACAGCAGGCAGTTTTAAAACGTATCTGTTTGGGGGACAAACCCCACACCGCGCAGGAGCTGTGGACGGGCCTTGAACAACAGACCGAGTGGTTTGTGCCTGTCAGCCTCAAGCCCGGCCTGGTTGGTGTGCGATAATGGGCGAAATCTCGTAGCAGTTCTGGGACTAGCCGGTTTGACGCACATTCCTTGCCTGGCGCATCTGCTGAATTTGGTGGTGCAGAGATTCCTTAAAAATTAACCCTATATGTCAGAGCTGCTGCATAAAGTGCGGGCCGTCTGTGCTCGCTTTCGGCGTTCTCACCCTGCTACTGCTCGCCTGTCAGCGCTGCAGCGTAACTTCGGCCTTCCCGCTCACCGCCTCATATGCGACGTGCCCACAAGGTGGAACTTCACCTTGCACATGCTGGCCAGACTGTGCGAGCAGCAGCAGGCGATAGTGGAGTTTCAGCTGCAGCACGCACGGGTGAGTCGCTCGGCGGAACAGCACCACTTCACCACCAATGACTGGGCCTCCATGCGGGACCTGTGTGCCGTGTTGCGCTGTTTCGAGTACTCCACCAACATGGCCAGTGCCGATAACGCCTTTCTCAGCGTTACTATCCCACTTCTATGCCTCCTTGAAAAAACGCTCCTGGCGATGATGGAAGAGGATGTGGCACAAGAGGAGGAGGAGGAAGAGGGATCATTTCGTAGGGTTTCCGGTTTCCCAAGTGGCTCCGAGGGTGGGTTCCTGCACCCACAAACAAAAGGTACACAATTGTCCAGCCAGGGCACAGTTCTGGAGGATGACAAGGTGGAGGATGAGGAGGAGGAGATGCAGGAGGAGGAACCCAGACCAGCTCATGGCCATCACTGGTGCGTGGATGGGGGGATACAGAGGACACAGACGATACAACTCCCACAGAGGACAGCTTTTCGTTGCCTCTGGGAAGCCTGGCACACATGAGCGATTACATGCTGCAGTGTCTCCGCAACGACCGCCGAGTTGCCCACAATCTAACTTGTGCTGATTACTGGGTGGCCACGCTGCTGGATCCCCGTTACAAGGACAATGTAGCTTGCCCTTTACGCCTTGAAGGTGCTGGCCTGCCCTGCAGCCAGTGTATTGTCTGAAAGTGTATTTAGCACGGCAGGGAGCGTCATCACAGACAAGCGCAGCCGCCTGTCCACAGCCAACGTGGACAAGCTCACGTTCATTAAAATGAACCAGGCCTGGATCCCACAAGACTTGTCTGTACCTTGTGCAGAATAGACATTTATACCACCATCAAACATACATTCTTGTACTCAAGTCAAGTGCAATGATTCTTTGTTTTCTTTTTTTTTATTTGTCCCAATATTTTGGGGGCTACCTACCCCAATAAAAAAAAAAAAAAAAAAAACATTGTTGGCTACCTCCTCCTCCTCCATTGCTGCCTCCACCTACAACACCACATTCACCGCCTCCTCAACCTCCGACTCCATATTCACCTCCTCCTCTGAGTTGCAGGTTAATAATTAGTAATTTTTAGTTATTTTATTTAAAGTTATTTCCCTATCCACATTTGTTTGCAGAGCAGTTGCCATGCTCTTAAGCACATTTTACTGCCTTTTACATCCCTCTAGCCTTTTCAAGGACTATTTTAGAGTTATTTTAATGCAAAAAAGTGCCAATTTTAGTGCCCTAAATTGAAAAAATTCTTATTTTCAATTGTCGGGTGACATTTTACCATTTTTGGCGTATACAAGCCCCTTCTGTGCCTGGGTGACTTGGGCCTAAATCTCTCAAAATCCTCTGTTCTATTGCTGGGTGACAAGATTAGGGTTGCCACCTTTTTTTCAGGCCAAACCCGAACACTTTAGCACCTCGCGGCAATTTTTTGGTAAATTCACTTTTTTCTAGGCAGCGTACCTTCCAGACCAATCAGGAGGCCGGGGCGCGAGTCATGACATACTGACCAGCTTGCTGATTGGTTAGGAAGCCAGGCTGCCTAGCAACAAGTGAAGCAGGCTTCCTAGCCGATCAGGAAGCCAGAAGGCGGATGATAACCTACCTCCTGGTGTAACAATCCTACAGGCTCACTTGAGTCAGAGGACCACTGGCTGGAGGTAGGAGTGGAGCACAGTGGCAAGGACCGCAGGCAGGTAGTAGGTAGGGACAAGCAGAAGAGTAGTCGGTAGGCAGGCGGTGGGTCAGGGCAGGCGGCAGTAAGCGTGGTCAGACAATCCGGATGGCAATGGTGGTAGCAGTTCAGTAGGTAGGGACAAGCAGAAGAGTAGTCGGTAGGCAATTCCTGGTCAGCAGTGGACTTTCAGTAGTAGCAGGAGCAACAGATGAGGAGAAGCTTGATCAAGGCTCAGGAGCTCAATAATCAGCAAGCTAGAGTGCAAGGGGCTGGACTTATATAGGGAAGTACCAGGTGTGGGGAATCAAGGGTGATGAGCAAGGCTTGGCAAGACTGAGGTTACATAATAGGTTTCAGGGAGTAATGTCCAGAGAGGATTGTAGCCTAGTAAGCAGGGCTACCGCCTGGGATGTGGCTGGTCACAGGTTCGAATCCCGACAGTACTCCCCCCCTTCAAGGTGACCTCCGGGCACCGCAGGGGCAGGCTTACCGGGGTGCTGTTGGTGGAACTCTTTTACCAGTCTGGGGGCGTGGACATTTTCTTCTGGCTCCCAGGAGTTATCCTCGGGAGGGTAACCCTCTCACCCAATTAGGTATTGTAGTCTTCCCCGGTGGATCCTGGAGTCGAGGATCTTTGCGACAACGTATTCTTCTTCACCCTGTACCCTCACGGGTGGTGGAGGGGGCGAGTGGCGGCCTGTGAAGGTGTTCTCCACGTATGGCTTGAGGAGTGAGCAATGGAAGACAGGGTGCACCCTAATGGAGTCAGGAAGGTCGAGCCGGAACGTGACCTCGTTGATTTGTGCGGTGATCCGAAACGGACCCATGTATCTTTGGGCCAACTTTTTGGAGGGGACCTTCAATCTGAGGTTCCTGGTGGACAGCCACACCTTGTCTCCCACATGGAAGCCCGGGGTGGGTTTGCGACGTCTGTCTGCTCCCTGTTTAAAACGCCTCTGGGCGAGCTGGAGGTTGTCTATAATGTTCTTTTGTGCCTCCTGTAGGGTTGTTAGGCGTTCGGCCACTGCTGGGAGGGTGGAGGCGACGGGCAGGTGGGGAATGAACACCGGGTGCGAGCCTGTGTTAGCAAAGAAGGGGCTGTGCTTGGTTGAGCTATGCTCAGCATTGTTGTAGGCGAACTCGGCCGTGGGGGGATGGTCAAGCCAGTCATCCTGCAGGTGGGAGCTGAAACAGCGTAGGTACTGCTCTAGGGTCTGATTAGTTCTCTCAGTCTGCCCGTTTGACTGAGAGTGGAAAGCGGAGGATAGGTTCACTTTAACCCCGAGCGCCAGGCAGAAGTTCTTCCAGAACTTTGAGGCAAATTGTACGCCTCGGTCGGAGACCACGTCGTTCGGGATCCCATGCAGCCTGAAGACCTCTCTGAGAATTAGATCGGCCATCTGTTTGGCGGTGGGTATGCCTTTGTAGGGGATGAAATGGGCCATCTTGATGAGACGGTCGACCACGACCAGGATAGTGTTCATCCCTTTTGAAGGAGGAAGGTCTACCACAAAGTCCATGGAGATCGAGCCCCAGGGGCGGGAGGGAATAGGGAGGGGTTGTAACAGACCCACGGGGGAGGAACGAGGAGTCTTATTGCGGGCACAGACCGCGCACGAGGAGATGTACCTCTTGATGTCCTCCTTGTATGTTGGCCACCAGAAGGAGCGGGAGAGAAGCTCCTGGGTCTTTCTTGTGCCAAAATGGCCGGCCAGCTTGGAGTCATGGTTGAGTTTGAGCACTTCGAGCCGTGCGATTTCTGGTACATATAGTTGTAGGTCCTGATGAAACCAATGACTGTTCTTAAACGTAAGGCTGACATTCCCTGTGGGGTGGGCGAGGAAGGGGTCATTTTCGTATCCTTCTTTGATTGTGCCCAGGAGTTCTTTAGAGTAGGTGGCCCCTACGACCCTTCTCTCGGGTAAGATGTTATTTTGGCCCTTGTTACTCTGTGAGGGCTCGGAAAACATTCTGGAGAGGGCGTCAGCCTTGCCGTTTTTTGATCCAGGGCGATAGGTGATGAGATAGTTGAAGCGGGAAAAGAATAGGCTCCATCTGGCCTGTCTGGCTGAGAGTCTCTTAGCGCTGCGGATGAACTCGAGGTTCTTTTGGTCAGTTAGTACGATTATGGGGTTGGTGGCTCCCTCCAGCAGGTGTCTCCACTCGGAGAAGGCATCCTTGATCGCCAGTAGTTCTTTGTTCCCGATGTCATAGTTCTTCTCGGAGGGGGACATCTGGCGGGAGAAATATGCGCACGGATGTAATAGCATCCTCTCCCCTGTCCGTTGTGACAAAACTGCCCCCACCGCAGAGTCTGATGCATCCACTTCGACTGTAAATGGGAGCTCGGGGTTCGGGTGGATTAGGATTGGGGCAGAAGTGAAGAGGAGTTTCAACTTGGTGAAGGCCTCCTGGGCCTCGGGTGTCCAGGAGAAGGGGACTGCCTTCTTGGTGAGTTGGGTGATTGGTGCTATGACCTTGGAGAAGTTCCGGATAAACTTCCGATAGAAGTTGGCGAAGCCAATGAATCTTTGTATCTCCTTCTCATTTTTCGGAACGGGCCAGTTCATCACAGCTTGGACCTTCCCCGGGTCCATACTTAGGCCCTCTGGGGAGATGATGTATCCGAGGAACTGAGTGGTGGTTCGCTCAAACTCGCATTTCTCTAGCTTGATATAGAGAGAGTTCTGTCTGAGTCTCTGCAGTACCCTGCGGACGTGTTCGCGGTGCTGCTCGAGGTCTTCAGAGAAGATCAAGATGTCGTCCAGGTAAACAACTACAAACAGATCCAGCATGTCCCTGAGGACGTCGTTAATGAAGTGCTGGAAGGTGGCGGGAGCATTGCAGAGTCCGAAAGGCATGACCAGGTACTCGAAATGACCATAACGTGTCCGGAAGGCGGTCTTCCATTCGTCCCCAGGGCGGATTCGGACGAGGTTGTAGGCCCCTCGAAGGTCGAGTTTGGTGAAGATCTTCGCTTCCCGGAGTCTCTCAAGGAGTTCGGAAATCAGTGGGAGCGGGTACCGTTTTTTTACGGTTATGTCACTAAGCTTTCTGTAGTCTATGCAGGGACGCAGGGAGGAGTCTTTTTTCTCTACGAAGAAAAAGGGGGCTCCCGCGGGGGAGGTGGAGGGCCGGATGAACCCCTTCCTCAGGTCCTCGTCCAGGTACTCTTTCAGAGCCTTGAGTTCAGGCTCTGAGAGGGAGTAGATACTGCCAAAGGGTATTTCGGCCCCTGGCAACAGTTCTATAGGGCAGTCGTAGGGTCGGTGTGGTGGCAGCTTGTCTGCGTTTTTCTTGTCGCAGACATCCTGGAACTCGCGGTATTGAGGGGGTAGCAGATCCTTGACGGATAGTTTTGAGATGGTGGTGTCTTCGGGTGGAAGGACGGGTTTGTGGGAGCAATTTAGCGTGCAGAACTCAGATGGGAATCGTATGCAGCGGGTTTCCCAGTCCACCGAGGGGTTGTGGGTGGCCAACCATGGGATGCCCAAGATCACTGGGAACTTCGGGGAGGCGATCAGAGAGAAGTGGATCTTTTCACGGTGATCTGGTTCTATGAGGAGTTGTAGTTCGGTGGTCTCGTGAGTGGCCGGCCCCGAGGAGAGTGGGGATCCGTCGACGGTTTCCAGGTCAACGGGGGCTGCCTTGATTGTCAGTGGAATGTTCTTTTCGCGGGCGAAGGTTAGGTCCATGAAGTTGCCTCCCCCCCCGGAGTCTAACATCGCTGAACAGGGGAATTGTCGCCCCTCAATGTCGATGAGGATGGGGACGATGAAGTGGGATCCATGAGCCGCCGTGTTGTTATTTTCAGGGGCTGCTGGCGGGGTTGGAGTCTGTGGTTGCTCCTTTAGCTCTGTGACGGCAATAGTCTTTCGGATCTTATGAGGACATTTGATGGCAAAATGACCCGGCTCCCCACAGTAGAGGCAGAGGTTTTCGGCCAGCCTTCTCTCCTTCTCAGCTGTGGATAGAGACCTACGTAGAGCGTCGACCTGCATAGGTTCAGTTACTGACTGGGGGTCGCACTGGGCGGTGGAAGAGAAGGAGTAAGTGGGTCTGTGGTCCGAGGACCAGAGTCTTTCTTTCTTCCTCTCGGAGAGTCTTTGATCTATCCGGATGCATAACTGAATGAAGTCATCCAGATCGTCCGGGGCCTCAACTCTGGCGAGTTCGTCCTTTATTAATTCTGACAGGCCTCGCCGGAATTGGCTTCTCTGTGCCGCTGGGTTCCAGGTGGTGTCCGTGACCCAACGGCGAAACTCGGCGGTGTATTCGGCGACGGAGCGTCTCCCTTGCCGCAGACCATGTAGTCACACCTCGGCTGTCGCACAGTGGTTGGGGTCATCGAAGACTTGGCTCATGGCGGTGATGAAGTTGTTTAGGTTGTCCAGGAGCTGACTGTTAGTCTCCACGTATGGTGATGCCCATGCTAATGCTTCATCCGTCAGGAGATTGACCACGAATAGCACCTTCTTTTTCTCGGTGGTGAAGGGGGCCGGGTACATCTGAAAATAGATGCGGCATTGGTTTAGAAACCCCCGATACTGGCGTCTGTCGCCGCTGAATCTTGATGGGAGTGGCATGCGGGTGTCTGCGGGCGTGCCGCGGACGTCCAGGAGTTGCCTCTGTAGTTCAATAATCTCCCTCTGTTGGCTTTGGACTATGCCTTGGAGCTGGGCAAATTTCTCCTGATATGTAGTACCAAATTCTTGAAGTTCGGAGACCTGCTTACGCAGAGTGGCCATTGCGGACTCCATAGTGGGGCTGATTATTCTGTAACAATCCTACAGGCTCACTTGAGTCAGAGGACCGCTGGCTGGAGGTAGGAGTGGAGCCCAGTGGCAAGGACCGCAGGCAGGTAGTAGGTAGGGACAAGCAGAAGAGTAGTCGGTAGGCAGGCGGTGGGTCAGGGCAGGCGGCAGTAAGCGTGGTCAGACAATCCGGATGGCAACGGTGGTAGCAGTTCAGTAGGTAGGGACAAGCAGAAGAGTAGTCGGTAGGCAATTCCTGGTCAGCAGTGGACTTTCAGTAGTAGCAGGAGCAGCAGATGAGGAGAAGCTTGATCAAGGCTCAGGAGCTCAATAATCAGCAAGCTAGAGTGCAAGGGGCTGGACTTATATAGGGAAGTACCAGGTGTGGGGAATCAAGGGTGATGAGCAAGGCTTGGCAAGACTGAGGTTACATAATAGGTTTCAGGGAGTAATGTCCAGAGAGGATGGTAGCCTAGTAAGCAGGGCTACCGCCTGGGATGTGGCTGGTCACAGGTTCAAATCCCGACAGCTGGCTTCCTGATTGGAAAGAAAGCCGGCTGTACACACAGTGTGGTCCTCAGAGTGCCTGATGAAGGGCGATTATTAAGCCTGAAACGTTGCAACTGACATACCACCTATACCGGCTGAAATAACATGAAATAAAATCATCACTTATCACAACTTAAGGAGTGCTGTCTAAATATTTGTGACACTTACAGTTCTGGAGGTGGAGCTTTAGAACACAACCTGGACGTGCACCCACCCTTGCCATTCTGCGAATAGTGTGCTGTGGCCTACTTACCTGTAAAGATATGAAATCTGGATGTCTGTATTGGACGATATGTATTATATTGCACATAAAAGATGCCCCCACAAAACATGTCACTGGTTACCTGGGGGATTTCTTTATAGGGGCATGTTTTATGTGCAATACTAACAAGTGCCGCCTGAACCCCCCCCCCCCCCCTTCCCTTCCAATTAATATTTTTTATTAAACACTGTCTTCAAATGTTTCAAATACCTTTTTTTACTGACTGTCTCCCTCCCAGACGAAAAGAAGAAGAAAGTACTGACTGCTGCTGGGCTGGGGTGGAGCAGCTCCACGTGCAGGCAGCTGCCAGGGAATGATTTCTCCTCTCCCTCCCCCTCTGATGTCACTTCCTCTACTCACTAGCAGTCTGCAGAGAGCAGGAGAGGGAGGGAGGACGAAGAGGAGTGTCTGAAGACAGCGCCGCCCGCCCTGCTAGCAATCACAGCCTATGAGCATGTGAAGCTTTACGATCGTGCCCGCCTGATCTGAATTGATGCTTCCACACTAGCTTGCAGCTCCAGCCTCCAGCGAAGAGGTCACCACTGAATCCGACCTATTCCTGCACAGTCACAGCGGCTCAGCTGATCGCCGCGCCGGCAGTGAGTGACAGGCTCAGCTGACGTCCGCTGCTGACACCTGTCCTCATCGCCGCCGGCACCGCTGACTGACTGACACTCACCGCCGGCTGTCAGGGGAGGGCCGGCTAGCGTAGAAGTCCCTGCAGTTTGAAATGAATCTTCCTGTGCCCGGGTCTGAGAAAGGCTTGTACCTGGGCACAGGATTACAAACCCGGACTGGCAACCCTAGACAAGATCCCCCTTTTGCCGTGAATGAACCCCTGCTGTGCCTGGGTGACAGGGGCCTAAATCTCTCAAAATCGTCTGTTCTATTGCTGGGTGACATGAACCCCCTTTTGCCGTGAATGAAGTTTGAACCCCTGCTGTGCCTGGGTGACAGTGCAGCCAGCCAGTAGCGCAGGGGCAACACGTGAGATGCACGGTGGACCGATGAGGGGCCAAACAATAACACAGTTCATCAGTTTACTCACGGTTAGCAGAAAGCCTCCCTGGGCTGGCAGCACAGTGTTGAGGTGGACAGCACGAAATCCTCCGGAGCACGCTCTGTGGTAGGGAGCATCAGCCAAGATGGTGGTTGAGGTGCCCTTGATGTTAGGGGTGCTTAGGGTGCTTGTTGCGGCTGAGTCCCTTGATGGTTTTTGTCATGACGGCAGTACCGTTAATGGTGGTACAACCAATAGTAATAATAATGAGGTAGACAGTGGTAAGATGCAACTCACAACTTTTACTGTTGATGACTTTGGTTGCAGCAGTACAAAAATGCAGTCTCTTGATGGTAACAGAGTAGGTCTGCAAATCCACTGTTTCTAGGCTTTTTAGGCTTGACTTGGAGCTTAGCCAAATATTCTCTATATCAGTGTAATTTGGTGAGGTGGCCGGAGGCTATGGTATCCTTCACCTGAATATCCCAAAGGTCTTTGATGCCTGACTTGTGGCTTTTATCCTTTGGATAGATAAGTCCTTATTCCTTGTCCCTTTTTAGACTAAACTTTAATCAGAGCAGAAGTGCTAGATCTGCACTCTCTCACTCTCAGCATCAGTCTACTACTCACTGATCTCCACACTGATCTCAACTGAACTCAACACTGTCCTGTCTCCTATCCCTTACTAGGCCTGACCTAGGTATATATATAGGACCTAAGCTATATCCCCATCTAGTGGTTGGATGTATAAATTACACCTAATCTGCCTGGTAACAAGTTTTTGCAGATACATTAATACAAAGTACCACAATACAGCATAATACAATTGTTAAGACAAAAAGTGCTTTTAAAGGGATTCTGTCACCAGGTTTCACCCCCTCCAGATAAAAAATATGGTTATGTTCAGGGAGCTTTCACGATTCCTAATGTGGTCTTATAAATGTAATCTGTAGGCTCATTTTGCTAAAAAAAACGCTATTACTAACCTGTCATTCAACAAAATAAGGTGCCCAAGGGGATGTAAATGGATCCAAGCTGCCGCCCGCACCCGCCGCCGTTCGTGCCCAGCTCCGCCTTTCCCGACCTCAGCGCCGCCTCATAATCCTGTGTGACGCCTCCGGCTCTCCCTCCCTCCCCCCTCCTTCTGCTCTAACATCTCGCGCGTGCGCACAGGGCGCTGCCAGTGTGCAGGTCATCGAGAGGTTGAGCGAAGTGCCGGCGCATGCGCACTTCGCTCTATGAAGCCGAACGGAGAAGTCCGCACGGGCGCATCAGGCAGAGCCCTGTGCACACGCGCGAGATGTTAGAGCAGAAGGAGGGGGGAGGGAGGGAGAGCCGGAGGCGTCACACAGGATCATGAGGGGCGCTGAGGTCGGGAAAGGCGGAGCTGGGCACGAACGGCGGCGGGTGCGGGCGGCAGCTTCAGTCCATTTACATCCCCTTGGGCACCTTATTTTGTTGAATGACAGGTTAGTAATAGCGTTTTTTTTAGCAAAATGAGCCTACAGATTACATTTATAAGACCACATTAGGAATCGTGAAAGCTCCCTGAACATAACCATATTTTTATCTGGAGGGGGTGAAACCTGGTGACAGAATCCCTTTAAGCAGTGCCCACACACACGTAGTGGGACGCTGCAACAGGGGCCTAAATCTCTCATAATCGTCTGTTCTATTGCTGGGTGACATGAACCCCCTTTTGCCGTGAATGAACCCCTACTGTGCCTGGGTGACAGGGGCCTAAATCTCTCATAATCGTCTGTTCTATTGCTGGGTGACATGAACCCCCTTTTGCCATGAATGAACCCCTGCTGTGCCTGGGTGACAGGGGCCTAAATCTCTCAAAATCCTCTGTTGTATTGCTGGGTGACAAGAACCAGGGCCGTCTATAATATTGATTGGACCCTGGGCAAAAATTTACTTGGGCCCCCTGGATCCTGCCTTCCCACACCTTAGCAGGCAATCACGGCCTCCACCACAACACACACACAAAAAATCCACACACCTGGTAGAGTCCAGTGAATGACTGTAAATACTTCCAGTTCTGAAGACTCCAGCGGCTCAGGGTCAGTGCTCTGGGCAGCTGGGCTCAGGCTGGAAGTGGGCACCGCTCTGCAGGAAGGAGACCAGGGCTCGGCTCACCCTAGTGTTACAGTGCACCCCAGCACCCCACAGTATGCAGTATAGCACCCTATAGTATACAGCACCACACAGTATGCAGTATCGCACCCTATAGTATACAGCACCACACATTATGCAGTATAGCACCCCACACTATACAGTACCCCACAGTATATAGTAGAACAGTATAGCAGCCCACAGTATACAGCGCCCCACAGTATACAACACCTCACAGTATACAGTAGAACAGTATAGCACCTCATCGTATACAGCACCCCAAACTATACACGATACAGCACCCCACACTATTCAGCCCCCCACTATACAGTACAGCAGTATAGAACTCCACAATATACAGCACCCACAGTATACAGCCCCCCACAGTATATAGCCCCCCACAGTATACAGTACAGCAGTATAGCACTCCACAATATACAGTATACAGCACCCCTGCAGTATACAGCCCCCCACAGTATACAGTACAGCAGTATAGCACTCCACAATATACACTATACAGCCCCCCACACTATACAGCCCCCACAGTATACAGCCCTCCACAGTATACAGGCCCCCACAGTATACAGCCCCCCACACTATACAGGCCCCCACACTATACAGCCCCCCACAGTATACAGGCCCCCACACTATACAGCCCCCCACACTATACAGGCCCCCCACACTATACAGCCCCCCACACTATCCAGCCCCCCACAGTTCACAGCCCCCCACACTATACAGCCCCCCACACTATACAGCCCCCCACAGTATACAGGCCCCCACAGTATACAGACCCCCACAGTATACAGGCCCCCACACTATACAGCACCCCACTATACAGTAGTTTACAGTATTTTAGCATAACAGCCTCTGTCACCTTTTTCTGATGTAATCTTCACAAAAAAAAAGCTCCACAGTTAAGGCAAACTTCTGTCACAACACTCCTGGTAGGACCTTGATGACCTCATAGCCATGTGACCACCAGTAATATTGCTAGGTTACTGGTCACATGGTGATGATGTCATCTAAGGTCCTAGAGAATCACAGCTCTCACAGTACGCTGCCTGGAGTGCCGGCAGGCATGGCAGCATCCCCTGTGTAGCTGACAGCCTGACACCCGTGGCAGTGGCTAGCAGGGCTCAAGAGACAGCTGCCTTGGGCCCCCCAGAAGCAACTGGGCCCGGGGCAGCTGCCCCTTTTGCCCCTTGTTAAAGACGGCCCTGACAAGAACCCCTTTTGCCGTGAATGAACCCCTGCTGTGCCTGGGTGACATGGGCCTAAATCTCTCAAAATCCTCTGTATTGCTGGGTGACATGAACCCCCTTTTGCCATGAATGAACCCCTGCTGTGCCTGGGTGACAGGGACCTAAATCTCTCAAAATCCTCTGTTCTATTGCCGGGTGACAAGAACCCCCTTTTGCCGTGAATGAACCCCTACTGTGCCTGGATGACAGGGGCCTAAATCTCTCAAAATCCTCTGTTCTATTGCTGGGTGACATGAACTCCCCTTTGCCGTGAATGAACCCCTGCTCTGCATTGCTGACAGGGAACTAAATTTAGTGAAAACATCTGTTACTGATCGGAAGATGCGCGACTACAAGCGCACGCTGATGATATCATTCCCACCTGACAGCGGGGGCACAGTGGAAGCACAAGGCGAAGGCAGAGGAGGAGGAAGAGGTCGCCAACGCAGCTGGGGCACCACCAGCACCTGAGAAGGCAGGGTTAGCATGGCCAAAATTTGGAAAAGCTTTGTCAGCCTTGGAGGTGCTGCCCTGCCCTGCAGCCAGTATATAGTGTGAACGTGTGTTTAGCACGGCAGAGAGCATTATCACAGGCCGCTGCCAATGTGGACAAGCTTACGTTTATTAAAATGAAGCAGGAATGGATCCCACAGGACTTGTCCGTACCTTGTGCAGAATAGACATTTATACCAGCCTCAACCATCCATTCTTGTACTCAAGTGCACTTATTCTTTGTTTTATTTTGTTATATGTCCCAATATTTTGGGGGATACACCAAATAAAATTAAAAAAAATAACACAAATCAGTGTTGGCTACCTATTCCTACTTCCCCGCCGCTTCCACCTACACCGCCACGTCAACCTACACCGCCTCCTCAACCTCCTACTCCTAGGTTGTTATTTTAAATTTTTCTGTATTTTATGTTATTTTAAGTCATTTCCCTATCCACATTTGTTTGCAGAACAGTTGCCATGCTCTTAAGAACATTTTGATGCCTTTTGCAGCCCTCTAGCCCTTTCCAGGACTATTTTAGAGCCATTTTAGTGCCCAAAAGTTCGGGCCCCCATTGACTTCAATGGGGTTCGGGTTCGGGTCAAGTTCGGGTCCCGAACTCGAACTTTTTTTTCAAGTTCGGCCGAACTCGTCGAACCTGAACATCCAGGTGTTCGCTCAACTCTAGTAGCTACCCAGAGATGTCAGAATAGACAGCAGATTCGGCTCTGCTTCACCTGTAGCATCTGTATCTCAGGATGTGCTACTGGTAGGAAGCAGAAGAGATGATATTGTGCCACCTTGTGGACAATTGTCATATTACATCATGTGATGTCTAGAACTAAGGGTTCACTCAGACGGGTGACATCTGTTCCATCTGCTAAAAATGTTTTATCCATGTGGAATCAATATGGTCTCCAACTGAATTATGTCTGTCCATTCCGCCATCCATATGGCATTCGTTTTTCACATTTGTGAAAAAATAATTACAGCGTATCCTTGCAACCATCCATGACCAACGGACCGCACGCGGATGGCATCCATTTGCTGTCCCATTGGGAAAGATATACAGTTTGGGCACACCTTCTCATTCAAAGAGTTTTCTTTATTTTCATGACTATGAAGGCATCAAAACTATGATTTACAACATGTGGAATTATATACATAACAAACAAGTGTGAAACAACTGAAAATATGTCATATTCTAGGTTCTTCAAAGTAGCCACCTTTTGCTTTGATTACTGCTTTGCACACTCTTGGCATTCTCTTGATGAGCTTCAAGAGGTAGTCCCCTGAAATGGTCTTCCAACAGTCTTGAAGGAGTTCCCAGAGATGCTTAGCACTTGTTGGCCCTTTTGCCTTCACTCTGCGGTCCAGCTCACCCCAAACCATCTCGATTGGGTTCAGGTCCGGTGACTGTGGAGGCCAGATCATCTGGCGCAGCACCCCATCACTCTCCTTCATGGTCAAATAGCCCTTACTTTCAAAGTTTTCCCAATTTTTCGGCTGACTGACTGACCTTCATTTCTTAAAGTAATGATGGCCACTCGTTTTTCTTTACTTAGCTGCTTTTTTCTTGCCATAATACAAATTCTAACAGTCTATTCAGTAGGACTATCAGCTGTGTATCCACCTGACTTCTCCTCAACGCAACTGATGGTCCCAACCCCATTTATAAGGCAAGAAATCCTACTTATTAAACCTGACAGGGCACACCTGTGAAGTGAAAACCATTTCAGGGGACTACCTCTTGAAGCTCATCAAGAGAATGCCAAGAGTGTGCAAAGCAGTAATCAAAGCAAAAGGTGGCTACTTTGAAGAACCTAGAATATGACATATTTTCAGTTGTTTCCCACTTGTTTGTTATGTATATAATTCCACATGTGTTAATTCATAGTTTTGATGCCTTCAGTGTGAATCTACAATTTTCATAGTCATTAAAATAAAGAAAACTCTTTGAATGAGAAGGTGTGTCCAAACTTTTGGTCTGTACTGTATCAAGACTGGCGTATCCATCTTGATTTCCCTGCACTGGCGTGAGAGGTGCCTAATTTATTAAAAGGCGGAAAACTGTTAACAAATCAGGCGCATCTCTGTCCTGCAGTACACCATTCTGGGACTTCAACTTTTGGGGGTCTGATCCCCTTTACAATGCATTACAATACATCTGATTTGTAAGGCATTGGCTGTAAGTGTATTACTGTACACTGAGTAATACACTTCAGCCTGCTTGCCTGTGAGATCCAGGCACCTAGATCTCACAGGCTAACAGGGAAAGCAGCCACAATGCCTAAGGAAGACATCAGGCTGCCTTCCAAGCCATCGGGTCCCATCACAGCAGCGCGGGGACCTGATGTACACCCGCGACCCATCAGGATACCACAGATGACCGCGGCAGTGCAAGGGTTAATGTGCCGGCATCTGTGTTTTCACCGATGCCGACACATACAGCACGGGTCCAGCTATCAGTGACTGCCGATCCCCTGCAGCTAATCGTCCGTGCCCGTCCGATCAGAGCACCGTAGCTGTAAAGCACTCGGATTTCAGACCCAGTTCTCAGCACGGTACATATACGGCGCTGATATCCCACGGGTTAAACATGAAGTCCTTGTTATGAGCAGTTAACAACACTTGCGGCCTGACAAAAACAGAAAACCTAACTAACTGACTATAGGCCTGGTCTGAGTCTCTAGGATCCTAGGCGCCAAAACTGTATTAGATGCATGCACGATCAGTGTTACTGACCCGGGTCTGCTCTGTATTAGCTGGTGACTGTGGATGGAACAAGGGTTTTTTCAACGAGCGTGCAGTACCACAGTGTATGTAGCTTTACTCCTCAGTTCTCATCAGCCTTTGTGGCAGCAATTTCCCTTACTCTGGACAAGAACAGGGTCATGGACACGATCAGCTCCTCTTGGCTGCAGCTCTGGTCCCTGAAGGATGCTCTTGGGATTCTCCTCACACATAGCTCCTGTAGCTTCTCCCATGCTCACTCTAAGATGGCTCCTCCTTTACTACTTCCTTTTCCAGGCTTGAGACCCCACCGCTTGAGAGTTCAGCATACATGAATATCGAAATGCAGTCAGTTAGCTGTGCTTAGGAAACAGCGGCCCCTTGTGGCCAAACAGCAGAATTTCAGTTCAAATCATTTAACTTCCTTTTACTCAAATACAATGTTCACACAATAAGAACCATTTGTCATGGACGTTCCCGCGACAGGTGGCAGGAAATCGGTGAGACTGGCAACACGTGGTTTGATCTGACATGTTTTCCGTTTGGATAAAATGACGTCTGTGTTGTTTCTGGTGCTTGCCACTCCTTCTTTCCCCAGGTGTGGCTATTATGGTTATTTAACCTTCTCTATTTATTGTTGTTTCTCCCACTATGCTGTGCGGTTTATAGCTTCTGTTGGAGTTGTGGATAGCTGGTGTGTGGCTCTCGGCTGAGTTCCTGGTGCTGCCATAGCCACTTGAAGTTAAGTGTTTTCTTTCCCTTTTGTATTTTGTTTGTTTTGTTATTTTGTGTGTTGCATTTCCCTGTCATTTGTATTAAGACCTGAGGGAGATTCTGTTCATCCTTCCTTTTGGAGTAACAGGTTGTCTCAGTCCTCACATTAGTACCAGGGTCCTATAGGGTGAGTTCGGACACTAGGTATTCCTGTGTATAAACTCACCTACCTCTGGGGTCTGTTCATACTGGTAGTTAGTCAGGACTTTGATTAGGGTTTTACTAGGAGGTGTCCATCTACTTTCCCTAGTTTCCAGGCCTTATTCCCTCATGCCTTTCCCTCCTATTTTCGGTGTGGTGTTTCCCTACGACACCTGAACGTGACACCGTTTCCTCATCTCACACCTGTACAGGTCACCACTGCAGCCATTGATTGGCCGGCAGCAGTGATACGCATATGGATGGCAGGTCACACTTCTGCTACAGCAGGACTGGAAGTGTTGGAGATGGGATCTCAATACTGTATATGCCCGGCCCCCTGACAATGGTTTCCTGGTCTCGGAAAGCCCCTTTAGTATTTTATTATGTGTGTATTCATGCCGTTCCTTCCAGTGGGCTTTATAGCTTATCACTCCTATGGGGGTTACCTGGTGCATGTTGCCCTTTAAGCTTAGGGCCTTCTAGAACCAGGGCATGGCTAAAGGTATTTATTAGTTAGAGAGGTCCCAGAGTGGTTGACTTGCTGCCCAAGTGTACTGACCCGCATGCCCACAGTCCAAAGAGTGCAGTGTATGAAGGCCCACTAAGAGCAGTCACCAAGCAGAAGCATGACTCTCTGTAGTATAAGGAGCTAGTCCTAAGAGGAAGCTGCAGTCTAAAGGGTTTAAGTAGAAAGCTCTGCCACACTCTTCAAGAGAAGAAGAAGATACCTGGTCTCCACTGATGCAGTCTCTGTTTCTTTAGGGCATGCGCATGCTCACCTGTGACCTTTTAAAGGGCCACTACGCGTGCTCACTAAACCTTCCCCAGCCAACAGCTGAGGGTCCCTGCGCATATAAGGCGCCTCTCCATTAGTGACTGATTCTGATTATGCTATGGTTTCCCTGCATTCCAGCCATCTAGCCAAAGTTTCCTCCAGCCAACTTCTGCCAGTAACCATATTCAGTATAAGTGACTGTTTAGACTACGGTTTTGGTGCATTTTATGTGCCTAGAGCCTCCGGTGCTTGCACCAGTGTCCCTGACGTCAGTTCTTCAACTGCCAGCTATTTTGGGAAACTATCCCAAGAGGTAGAGGTCTGGTTACTAACTCACAAGAACCACCCAGAATTTGTGCCTCTGCTTATCAGAAGTATAACCACAAAGCTTGGTGCCATTAAACTTCAGGGGGTTGCACTACACTCTAACATCAGCCAGGAGGCAGTATATCAGCTGGGTGCACCTCGGTTTGCACTGTGGTACTGTATGCAATAGAGTACGGGGAAAACCAGCCACTGCGGGGCGCTCTTCTGAAGGTTGTAAAGGAAATAAAGAGAAGCTCGGTCACAGTATTATGTCACTATGCACAGCAGGCAGTGAGACATATTTTTTTCCTCTCTCTTGCAGAAAAGAATGGATGAAGAATACCGCATATGTGAAACCAGCATTGACCCTTTTGGTGTTTATTATTACCATCAACTGATTATGTTTACTTTTTTATTTTATGCTAGTAAACTATTTTATCACGATTTTGTAGAGTTTCTATGTTTTCTGATATTTTTTTCCAAATTAGGGCATAATGTATTATCCAGTTAATGAGGTTTTATTACATTATAGAATCGGATAGGGGTGCTCGAAATGATGATTGAATGCCGGATTTCCGACATGGATCTTATGTGGAGTCCCTCAGTTACCCTGCTTCATGTGACATAATTGTGTCACGGATCAGGGTATTCTATTATCCCATCTTTGATGTTTAATTGTTCCTTACATATAAACGATAGGAGCGCATGACCTGTTGCGATTGTGTTTGGTGTCTGTGAAGCAGATATCGAGCAATCGCATCGGTCCTCCAGCATGTCTTGTGTACGAGGGAAGCTGTTACACGACATGCGAAATCTTATTTAATATTCATAGGTCGGGCATCTAATTCTATTTCCTTGTGATTGCATGATTGTGTAGACGCTTGTATTATACATATCATGTGACTGCATTGCCATGTGGATGCTTGCGGTTCGGGGTGCGTTCCAGATGGATCGCGATTAGAGATGAGCGAATCGAAGCTGACAAAGTGGAATTCGATCCGAATTTCAGGAAAAATTTGATTCGCACTGAATCCGAATTTCCTCACGCTTCGTGGTAACGAATCACATTTTTTCCTAAAATGGCTGCTGCACGTGTGAGGACATGGAGCAAGGAACTCTGGGAACGAGGGATCACCCATAATGCCATGCATGCAGCCAATCAGCCGCCAGCCAGTCCTGTGATGTCACAGCCCTATAAATATCCTCAGCCATTTTGGATTCAGCCATTTTCCAGTGTACTTAGTGCAGGGAGAGAAGTCAGCAGGCGCGAGGGACAGTGCTAGGAAAGACTTGAAAACGGATATTTTGCTCAATAGAAGTTCAGGGAAAGAGCATTAGAAGTGTAGGGAAAGGATAGGGAGGAATCAGTCCACAGCATTTATGTAGAACAGGGTTCAGTAGGGGAGGTTACAGTCTGGGTAATAGGAACAATCCTATTACACCTTGCTGCACTGACTGCGGATCCAAATTACCATTATACAGCTCTGTAATTCCAGCAAACCGTTCTTGTTATTGAGGTGCAAGTGCTGTGTGATACAGCCATTAACAGGGGTTATTGCAAGGAAATATTTCTACATTTTATTTGCCCTTGTGCCGTGCAGTTATATGTTCTAAAAACTTTTGTGACTTGTATTAGTGGGAAAAGAAAAAATATATTTGCCATTCAGCGGTGCAGTTATATGTTCTAAAGCCCTTTTTGCGTGTATTAGTGGTAAAAAAAAAAGGGCTTATTAGCCGTTGTGTGCTGAAGTGAGAAAATTACAGACTTTTTTGGAGTTTTTTTTATTTCCTATTATTTATCTGATCTAACAGTATGTCAGACAGAGAAGTGCCAGGCCCTGCACAGGGGAGTGGAAAAGGCCTAAATGTTTCTGGCGCAGGCACGGGGCCATGGCAGCAGGAGTTGCAGCGAGAGGCCTGAGCTCCCAGTGTCATCTAGTGGTTGCGTCTTGACAGCACCTCAGCGGTTCTTGAATGGTTGACTCAGTCATCTCTGTTTTGGATCCACTCCTGTTTATTTTGGCTTTAGCAATACTGATGGATTACTGACCAAATGCTGACCGAGTGAAGGCGGATGCTCCACAGACAGGATCCGTTTTTTGGGAGTTATTGTTCTGACGGATCAGAGGAAGGGCAAAATAATTAGTGAGGTCAACACAAACTTACTGCTGACACCCTCTCCACTCTGTCGGGGGGGGGATTCTACTTGTATAAGGGTCTAATAGAACAGGTTCTGTAGACATCTATGTGGAATCAGCTGACGACAGTGTAAAAGGAGTGCGCTTCTTCTTGGTGCTAACATTGACCTGTAAGGCTGAGTTCATACTTGAGTTATTTGGTCAGTTTTGGCCCTGTGACTGCCCAAATAAGTGAAGTGTGCAGTGATTCTAAGAGCGACGCCTGTCATCTACATGTCATACGGACTCACAATATTGTTTCACTACCACAGCAGACTCCCTATGCGTGTTACTGCAAGACACAGTTTTCTACACCACTATAAAGGCTCTCTGCAGCCAGGAAATAGCAGTTTTTTTAACGCAATTCTCCACGAATACATTCGGATCGAACCGGCCGAATAAAATTTTTGAAAAATTCGTTCATCTCTTATTGTGAGGATGTATTTATAGTTGCACATGGCACCATTGTATTTTCTCACTGCTTAAGAAAAGTCCCAGTAAGACGACTGAAATGTCGCTGTCTGGTGATTAAGGAACACTTATTTTAATCTACTCTATCTGGAAGTGCCGTGGAATTTTTATAATTTTAGATAGATAGATATTGAAGAGATGAGAAGCATCTACCAGTACTATAGTTACCACTATCGCCCGCTGGCACTGTGCCCATGGAAGGTAGTCATCCCACGCAGTCCCCGCCATTTCACTGTGAGCTGAGCACAGGGAGAGACTTGGCAAGCACTCATGCGCAGGGACAATACAGGGACACTGTAGGGAGAGCATAGGGAGACTGCAGGGACAGCGCGGGCTCAGTATAATCGTCCTGTGCATCTTATTCACCCGCTGCGCTATTTAATATTAATCTGGAGATAGACTTACTGTGCATTAAACTTATTGTCAACAGGCGGTCTAATATATCGGCACGCTTATCAAGTTCACCTGCTGCGCCAATAATAATCTGTTCTGTTACAGACACATTGATTAATAGATAAGCAATTCTATTAGACCCTGAATCTCAAATTAGGGTGATACTCCTGTCTCATTCTACTGTTTGTGGTGTGTCCACATTGGTATTTAACCACTTCAGTTACAGTTACCGTGATTTAGTGTTACAGAGTGGTCTTATTTAATACCTTGTGAGTGCAAATAAAGTGATTCTTCGCGCAGCAGAGTTGCCCATGAGTTAATTGTAATTTTTTTTGTCTAATTTTTTTTTCTTTTACTAAAAACATTAGTCTAGTAGCGAAAAAATTTGTCTTTTACCTAATGAAATATTCTGCATCCGTATTGCAATCTCTATGATGAATGACGCTGAGTAGGTAACCCGCAATTGTCGGCAAATGGTAGACACACAGTGCTCCCTACAGTGCAGCCCCCGACATATAAGGGCATCACAGAACAGTTAATGCTGAACGCCACTTTTCCCTCAAGGAAGCTGGACTTGGAACGCCTGGGGTCAAATAACTCCATGTATTAGTGTTAAAGGGATTCTGTCATGACATTTTAGGCCTATAACCTAAACATATGGCCAGGTCCGTACTAATAACCTGAATCCGAAACTGTCCTTATTAAATCTGCCTGTGGCCCTATTAGCACATACAATTGGTTTTTATAACCTGTTATTCATCTACCTAAGGTGCCCAAGCGGACGTCGCTTCATACAGTGTGCCCGGCTGCACCCATCTCCGTCTGGTGCCCAGCGCCGCCTTCCCAGTTAAAATCTCCGCCTTCCTCACCTCAGCCCCGCCTCCGCAATCGTCCAATCCCTCGGGTTATGCCTAGTGCGCACGCGTGTGATCTGGCAGAGGGACCGGACGATTGCGGAGGCAGGGCTGAGGTGAGGAAGGCGGCGATTTCAACTGGGAAGGCGGCGCTGGGCACCAGACGGAGATGGGTGCAGCCGGGCACACTGTATGAAGCGACGTCCCCTTGGGCACCTTAGGTAGGTGAATAACAGGTTATAAAAAACAGTTTTATGTGCTAATAGAACCACAGGCAGATTTAATAAGGACAGTTTTGGATTCAGTTTATTAGTAGGGACCTGGCCATATGTTTAGGTTATAGGCCTAAAATGTCATGACAGAATCCCTTTAAAGCCAGATGGGCTGAACTTGCTGAATGGATCAAACATAGCAGTTGAATTATTGCCATATAGGAGGAGCGTCATTGGTTATTGGAATGAACCACACAAATCACCAACTGGACCCAAATTCATTGTAGCTAATATGTTATTTTAGTCAGTGTTTGGCCAGTGTTTTGCATCAGTATTTGATCAGAATTTATAAGCCAAAAGCAGGAATGGGTCCAACACACAGATCAGATGCTAATAATTCCATTTTATTTGTTTTGGACCCACTCCTGTTATTTGCCTACAATTACTGATCAATTACTGATGCAAAACACTGACAATTGTCTATGGTTACTGCCGCTGCTGTCACCGTCCCCACTCTGTCATGGGGCCTCTTTTGTCAAGGTTACTGCCACTGCTGCTGCCACCATCCCCACTCTGTCATGGGGCCACTGTTGTCACGGTTACTGCCACTTTTGCTGCCACTATGCCCACTCTGTCATGGGGATACCTCTTGAATCCTGCGGCACTGCACTGTTAAGTCAACGGTGATAAATTAGACCTGACACTTTTATTGACCTGTAATACTGATGCACAGTAATTTAGCAGCTAACAGAAGGGATTAGCTATGAATCTTTGTGCCCTGCACAGTGATGTAGACGGCGATAAATTACACCTGTAATACATTACTGACAGCACAGTACCTACAGAACAGATTCACTATGAATGTGGGTGCACTAGAACGGAGTGCACACGGCGATACACTCTCCCTGCAGTTGAAAGAGGACCTTTCACCGATTCTTACCCTATGAACTAACTATACAGATATGTAGAGCGGCACCCGGGGATCTCACTGCACTTACTATTATCCCCGGGCGCCGCTCCGTTCTGCCGCTATGCCCTCCGGTATCTCCGCTCACTAAGTTATAGTAGGCGGAGATACCAGTCCCTAAGTTATGGTAGGCGGAGTCTGCCCTAGCGCTGGCCAATCGCAGCGCAGAGCTCACAGCCTGGGAGGTTATTTTCTCCCAGGCTGTGAGCTCTGCAGTGCGATTGGCCAGCGCTAGGGCAGACTCCGCCTACCATAACTTAGGGAACGGAGATACCGGAGGACATAGCAGGAGAACGGAGCGGCGCCCGGGGATAATAGTAAGTGCAGAGAGATCCCCGGGTGCCGCTCTACCTATCTGTATAGTTAGTTCATAGGGTAAGAATCGGTGAAAGGTCCTCTTTAAGTTCCGAGCCTTCCCACTGAGATTAGGCCACCAAATGGGATGAATATGATTAGGCAGATTAGCCTGGGTATAACTTATTTATTGCTATTTGTGACAAATTAATTCATAACTAATTAAATTTCTTGAAGAACTGAATCATCTGAATCAAATTTTTCCAAACTTCGCTCGTCTCAAAGGCTACAATAAAATAAAAAATAAAAAATTTTAAAAAGTCATATCTTTGCTGATTTATTAATTCTGAGAAAAAAATATGAATAAATTAATGGCTCCATCCAGAAGTTTAGGGTCTGTAGGTTGCATTGCTAAGTTTTCTGTCTTGTTCGTTGAGCTCCTTTATATTCCGCAAGGTCATAGGTGGAGCTGTAAATGGTATTCACTTTTTCAGTAAAACTTGCATACGGCTCCACTTCCTCCACCATCTGATGAAATGGCAAAAATAAAAATTCTAATTAGATATTTGCTGGCACAATGCATACATAGATAGGTCATATAAAAATGTAGATATAACTTCTATGAACGAATTTACTGACATTAAATTTTACCGAATCAGTTGGCCAATTCAATTTGGGTCTGAATAAATTCTGAGCTGAAAGTGCCCCGTATTGCCCTGACAAGTTGTGTATGAGACTCTGAGGTCTCCTAGGACTGTACTCAGCCCCTTTAATGCTGAGACATCACTGTCAGATTTTTTTATATTTTTTTAAATAGTCCAAAAACATTCTCTTTTTGGTGGTTATGTATAGCCTAAATAGTGTGGTACCGTGTTACTTTTGTGTTAAAAACAGTGATGTACCTTTCTCACAGTCATTCATTTGAATACTGCCTGATGAAGGAGCCTCTGTGCTCTGATAGCTTGCAAACATAATTTGTTTTGTTAGCCAATAAAGGTATCACTCTTATAATTCTTTTGTCATTTTTAACACAAAAGTATTTAATATCACACTATTTTTGGTGGCGAATGTCTGCAGTGGCCGGGTTTGGGGTGACTCCAACACTACGCTGGGTCCCCCGGACACCGTTGAGGTGTCACCACGTGTTGCTGCTCTCTGGAAGGGATGGTAAGGCGTGGTGCACCCTAAACCAGTGTGCTTCTTTACTGGAGGACCTCAGGTACAAAACAATACAGGCAAGGCATAGGACTGGCTTCTCCAGTCTCCTCCCTGGCAGAAGAAGGGTTTGATGCTGAGGAATGGCCTGAGCTAGCTGTCCCTCTCTCTCTTCAGAAGGCTCGGAGCCTGGTCCAAGGCTGGTGATCCAGGGTCTGTAGCAGCGTATCCCCATCTCAGCGTCTTCTTCTGGTCACTCAGTAGTCTGGCAGAGTCTTCTCTTCCAAGCACTGATCCCTAACTGCAGCACACCAGGGGCTCTGACTTCTCTCCTTATATGCAGTTTTGCTAGACTAGAACTTTCTAGTGGGAGGGGTGGAGTGGAGAAACTCAGCACAAACAGATACATTGTTTCAGCTCCTGTCTGGTATAGACTTACATTAGAACTTCAGTGATAGTCAATGGCAATGACACAGCAGGTTTTCCAGACAAAAACAAGTTTCCAGACATAACAACAGAGCTAAATCCAGGCATTTAAAAGGTCAGGCTGTCTGCTTTTGGTGGTAAACGTCTCGCTTTTTCCCTTCAAAACATGGTCTTCTTTGAACCCTATGGCAGCTGTGAAAAATTACCAGCTTCTCAATCAAAGTCCTAACAGTCTCTCAGTATTCATTTACCCTTTCCACAGAGCCAGTGATAACGAACAGGATATATATCACAACATATATATATATATATATATATATATATATATATATATATATAAAATGCATTAACACAGTAATAAACAGTATAAGTTAACCCATTCAAGAGAAATAAAGTAAGAGGTTTTAACTTTGCATAGAGGATATAGGTAAATGTCCACAAATGTCCAAATGTCAAAGTACTCCCTGCTCCAGGGCACTACATGTCTGCCTGTGCGTATGCACAGATACCTGCTGGGGTCATTTCATCCTCCTCCCTCATGTTTCCTGTCTTCTGATTTGAAAAATGGCTGACAGATTTTGAGAAATTCTCCCAAATCAGATCAACAAAAACTTGGATTGTGTCAGCCCAAATTTTTTTTTAATTTTGGTCAAATTCGATTTGCAACGCATTGATTGTATAATCTTATGCAATGTGACTGAGGAACCTATGAGGGTTGCCATGAGAACCTAGAATAGTTTTTAAGAAACAGGACCATTTTAAAACCCCCTTAAGGTTGCAGCCATACTGGGAGGAATTCTGCACAGTGACCATTTTGTTAAATTCTGAAATTTTTCCAGCTTGGGTCTGCGTCACAATTTGTGTTTTTTTTTACATGTGCATGTGCAGGGAACGCACATAAGATACATTCGTATTTAAGTGCATTTCTGCAGCATATCCGCACCAAAATCATCAATGTCTAATTGTGGGTTTGGTGTGAATTTGATGCGGTTTTACTGCAGATCTCAGCATTCTATTGAAAAGGGTGAAATCCGCAGGGTAGGACAATTTCTGCACGGAAAAAATCTGCAAAGTGTACACGAGATTTGTGTAATCTCATGCACTTTGCTGGTACTGGACAATGCTGCGATTTTTCCACTCAGGAATCCACGCAGAAAAAAACGTATGTATTCTACAACGTGTGCAGGTGGCCATGCACATCTTCACAGTGTTGCAGTTCATGGAGCCTTTCTTTTGGGATTTGACAGAAAAAAATAATAAGTGGACTTGTATTTTCTTTTGAAGATGTTTCACTGGAGCAAGGGTACATTGGAGTCTGAGCATTTGTGGACATCTGCCCCTACTGCTGCTATGCAAAGCAATGCACTCCCTACTTTAGTACACTTTGAAGGGTTAACTTGCACTATGATTTATGTCTTTGATTGCACCTATTCTGGTTTATGCTGTTGGACTGCCTGTTCATTTGTACTGTTGTTGCTCTGTATTTGCACTTAATTGTGGAAAGGTTTAATGTGCCGCCAGTTTATACTATGAGACTTTGGGAATTTCCAGCTTGTGTACTGAGAAACTAGTCATTTTCCACTGCAGAGCTGTTTTGGAGGGAAAAGCCAGGCACGGTCTACTTTTGACCATCTGGTTTAGCTCTGTCAAATTGTTGTTTTAAGGCTGAAAACTGCTTGGTTATTCCCATTGATTCATATTGAGGCCCAATATATGTATATGGCATCCCTGAACGGCCACATTGTTTCTGTTTCTCCAGGTTCATCCCGGCCACTAGATGGTTCTAGATCAGTTAGAAACTGTATAAGTGTAGAGCATTTAGAGCCTCTATTGACCTGCAGACACAGGATTTAATAGGAGAGACTCTGCCAGACTGCACAAGTGACCAGAAGAAGATGCTGAGGTGTAGTGGCATCGCTAGGGGGGGGGGGGCGAGGGGGGGCAATCGCCCCCCCTATTTTGTCCTTTGCCCCCCCGGTTGCCCCCCCCGCTGATTCCCCCAGGTGAATACTAATGAGCGCTTCCATTATGGAAGCGCTCATTAGAACCGAGAGACTAGGAAGCGGTGAACGCTCTGTACTCACCACTTCCTGGTCCTCGGCTGTCGGCTGTGCAGGGCTGCGGACAGTGTGAGGGCGCTCTGTGACCTCACGCTGTGCGCGCCAGTTCAGAGCACAGTCGACTGAGGAGAGGCAGGTGGCGTCCAGGAGCAGGAGAGGTAAGTGTTTTTTTATTTTATAAAATATGTGGTTGCTGGGGGCATAATGGGGGCTAATGATGAGAGGCATATGGGGGCTAATGATGAGAGGCATATGGGGGCTAATGATGAGAGGCATATGGGGGCTAATGATGAGAGGCATATGGGGGCTAATGATGAGAGGCATAAGGGGGCTAATGATGAGAGGCATAAGGGGGCTAATGATGAGAGGCATAAGGGGGCTAATGATGAGAGGCATTTGGGGGGCTAATGATGAGAGGCATATGGGGGCTAATGATGAGAGGCATAAGGGGGCTAATGATGAGAGGCATAAGGGGGCTAATGATGAGAGGCATAAGGGGGCTAATGATGAGAGGCATAAGGGGGCTAATGATGAGAGGCATTTGGGGGGCTAATGATGAGAGGCATTTGGGGGGCTAATGATGAGAGGCATATGGGGGGCTAATGATGAGAGGCATTTGGGGGGCTAATGATGAGAGGCATAAGGGGGCTAATGATGAGAGGCATAAGGGGGCTAATGATGAGAGGCATTTGGGGGGCTAATGATGAGAGGCATTTGGGGGCTAATGATGAGAGGCATATGGGGGCTAATGATGAGAGGCATAAGGGGGCTAATGATGAGAGGCATTTGGGGGGCTAATGATGAGAGGCATTTGGGGGGCTAATGATGAGAGGCATATGGGGGCTAATGATGAGAGGCATATGGGGGCTAATGATGAGAGGCATAAGGGGGCTAATGATGAGAGGCATATGGGGCTAATGATGAGAGGCATATGGGGCTAATCATGAGAGGCATATGGGGGGCTAATGATGAGAGGCATATGGGGGCTAATGATGAGAGGCATATGGGGGGCTAATGATGAGAGGCATATGGGGGCTAATGATGAGAGGCATATGGGGGCTAATGATGAGGCATATGGGGCTAATCATGAGAGGCATATGGGGGGCTAATGATGAGAGGCATAAGGGGGCTAATGATGAGAGGCATATGGGGCTAATGATGAGAGGCATATGGGGCTAATCATGAGAGGCATATGGGGGGCTAATGATGAGAGGCATATGGGGGCTAATGATGAGAGGCATATGGGGGGCTAATGATGAGAGGCATATGGGGGCTAATGATGAGAGGCATATGGGGGCTAATGATGAGGCATATGGGGCTAATCATGAGAGGCATATGGGGGGCTAATGATGAGAGGCATATGGGGGCTAATGATGAGAGGCATATGGGGGGCTAATGATGAGAGGCATATGGGGGCTAATGATGAGAGGCATATGGGGGCTAATGATGAGGCATATGGGGGCTAATAATGAGAGGCATATGGGGGGCTAATGATGAGAGGCATAAGGAGGCTAATGATGAGAGGCATTTGGGGGGCTAATGATGAGAGGCATATGGGGCTAATGATGAGAGGCAGCCTATGGGGGCTAATAATGAGAGGCAGCATATGGGGGCTAATGAGGCATAAGGGCTGATATGGGGGCTAATGAGAGGCATAATAACAGTGTCATCCACAGATGCCCCCATAACAGTGTGTCTTCCACAGATCCACCATAACAGTACGCCTGCGCACTGACGAGAGACAGAAAGAAGGGGAAAGAACCCGCGGAAGCGAGCAGAGGACGGCACAGCAGACGACTGAATAGCTTCTTCTGTAAGTAAATAGTTTTAGTATAAAGGTATCCCTGCATACCGCAATTCTCTCGTATTTTGTAATCTTATTTATATATACTTAATTTGTTTTTGCCCCCCCCATTTTTGACTGTGGTATCTTTGTGCCCCCCCTATATATTGTTCCAAGAGTCGCCACTGCTGAGGTGGGGAGACTCAGACCCTGGGTCTCCAGTCCTTTTACCAGAGAGCCATTCGGATGACTGGGCCACTAGCCCTTTGGCGAGGGTACCAACCTTCTAAGAAAGAGAGGGACAGCTAGATCAGGCCTTACCCCAGCAAAGAACTCTCTGCTACCCGAGGGGAGACTGGAGAAGCCAGCTTTATGCCTCACCTTTATTGTTTTGCACTTGAGTTCCTCTAGTAGAGAAGGACACTGGTTTACTGCAGACCATGACTGTCTGTTCAGCTTGTTCCCTGTCAGTTAGGTTGGGTTCACATCATGTTTTTGTCATACATTTAAAGGTGTTATCCAACAGCAACAATCCCCCCCCTCCTTCATCTGCCGGGCCCCTCACAATATTTCTCCCCGCTCCCTGCGCCGCTCCTGGTCCCCGCACCGCCGCTGCAGCTTCTCCCCGTGCGTGGCTGAAAACATCCGATGTCCAGGTGGGGGGCAGCCAATGGCAGGCGGTGACGGGGACGTGTCTCTCTAGCATCACCGTGATGCAGTGTGTGATGTGTGTGGCACAGTGTATGGTGCAGTGTGTGATGTAGAGTGGATATAAAAAGTCTACACACCCCTGTTAAAATGTCAGGTTTCTGTGATGTAAAAAAATGAGACAAAGATAAATCATTTCAGAACTTTTTCCACCTAGAATGTGACCTATAAACTGTACCACTCAATTGAAAAACAAACTGAAATCCGCCAGTTTCCATTGCTGCAGGCGCTCCAGCAGCCGCCCAAACCAACCAATAGCAAAGCTCCTTGCTGTGAGGAGCTTTGCTATTGGCTATTGCAGGCACAGGCAGCATCGCTGCGCTGCCCATGCCATTCACAGCGCGCCCTGCGCCGATGAATGTCAGGATAAAGTCTAAGGGTACTTTCACACTAGTGTTAGAGGAATCCGGCAGGCACATCCAGAAATTTGTGTGCAAACGGATACCATTTGTTTCCGGATCCGGATGCGTATCCGTTTGACATACAGTATTTATTTTTTTCACATTTCTAAAGGTCTGCGCATGTGCAGACCGGAAAACCGGATGCTTTTCCCGGAACACTTGGTACCGGATCTGGCATTTATACATTTCAATTGAAAATAATGCCGGATACGGCATTCCGGCAAGTGTTTCGGAATTTTTTGCGGAGAAAATACCGCACCATGCCAAATACCGTAAGAGTGACTGAACTGAAGACATCCTGATGCATACTGAACGGATTGCTCTCCATTCAGAATGCATTAGGACAAAACTGAAGCGTTTTTTCTGGTATTGAGCCCCTGTGACGGAACTCAATACCGGAAAACTTTAACGCTAGTGTGAAAGTACCCTAAGGAGCATTGGTACGCCTTAGACTTTTTGCATGGAGTAAAATGACCCGAACTAGCATCTATGACGCTTGTACAGGCGTTATTGTGAACTCTGAACCCAGACACTGCATATTTGATGTCGGAGGCAAAAGGTCTCCAAATGAGACCGAGGTGATCGCCCCACCTGGCCTCATTGATGGTGCACCCCTGGATATACCGTGACCTGGATGAATGAACCTTCACAGATAAATTTGGAAGCACAGTAGCAGGATCATGGACCTTTACCCTATAACGGCCCCATACTACTGCAGCCATTTTTGATGAGCCCTTATTTTTTAATTTGTCAGAAATTAATTTGAACTGCAAAATCAATTAGCCCGCTGTATCTCAATAGCAGACAGTCTGTAAATGATTAGCAAATTATAGTGAAGAAAGGGTTAATCTGTTCTCACCACGACAGGATTTTCTCGTGCAGCTGAAATGTCATGTTTCATGTTGAGACAAGTTCTGGAGAGCAAAATACATTGTTATTTTTATTTATTTAGGGGATTTTTGGATCTGGTCAGACAATTTTTAGATGTTCAGTAAAAAAAGGAAAAATCACAAAGTATTTTCCGTAAATTCTCCTTCCTGTTTTTGTGCTTTGTTTTATCACACTTGTGTGGTTATCACACTTGTTATATGTTTAAAAAAAAAAAAAAACTCCCTCCATGCTGAACCTGTGGAGTCAAGCCTACTTACCTACTCCTCATCCCTCAGTTTTCTTCACATCCCATTTGAGTTCCCACATTTAAACTTCTGGTATGGACAGCGGTCCCATGTGCTGCTCCACAGATGACCTGCCCCCCAAACAGCACATCACTGGATCATGTCCCGGTTTGGGGGACGCATCACCATTGTGATCAATCATTAATTGCAGTGGTGCACGTGACCCCATCTGTAGCAGAAGTTGACATGTGGGGACCAGAGCATGGTGAAGGGAGTGGTGGACCAAAGGAGCCTAAGCTGAGTAGCGAGGAGAACCTACGTTTGCTTGACTCCATCGATCTTTCTAGGATGGGGGAGAATTTATGCACTTATAAAATGTGAGACAACGCCTTTAAAGGGAACCTGTCACCACATACTGTTCCTTGAAATAAATCCAGCTGACATTGGAGACGTGTGGTTGTCAGCTAAATCCAACCACATTTGTCCCATGTTGATTGGTTGTCCCAGTCCAGAGATAAATGCAAAGAGGGTATCACTGTTGCACCAGTTTCTGTGCTGGCTGTGTTCCCCCCTCATTCCAAGTGACAGGGCCAGGCACTGTAGAGGTAATTGCGCCTGACCTTGAAATCTCACAACTGCACATGCGCCTCTTTGACTGGCGCTGCACAGTACTGAAGCTCCCTGGGTGGATGGATGCATGCGCAGCACAGGTTCCATCCACAGCGGCGATCTGAGAGGTGTCAGGGACAGACGCCATTACCTCCACATTGCCTGGCACTGTCGTTCAGAGCGGGGGAGGAGGGCGATGGTGAAGCAGACACTGAGATTGGGTGCAACAAGGGGCTAATTTGCCTAATAGAAAATTGCTTTTTTTTCTCTGGATTGGGACCATCAGTTTGAACATGGGCATAGTGGTTCGTACGGAATATTAAAATAAATATGAAAATAAAAAAAAATAAAGACGTATTTCCCATAACACAAAAATATGGTAAATGGCTTCCACTGAACAGCACAGACACTGAGCTGACGCTCCAAACATTTACAGAACATCCCATTAAAACTATATTGGGATATTTTTTTTAAACTCTTTCTTGTTACTCACTTATTATCTTTTTTTTGTATAAAATGATACACTATTAAACATAAAAGTTAATCCAAAAAGATATTTGCAATAAATTTTAGAATTGATGAGAAATACCTGAGATTTGATCGCTTCGAAAACAAAATGAGCCCAAGAAGCAGCACGAGGACTGTTATTATGCAAAGGATTAGGATTAAGTTATTTCCTCCTGCACCTAAAAAAAAAAAGAAAGCAAAAAGTGAAATACTAAGTGCATTTCCTACAAGAAAAATGGTAGTGTTTGATTTTAATTCTTTCTTGGTTTATTCTGTTACAAACTATGGATGAGAAGAGCTTTACTGACAGCTTCCCCATGACAACCCTTCCTGCCTGTATGCTCTGCCAGTTTAGGAATATCATCCGGAGACTGATGTGGGCGCTGCACAAGTACAAACATTTTTTAACAATACAAGAGATCATTTGAATAGATTTTGCAGTTAACCCATCTACAACCAATCCAGTTTGGGGCTTCAGGGCAATTTCAAAATTTTCCATTCTGGAATTTATACTTAGTTTGCACTGATACAGCTGAATGATGGCATTTGAGTAATAGTTGTACTTTCCCTGTAGCATTTTGGACTACCAATGTTAATATTTTTAAAATGAATTTTAAATGTTTTTACTAAGAAAATATATAATTAAATATTACATATATTTTGGGATTTTTTTCTTTACTTTCCATATCACAACATGAAAAAAAATCCTTCAATCTTGCAGTTACTAGATTACCATTACCCATTCTGTAGAGATCACTTCTTAGCAGTCATCTCATTATCATCATAGGCATCATTACAGTGGAAGATATGTAGATAACACAGGATAGCATCCTTAACAATTAGTGTTGAGCGTCTGTACCGAACTTTGCGAGTTCAGGTACCCGGATCCGAACCCAAACTTTGCCGGTTCGAATTCGGTGTTCAAGCATCTAATAAAGCTTTTGAAAGGCTGCAGGGCAGCCAATCAACAAGCTTTTAAGCTGTGGGCACTTAGAAGCCATCACAGCCACGCCTAGGAATGGCATGGCTGTGATTGGCCTGTGCATCATGTGACCCAGCCTCTATACAAGCTGGATCACATGTAGCACCGCCCATCAGCTTTGAGTAGTGCACGGACAGAAAGCAGGCAGCTGAAGCGAGGGAGAGTGTTAGGAATCTGGCTATTTGTTTTGTGGGTGACCTACAATGATTTTTTGTGGGTGCAATACACCAGCTCACACCCAAGTATTAAAAATTCGATGAAACAGCTGTTGAGTGAAGTGCTCGCTACATCCCTTAAAAATTCCTTGGGTGGTGTAGTTTACAAAATGTGGTCACTATTTTGGGGTTTTCACTGTGGGGTACCTCAGGGTCTCTTCAAATGCAACATGGTGCCCAAAGACCATTCCAGCAAAATCTGCCCTCCAAAAACCATATGGCGCTCCTTGCCTTTTATGCCCTGTTGTGTGCCCATACAGCTGTATATGACCACATTTGGGGTGTTTCTGCAAACTGCAGAATCAAGGAAATAAATATTGAGGTTTGTTTTTTTGTTAACCCTAGATGTGTTCCAGGAAAAAATTTATTAAAATGAAAAATCTGCAAAAAAAAAAAAGACATTTTGAAATGTCACCTCTATTTTGCTTTAATTCCTGTGGAATGCCTAAAGGGTTAACAACATTTCTAAAACCAGTTTTTAATAGTTTTAAGGGGTGTCATTTCTAATATGGGGTCATTTATGGGTTGGTTCTATTATGTAAGCCCCACAAAGTAACTTCAGAACTGAACTGGTCCTTAAAAAACTTGACTTTGGAAATTTTCTTAAAAATTATTCTAAACCTTCTAGCGTCCTAAAAAAATAAAATTACATTACTAAAATGATGCCAACATAAAGTAGACACACAGGGAATGTTAATTGATGAATATTTTATGTGGCATCACTATCTGTCTTAAAAGCAGAGAGATTCTAATTTAGAAAACAGTGAATTTTTTAAAATTTTCGTTAACTTTTGGATTTTTTTTTATAAATAAAGGTAAAATATATTGACTCAAATTTACCATTAACAAGAAGTACAACGTGTCACAAGAAAAAATTTCTTAACGACTTGGATAAGTAAAAGCATTCCAGGAGCTGTGGACGGGCATTGGAACAACAGACCGATGAGTGGTTGGTGCTGCTGAGCCTCAAGCCTGGCCTGGTGGTGTGCGATAACGGGCGAAATCTCGTAGTAACTCTGGGGCTAGCCGGCTTGACGCACATCCCTTGCCTGGCGCATGTACTGAATCTGGTGGTGCAGAGGTTCCTGAAAAATTACCCCGATATGTCAGAGCTGCTGCAGAACTGTTCTGTGCGTGCTTTTGGCGTTCTCACCCTGCTGATGCTCGCCTGTCTGCGTTGCAGCATAACTTTGGCCTTCCCGCTCACCGCCTTATATGCAACATACCCACAAGGTGGAACTCCACCTTGCACATGCTGGAGAGACTGTGCGAGCAGCAGCAGGCCATAGTGGAGTTTCAGCTGCAGCACGAACGAGTGAACAGCACCACTTTACCACCAATGAGTGGGCCTCTATGCAGGACGTGTGTGTCGTGTTGCTCTGTTTCGAGTACTCCACCAACATGGCCAGTGCCGATTACGCCGTCCTCAGGGTTACTATCCCACTTCTATGTCTCCTTGAAAAAACGCTTCGGGCGATGATGGAAGAGGATGTGGGACAGGAGGAAGAGGGATCATTTCCACGGTTATCAGGCCAGTCATTCACAAGTGGCTCAGAGGATGGGTTCCTCTGAGCCACTTGTGACTCAGAGGAACCCATCCTCTGAGACAATTGTGACTCAGAGGCTCAGAGGATGGGTTCCTGCACCAACAGAGGCCAGTTACACAACTGTCCAGCCAGGACACAGTTCTGCAGGATGAGGAGGAGGAGGATGATGATGAGGAGGAACCGTGTTCACAGCAGGGTGGTACCCAAAGCAGTTTATGGGCATCAATGGAGCGTGGCTGGGGGGATACAGAGGACACAGATGATACACCTCCCACAGAGGACAGCTTGTCGTTGCCTCTGGGCAGCCTGGCACACATGAGCGACTACATACTGCAGTGCCTGCGCAACGACCGCTGAGTTGTCCACATTCTAACCAGTGCTGATTACTGGATGGCCACCCTGCTGGATCCCCGCTACAAGGACAACGTGCTGTCCTTAAATCCATCACTGGAGCGTGATTGGAAGATGCACTACTGATAGCATTCACACCTGACAGCGGGGGCACAGTGGAAGCACAAGGAAAATGCGGAGGATGAGGAAAAAGTCGCCAACGCAGCTGGGGCACCGCCAGCACCTCAGAAGGGAGGGTTAGTATGGCCGCAATGTGGAAAAACTTTGTCAGCATGCCACAACAACCAACACCACCAGCTGATACGGAACGTCTTAGCAGGAGGCAGCATTTCACCAACATCGTGGAGCAGTATGTGTACACACGCCTACACGTACTGACTGATGGGTCTGCCCTATTCAACTTCTGGGTCTCCAAATTGGGCACATGGCCTGAGCTTGCCCTTTACGCCTTGGAGGTGCTGGCCTGCCTTGCGGCCAGTGTATTGTCCGAACATGTGTTTAGCACGGCAGGGGGGTGATCACAGACAAGCGCAGCCGCCTGTCCACAGCCAACGTGGACAAGCTCACGTTCATTAAAATGAACCAGGCATGGATCCCACAGGACTTGTGCGTACCTTGTGCAGAATAGACATGTATACCGGCCTTAACCAGCCATTGTTATACTACAGCGCACTTTCTCTTTGCATTCTCTTTTCTATTTCCCAATGTTTTGGGGTTGTAACGGCACCGTTTTAGCAGACAAGGGGTTAAAATCCGTTTAGGCGATAAGCCCCTTTCTGAGAGACAGGCACAGCTACTGCAGAACACCAAACGACCGAACTGGATACAAAATAGCACTCCAAACTGGAACCTCACGAATAGCTGCTAGCAGACGAACAGGGATCAGCTTACACTTCTGGCAATCGGTCCTCTAACAGCATACAGTGAATCCCCCCAATAACGAGACAAGGCTCCGTGTTGAGGGTCAAGCAGTGGTCTGCCTGTACTTCACGTACAGCCTCTTTTATTCATAAACCACAAACATAGTACTGCCCACAGGGGTTTGAAATATAACCAATCAGTAATTTACAACACATACAATGTAACTACAGCAACCAATCATTCACGCCCCCAGAGGACCAGAATGAAGACTGTGACATAGGACAAATACAACATATCCCCACAATGCATCATGGTCTCCTCCTCTCTCTCCGGAGACAACCTGAGGAGCAATCCAATTATCTCTGAGGACAAAGGGAGATCGCCAATACACATGTGAGGACAACAGAACAGACATCACCATTTAAACACACAATGGGACAATGGCACAATAGAAAAACACCCGCATATTCCTCCCAAGTTGACAAGTTACACTTATTATAAATTGTTACAACTTTGTGAGTTTACATTGGCCATACATATAACTTACATTAATTCAAACAGTATAACGTGGGGACAAACCTATCCAAAATTTACTTGAATAGGTTCAGGGGTTTAAACGTTAGTATATGGCCCATAATCCAGGGGCAAGAGGCCAGCAGCCAGTCCTCTCCAAAACCCAGTGGCGAGGTTGGTTTTGCCACAGGGGTCTTCCCAGATTTATAAAAAAAAAAAAAAAAAAATAAAGGGAAAAAAACCAACAAAAAAACCCAACAAAAACTGTGTTGGCTACCTCCTTCACCGCCGCTTCCACCTACACTGCCACGCCCACCGCCTCTTCAACCTCCTACTCCACTTTGACCTCCTCCTCCTAGTTCAAGATTATTATTTTTTATTTTTTTCTATTCCATGTTATTTTAAGTCATTTTCCTATCCACATTTGTTTGCAGCGCACCTGTCCTGCTCTTACCCCCATTTTGCTTCCTTTTGCAGCCCTCTAGCCCTTACTATGACTATTTTACAGCTATTTTAGTGCACGAAAGTTCAGGTCCCCATTGACTCCAATGGGGTTCGAGTTCGGGTCAAGTTCGGGTCCCGAACCCGAACTTTGACCCGAAGCTCAGCCGGACCCAGCGAACCTGAACATCCACGGGTCCGCTCATCCCTATTCACAATAGATGGTGACACAGCTCCTCTTCCCCCCCCATGCACAATGATCTCTGCGCAGGTCACAGAGAATGCCCACACCACTCTTCCATAGAGGTTAAGGAGTTATCTCCAGTTACCAAATTACTTCAAGGCGTGGGATCCAAAAATTTCTAAAGAATCCGACATTAAAAAAGTACAATAAATTATGAGAGAACAACCATAATTTCTCAGCTTTAGTTATCATTTGCATTGGATATATTTTCAGGATTGTGGAGGAACCCAGGATACAAACCCAGTGTAAGTTTTGATAAGCGTCTTTCCATAGGACTTGTAAAAGTCGGGTGAGACACTATGCAGGTCACGTCTTTGTTCGATGTGTTATATGAGCTGATCACAGTAGTGGTTCCGTTCAATTCTCTATTACTCCTTGTCTTTACGTCATCTGTAGACTCTGGAGTCCATGAAATATTTGCTGCTGGTTTTCCACCGACTGCACGGCACTCCGGATTCCCATTTTCATCAGTCTTCATTGATAAAAAAGGTTCAGCTAAAAGTTAAAAGAAAAAGAGATGAAGAGGTAATAGTCCGATCAGGGCCCTGGTGTCTGAGGGGTCCCAATGACCAAATGATCAATCGTAAGACAACAGCTGTGGTAAGACTTTCGATGGTAGTGCAGAAGTGTAGATCACGATAATTGCATGTTATAATTCCAGAGGGGGCCTTGTTATATATTAAAAATGGGATCCAGAAGATCAAGCGGCACTTCTTCATGAGATGTGAGTATTGAGGACTTCATAAGATCTCAATATTGCAGCTTCTTGGACTGTTGGAGACTGCTCTAATCTACCCAGCACCAGGTCAGTTGTGTGGCAATATATTACATATATAGTGATCCCTTAAGATACAATGGCCTAAGGATACAATATTTTCAACATACAATGGTCTTTTCTGACCCACCGTAAATTGAAACTAGACTTAACATACAATGTCTCAGACTCAGATCCAACCAATCAAGGTCACTTCTCTGGTAAAATAGCTGGATTAGTTACTAGTTAGCAGCTATCCCTGACTGTTAGATGTAAGGATATGTTTTATCTGTCATGGTTTTCTGCTTATCTTTTAAAAATCTTCAATTTTTCTTATCTTGGATGACATTTTGGGGCTTTGGAAAAGATTACTCAACTTACAATGGTTTCAACATACAATGGTCATCCTGGAACCAATTAATATTGTAACTTGAGGGATCACTGTACACATTTGGGAGAGCCAGGCCTCCTCACAGATATGAAGTATCTGTGGCCAACCTAGGAGACAGATAGGGCCACCAAAAATGGAGTTAGCAATTTATCAATAGCAGCAAAGACCATGGGGCAAGATATGGCAAGACTATGCGGCCACCCTATATAATTATAACAGTTTGGGCAAAATAATGTTGATAAGACCAATAAGAGGCAAACCCATCCAGGCCTTTACAAATCTAGTGTATAGAGCAGTAATATATCCAACATGTTAGAGTTACATCCAATATGACAGCGGTTACTACTGCTTGGAATTCTTACACTGAGAAATTTGGGGACTAAAGAAAAGGAGCTCCCGGAGATACTACACCTGTCCGAAAAACGAGTTTTACTGAATTATTGCTAAAGATCCAGATATTGTTTTGAATACTGCAGAATAGTTCTCGTGGGACAACACCTTTAAGTGTTACTGCTATGAAATCCGATGCATAGCATTGAGACTTTGGCTCTGCCATGTGTATAAGGCTTTATGTCAAGCTGCACTTCTGCTCAAGTGAGCATACACTAGAGCAGTTATGGAGACACAGAATGTTCTGAAACATAGTGGCTTCAAGGAGGTGTCCCACGAACAAACCATTTTCAAATATACAGTAGACCTGCTATATCAACAGATTGCCACGAGTCAGGATATTGAAACCTCAGGGCTTACCTTTGTAGTGGTATCATGGAAGTAGGACCTCTATAATATAATGTACATATGCTCAAATATGGCATATGAAGGCTGGTTGCCCTCGTGAGACACCCTCTATTAATTAGGTTTGTGAATGTTGCCTGATTTTGGATACATTGTCTTAGACAGTGTAAAAAATACAGATTTGTATTAATTTTTACGAAAATAATATAAGCCATATATTGTATTGGTACCCTGGACATATTTAAGGCTTTCAGCAACTTTCTGTTAATTAGTGTCCTCTCAAAAAAAGCCAGTATGAGCACGTACTGTCTATCTGGACAAAGGTACATTAACATCAAAGGCAGCAAATAGTTATCAACTGCCTAAGAAATGTGTGACAGCCGTCCAGTAGGTGGTACAGTGGCTAGTGGGGAAGAAAAATGCTGGATATTCCAGCTACATCTATGAATGTTGACCAGAGTTAACCAGAAAGTGCTAGAAAATCATAGGGAGCAACCAGATGTGTCCAGGTCATATTCTAGAAGATTCTAGAACTGGCTGTTAATCATATAAAAGGAGGTCTGGACAGTGAGGGCCATGAAAAACAGAACCCTGTTTCTTTTGTGTGGCTTATACAGGATAATGAATAATGGTAGAGTGACATATCTGCCCATTACAAGAGAAGCTGGAATTGATATACCTGTAATGGGCAAAGGGTGCAGCAGGCTGGGTGTGGGGTGGCTCCAAATCTACACTGGGTCTCCTGGACACCGTTTATGCTCCACATGTTGTTGCTCTCTGAAAGGGATGGTAAGGTGTGGTGCAACCCAATGATATATAAGTCCAGAGAATCTGCAGTAAACCAGTGTGCTTCATTACTGAAGAAACTCAAGTGCAAAACAATACAGGCAACGCACTAAGCTGGATTCTCCAATCTCCTCCCTGCCTGAAAGTTTCATGCTGAGGAAAGGCCTGAGCTAGCTGTCCTTCTCTCTCTCTCTCTCTCTCTTAGAAGACTTTTACCCTGGTCAAAGGCTAGTGGCCCAGGGTCTGTGGCTAAGTCATCCAGCTGGCTCCCTGGTCATAGGGCTGGGTCTGTGGTTCAATGTCCCCATCTCAGCACCCTCTTCTGGTCACTCATGCAGTCTGGCAGGGTGTATCCTACTAAACACTGGTCTATACCAGCTGAACTAGAACCTTCTAGTGGGAAGGGGGAGTGGAGAAGCACAGTCTAAACAGAAACATTGTTACAATGTCTCTCTATCATAGACTTGTATAGAGCTTGAATGCAAGTCAATGGGAATGAATAAGCAGTTTTTCCAGACGTAAACAAGTCTTCAAACATAAACAACAGAGCTAAACCAGACAGTCAGAAGGTCAATTTGTCTATTTTTTCCCCCTCCAAAACTTTGCATAGGTAGAAAGTCATAAAGTCTCTCAGTATTAGTTTGCTGTGCATTAACCCTTTCCACAGTGCAGTTATAGTGTAATAACAGTGCAAATGAACAGAAAATATTACAATAAATATAACAGTATGAATGCAGTTTAACCCCTTCCCGACACATGACTGACTACTACGTCATGGGAACCACTGCGTTCCCGCAATTTGACGTAATAGTATATCATGGTGATCGCGCGGGCATCGGAGCGGTGCGCGCGATCACTGCAGGGGCCCGGCAGTCCCTGGTAGCTGGGCCCCTGCTGTATCCGGTGGCATCGCTGTAAAAGCCGATGCCGGCGGATTAACCGCTTCTATGCCGCGGTCCGCGCTGACCGCGACATAGAAGGGGTTTGTGTCGGGTGAGTGAGCGGATCGAGTCCCCGCGCTGCTGTGGCGGAGACCCGATGTGTGACAAGGCAGCCCGATGCTGTGCAGAGGCTGCCCAATGCCTTGCATGGCATTGGGAACTGCCTTCTACGGGTGCCGAGGAGATCCAGCCTCAGACCCGTCTCCTAGGCAACCTGTTAGAGTATGACTCAGTGTCATACACTAACAGGCAATGCATTACAATACAGATGAATTGTAATGCATTTCAGAGGGGATCAGACCCTCAAAAGTAAACATCAGAAATAAAGTAAAAAGAAAAAAGTTAAAAAAAGTGTTTTTAATAAAATTAATACATTTTTAAAATTTATAAAGTAAAAAATGAAAAAACAAACGCCCCTTTCCCCTTTTATTATAATAAAAAACATAAAAAAACACACATATTAGGTATCGCCACTTCACATCACATGTTCAATAAAAACCATAAAAACGGTGTACAAAAAAGCCATTTTTGTCACCTTACATCACAAAAAGTGCAACACCAAGCAATCAAAAACGCGTATGTCCCACAAAATGGTATCAATAAAACCGTCACCTCATCCCACAAAAATTGAGCCCTACCTAAGACAATCGCCCAAAAAATAAAAAAACTATATCTCTCAGAACATGGAGACACTAAAATATAATTTTTTTGTTTCAAAACTGCTATTGTTGTGCTAAAGTGAAATACATAAAAAAAATATACATATTAGGTATCGCCACGTCCATAACAACCAGCTCTATAAAAATATCACATGACCTAACCCCTCAGGTGAACACCGTAAAAAAAAATGTAAAAAAAGAAGCAATTTTTGTCACATTACATCACAAAAATTGCAACAGCAAGTGATCAAAAAGGCGTATCCCCCCCCCATAGTACAAATCAGACCGTAACCTCATCCCGCAAAAAATTAGATCCTACCTAAGAGAATCGGATAAAAAATAAAAAAAGCTATCACTCTCAGACAATGGAGACACTAAAATATGATTATTTTTGCTTCAAAACTGCTATTATTGTGCTAAAGTGAAATAAATTAAAAAAAGTATACATATTAGGTATCGTTACATCCGTGAACACCGTTAAAAAATTAAAAATAAAAATAAGCCTTTTTTGTCACATTACATCACAAAAATTGCAACAGCAAGTGATCAAAAAGGTGTATGCCCCCCAAAATAGTGCCAATCAGATCGTCACCTCATCCTGCAAAAAATAAGACCCTACTTAAGAGAATCGGTGAAAAAATAAAAAAGCTATGGCTCTCAGACTATGGATACACTACAATATCATTATTGTGATTTCAAAAATGCTATTATTGTGTAAAACTTAAATAAATAAAAAAAGTAGACATATTAGGTATTGCCACGTCAATAACGATCTGCTCTATAAAAAAGTCACATGACCCAATCTCTCAGGTAAACGCTGTAAAAATAATTTAATAAAAACTGCGCCAAAACAACCAATTTTTTGGTCACCCTACCCATAAAGTGTAATAATGAATGATCAAAAAAATCATAAGTACCCAAAAATGGTACCAATAAAAACGTCAACTCTTCCAGCAAATATAAGCCCCTGCACAAGACGATCGGCAGAAAAATGAAAAAAATAGGGCGTTCAGAAAATGGAGATACAAAAACCTAATTTTTGTTTTCAAAAATGTTTTATTATGTAAAACTGAAACAAACATCATAGAAAGTAGACATATTTGATATCATTGCATCCGTAACAACCTGCTCTATAAAAATAGTGCATGATCTAACCTGTCAGATGAATGTTGTTAAAAAAAACATCTATTTTTTTGGTTACCTTGCCTCACAAAAAAACGTAATATAGAGCAATTAAAAATCATATGTACCCGAAAATAGTACCAATAAAACTGGCACCTTATCCCGTAGTTTCCAAAATGTGGTCACTTTTTTGAGTTTCTACTGTAGGGGTGCATCAGGGGGGCTTCAAATCGGACATGGCATCTAAAAACCAGTTCAGCTAAATCTACCTTCCAAAAACCGTATGGCATTCCTTTACTACTGTGCCCTGCCGTGTTACCGTACAGCGGTTTACGACCACATGTGGTGTGTTTCTGTAAACCGCCTAATCAGGGTAATGAATATTTCAGAAGCTGAGGGGTACTCCAGCCTTGTAGTGGGCTGGAGGCACCCTCCTGGTCTCAGATACCATCTGCCAGTGAGGGCCACCCTTGTGGTCATAGAATGTGATACCCGATGTTATGAAGATGTGTTTGTGTTATGCTTATTTATTGCAGCGTATGGTTTCCTGGGTTCCTGTGTGGTGTGTGCTCTGTCTCTTGTGTTGTTGTGGACAGCAGCACTTATACTTGGGTTCCTGTCTCTGTGTCTGTGGCAGGTAGGTGTGGTACTAGTTGCACTTACCTGCCATTGCCATATGTCTGTTTCTGTTCCCCTTTCTTTATAGCTTGGCCACTTTAGACTCCTGTGTCTCCGCGTCCAGGAGGAACGGGCTGTCTACCCAGCTCCTAGTTCATGGATCGGCGGAGGGTCAGAAGGGATCCGAGGTTCCTGAGCATGAGTCCTCCTACCTTCAAGGGCGGCTCATGCAGCTAGGAGTCAGGGTCAGATTAGGGAAGCTCTAGGAGGTGACCTGCTCCCTAATTCTGTGGTTCTGGCCAAGTAGCGACCTTTCCATCTTCTGGCATCGCACGGCTGAGGGTTTTCCCCATCCTCAGCCGTGACACTATTACCACATAAAGTGACACATGTCAGATTTTCAAAAAAGGAAGGTGAAAAAAGGCCCGGGGTTGAAGGGGTTAATAATAATAATAACATTTATTTATATAGCGTCACAATATTCTGCAGCGCTTTACAAATTCATAGGGTTCATGTACAAAACAAAAGTGACTGGCTAATATGCAACTGAAACACTAAGAGTCAAGGCCCTGCTCGCAAGAGCTTACAAAAGGCCACAGAAATTAGCCAATAGGCATTCACCTGACAGCTCACGACTTTGTAGGATTCTGTGGCTGGAGGTACATTAGGCGGTCATAGGATAAATATGTAACTGTCGGCCAGTACAGGCCACAAAAATTAGTCATTCAACGGACATAAAAGGCCTTTTATGCCGCTGTATTTACCTAAGACAGGGACCATGATTTGTTCTGGGTGGTGGCGGATATTTGTGGGCTGTCATGAGGCAATTCAATCAAACATTGTCTACTCGTCACATGTGTTGAATTCCTCCGAAATCCATGCCTCATTTATTTTTAGAAATGTGAGGTAGTCCACACTGTCGCGAGCTAGGCGAGTGCGCTTATCGGTCACGATTCCCCTGCTGCGCTGAACGTCCTTTCGGACCAGTAAAAATTATTTGTTCCAATAGTGTTTGTTACTCTGTGTAGCTGAAGTAACGCAGCAAAACCGCAGACAAATGGCGTACTACCTAAATGCACTATAGAGAAAGTATATTATTGGTACTGCTTCAATAATTTTTTTTGGGGGGGCAACTGTTAAATCAAACCAGTAGAAATTAGTTGTTCCAATAGCGTTTTTATAGCTGCGGTAACGCAGCAGAACCGCACACAACTGCTGCGCAATACAAATGCACTATAATATACTTTCTATGTTAGAAAGTATATTATAAGTATATTACACCCCTCTGTGTATCACACCTATCGATAGCACACCTATACCGGTCCTTAAAAGGACTTTTGTGTCCCTAGCGTTTGGTGTCCCTAACAGCCTGTCCCTGCTCCACACAGCAACCTCTCCCTACACTGGCAAAAGACTGAATGTAAAATGGCGGCCAGATCAGGTTTATTTATAAGGCAGGTGGTATGTCCATGTGCTGAAACGTCTCAATTGGCTGTCCTGTACCACCTGATGGATGTGTCATGGGTCAAAGTTCTTCACAATGTAAAAGAATATGGCGGGCGCGAATATCTCCATATGTTCGCATGTTTGGCGAATCGCGAACGCGCAAAGTTCGCCGCGAAAGACCGCCAGGTAAACTGCAAGGCCATCTCTAATTTTAGGTAGCTTGATAAGCCTGCCTGAAAAGATGTGTTTTTAAGGCACGTTTGAAGGTGGAGAAGTTGTGGATTGACCTAATATTCCGGGGCAGAGTATTCCAGAGAGTAGGTGCAGCTCGAGAAAAGTCTTGAAGACGGGAGTGAAAGTTACGAATTATGGAGGTTATTAATCTTAGGTCGCTAACAGAACGGAGAGCACGAGTAGGGTGGTAGATGGAGATGAGGGAGGAGATGTATGGAGGTGCAGCACTGTGGAGAGCACGAGTAGGGTGGTAGATGGAGTGAGGGAGGAGATGTATGGAGGTGCAGCACTGTGGAGAGCACGAGTAGGGTGGTAGATGGACATGGGGGAGGAGATGTATGGAGGTGCAGCACTGTGCAGAGCTTTGTGGATGAGGGTGAGAAGTTTGAACTGTATTCTGTGGTGGATGGGCAACCAGTGAAGTGACTGGCACAGACTAGTAGCATCAGTGTAGCGGTTGGATGGATAGATGAGCCTGGCTGCAGCATTTAGAACAGACTGAAGGGGGGATAGTTTAGTGAGAGGGAGATAGATTAGTAATGCGTTGCAGAAGTCAAGACGAGAATGAATCAAGGCAACAACAAGAGTTTTTGCCGTTTCCACTGTAAGAAAAGGGCGGATTCTGACGATATTCTTGAGGTGCAGACAACAAGAGCGTGTAAGTGATTGAACATGGGGAACAAAGGAAAGATCAGAGTCAAATGTGGCCCCAAGACAGCGGGCATGTTGCACAGGAGTTATGATAGTGCTGCAGACCGAAATTGAAATATCAAGTTTAGGTGAGTTGGTAGATGGGAGAAAGACAAGAAGTTCAGTTTTTGAGAGGTTCAGTTTTAGATACAGAGAGGACATGATGTTAGAGACAGCTGCCAGACAATTACTGGAGTAAAGCAGGGGTGATGTCAGGGGATGAAGTGTACAGTTGGGTGTCGTCAGCATAGAGATGGTATCAAAAGCCAAATCTACTGATAGTCTGTCCAATGGGGGCTGTATAGAGGGATAAGAGTAGAGGACCTAGTACTGAGCCCTGAGGAACAGTATAAGTGCACACAACAGCATAAATCAATAAAGTAGTGAGTTGAAGGCCTTACATTGTATCAATAAGGGCAAATATCTTCAAATCTCCATTGTCCAAAGTATTCTTGCTCCAGGGCACTACAAGGGCTGGTAGTGGCAAGTAATGTGACTATTGTGCTGCTGCCAATCCTGAGTCCAGGACTGGTAAACAAAAGAAGGGATAACCCACAGGGACTGCAAACAAAAAATGTTACTGTTTTATTCAGTGAGACTTAAAGGTATTTTTCAGAATGGTGGCTATTCACCCAAATGTACGCAATTTGGTTCCACTGCTCTCGGCGCCTCATGGTGCTCCAAACCCTCCACAACATATACTAACTGGCTACTATGGCTCTTTTCATCAAACTTCAAAGATGACACTTTTCAGGCCTCTCGCTCGTTCTCTGTAGGCCAGTCTGTCCCTTTCTCTACCAAACCTTACTTCAGTAGCTGCAATAGGTCTGGTGACCCTAGAGGCACAAAACTTTGTTTACAGCATGTTCTTCTGCGGCAGGGCAGGGAGCGGAGTGCATAGTTCCCTGCCCCGCCGCCGATCACCGCCATAGGCTTCATGCCTAGTAGGCCTGAAGCCTATGCGGTAGCGAAATCCCGGCACAGGTGCGCATGATGACATCATCGTGCACGCCTGTGCCGGAACTCAGCAGCACAGTGCCGGGACTCTGCAAGCAAGCGCAGGTAAGTATTTAGCTTTTAGGGTTTCCTTCTTTTTTTTTTTTTTCTTTTATGTGCCAACTGGGGGGACATAAGGGGGCCGGGGTGCACAGAGGACGTGTGGGGGCAAACTTTTATTTTATATTATAATGTGGCAACTTTGGGGGACATGAGGGGGGTGCACACAGGAGGACATGGGGGGAATATGGTGGGATACTGTGTGGCACAGTGGGGGGGGGGGCAATTTATTATGGGAGGGATGGCAATGTGGGGGACACTTCTGTGTGGGGGCAGCGTGGGGGACACTACTGTGTGGGAGGGGCAGCATGGGGGACACTACTGTGTGGGAGGGGCAGCATGGGGGACACTACTGTGTGGGGACAGCGTGGGGGACACTACTGTGTGGGGGGCAGTGTGGGGGAAATTACTGTGTGGGGGGGACTACTGTGTGGGGGAAATTACTGTGTGGGGGACACTACTGTGTGGGGGCAGTGTGGGGGAAATTACTGTGTGGGGGACACTACTGTGTGGGGGCAGCATGGGGGCCTTGCTATTGGGGAGGCACTGTAGTGACCAGTCTAATATTTCTTGGGACACTATAGAGGGGTTATTACCTGGAGCACAATATAGGGTGTTATTATTATTACTGGGGGCATTCTAGGGGACGTTATAGCTGCTGTGGACACTATAGAAACATTTGGGGTCATTTATCAAACTGGTGTGAAGTAGAACTGGCTTAGTTGCCCATAGCAAATAATCTGATTCCACCTTTCATTTTTGACAGCTCTTTTGGAAATCCAGTTGTACTTTACACCAGTTTGATAAAGGACTCCAATTATGTCTATTAGGGTCACTATTTTTTCTGCAGTATAGTACCTGGGGCATTGGGGGGCACAACGGGCACAGGTATTGGGGGTGGCAGCAGGATGACACTGTGGGGACACCAGGATGGAGAGGTTGATGGAAAAATTGAGAAATCTAACGTGTCTGTGTTACAAACTCTGCAGAGATGAGATGCGGCTGAAAGAATTTCTCATGGCGGTCTAACGGAGGAGAAGAGGAAAGAGAAGGTCTACATGACAGGAGATGTCCCTGGATGTAAGAGGTATGTGGTCAAGTATTGGGGGGGGGGTTCTAAAAGCATACATTTTGGAAGTGTTCTCTTACCTAGTACCTGTAACGCAACAGTGTAGAGGAATGTTCCTGTCCTATTGACAATACGACATGTATAATTTCCATCATCGAAGACTGCGCCACTGTGTATCCTGAGAGATGTTTTGTTGTTATCTATATCCAGATGCATTCGGCCGTTGCAGCTCTCCTCAGTAGCATTTCCCATAGTGGACAAATAACAGGAAGACTTATTATGAAAATCCATAGTCCAGGAGACAATACTGAAGTTCTCAATTGAGTGGACACAGTGGAGGACAACAACTTCTCCCAGATGAACAGTCGAGACATCTGAAAAAAAAAAAAGGATAAGATATAGGTTGAAATGGACATAATAGAGATATAGTGTTCTGCCCAGCCGGGTTAGAAAATCATTTTATTTTACCTCTGCCTAAGTCAGGGTATCTCAGGAGTGTTCAGTGTGGTTATACCACCATCTAGCTGTGTTAAATTGTATTACACTTTGTTTTCTTGTTACAAAGACTACTGCATTGTGGGCAATGCAATTCATTGTGGATTACTGCAAGGCATCCTGAGAAAGAGAAGTCTCCAGTCTCCAGGACACATCATCAGAGCTGTCCTGTGCATGTCTCCTTCTCAAACTCCATCATCCTTGTAAAAGCATATGTGGTGAGAGATCTACCTCTGTTTCAGGGACATCATGTTATGCAGAGCTGTTCAGCTAGTTGTAATTGTTACTCAGGGAGTTATTACTGTTAGCTAGCCATGCAATGCTATGTATAGGCAGCCATTTTACCATGTGCTTTCACTGTCATTGGGAATGTTATAGTACATGCTATCTTATGCTTAATACTTATACATGCTATTTGTATTCTTGTAGTTTTACCAATCAATCACATGTACAATCTCTCACTCACGCGCACTGCACAGAGGGTACAACCTGTTGACCAATAACAAGTTAGACTACAAAGAACAGTCCTCTTATTTAGAAGACAGGAATGGTTTATGCTGAATGTCAGACTGCACGCTGTGTGAAGGTGTAAGAAGACAGAACAGATAGAGGCAGCTCTTCATGTGGTAGCCTAATTGTAAAATATCACATAAATATGGAATGGATGAGACCTGTTTAAAGCCTCCTGGAGGCTGTGAGGTTGTCACTTATCATAGCACTAAAAAGGCTATACATATTAGTCAAAAGTTGATAAAAATTGCCAATTTGAACCAGAATGATTGGTCATTAGGTAAAATTTAACACCAAACAATCTAATGGCTGGACAGAATCTTTCAAACGTTTTGTACCTATGACACCGGCTGACCTGTTGCATGTGCACTTGGCAACTGAAGACATCTGTGTTGGTCCCATGTTTATATGTGTCTGCATTACTGAGAAAAATGAAGTTTTAATTTATGCAAATGAGCCTCTAAGGGCAACGGGGGTGTTGCCATTACACCTAGAGGCTCAGCTCTCTCTGTAACTGCCACGCCATCTCCACTTTGGTTGACAGGGCCAGTGAATTCAAACATGATCACGCCTGGCCCTGAGTTCTCCTAAAGTCATGTGCTGCACCATGAGTTTTAGGGCTCATGCACACGACCGTTCCGCAAAAAAAGGGATGACATCCATTTGACGTCTGTATTGCATCCATTTTTTATGCTGATCCATTGTAACAATGCCTGTCCTTGTCTGCAAAACAGACAAGAATAAGACATGTTAGAAGCGGAACGGACTTGCGGACATACGGAAATGGAACGCACAGTGAGTAATTTACATTTTTTGTTGCGGACCCATTGAAGTGAATGGTTCCGCATGCGGGCTGCAAAAACCCCCGGAACGGACACGGAAAGAAAATACGGTCGTGTGCATGAGGCCTTAGTATCCAGCACAGGTGCAGTAGAAGAAAGAGGCTCGCAGTACAAGAACCTCTGCGTCAGATATTTACGTGCATTGGCGCAGCGCAAGACTTTAGGAGAACTCAGGGACAGTTGTGATCTCATTTACACTAGCTGGTTCACTGGTACTCTCATGTATGGTCCTGCAGTGCAGGGGGCGTGGCATTTGCAGAGAGAGCAGAGCCTCTAAGTGTAATGGCAACGCCTCCGTTGCTCCTAGAGGCTCATTTGCATATATTAAAACATTATTTTTCTCAGCAATGCTGTCACATATGAACATGGGACCAACACAGATGTCTCCAGCTGCCAAACACACATGTAACAGGTCAGCCAGTGTCATAGGTACAAAACTGCTGACAGATGCCCTTTAAAAGAACATTCCTAGAAAGATCTTTCATCCACCACCTGATTTCATTGAACATGTACTATATGGTCAGTTTGAACAACTGTTAAGGCCAACATGGACTAAAATCTGAAACAATCAGTTGATTGTTTGTTCAGAAATGGGGAACTTTACTGTAAGCCTTAAATCTTTATTTTTATTTTTTTCAACCGCAGATATTTTAGCTGAGGCTTAGTCAGCATCTGCTTCTAAAATGTATGTCATGATTTTGTTTCCGTTACATACCTCTGTAAATAACTTTTGTAAAGATTCACCCTATCCATATACACTCCTCAACATTAAAAATGAAACAAGAAGGAAAAGCCGAAAGGTTATAAAAGTAGCAGGAGTCGCTAAGATGTGCAAATGGTCAAATTTTTAAGCACCTAGCTCCAATCTGTGGCATGTTGGAGAGCAATAAAGGGAAGATTGAAAGTTTTTTAGCCACAAGAAACCTCAAAAATCAAGTCAAGTGAGATGATTGTGCAATGGGTCAAAATCCTGAACTGAGGGACTGGTGGATAGGTAAGCGCCTAGGCCGAGATGTCTGCTCAACATTCTGTGTCTCAGTGGCTAGGAGATCAACTGCGAACTGGAATGACAGCAAGAGGAAAACAGCGGCGAACCTCAGCACATACAGATTGTCTTAGAAGAATGGCTCACAGTGATCTATTCTGTAATGCAAATGGGATTGTATGTCACATCCCAAGCCAAGGAAGGCAGACAGTCAGGGCCGGCATTGGGGGGAACAAACAGGCTGATTGCCCAGGGCCCCTGTTGAGGAAGGGTTGAGACGTATGCATATATATCCATGCATGCCTGTAAACACGTGCGGGCATGTATGGTATATATATGCATACATTAACCACTGCATCATTGGGTGATGTGCGCAGATGTGCCCAGCATCTGCGCACGTCTGCCCATGGTGATCCCCAGGGGCTCATGGTGGCCCCTGTGGGAAATATGTTGTCCCTGGAAGCTGTGCCCCCTTATAATCCCCCTTATATTAGTATATATGTGCCCCCTTATATGTGTCCCCTTATAGTTAGTATATATTTCCTGTATGACCGTGTACATATTGGCCCTGTATGGCAAGTGGGGACATATGCATGTCCCCTGTATGTGATGCCCCAGATATATGCGAGGGTGTGTGTATATATAGATATGTGTGTATGTATTTGCACACGTGTCTATGTATACACACTTATGTCAGCATGCAATTCCAACTGTTATCAACAGAGTTGTTTAGAGAAAAACTTGTGCTGATAGCCTGTAGGATAATAGCTGATTAGCATCTAGTCCCCTTTTGTTCAGGCCCAAAGCAATCAGACTCTTTGGCACCGTTTGTGAGGGGACCTTCTAACCAGAGACATCAAAGACCTGTTTCCACACTATGATGTCACATGCCTGAGGAAGGAGGAGGGGGCTGTTTTGGGGCTATAATAACCCAAACCGGACAGAGGTGCCCTCTCTTCCAACCAGACTAGAATCAGAGACACATGGGAGAGTGCAGCTCCATGATGACCGCCTGGAAAAGGCCTACTAACGCTGGAAGGATTAAGTATATCCCTTGACCCCCGAAGCTATATCTCTCCCCTGGTTAACCCACACCCCTGGTCCTGTAACCCCTATATTTGTGTCCCTGATGTGCACCTTGGGCCCTGATTCAACCCTTATCCCACCAACTATTACCCCTTTCCCTGCCAGGCATTACCCCTGGTAGTTACCCTGGTCCTTGTGTGCTGGTAACCCCTGATGGACCCTGGTCCCTGCCTACTGTGCACCCTGGCTACCCTTGCCCCTGAAACCCCTGATATACCCTTTCCCTACCCTGATTAACCCCTGGTGGTAACCCCTGCTTAAACCCTGCCACACACCCCCCCTCACTGTACACTTGCAGGGTATTTAGCCCCTGCATTGCTGTACAGTTCTGATATTATCCCCATTGTTAACCCTTTGTGTTTGTGGTCGGCTTACACCCCTGTAAGGCCATCGTTAACCCTCGGCGTACCCCATAGGGATAGTATAGGACTAGATGGGTGGGTTGTGAATATTACTTGTATGTGTGAATTGTCTAGTTAGTGTATGGGTGGAATATGGGAATGTGTAGTGTAGTTTAGGATTGTATATTTAGTTCTGTATTGTTAGTGTATTGCGTGCGTAGTGTATTGTAAGTAATAAATACTGTGTTACTTGTAACTATCTGTGTAACGTGTAGTTATTGGCGATAGTTAGTTAGTAAGGCGCATGCAGCTAGCATAGTGATTAGTGTAAAGCATAGCGAAAGTATGTTATTGTTATATAAAGGCATAAATGGGCGGAGTTATCAATAGTTGGCTCCTCCCATTTACAAATATTAATTATTGATATTTGCATAAATATTGGTGATTAATATTCCCCCTTTACATTGGCGAGCCAGGCCCACTGCGTGGATTTTGTGCTTATTTTTGGTCTTAAGGCTGAGGGTCGCTAGTACTGTGAATTAGCGGGCAGGAGAGACGCGGTCAGCGGAGTGTCTGAGCGTCTAGGACCCGATAATTCGGACAGGAGAAGCGATACTTCCCTTAGAGTACCAGAAATAAAACAAAATCTTTTGCAGAGAATCTATAATTGTTCTGTGAATTAATATTTTTGTATTTGCTTTACACGGTCACCGTCGCTGGGGTAAGAGAAGAAGACACGGAAAAGTACAGCACCAACAAGCATCGCTCAAGTGATTGCAAGGTAGAAGAGCACACATCACTGAAGGAGATCCATCTTCGTGGGAGCGGCGTACAAGTCCGGCTGGGGAAGAAGCGATCCGGGAAAATGGACTTCTTCCAAGCAGCTGCAAGGACGAAGAGGTACGGCCCCAAGGAGAAAATGGACGCTCATCAAACAGTGAGTATGGACTTCCCCACACTCCAACACTTAGCCAAAAACAGCACTTTTAATCCCATTGTTCCTACTACATACAAATCCGCTGAGCTGCTGTGGTCCGCTTTATTGGACCAGGTGTACGCTCATGACCGGGTTTATATTAGTAGGAGTGTCTTTAACAAGACCACCAAATGCTAGCCAAATTGGTTCTTTCCTATGAGGATACCATTTGGAGGGCGGAACACACAGAGACACTTGCCAGCACAAGAAAGGCAGGGGAGGTTGCGGACAAAGCAAACTTCCACTGCAATTGTTGTGTTGATAACTATAGAAGAATTCACACACTAGAGGCTAGCATCTGTAAGCCAAAGGAAGTGGCGCTGGTGTCTCAGTCAACGGAGACAATTCCTCCGGCCATTCACTGCCAGTGCTGTACCAGTAATTCGGACCAGGTTTCGGCATTGCAGGCACAGCTGGCAGAGAATGTGCAGTCTACTGTTGACCGAGATGCGCAGGTGGCTAGGATAGAGTCACAGTTAGTAGAGCTGCAGAGGCAGAAGGAGGAAATTGAGGCTAAGTTGACTCAGTCTTATACTGAGGTCAAGGCCTTCAAGGAGCGGACTGCCTCTACTAACGTGACGGTAGCCAAATTGAAGGCTGAGGTTGCTGTAAGGTCCCAGCTAATGTCTGGCATGCAACAGGTTATCACCAAGTTGGTGCCGGCCCTTTCTTTTTCCGTAAAGCCAGGGTCGGAATCTCCCAAAATGTTGCCCTGTGCAGGGCCACAAGGGGGGAGAGTAGTCTGTGACCGGTCTAATCATCAGGTCAAGCCGGTCCAGACTAACAGAGATTTTTCCCTGACTTTGGGAAAAAGAACTGTCGTGAAGAGTGCGTCCCTGAGGATGTAACAATTCAGGAGAAGGGAGCACGGCTGCAGTGTAGATGGACCTGGGCCATGCAGAGCAAACATCAGATGTTTTGCATGTGGTGGCCTAGGTCACATAGCGAGACACTGCAAAACACACAGGACAGGAAACCAAGTCACGTGTTTCAGGTGTGGGAACAAAGGACACATTGCAAGGAATTGCCCTTGTGCAAGTAATTGCAATGTGTCCAACAGTATCAGCCAGGTAACAAATTGTGCAGTGGGGTCTAGTCAGCCTGGCCATAACGGGGTTACCTCTTGGCAGCATCACCAGCTGCTGAGGGGTCAGAGTGGCCAAGCTAGGCTAGGCAACATTTGACACCCCTGTACTATTTGTTACACAGTTTGTTCCCTGTGTATGTCCATGTTGTGTGTTTTTGTTATCTGTTGGTAAGTTTTTCTTGATGTTGGTGGTAGTCCTGGTCTACGGATGTGTTCTACCATGCTGATTTATGTAGTTGTAAGTACCGTCTGCTGTCTTTGTTTCATTCTGTGTCCCCTTGGAGTGGAACAGTGTTATACTGTGGATCGAGAACGTATAGGTTCGCGAGCAGATAATATCACACGGGAAATCCTGCTGGTCGGGAGAAGGCATAAGGACCTTCTCCATGCAGCACACAAAGGATAATGTGATAATATTCTGGGCAGCCAGGGTCTCAGATCGATACAGATAACACTGTTTTGCTGAAGGTTTTCGGTAGGGCTGTGTTGCGCTGGGGACTGGGGCGGACAGACAACATCGGTGTAATGTTGTGCTGCGCACTTAATTCTAGTCCGAGCAGGCAGCACAGCTCTGATAGGGATTGGACGCAGAATGTTTGGCAGCAGAGTGTGGACTGTGTTCTTGTCTTGTGGGGTCCTGGGGAGCCAGGGCATGCCTATGCCATTGGTTCTGCGGGCCTCCACAGGATGGGATCACAGGGGGAAATCAGCCTGGGTACACATGAGTGGACAGGGATGCGGTGCCATCAATAACAAGATGATGCTTTGTCCACAGAACTCCAGTTATCCTAACCTAGTAGGGTGGCCATCCTTATCTGTTGGTGCAGAGGGATGTGTAGCAGAGGATGCAATCCTCTGAAGGTAGGGTGTTCAGACACCAGTGTTGGGATGATGAGGAGCCCTGTGAGACAAAGGGCAGCCCAATACCTTTCTCTTCCCATGGGTCAAAGGTATTGGTGCTGGAAATTTTCACATTTAATTGCACTGTTAGGGGAGAAATTCCCCCGGGAGCACCTGGTGTTTTCTTCTGCCATAGGTGTGATTTTATATGGAGCGGAAGAAAAACCCAGGAGATGCCACAGAAGAGGCCAGCTATTCCCCCTGACACTGTCGTGAAGCTCCAGAGGATCTCACTGGATTTTGGCAACTAAGCGACCTCTGCCTAGAGGTGTTCTAGAAATGAAAGACTGCCACAATCCAGCGGGAGCATTATTTAAGGCTCTGGAGGAACACTTGGGAGACGTTCGGGTGGAAGAACTTATTCACTTGTTTCACCCAGTGAAACTTCTTCTGGTTCTGGTCATCGGAGGGTCAAGGGACTTATTGACCGAATACACCAGAACCTGACAGAACTTTACCGAACTAACAAAAGGAGGAGGCTCAGGACATAACTCAAACATTGTTCCTGTAGCCAAATATTGTATGGACACACTTTGTTTCCTATGAGGGTTCAGGACGTATAACTTGTACTACCCTGAAACCCCATAGCACATTGTATTTATTGATTTTGTTTGTCGGTTGATTGTGTACCCATGGACACTCTAGGTACAAATGTGTGACAGCCTATATTTGGCTGTACACATTTGCATCCTATAGTCGTTTCCCATTGACACAGGGGTCTGCGACCTACCTGTGTCTTTGGAGGTGTAGAGATATGCCAGGTTGCATGAGTCTCTATGGGTACACATACATATAATGATTTTGGTGGTGTTGGGAGGGATGTGACCTGTATTTTGTGTGAATGGGGATAAGGTTAGGTCACGATAGGGACAGGCATCATTCATTTGCCACCTTGAACCCTGGAACGGTGAGGTTCTTAAGGGAAGGGCTGGAGGTGTAGTGTGGTGGAGGTGTTCTCCGCAGTAGAATTTAGGTACTATGACATCACCGCTTAAGAGTTTGACCTGCCTTGTAAAGACCTATTAATCTGTCCACGGGAGAACAGCACCCATCAAGATGGAAACAGACGTTGGATAGAAGAAAGTTGTGACTGAGGTTGTGAGGGTGAACCCGCTCCAGATGCCTTGGAGGCGGGCCATACCTGAAGATCGGCAGAACTACCGAGAGACTGTGGGGGTGTGGCCACTCCAAAGTGGGGGTGGCCGACACCAAGAGACTGTTAAAGAAAGGCCAGTTAAAGACTGTGAGGGTGAACCCGCTCCAGAATTGGGGGGGACGAAGATACCTGAAGATCGGCAGAATTACCGAGAGACTGTGGGGGTGTGGTCACTCCAAAGTGGGGGTGGCCGACACCAAGAGACTGTTAAAGAAAGGCCAGTTAAAGACTGTGAGGGTGAACCCGCTCCAGAATTGGGGGGGACAAAGATACCTGAAGATCGGCAGAATTACCGAGAGACTGTGGGGGTGTGGTCACTCCAAAGTGGGGGTGGCCGACACTAAAAGACTGTTAAAGAGACTGTGGAGGTGTAAAGAAGACGGTGTATCCTGTGGACGGAGGAGTAGGTTACGGTGAAGGGCAGGTCGGAGGAAGCTGGATTAGGGATGTCTAAGTACCTAAAGATCAGTGTGCACTACAGTTCTTCCTGAACTTCCACCAAAGATGGGGTTGAAGGGGGGCAAATATATCTCAACCCGTTCCCCCATTATATTGTCGTATTATATAGTCCGACAACAGGGGGATTGTTGAGGAAGGGTTGAGACGTATGCATATATATCCATGCATGCCTGCAAACACGTGCGGGCATGTATGGTATAGATATGCATACATTAACCACCGCATCATGGGGTGATGTGCGCAGATGTGCCCAGCATCTGCGCACGTCTGCCCATGGTGATCCCCAGGGGCTCATGGTGGCCCCTGTGGGAAATATGTCGTCCCTGGAAGCTGTGCCCCCTTATAATCCCCCTTATATTAGTATATATGTGCCCCCTTATATGTGTCCCCTTATAGTTAGTATATATTTCCTGTATGACCGTGTACATATTGGCCCTGTATGGCAAGTGGGGACATATGCATGTCCCCTGTATGTGATGCCCCAGATATATGCGAGGGTGTGTGTATATATAGATATGTGTGTATGTATTTGCACACGTGTCTATGTATATACACTTATGTCAGCATGCAATTCCAACTGTTATCAACAGAGTTGTTTAGAGAAAAACTTGTGCTGATAGCCTGTAGGATAATAGCTGATTAGCATCTAGTCCCCTTTTGTTCAGGCCCAAAGCAATCAGACTCTTTGGCACCGTTTGTGAGGGGACCTTCTAACCAGAGACATCAAAAACCTGTTTCCACACTATGATGTCACATGCCTGAGGAAGGAGGAGGGGGCTGTTTTGGGGCTATAATAACCCAAACCGGACAGAGGTGCCCTCTCTTGCAACCAGACTAGAATCAGAGATGCATGGGAGAGAGCAGCTCCATGATGACCACCGGGAACGCTGAAAGGCCTAAGTATACCTGTGTAGCCCCTACCTACCCCTCACATATCACCCCTGGTCCTGTAACCCCTATATTTGTGTCCCTGATGTGCACCTTGGGCCCTGATTCAACCCTTATCCCACCAACTATTACCACTTTCCCTGCCAGGCATTACCCCTGGTAGTTACCCTGGTCCTTGTGTGCTGGTAACCCCTGATTGACCCTGGTCCCTGCCTACTGTGCACCCTGGCTACCCTTGCCCCTGAAACCCCTGATATACCCTTTCCCTACCCTGATTAACCCCTGGTGGTAACCCCTGCTTAAACCCTGCCACACACCCCCCCTCACTGTACACTTGCAGGGTATTTAGCCCCTGCATTGCTGTACAGTTCTGATTTTATCCCCATTGTTAACCCTTTGTGTTTGTGGTCGGCTTACACCCCTGTAAGGCCACCGTTAACCCTCGGCGTACCAATAGGGATAGTATAGGACTAGATGGGTGGGTTGTGAATATTACTTGTATGTGTGAATTGTCTAGTTAGTGTATGGGTGGAATATGGGAATGTGTAGTGTAGTTTAGGATTGTATATTTAGTGCTGTATTGTTAGTGTATTGCGTGCGTAGTGTATTGTAAGTAATAAATACTGTGTTACTTGTAACTATCTGTGTAACGTGTAGTTATTGGCGATAGTTAGTTAGTAAGGCGCATGCAGCTAGCATAGTGATTAGTGTAAAGCATAGCGAAAGTATGTTATTGTTATATAAAGGCATAAATGGGCGGAGTTATCAATAGTTGACTCCTCCCATTTATGAATATTAATTCTTGATATTTGCATAAATATTGGCGATTAATATTCCCCCTTTACAGCCCCCTTCCCTTAATGGGGCCCCATGCTCAGCTGCCCAGACAGATGTGGAAGAGAGCTGGTGGCCGCACCTGAGAAGAGCACAGACAGCAGAGCAAGGAGCGCTGGTCCCTGGTCTCCCACCCACTGTAGCCCGCAGGATACTTATGGAGCTGGGTGCTGCATCCATAGCACCGGCTCCACTGCAGTCAGGCAGACTTGGCCCCTCCCCCTTCCTCTCTCTCACCGGAGGCCCTGCACTGTCAAGGTAATGGCCTCCTCTGCACCGGAGGTTTACTGGTGAGTTCAGAATGTCACCCTCTAATGACCTGACATATGTGCTGCCGGCCCCTCTCTCCTCCAGGTGCAGCTGGACAGTCCAGACTCCGGACTAACAGGAGGGGAGACATCCTGCAGAGAATGTACAGGAGCTATTTGCTGCCAGGAACACAGTTGTCTAAATATAATGTAATCTATCTAATATCTATCTATCTCATATATCTATCTATCTATCTAGAAAAGAAAATTCCACGCTGCTCCCAAAAGTTGTTCAATGCAACGTTTCAGTCCTCTTACCAGGACTTTTCTCAAGCATTGTAAAAATACTGTGTGAGAAAAGTCCTGGTAAGAGGGCTGAAACGTCACATTGGTGATTAAAGAAAATCTGTCACCAGGACAATTGTTATTGAAGTAAAGCCGTGGCCTAATAGCACTTAGTACCTTATTCCCAGATGTGCCTTTTTTCCAGCAATAGATGTTTTTTATCCTCTGAAAATCCAGTTTATTTGGTATAGAAATGAGCCAGTAAGGTGCCCAGAGGGGCGTCACTCTTGCAGAAAGGAGCCCAGGCGCGCCCTCATGCTGGGAGCATGAAAAAGGGGGCAGAGTTATGGCTTAAATCTGATGTAGGAGGGGTGGGTGGACACATTGTGGCAGGAGGCATGCCTGGGCTCTTCCTGCCCTTGTAATGAAGGGCATTTTACAAAAACAAAACGCTGTGGGAACAAAACGGTGGAGGAAATGTGTTTTTTTTCCAATTCTATCCCATTTAGAATTTTTTCCCCCGCTTCTCACTACATTGTATGCCATACTAAATGGTGGCATTCAAAAGTACAACTTGTCCCACAAAAAAACAAACCCTCGTACAGCTATGTGAATGAAAAAATAAAAAAGTTATGGCTCAAGGAAGATAGGGAAGAAAAATAAAAACGCAAAAACTAAAAAACCTCCGGTATCCTAACGGTTAATTTCATGCCAGAATTATTATTGAGACTTAAAAAAAAAATATCACAAAATCACTCCCGTAGGAGATAGCATAGGAATATTGAACTTGCAGTTGTAGACAGTTTAAAGATGCGCAAAATTTAACAAATATCGTGCAACATTTGATAAGTTTGTCAAACCTTCGTCAAATCAAAGGCAAATCAAAAGTGACTTTAAAAAGTCCCATCATGATATATCACCTCTCCCCATGGAGCTCTATATCAGAAAAACCAATATAATATCCCTATAAAGATATACTATGAAATGAATTAACCGTATAGCATACAGTACTTGTTGGTTTGGATTTTGCGGGAACATGCCCTGGAAATGGACCATAAAAGGGGCAATGATTACTCAAACCCACTCTAAATTGTCAATTTTAATGCTTTCCAGGTTGGGGCATTTCTAAGGAAGGGGATTAGATTTTTCTGGGACATACTTTCTGTGCCCGTATACCCTATGTATACCTATGGAAGGAGATGGAATGAACTCATTGATCAGGTTCTGAAGTTTGTCGGTCCACATGGCAGGGCTTAATGCATTTACTTCGGTAAAGGATTTGCGTCTGTTTTCTCGTAAATTGAAATGGCATTCATTTTTTAAATTAAATGATGCTGCTGAGTGCATGAGGTTGGGTATATCCGTGGATGATTTACCGGATGTGAAGGTGGTAATGGACCTAATGGAGGAGGGAGAGAAGGAGGTGGACTGAGGACTTTACACATCAGCGTGAGCACGAATTGGCGCGTTCTCTTCAATCAAGATGGCTGCAACGGCTTCTCCGTGATCAAATGGATGAGGTGAGTATGTTGTTTTCTGTTTGATTTTTACAACTATTTCAGGAAAAATGTGCCAAGAAATTCAGATTTGTGGCAAATCCAATTCTTCCTGAAATTCTGATTGAATTCCACTTTGTTAACATTGATTCTCTCAACACTAATTAGTAGTATTAGTACTAGTTGTGGTAGTTGTATTAGTAGTAGCAATTGTATTATTAGTATTAGTAGTAGTTGTAGTAGTATTATTACTAGTGGTAGCAATATAATTAGTATTAGTAGTAGTTGTTGCTTTAGGAGTAGTATTAGTACTAGTGGTACAGTAGTTGTATTCGTAGTATTAGTACTAGTTGTAGTTGTATCAGCAGTGGTATTAGTACTAGTCATAATTGTGTTAGTAGTAGCATTAGTATAAGTACTAGTTGTTGTATTAGCAGTAGTTGTAGTAGTATTAGCACTAGTAGTAGTTGCAATAGTATTAGTACTAGTAGTAGTTGTTGTAATAGTATTAGTATTAGTTGTAGTAATATTAGTACTAGTAGTTGTAGTAGTGTTAGTACTAGTTGTAGTAGTATTAATACTAGTTGTAGTAGTGCTAGTAGTAGTTGTAGTAGTGCTAGTAGTAGTTGTAGTAGAATTAGTTGCAATTGTATTAGTACTAGTAGTAATTGTAGTATTAATAGTAGTAGTACTAGATATAATAGTAGTAGTACTAGTTTTAGTAGCAATATTATTACTAGTTCTAGTTATATTAGTACTAGTTGTATTAGTAGTAGCCTTAGTACTAGTTGTAATTGTACTAGTTGTAGAGTATTAGTACTAGTTCTAGTAGTAATTGTGTAGTAGTAGTAGTAGTAGTAGTATTAGTAGTAGGGTTAATACTAGTCAAGTAGAAATATCACTACACATTTCTCAACAGTGTTTACAACAATTTCTCCCATTTCCCCCTAAACCCCACCTTGCTACCTCCGAGGCGCTCCTGGTGGCGGTGTACTTACCTGATTTGACTTTGGTCGCACAAACAAACAAAAACAGCTGAAAAGTAAAGCAAGTTTTCTGGTAAAACTTCATATTTGATATTCGCGTCTTCTTGCAGGACTACAAAGGGCGCAGTGCTGAGCAAACACTTGGTATATTTTTCATCCCTCAGTATAAAAATAACTTCTCAATTTTTCTGTTCCATGAGATAAGGCTTTGTCACGCTGGAGAGAATCCTTAATGTAGACCCAGAATATGCATTTTGCAACATTTCCTGTGTCGGATGAGTCAAAGGAAGCAAAGTTGAGTTCACTCATTACACTGAAATAAAATGACACGAAAAGGCACTGAAGAACACCAACATTTAATAGAGCGCAGGTTGTGCTGAGTCATACCTGTAGATACGTGATTTCTCTGCCATACATTACATCCGATATCAACTGTTGCTGGTTAAATAATTGTTCATTTTCTATTTTATTTTTAGCTATTGTATATCTGAGTATATTCACACATTTTTTTGCTGTAAATTAATAAATAGCCTTGTTTAAAAATTTTATATTGTTTTGTGTATTCAGCACCTACGCGGACATTCGGTATTTGTCTCCATGGTTATAAACTCAAAAAAAAAAAAAAACTTTGTAGGCTGAGGGATTTAAAGAGTTTTGTAAAATCATTTCCATGGTATATATTTCAATAAACCCAATGGACATAGGAACTCAATAAAGATACTCCCAAGTGGTACCTAGGACCCGAACCCGAGTTCGGGAAATGTTTTTTTTTACATTACAAATTAATTTATGAAGTTATTACCTGAAGTCTCGCGAGACTTCATGAAGCAATAACTACGGCTCATCGGAGCAAATACTTTCTAATACTGTATGGCGCTTCTGCTCTGTACAGTATTGGAACGAAGTTCTATGCGAATCTACTTCGGATGTTTCATCCCTAGTGTTGGACTTCCACCGATCGGATATTAATAACCTATCCTGAAGATAAATCATCAATATCAGGAGCCTTGAAGACTTCTTTAATTTCAACCTTCACCACAAAAGTACAAGAACAAATAGAAGTGTGCGTTACATAGACGACATCCTTATTTTGTGTGTTGGGTAAAAATGGAAGTTTGAAATCCATTTAAGGCATGATATACACTCACCTAAAGAATTATTAGGAACACCTGTTCTATTTCTCATTAATGCAATTATCTAGTCAACCAATCACATGGCAGTTGCTTCAATGCATTTAGGGGTGTGGTCCTGGTCAAGACAATCTCCTGAACTCCAAACTGTATGTCAGAATGGGTAAGAAAGGTGATTTAAGCAATTTTGAGTGTGGCATGGTTGTTGGTGCCAGACGGCCGGTCTGACTATTTCACAATCTGCTCAGTTACTGGGATTTTCACGCACAACCATTTCTAGGGTTTACAAAGAATGGTGTGGAAAGGGAAAAACATCCAGTATGCGGCAGTCCTGTGGGCAAAAATGCCTTGTGGATGCTAGAGGTCAGAGGAGAATGGGCCGACTGATTCAAGCTGATAGAAGAGCAACGTTGACTGAAATAACCACTCGTTACAACCGAGGTATGCAGCAAAGCATTTGTGAAGCCACAACACGCACAACCTTGAGGTGGATGGGCTACAACAGCAGAAGACTCCACCGGGTACCACTCATCTCCACTACAAATAGCAAAAAGAGGCTACAATTTGCACGAGCTCACCAAAATTGGACTGTTGAATACTGGAAAAATGTTGCCTGGTCGGATGAGTCTCGATTTCTGTTGAGACATTCAAAGGGTAGAGTCCGAATTTGGCGTAAACAGAATGAGAACATGTATCCATCCTCTGATGGCTACTTCCAGCAGGATAATGCACCATGTCACAAAGCTCGAATCATTTCAAATTGGTTTCTTGAACATGACAATGAGTTCACTGTACTAAAATGGCCCCCACAGTCACCAGATCTCAACCCAATAGAGCATCTTTGGGATGTGGTGGAACGGGAGCTTCGTGCCCTGGATGTGCATCCCTCAAATCTCCATCAACTGCAAGATGCTATCCTATCAATATGGGCCAACATTTCTAAAGAATGCTATCAGCACCTTGTGGAATCAATGCCACGTAGAATTAAGGCAGTTCTCAAGGCAAAAGGGGGTCCAACACTGTATTAGTATGGTGTTCCTAATATTTCTTTAGGTGAGTGTACATTGTATCTAACCCTAGAAAACTACTACTTCTTTATTAAGATGAAAGAAAATTATCTTTAGAGCGACCTATGATAAGTATCCTTTTAGCCAAAGTCCGACCTATTAAAGAGCCAGGGATCTGAGCCAAACTAGAGACCATGTTACATTGCTGGTGCAGCAGTGAATCCTCTATGCTGGCTCAACCTGGGTACAGAATCTAAAGGCAGATTTACACTGCCTCACTGAGCAGGCAATTATCAAGAAGGGTCCACTCATTCCTGATAATTGCCTGCTCGTCAGAGGAGGTGGGAGCTCCTTCTGCATGTAGCAATCACCTTCACATTATGGGGATGAGCGATCGCTACTGCCATCCTGACTTGCCTATTTCAGTAAATACTTGAATTCTTCATAAAGAAGGGCGGAGGGGTCTTTTTTGATACATTTGACCTTTCTTAGCTTTTCCCTTTTCTCTCAGTGCAGTATTTTTTTAAATTTTGAAGTAGTAGGCAAAAAAAAAGTGCCAAAACACATAATCAGCTTGGAGCACATCTTGTACAATGAGGTTGTTTACTGACTATATAAAATCTAATTCCCACAGAATTAACAGTTTTTTTTTGCGCCAGCAGTAGATGTGCAGGTATTATACTATGTGGGCAAAGATATTAAGCTCACTGGTTTTGACATTTTGTACACTGTATAACTTTTTTGTTTTTACAAAATTTTTTGGGGGTCTTTTAATGCTAGTGTATAGGCAGTGTATACAATCATTTCTTTATTCTGTGTGTTACTTTTGACTGTTTAGTTATACAGTGAAGGGTTAATACTAAAGCTTTACACTAACTCTTTCTCTTTTTTAATGTGCCCGCACACCTATTTCCTTTGTAAGCTCAAATTACAGCTCCTGCGGTTTATTATTATTATTATTTTTTTACTTTTAACCTTTTAAGACTGATTTTGTTTTTTTGTTCTTTTTATCTATTAATCATCAGTCTTTGATATTTTATCAGACATTCATTTTTTTGCAATCCAGCGCAGAGACCGTATTGAAGCCACAGAGAGATAATAGACCGCCGAGGAAGGCCTTGACAGGCCGAAACGTCCGGTCACATAATCTAATACCCATAATCAATTGCGCTTGAGAGATATTACTGGATCATGAATTCTACGTGATGTGATATGAATAAAATGCCTTAAATTGCAAATGAAGAGCCGTGTGCCGCAATTTTCTATTTTACTTGCTACAACTGGCACTTTCAACTGCGGTGTGCGGTACTCTACCTTTAAGACATTCATTTTTTTGCATTGATTGACTGTAAATTTATAGACAGCATTTTGAGATACCTATATTTCCGCAAAACATTTATATTGGAGGTGTACTGACTTGGGGAAAAATGCTACGTCTCCAGATATTATTGGAAATAGTGGTATGTATAATGCTGACATACTGTATGCTTAAAATGGTTTTCCAGGACTTAGATTGTGGCAGCCTCAATTTCACAATAGACCATCAATATTATATTGGTGGTGGTCTGACACATGGTACTTCCACCGATCAGCAGTTTCTGGAGCACAAGGTTCCATCAGTTGCATTGTGCTGTGTCCTGGTACTGCATGTGAGATGACCTAGGATGGGCCATTAATATATAAGAAACATCAGTGTCTAGTACTGTATGTTAGGTTTCTCATCAGAGATGTGGATTCTTTGATCTATAATTGGTTTGGCACCGCTTCTTATTGGGGACAGAGTCAGATGTTTTGATCAATGGGGTACCGAGTACAGAGATCCCTCCTGATCACTTAAACTGTGATCAGAGCTAAACATGAAGATGAAGACAGACCCAACAGAAAATCCATGAGCCGGTCTTCTTGTCCATCTTCAGCACTGAGGAGAGGCAGCTGAGCCCTTCAGACTCCTTGTTTTAGTGACTGTAGGGGATATCAGAACACAGACCCCTCATTGATTAAAACGAGGAGCGTAACTAGAAAAGAATGGACAGACCCTCACAAAGGGTTATGCCCCCTAGTGCCCTCACATAGTAATTATGCACCCTTAGTGCCCCCACATAGTAATTATACACCCTTAGTCCCCCCTTCACAGTAGTTATGCTCTTAGTGCCCCCACACAGTTGTTATGCCCCCTTAATCCCCCCACACAGTAGTTATGCCCCCTTAGTGCTCCCACATAGTTATCATGCTCCCTTAGTGCCCACACACACTTTTTATGCCCCCGTAGTCCCCCCCAGACTGTAGTTATGCCCCCTTAGTTCTCCCACATAGTAATTATGCTCCCTTAGTGCCTCCACACAGTAGTTATGCCCCATTAGTGCCCACATAGTAATTGTGCTCCCTTAGTGCCCCCACATAGTAATTTGGCTCCCTTAGTGCCTCCACACATAAGTTATGCCCCCTAAGTGCCCCCACAAAGTAGTTATATCCCCTTAGTGCCCCCAGATGGTAGTTAGCCTCCTTAGTGCCTCCATACAGTAGTTAGCCTCCTTAGTCCCCCTATACAGTAGTTATTCCCCCTTAGTGCCCCACACAGTTGTTATGCCCCCTTTGTCCCCCACACAAAACCTTAATGCCCCCATACAGTTGTACTCATGTCCCTTTTTGGACTCCACCTGCAGCTAAAGTAGACTCTTGAAATAATTCTCTACACATTAGTTATGCTCCCTAAGTGCCCCCACAAAGTAGTTATATCCCCTTAGTGCCTCCCCACAGTAGTTAGCCTCCTTAGTGCCTCCATACAGTAGTTAGCCCCCTTAGTGCCTCCACACAGTAGTTATATCCCCTTAGTGTCCCCACACAGTAGTTAGCCTCCTTAGTGCCTCCACAGTAGTTATATCCCCTTAGTGCCCCCATACAGTAGTTATTCCCCCTTAGTGCCCCCACACAGTAGTTATGCCCCCTTAGTCCCCCCCACACAAAACCTTAGTGCCCCCATACAGTACTCATGCCCCCTTTTTGGACTCCACCTGCAGCTGAAGTAGACTCTTGAAATAATTCTTCTTGGGAAGGAACTTCCATGTTTATTGGAAACAGATGGCAGAGCCGATCATAGGGTAGGTTTAAAGGGCAGGAAGACTATGGAAAGCAAAGTGTAGAACGGTCTGGTATAGAATGGTAAAATGGAATGGTGTGTGTGGAATGACATAGATGTTTAGACCCAGAATGACATAGGCATATCATTAACATAGCTAAACATGCAGTGATCTGCTGCCATACATTCATATCTCCAGGTTTCATACATAACATCATCAAAACATTATTATTCATTTACATGACGACGTCCATACATTCCTATTCATATGATTGACTGCAGTAGAACATTGAAGAATACTCCATCGCTCCAAGAGTAAAGATGCGAATCGTGATTTTCATGCGGCTACAAACATGATGTTTTGGTCAAATGCCTTTATCAAATTCTTGCCACAGAGGTACAGAAAGCAGATAGGAGAACTCGCGCTGTGGTGATGGCTGCTTTCTGTTCTGCCGCGGCAATAAGTTGACAAAGATCTTGGACTGAAACGTCACTTTTTTAGTCACCTGAAAATAAATCACAATTTTCATCTTTATTCTTGGAATGCTGGAATTTTCTTCATATCATATAAACGGGGTGGAAACTGCCGCACCCTCTACACTTTGATTTACAGGGCAAGGCTGTGATAACATCATCACACCTGTTCCTGTCAAAGTGCAGAGGACGCGGCAGTTGCAGGGATAGCAGAGCCTGTAGGTGTAACGGCAACGCCCCCGTTGCACCTAGAGGCTCATTTGCATACATCGTTTTTCTCAGCAATGCAGGCACATATGGACATGGGACCAACACAGATGTCTTCAGCTGCCAAGTGCACATGTAACAGGTCGGCCAGTGTCATAGGTACAGATCTGCTGACAGATGCCCTTTAAAACATTAATATACATGAGGGAAGGTACACCTTTTGGCTTACTTTGTAATTCTTGAGTTTTGTATCATGTCTGTTATGTGCATTAATAAAGTATGGTATTCTCTTGGGAATTATGTAACAATAACCTTTGATATTCCTTTCTTCTTTGTTCAAATCCTATAAAAAGAATATATTGGTAATGACCAAGCCTATTATAGATTTTCTCTTGAACACTTACACAAATTATGCACAATGGTAAATTTATCAAAACGCTATTCTATAACTGGGAAGCCATTGCCAATCTGAAGAGTATCTTGCTTTTCAAAAGGTCAATATTACCGCATAGCTGTCACGGCCGAGGATGGGGGAAATACTCAGCAGTGCGATGCCAGATGCTGTTGGCCTACTCGGCCAGGAGAACAGGATAGGGAGCAGGTCACCTCCTAAGAGCGTCCCTACCCTGACCCTAACTCCTAACTGCATGGGCCGACCTTAAAGGTAGGAGGACCCATGCGCAGGAATCTCGGATCCCTAACTCACCCTCCGTCCGGTCCCTGCGCTAGGAGTCAGGGTAAGACGACCTACTCCTCCTAGACGCAGAGGAGCAGGAGTCTCACTGGCCAAGCTGTTGGGAAAAAGGGGAACACAAACAGCTTTACGGGTATGGCAGGTGAACTAGAAGTTCCACCAACCTGCCACAGCCTTGCTGACTGGATCCCTGTGCAACAGGAATCCAGAACCGTAAACTGCACAAAGTAACAAGGAAGGTCCCAACAGAACATCACATACAACATGACATACAAGAAAACATAAACTATGACCACAGTGGTGGCTCTCACAGACGGATGGAAAACACAGGAGGCTGCTTCAGCTAGCAAGACTGAAGCAACCTACTGAGCCCTGCTAGAGAGGGTCTATATAGGCCCAAGTGGCCACACCCAAGGGTTGGAGACACCCAGTGAAATCACACACACACTGGGAAGGAAGTTAACCCTTCCAGTACCACAGAAGGGAAAGACACATAAATGGGAAGTGCACACAATACATACAACGTGCAAAACATACACACACCTAACATAAAGGTAGCTAGGTGTGACCGCATGCCAGGGCAGCAAGCTGCCTAGCGACGCTCAGGCTGCTCTGCTGCAAAATGCAACACTGGTTGCCCGCGGCAACCACAAGTGAGGCCACAGACAAGTGGCCCTCACCCGTGGTTGAACACCCATACAAAACCGCAGGCAACTGCATGCGGTAAAGGAGTCACGGTCATGGGCATGGCCGTGACAATAGCTACTTCTATTAGAAGACATTTCCTATAATAGATTATCAAAGAATTCTGTTTTCTACCAAGAGCTCGACAAATTACAATTTATACACTAATTAACAAGTTATTTCTTTGTTAATTTCTTTAAGATAGAGATGTAAGATGTCTGACCAGAACAACATGCCCGACTGTCCGATAAGACTTAATTCTCCAACACCCTTACTGCCCCCCCAAACAGTAGTTATGCCCCCTTAGAGCCTCCTTCACAGTAGCATACCCACTTAGTGCCCCCATACAGTAGTGCTCCCCCTTACTGACCCCTTTCATTAGTTAAAGTGGTTATCCAAGACTAAAAAATGCCCCCTATATGCCTGGGCCCCTCACAATAAATATACTTGCCTGGCTCCCCTCTCCCTGTGCCTTTCCTGGTCCCCGCTGCTGCTTCTCCCCGTGTGCAGATGAAAACATCCGGTGTCGAGAGAGAGCAGCCAATGGCAGGTGGTGACGGGGACGAGCCTCCCTATCATCACTGGTGACACTAGGGAGGCTCGTCCCCATCCTTGCCTGCCATTGGCTTCCCCCACCCCCGCAAACACCGGATGTTTTCATCTGCGCACGGGGAGAAGCAGCAACGGCGGTGCGGGGACCAGGAGCGGTGCAGGAAGTGGGGAGCCATGTAAGTATATTCATTGTGAGGGGCCAATGCATATGGGGGAGATTTTTTAGTCTTGGATAACCCCTTTAAGTCCCTGTGGTTTAAATAAAATAAAAAACATTACTCACCTAGTTCATCTTCAGATAAATGGAGAAGATCCCGCTCTCCCCATAGATGTGATTGCTGGGCTGAGATAGCGCACAGGCCAGGGACAAGTTTGAGAGAGATCCATGGCCTGTGCACTCTTCTGTTCAAAATAATAGAGCACATGAGCCATGGATAGCCCCGCAGGCGCGATGATGTCACTGCATTTCATTTGCTGGGGAGAGCACAGGCCAGAGGAAGATGCTCGGCCTGTAACGGATGATACACATCTATTACAGCCTGACCCCCTTCCACTGCGGGCCCCGCAACAGCCACTATGGCTGCTATTGTGGTAGTTCCACCCTTGATCAAAACTTTTGATATGTCACTGTGACATAGCAAAAGTTTTTGGAAAGTGTAGTGATTCTATAACACAGGGAGATATGAAATTTTCCCAGATATGTTTCATGGACTCCAGAATTGTCAGCCACTGGAGACAGTAGCGTTGATAAAGCAGTAGTCATAGATGGAGCCATGGTGTGTCACCAGGAGATGAGAATTGAGTATAGTCAGTAGAAAGCCAGAAGTCAGAGCTAGAAGTAGAACAATTAGTACCAGGTGAACAATTCCAAGGACAAAGCAGGGGCGATATTCAAGAACAAGGCAGAGTTTAAGATCAGGGTCAATCAGGAGTAAAGATAAGGATCAGGTGCAAAAGAATGAGAGGCAGGAAAGAGTAGAAACACAACCAGCAGTCAAGGCATATCAGGTTGACTCACCTTTGAATAGGCTTGATGGTATAAGTGGATATAAGTTGACATGACCATGGTGAAGGGCAGAGGCACAAACTAATCCAGAAAAGCAATGGCTCACATGAGGACCAGAAATGGAGTCATCAAGTTGTCTAGCAGGAGCCATGGCAGGCTATTAGGACTCATTGCTGGCCCCAGGTGTAGTACTATAAGAGTATGTTCACATGCAGCAGATTTGTTGATGATATTTACTGTTCCAATTCATCTGTATAAGGTTTGCGGAAATCCATTTGCTTGACGCCAAAACAACCTTATTCAAATAATGGGAACCACAAATAGTTGCAATATGTAAATATAAAAATCACTGTAAAAAATGCACCAAAATTATACGCAACTGACAATACTAGCTAATTCCTCAAGCTGATGTAAAAAGCTGAGAACTTTGCCAATATCCTCCAGTCAGGAACATATCGGAGCCCCTCATGCACCATGTCACGGTGTCTCAGCAAGCATGGGGTCCTACCACTCAACTACCCGTGGTGTGTGAACAGGGTCTGAACAGTGCTAAAGACCAACTCACAGCCAGGCTCTCACATGTCTTCATAGTGGTATCACCAATGCACTGTGAAGTAGAATAAAGCTGTGAGCCGCACCCACAGGTGCAAAAGAACGTTACCAGCAAAATGAAGTGGCACATTCCATACAAATAAAGAAAAAACTCAATGAAAAAAATGGCCTAAATGGGTGGAAATGCTCCACCCCAAACACTGTAGCGTGTCTATAACCGGGGGACCAATTCCTCCGCATGCGGTCCGCAGAACGGCAATCCCCAGCAAAAAATGCGTACAATGGAGGATGCCGGAGCGGACCACATGCAGTTGTGGTGCATGTGGTACGGTCCGGCATCCTCTATTGTACGCATTTTTTGCTGGGGATTGCCATTCTGCGCTACAGTGTTTGGGTTTGGATCATTTCCACCCATTTTTCAGTGAGTTTTTTTCTATATGTAAATATACCCTTAAAATCTACCTAATAAGCTTTATTTAACTTTTTCTTCTTTTGTTGATTTTGTAAAAGAGCCAATTTCTCTTCACTGCATTACTTTTGCCCAGTTGCTGATCAAGTTGAGCTACATTCGATGGTTCTGGACAGGTGTTCTTAACTCTATAAATAAATGCAGATGTGTCCACCATTATGTCAGCTTTACTTTGGTTGTGAACTCCAATTTCTCATAAAACCACTTCAATGCAATTTTGCAACATTTTAGTAAAACCCTTGACAGGCTGCTATTCACAACTCAACCACTGGGTGGCCACACATAGACACCTATAGGATAGCCACGTTGGGACAATTTTTTTACAAAATTATATTGTTTTGAAAAGCTGATCATATCAGACAGTAGGACACGTAAGAAAAGACACATCTGTATGTGAAATGTAAGTTTGTAAAGCTGAAAAAAAACATCCATCCATCCAGTTCACTCTATTATTCAGCAATAGTAATCTAGAGGAAGACAAAAACCTTCATAAGCTAGAAGCCAATTTTCCTCATCTTAGGGGAAAATTTTCTTCCCAACTCCAATCAGGCATCAGGATAACTCCCTGGATCAACGACCCTTCTCCTTAAGTCTAATAACTAAAACTGTAAAAATATTATGCTCCAGAAATACATCCAGGCCCCTCTTCTCTTAGTGATTTCACCATCACCACCTCCTCTGGCAGAGAGCTCCAGAAGACTCAGCATCATGGAGTCTTGGAGCTCATCTAAATAAATTTATAAGTCTCCTGAAGACCCTTTGATCCAAAGGGGGAGACATATTGGGATGAGACAGGACAATGTAGGGTTTGATAAGCATTTTTTTGTAGGACGAGCAGCTATCAGTGGAGCCTCTTTGGGGTTATTACTCTGTAACCAGGCAAGGTCTGTTCAGGGAACCGTAGGGATAGTTGTCAGAAAATTACCTAGCAATGATCTTGTGGATTGCTGTTTTAGGTGGGATGCTATGCTAACCAGCCAGCCAAGGCCCAGCTGGTCAAGCTATATGTAAAACTAAATGCCAAGCCAGTAAGATTTCTGATTCAGTGTCCAATCCCAGAGATAGGCTGAGATAAGCTTGCACCTGTTTTCTGCCATCTTACTCCACAGATGTAACTTGGCTCCTTGGCAACCAAGTCCATCTGATCTTCCATTGGGCTCCAGTGAAAACCTTGGGGTAGCCTTAGATCTACTAACTGGAGTGGTAAAAGAAAATAGGCAACAGATTTAGAGTTGGCTGGTGATGGTCCCAGGTGGTAACACTGTAGTCTTCCTCATCTTTGTTTCTTTACAGTAGTATTGTCCTCTGTATTCTTTATGAAGGACATTTTTTTTAGATCTGTTTACTATGGTTACAACTTATACAAAGCCATCCCTTGCTATTTCAGCGGCCCTCACTTTTTTGCATTGATTTACTGTAATTTTAAAATATAGATATTCTGATCATCCATAACATTAAAATCTCAAAGGAAGGAAGGTAAAAATATTTTATGCACAGATTTAGGTGCAAAGGTCAGTTGTGCTGCAATATGCTATTTTCCCTGCTCATGCCAGGTCTAAAAAAGTGGACGGGGAAGGTTCATAACTTTGGCGGAACCACCGACAGCTATGGGGTTTTATGTAGACCGGCGTCTAAAACGCAGGTCTTAATAAATGTGACGCTTTCTTTTTAAAAAAATTTAGATCCAAATTTTAAAAGTATAAGAGAACATCCCGGGGACTTACGTGTTTTTGACCGAACTCATCATAGCAATCTGGATAATAATAGAAAAATGATGAAATTACAAATTACTGCGCTCTAATTGTCTTTCAGTTTATGGACATGCCAAAATTCAACGTCTTATTGTTGAAAAAGTAAATAAGTGAAAATCACCTATGCAACGTATATATGTATGTATGTTCCACGATCACTCAAAAACGCAACCATCGATTTCAACGAAACTTGGTATACACATCCCTTGCTCCCTGGAAAGAAATCTTTTGGAGGTCATACGCCTGTACACAGCAGCTGCATGTAGTTTGTATGATTCAACTGTTTTTGCTACACACATATTGCTCTGTAAATCAAAAACTCATAGATCAATTTCTGCTAAACTTGGTACACATATCACTTACTATCTGGGAAAGAATACTGTGGAGGTAACATGCCGGTACACAATGAGTTTCTGTCTGTCCCGACGTCGGTCTGTCTGTCTGTTCTTTATGCGTGACCAAACGACTGGACCGATCTCCACCAAATTTGGAACACAGGTACATCAGGTGTCTGGGAAGGTTTTAGACCAGGTCTCAGCTCTCTGGGACGTACCGTTCTTGTAGTCTATGGTGTTGCACTGCGACATGTGATATGCTGCGACTGCGACGCGACAGTCACAGAAAAACCCATCTGGATGGATTTTTGGCGACTGTCGTGTCACAGTCGCAGCATGTCACGTGTCGCAGTGCCCCACCATAGCCAATCATTATAAAAATTGTTGAGACAAAGTGTCGCACGACACATGTCATCATGTAGACCTAGCATTGAAGGGGCAAGGTGCTGTGGAGGTCACTGTTAAAGGGGCAGGCACTGTGGAGGTCACTGTTAAAGAGGCGTTCAATGTGGATATTACTGTTAAGGGGGCAGACTGCTGTGGAGGTCACTGTTAAAGGGGCAGACACTGTGGAGGTCACTGTTAAGGGGCAGGGGCCACTATTAAAGGGGCAACTGCTGTGGAGGTCACTGTTAAGGCAGCAGGGTACTGTGAGATCACAGTTAAGGGGGCAGGACCCTGAAAAGGGTCACTGTCAGGGGAGTGAGGGGATGTGAAGGTCAAAGTTAAGGGGACAGGCTGCTGTGGAGATCCTATTTTAAAGTAGCGGGGCACTGTGGGGGGGGTCAGTGTTAAGAGGTGGGGGACTGTGGAGTTCACTGTTAAAGGGGCAGGGTGCTGTAGAGGTCACTGTTATGGGTGATACTGTCGATATATTTTAACGACACACACAAACATTAAGCGAAATAGATGAAATATACCCGTGCGAAGCGGGGTCCTTCTGCTAGTCATTAATAAAATGAGTGGTATTAAAAATTTGCACCAAAAATGAAAAAAGTAGATTTTTTTTAAAGACATCATTTTTATTAATAAAATATATAAACAGTAAAAAAATGCAAGATATATACACAATAAAACAAAGTAAAAAAAATGGGAGAATTGCTTTACTATCATTCATTGTGCTGTAAAAATCATATTTTTTTAAAATGGATCCCAAAACAATGTAAAAAAAATATATGTTGCCTGAATCCTTGAGGCCAAAATTCTCTGTTCTTAGAGGTTTAATAAACATTTTATATGAAGTACAAACAAACAGCGCTGAAATATGTAGACATGGTCAGATATACATTTTTATTTACAAAATTCATACTGTATGTGGGAAACTATGAAAACCTAAAAAGTCATATTTTAATGTCTCGCCTTGTAATTTTATCTCTCGTCAGGTTCTTAGCCTACAGCTTGATCAATGTCAATGAATTTTGTTGCTACACAATAAATAACGTTGTCCTGCTGGGTGTAGGTAGCATAAGGTTCAAGTTCTTGCTTTTCCTGTGAAAGTAAAAAATGGGGCAATATTAGCTTGCTTATCGAAAAAATCATCATAATTCATTAGGTGGCTGTAGATGTATTAGGTAAAGTAAAGTCACAAATGTTGTGTGTAACTTGCAGATTTTACATCTTTTTCCGTTCTGTCCTATGGTTTGTGAAAATATGTGACTCCTTCTTACATGCTCCAGGAGTGGTCATGCTCTTCCAGTGCTTACCAGATCCATGCTGGTGTCCACCTCCTGGTCCCTACTCCCACGAGGAAAGCTTGGAGATTCCTACTCAGTCAATCACGGCCTAAGGGCTTGTTCACATGACCGTGCCGTTTTTTGCGATCCGCAAAACACGGAGGCCAGTTATAGAGATGCCTATTCTTGTCCGCAAAACGGACAAGAATAGTACATGTCTCATAATTTTTGTGGGGTCACGGAACGGAGCAAGGGATGCAGACAGCACATGATGTGCTGTCCGCATCTTTTGCAGACCCTTTGAAATGAATATGAAATGACCGTATACGGAATGTAGAAAACAGGCCGTATAGGGAACGCAAAAAAAAACGTTCGTGTAAGGCAGGTCACTGCTGCAGCCGGTGATAGGCTGAGCAAGCATTTCCTGATATTCCCTGTTATGTTCAGCCAGGCCAGAAAGTGAACACAATGAGGGACCTGCCAAGTGTCAGGATGGCAGTGGCAGTAATGCTTATTTTATTAACCCATTTTGCCCCTTGAGCCCCTTGCACACGGCAATTTGTGGTCTCCAATGCATGGGCACCATCCGTGCGGCAGCCGCAACAGATCCAGACCCATTCAACTTGAATGGGTCCGTGATCCGTCCTCAATGTAACAAAATAGAATAAGTTCTATTTTTTCACGGTGCAGAGGCACGGACAGAAATGGGTGTGGAAAACACGGCCGCTGCTCACATATTGCGGAACTGCTGTTTGCATGAGGCCTTATATAGAAGATTTCATTCCCCCAGACAACCCCCTTTAAGTAAATTCGACCAAAATCGAAAGTGTTCAGAATGCCCTGAAAAGTCACGTATGACCCTCTGTGGTTTCCTAGGACTGAATGCAACTACTTTCAAGCTCACCATTGCCAAGACAGCATTTGTAATCTTAAAGTGTCAGGGACATATATACACTGTAGCTGTGGGTAAATGCATGGTTGATAGTGATAACAAACAGCTGGTTTAACCCTTAGAGGACCCTGCGATTTTCCATTTTTGCGTTTTTGTTTTTCACTCCCTGCCTTCCGATAGTACTAACTTTTTTCTTTTTATGTTCACATAGCCTTATCAGTGCTTATTTTTTGCGGGACAAGTTGTACTTTCTAATGGCGCCATTTACGGTTGCATACCATGTGGTAGAATTGTGAAAAAATGCAAAAGGTTTTAATTTTTTTTATTTTTTTTTTACACCGTACACTGTGTGGTAAAATTGACCTGTTCATTTTCCAGGTCAGTACTGTTACAATGATACCACACTTGTATAATTTTTCTATCGTTTTAATACTGAAATAAAAGAAAACCTTATTCTGACCCCTATAACTTTTTTGTAGTTATGTGCACGGGGCTGCGTGAGGGCTCATTTTTTGCAGGGCGATCTGTACTTTTCAGTGATACCAATTTGAAGTGTGTGCGACTTTTTGATCACTTTTCATTTAAAAAATTATTGGCAGTTGAAGTGACAAAAAATGGTGAATTGGCTGTTTTTATTTTTTTCCCGTTACGCCATTTGCCATTAATATTGCTATATTTTAATTGTATGGGCATTTTCGCATGTGGCGATGCCCATGATGTTTTTTAATTAAATATTTTTATTTTAAGAAGAGGGGGGTGATTTGAACTTTAGCTTGAGGCTTCGGTCTATTAGCGCACGGTAACAGGTTCCCCGGTCTTAGCCAGGGAATGCTGTTACCGAAGCGGAAGCGCGCGGGTTCCGCTTCCGGATGCCCTGACGACGTGGTAACATTTCACCATGGCATCTGAAGGGGAAAATGTATGCAATCCGCCTTATAGCTGATCGCATACGTGTGCTGCGGGTCTCTGCTATTTTAAATAGCAGAAACCCCGTGGCTATGGCGCCTGCTGCATGTGCGGGTGGGCGCCATGTTTTAATACCCAAAGGGATTAATAACGCACTGCATTGTTTGATTTGTTATGCTTTTTAAAATAAAATAAAAATATTCCAAAAATTGACCCTTATTGGGGACAGATGACTGTTTATACACACACAGTAATGCAAGTGGTGAAAAAATGATCCCTTTCTGGGGCAGATGCCTGCCCTTGTTTATACCCACACAGTAAAATATGAAAATGCAGTAGCTTGTTCTGAACAAGTGGTTCAAAAATGACCCCTTCCTTCGAACAGATGCCTGCTCATAATTATATACACATGGTAACATTGGAAAAAGCATTGGCTTGTTCTGAACGAGCAGTCCAAACATTCTCCTTCTCGGTCTTCTGGAGGAGCAGCAGTACAGTATGGAACCTTTTGGACAAGGCAGGTGTCATGTAGGGGTGGGAAGAGTGCAGCCCTGATCTCCAACCGCACCTCTGTCTCTACCTACTTGCACCGCCCATCTTAACTGACGGCGTACAACTTGGCAGCGGTCCCTAGCTTAGATACGTGCAGTACTAGAGTAACACGTAACAGAGTCAGGGAAGCAAAGATCAAAGCCAGGAGGTCACGCAGGTACACAAGGTAAAACACAATAGCAAGGTCAACAAAAACCGAAGTCAGAAGCCGAGAGGTCACGTCAATTCCAATGAGGTAACAAGGTCGAGGTCAGAAACAAAGCCGAGGTCCAAACACAATAGCAAGGTAACAATAGGAACGCTGGTGAAGGTAGAAAGACCAATCACAGGCAACCTGTGGCCAGCAGGCTGCCTGTTTAAATAGCACAGACTGGTGAGTCACATGACGTGGCCAGCGTCGCATGACTCACATAACACAGCCCAACATAGCCGAGCGCTGAACATCATTATCGCCGCTCAGCTCTCCTGCTGCTTGTTGTCTAGGGGACGGAGGATGCTGGCCACGCAGAGGAGGCATGCACGGCCAGATCCTTCCTGCACCCTGGTCCCCATGGAGAAGAGGACGCTGCCCGCATCCTCGCTCCGTTATGCGTGTGGAATGCCGGCAGCGCTGTGAAGGGAGAGTGCGCCGCCAGCTCCCCCTGACAGTACCCCCCTTTCCACGAGGGGCCACCGGACCCATGATCTCTGGAGTGGGTTTCTCCGGGTGAGTCAGATGGAATTTTCTCACTAACCTCTTAGCATGCATTATCTTAGCCGGTACCCAAGACCTCTCCTCAGGACCAAAACCTCTCCAATGGACCAAATACTGAAAAGAATTCCGGACCCTTCTCACATCAATAATCCTAGAGATCTAAAATTCAGGTTGACCGGCAACCACCAATGGGGGCGGAGATTCCTGTGTAGGGGATACAGGGGACACATACTTCTTGAGTAAAGACTTGTGAAAAACATTGTGAATCCGAAAAGAGTCAGGCAAACGTAACTTAAAAGACACATGATTAATAATGTCAACAATCTCATAAGGACCAATAAACCGTGGTGCAAACTTATTGGAAGGCACCTTCAAGGACAAATTCTTGGTGGATAACCATACTTTATCACCTAACCCAAAGTTTACTCCTCGAGAGCGCTTTTTATCCGCATTGGTTTTAAGAACCTCTTGGGCTTTTTTCAGGTTCAACTGAACCTGGGCCCAAACTGTGCACAGTTCTTTAGCTACCAGATCAGCTTCCGGAATTTGTGAAGAAGACGACAAAAACAAACTCAACGCGGATGGAAACCAATATTACAAAAAAAAGGAGACATACCAATAGATGAGTTCACCTGGTTGTTAATGGCGAATTCAGCCAGGGGCAGATGCTTCACCCACAGCTGTTGGTTGTCGGAGACACCTCAAATACTGCTCCAGAGACTGGCTCAAACGTTCAGTTTGACCGTTGGTTTCCAGGTGAAAGGCCGAAGAAAAAGACAAAGAGATGTTACATTTTCGACAAAAGGCCCTCCAAAACCTAGAAACAAATTTAACACCTCTATCCGAAACCATATTCTCTGGAATTCCATGTAACCAAATAACATGATCAACAAACAGAGAAGCTAAAGTCTTGGCATTAGGCAGTTTTGACAGAGGGATGAAGTGCACCATTTTACTAAATCTGTCCACAACTACCCATATCACCGACTTACCCTCAGACACCGGCAAGTCAGTGATAAAGTCTATGGAATTATGGGACCAAGGTCTACTAAGGATGGGCAGTGGTCGTAACTCCCCCACCGGATGAGACTTAGGAGTCTTGGACCTGGCACAAACCTCACATGAAGACAAACCTGGAGACGAGTTCCTTGGTGGCATTAATACCCGGATGTCCACTAAACACGGAATTATGGCACTCGCCCAACAGTCAGAGACGTAAATGACCCGGGACAAATAATTTATCAGTAGGCCAAGTGTTGCCCCGCAGTTATTTCTGTCGTCAGATCAGAGGAGATCGAAGCCACAATGACACCTGCCGGTAATATTGGTTATGGTGGAGTATCAGAAGATTAAAAAGAACAAAAACTGCGGGATAAGGCGTCTGCTTTAATATTTTTATATCCTGGCCTGAAAGTAATAAAAAAATTAAAACGTGTAAAGAACAATGCCCACCTAGCTTGTCTGGGATTCAAACATTTAGCAGATTCCAAAAACATTAAGTTTTTATGATCCGTAATTACTGCAACCCGATGTTTAGCCCCCTCCAGAAAATGGCGCCATTCCTCAAAAGCCCATATAATAGCAAGTAACTCGATGACCAATGTCATAATTTCTCTCGGTAGAAGAGAATTTACGAGAAAAGAAAGCACAAGGTCTCAGGTTAGTGAGAGTTGAGGACCCCTGGGAGAGTACTGCCCCAACTCCATCCTTGGAAGCATCAACCTCAACCACAAAAGGCCGCTCTTGGTCAGGTTGAACTAATACTGGGGCGTTAATGAAACACCTCTTGAGTGTTTCAAAAGCCTTTATGGCCTCTGGTAACCAATTCACTAGATCAGCTCCCTTCTTGGTTAGATCCGTGAGAAGCTTGGCAATAATAGAAAAGTTCTTAATAAGTTTTTGATAATAATTTGCGAAACCCAAGAAGCTTTGTAACGCTTTAAGAGAGGAAGGTCTCACCCACTCCAAAATGGCCTGTACATTCCCTGGATCCATCTTGAAGGATTGGGGTGTGAGAATATATCCTAAAAACGAAGTTTCCTGCACTCCAAAAATACACTTCTCACCCTTCACGAACAGTCGGTTCTCCGAAGAACCTCCAGTACCTGTCTAGTGTGAATAACATGAGAATCCCAGTCAGGCAAATAAATCAGGATGTCATCTAAATAAACAATTACAAATTTTCCACTAAATTGTCTAAAGTTGTTATTGACAAAATTTTGGAAAACCGCCGGAGCATTACTTAACCTAAACGGCATCACTAAATATTCATAATGACCCTCTGGGGTATTAAAGGCCGTCTTCCACTCATCCCCCTCCTTAATTCGGATAAGATTATAGGCCCCCCTGAGATCAAGTTTAGCGAACCAGTGAGCTCCAAGAATTTGATTAAACAGGCCTGCAATCAACAGCAAGGGGTACTGATTCTTAACAGTAACTCTCTATAATCAATACACGGTCTCAATCCACCACCTTTCTTAGCAACAAAGAAAAACCCCGCCCCCGTAGGAGACACTGAGGGTCTAATATGTCCTTTTTGTAGACTCTCCCTCGAGTAGTCCCTCATAGACTTCCGTTCCGGACCTGACAAATTATAAATACGACCCCTAGGCTACTTAGATCCCGGAACAAGGTCTATGGCACAGTCATAAGGTCTATGAGGGGGAAGGAAATCTGCCTCGGACATAGAAAAAACATTAGCAAAGTCACTAATGTATGTGGGAAGAGAGTTTGACTCCGCAGAGACTCCAGCCTGAATAACAGGTAGACAACATGAATCACATTTCACACACCATTTCTCTAATTCACCCATGGACCAGTTGATGACTGGATTATGAACCTGGAGCCAAAGTATACCCAGAACTACCTCCACGGGTACATTTTTTAGAATAAAAAAAGAAGTACACTCCAAATGAAAGACCCCCACAGTCAAGGTTACTTTCGGAGTATAATATTCTACTGTCCTGCCCACCAACAGCGTGGAATCAATAGCAATTATCTAAATAGGGTTAGCAAGGGACACACCAAGGGAAAGAGAAAAGTTATGGTAAATAAAATTAGCGGCAGACCCAGAATCAACAAATGCCCTCCCAGAGCCCTTACTGAAGCCAAAAGAAACAACCACCGGCAACAACACTTTCTCTTTAACCACCTTGGGAAGTACCTTATCCTTCTGGGCATCAGGATGTGGAGATCTCCCGGAAGGAGGAACTTTAGGACATTGCCGTACCTCCGATTCTCCGCAGTAGAAGCAGAAACCCTTTTGATGTCTCAGATCCCTCCTGGTCATTCCGAGCTGCATAAGCTCTTCTGGAGGATTCTCCAATTGGACTCTTGAGGGTGAGGGATCGGATGTAAACACCAGCAGTGGAGACGTCAGTTTTTCTCTTTGTCTTTCCCTAATTCGTCAGTCCAGTCTAACATTTAGAGTCATAGTCTGTTCTAAAGTGTCAGGGAGGGGGTAACTGACCAACATATCTTTCAAGTCTTCTGAGAGCCCCAACCGAATCTGCCATCTAAGCGCTGGATCATTCCAACCAGAGGAAACGTACCATTTCCGGAATTTGATGCAATATAGGGTCCATGGTTTTAGGTATGGCCTGTGATTCTGTCACGTAGGGGTGGGAAGAGTGCAGCCCTGATCTCCACCCGAACCTCTGTCCCGTCTTAACTGATGGCGTACAACTTGGCAGCGGTCCCTAGCTTAGATACATGCAGGGCCTAAAGAGTACTAGAGTAAAACGTAACAGAGTCAGAGAAGCAAAGGTCAAAGCCAGGAGGTCACGCAGGTACACAAGGGAAAACACAATAGCAAGGTCAACAAAAACCGAAGTCAGAAGCAAAGAGGTCACGTCAATTCCAAAGTGTAACAAGGTCGAGGTCAGAAACAAAGCCGAGGTCCAAACACAATAGCAAGGTAACAATAGGAACGCTGGTAAAGGTAGAAAGACCAATCACAGGCAACCTGTGGCCAGCAGGCTGCCTGTTTAAATAGCCCAGACTGGTGAGTCACATGACGTGACCAGCATCACATGACTCGCATAACACAGCCCAACATAGCCGAGCGCTGATCATCATTATCGGTGCTCAGCTCTCCTGCTGCTTGTTGTCTAGGGGATGGAGGACACTGGCCACGCAGAGGAGGCATGCACGGCCAGATCCTTCCCGCACCCTGGTCCCCATGGAGAAGAGGACGTTGACCGTGACTTCGCTCCGTTATGCGTGTGGAATGCCGGTGGCGCTGCGAAGGGAGAGTTCACCGCCGGCTCCCCGTGAAAGCAGGAGATGTGTGGCTGTGTAGGGGTAGTAATAGTGGCAATAGTAGCAGCTGCAGCACAGTGTGGAACCTGATGGACAGGAAATGGGCAGCTGTGTAGGGATAGTAGTAGTAGAAGTAGATATACGGCTGGTACTGACTGTGCCACCCCTTACACTACTAAAGTTACCCACATTCTCCGTTGTGGATGGGCTGGATGGATTTTTCATTTTTCATTATCCCACCCATTAACTGCCTGTTGTTTACCAGACATTTTATTTTGTGGCCTATTTAAAGGCTATGACACTTTCAGGACAATTTTATTGTATTTTACTAATTTTATCAATTTGTCTTTATTAACCTCTTGGGGACACAGGGCGTACATGTCCCCTGTGTATTTCCGATCACAGCCGCGTGGCAGGCGGTGATCGGAACAGAGTGCCTGCTGAAATCATTCAGCAGGCACTCTGTGACAATGCCGAGGGGGGTCCTGTGACTCCCCCGTATCAGCGATCGTTGCAAATCGCAGGTCAATTCAGACCTGCGGTTTGCAACGCTTTCAGACGTTTCTGATCCCCACGGTCCGTGACCGCGGGGATCAGAAACTTCAAAATGACACATCTTTTCATTTTTAACCCCCTCCCCTGCGGCCCTCATTGTTATGTGCCGGCGGGCTGTGCAGTGGGAAGCGGGCGCGCGCGCGATCAGGCAGAAGTCTGATCAGACTAAATGTAAAGTGAAAATACAGTACAATACACTATATAGTGTACTGTTTTGTATTATACAGACATCAGACCCACTGGACCTTCAAGAACCAAGTGGGTCTGGGTCAAAAAAAATAATTAAAGTAAAAGTAAAAAAACACATTTATCACTGATTAAAAATAAAAAAAATAAAATGCACTACACATGTTTGATATCACCGCATCCGTAATGACCTGATCTATGAAACGGTCATGTTACTTTCCCCACACGGTGGAAGCCATAAATTCTTTTTATAAAAAACTATGATGGAATTTACATTTTGCCCACCTTACTTCCCAAAAAAGGTAATAAAAGTAATCAAAAAAGTCGTATGTACACCAAAATGATACCAATCAAACCGCCATTTCATCCCGCAAAAAATTAGCCCCTACATAGGACAATCGCCCCATAAAAAAAATATGGCTCTCAGACTATGGAGACATTAAAACATGATTTTTTTTTTTGTTTCAAAAATGATATTATTGCTTAAAACTTAAATAAATTTAAAAAAGTACATATTAAGTATCGCTGCATCTGTAAAAACCTGCTCTGTAAAAATAACACATGACCTAACCCCTCAGGTGAACACAGCAAAAAAAATAATATAATTACGGTGTCAAAAGCCATTTTGTCACCTTACATCACAAAAAGTGTAATAGCAAGCGACCAAAATGTCATTTGCACCCCAAGATAGTGCCAATCAACCGACATCTCATACCGCAAAAAATGAGCCTACATAAGACAGTCGCCCAAAAAAAAAAATATGGCTTTTAGAATGTGGAGAAACTAAACATTTTTATTTTTTCAAAAATGCTTTATTATGCAAAACTGAAACAAAACCCCCAAAAAGTAGTTATATTTGGTATTGTCACGTCCGTAACAACCTGCTCTATAGAAATAGCACACGTTCTAACCTGTCAGATCAATTATGTAAATAACAAAAAATAAAAACGGTCCCAAAACAGCTATTTTTTTTAGCATTTTCCATTTTAATCCATTTTTCCAGTAACAAAGCAAGGGTTAACAGCCAAACAAAACTCAATATTTATTGCCCCGATACTGTAGTTTGCAGAAACACCCCATATGTGGTCGTAAACTGCTGTATGGCCAACAAAACTGCCACCTTATCCCGTAGTTTCCAAAATGGGGTCACTTTTTTGGAGTTTCTACTGTAGGGGTGCATCAGGGGGGCTTCAAATGGGACATGGTGTAAATAAACCAGTCCAGCAAAATCTGCCTTCCAAAAACCATATGGCGTTCTATTCCTTCTGTGCCCTGCCGTGTGCCCGTACAGCAGTTTACGACCACATATGGGGTGTTTTGTTTGGCTGTTAACCCTTGCTTTGTTACTGTAAAAAATGGATTAAAATGAAAAATGTGCCCAAAAATTTAAATTCTGAAATGTTATCTCCATTTGCCATTAACTCTTGTGGAACACCTAAAGGGTTAACAAAGTTTGTAAAGTCTGTTTTGAATACCTTGAGGGGTGTAGTTTCTAGAATGGAGTAATTTTTGGGTGGTTTCTAATATGTAAGCCTCACAAAGGGACTTCAGACCTGAACTGGTCCTTAAAAAGTGGGTTTTGGAAACTTTCAGAAAAATTTCAAGATTTGCTTCTAAACTTCTAAGCCTTGTAACGTCCCCAAAAAATAAAATGGCATTCCCAAAATGATCCAAACATGAAGTAGACATATAGGAAATGTAACTTAATAACTATTTTTGGAGGTATTACTATGTATTATAAAAGTAGAGAAATTGAAACTTGGAAATTTGCAAATTTTTCCAAATTTTTGGTAAATTTGGTATTTTTTATAAATAAAAAAGAATTTCTTTGACTCCATTTTACCAGTGTCATGAAGTACAATATGTGACGAAGAAACAGTCTCAGAATGGCCTGGATAAGTAAAAGAGTTTTAAAGTTATTCACACATAAAGTGACACTGGTCAGATTTGCAAAAAATGGCCTGGTCCTTAAGGTGAAAATGAGCCCCGTCCTTAAGGGGTTAAAAAGTTTCATCAGTTTTTGAGATGCAGGGCTAAAAATCTGCCTACTTCCAGACTATCACTTCTGAGTCCTGTCAGCTGATGGCTCATGTGAAGCCTTATCTCTGATCTTTTGACTTCATAAATACAGACTTAAGGCTTCATTCACAAATCCGGCATGCCGGCAGGCTGTTCCAGCATAAATGCCAGCTGTCAGCAAGCAGCAGTATTTGTCTGGCTGATACTCAGCATTTATGCCAGAAAATTATCTGGGTCACAGCCTGATCCCATTATAGTCAATAGGTGTCCAGCGGTTGTGTCTATGGTGAGCACCGGTAGGATCTTTTCTCGGATCAGGATACTGTATTCCCAATTCTACTGTGAACATAACCCAAGCCATATTCTTATTATTTTGATAAGAGTTTAGCTATAATGAGTGTTTGTGAGGTCAGGTGATGAGAGATAAGGCTTCACAAGAGCCTTTAGTTCACTGGACCCAGATGTGGTATGCAAACAGGCTGATTTTTAATCCCTGTATCTCAAAAACTGCTGACAATTATTACAAAAGACCAATTTACAAAATTATTTTTAGCCCAAAATGAGTAAATTGCAACAAAGGTGTCTATAGCCTTTAAACACTGATTATTAAATAAGAATTAATAAGTATTCCTGTTCCCTTTGCAGGAATCTGCAACCTGCGCCAGGCTGCAAGGCTACTTACTGTCTCCCACAGGGTGCGTGCGAAGTTCCCAGCTCTTAAAGGGCCAGCACACAATCAAGGGGCCGGTGTATGGAATAGATTTTAGGAACCGGGAGATAGAAAAAGATGGTTGGTCGGTCCTCTTACTTCCAATTTGGAGCACTGCGCGTGCGCCGTGCAATGTACTGTGCCACCCTATATGAGTGGTGTGTTAAGTAGTACTATTCCTATCAGTTTAATCCCTGTTACGTCCGCTATCAGGGGCCGGTGTATGGAATAGATTTTAGGAACCGGGAGATGGAAAAAGATGCTTGGTCGATCCTCTTACTTCCAATTTGGGGCACTGCGAGTGCGCCGTGCAATGTACTGTGCTACCCTATATGAGTGGTATGTTAAGTAGTACTATTCCTATAAATTTAATCCCTGTTACGTCCCCTATCAGGGGCTGGTGTATGGAATAGATTTTTGGAACCGGGAGATGGAAAAAGATGCTTGGTCGGTCCTCTTACTTCCAATTTGGGGCACTGCGCGTGCGCCGTGCAATGTACTGTGCTACCCTATATGAGTGGTATGTTAAGTAGTACTATTCCTATTAGTTTAATCCCTGTTACGTCCCCTATCAGGGGCCGGTGTAGGGAATAGATTTTAGGAACCGGGAGATGGAAAAAGATGCTTGGTCGGTCCGCTTACTTCCAATTTGGGGCACTGCGCGTGCGCCGTGCAATGTACTGTGCTACCCTATATGAGTGGTATGTTAAGTAGTACTATTCCTATTAGTTTAATCCCTGTTACGTCCCCTATCAGGGGCCGGTGTAGGGAATAGACTTTAGGAACCGGGAGATGGAAAAAGATGCTTGGTCGGTCCTCTTACTTCCAATTTGGGGCACTGCGCGTGCGCCGTGCAATTTACTGTGCTACCCTATATGAGTGGTATGTTAAGTAGTACTATTCCTATTAGTTTAATCCCTGTTACGTCCCCTATCAGGGGCCGGTGTAGGGAATAGATTTTAGGAACCGGGAGATGGAAAAAGATGCTTGGTCGGTCCTCTTACTTCCAATTTGGGGCAATGCGCGTGCGCCGTGCAATCTACTGTGCCACCCTATATGAGTGGTGTGTTAAGTAGTACTATTCTTATCAGTTTAATCCCTGTTACGTCCCCTATCAGGGGACGTGGATCGAATAGATTTTAGACAACCGCAAAGAGTTGGCAATAGTTGACACACTCATGACATAAATTTTATTCCTCTATGCGTCAATCTTGATGTAGTGATGACTGTGCTCGTGCACACGTTTGGGAGATTGCAGACGATGGCGGTTTTTCAAAGCCTATGGTCGTGCGGAGGTAGTTCAGTGACAGTTAAGTGACCCATAAAACAATGATTCTGCAGTGTGGGCCCATTGTTGGCCTAGTAGGCTTTAATGATCACCTTAGATGATCACAAAGAAAATTCATGTTTTTTCTATGCAAAATTATCCAGCCGATCGCTTTTGGTCTGTTCACAATGAAGCAACGACCTTATCATCTGGGGTGTGCCAACATTGCCATTGCCAACACACTCATAGAGGTGATCGCTTCATTGTGATACGCAAGCCCCTTCACCACAACAAGGTAAGGACCACGAAGGGGAATTGACACATGTATGTGCCTTTTTTTTTGTTTTGTTTTTGCAGCCACAGTGCAGCACCAGAGGCCAGAAAAATTAGGCATGTACACATGCCTGAAAAATTAGGTATTGTTGCAGCGGCCTGAAAAATTGATGTTTTCCAGGCAGAAAGTGCACTAAAACATTGCGGCTTGAACCCTAGTTGGTGGCGGAGAAGTCACGCAAGTCATCCGGCATGCAGAGATTAAATACAGCAGCGTGTGGACCATTTTTAGCCCAAGGGATCTCATCAGGCCTTTTTTAGTCAAATGCATCCCCCACTGTCAGTCCCTTCGGGATCCATGCCTCATTCATCTTAATAAAGGTGAGGTAATCTAGACTTTTATGACCCAGGCGACTTCTCTTCTCAGTGACAATACATCCTGCTGCGCTGAAGGTCCTTTCTGACAGAACATTTGAAGCGGGGCAGGCCAGAAGTTCTATCGCAAATTGGGATAGCTCAGGCCACAGGTCAAGCCTGCACACCCAGTAGTCAATGGGTTCATCGCTCCTCAGAGTGTCGATATCTGCAGTTAAGGCGAGGTAGTCTGCTACCTGTCGGTCGAGTCGTTCTCTGAGGGTGGACCCGAAGGGCTGTGGCGATGCGTAGGACTTAAAAAGCTCTGCATGTCCTCCATCAACAACATGTCTGTAAAGCGTCCTGTCCTTGCCAGCGTGGTCGTGGTAGGAGGAGGATTACTTTCATCTCTTCCCCTGTTAGATTCCCGTTGTGCTGTGACATCACCCTTATACGCTGTGTAAAGCATACTTTTTAACTTGTTTTGGAACTGCTGCATCCTTTCCGACTTCCGGTAATTCGGTAACATTTCAGCCACTTTCTGCTTATACCGGGGGTCTAGTAGCGTGGCCACCCAGTACAGGTCATTCTCCTTCAGCCTTTTTATACGAAGGTCCCTCAACAGGCATGACAGCATGAAAGACCCCATTTGCACAAGGTTGGATGGCGAGCTACTCATGTCCCGTTCCTCATCCTCACTGATCTCATTGTAGGTCTGTTCTTCCCCCCCAGCCACGTACAACACCACGGGTACCAGATAGGTGACAACGAGCACCCTGGGATGCCTGCTGTGGTTGGTCTTCCTCCTCTTCAAAGCCACATTCCTCCTCTGACTCCTCTTCCTCAGACTCCTCTTCCAGCATTGCCGCAGGTCGAGCAAGCGATGCTGATAAGGCTGTTTCTGGTGGTGATGGTGACCACAATTCAATGCCGCCAACAAATTGCTTCCGTTGTCACACACCACTTTGCCGATCTCCAGTTGGTGCGGGGTCAGCCACTGATCGACCTGTGCGTTCAGGGCGGACAGGAGTGCTGGTCCGGTGTGACTCTCTGCTTTCAGGCAAGTCAACCCAAAGACGGCGTGACACTGTCGTATCCGGGATGTGGAATAGCCCCTGGGGAGCTGGGGGGGTGCAGTTGATGTGGAGCAAGACGCAGCAGCAGAAGAGGACTCAGCCGAGGAGGTTAGCGAAGAGGATGGAGTAGGAGGAGTAGAGGAGGTGGCAGCAGGCCTGCCTGCAAGTCGTGGCGGTGTCACCAACTCCTCTGCAGAGCCACGCATTCCATGCTTGGCAGCCGTCAGCAGGTTTACCCAATGCACAGTGTACGTGATATACCTGCACTGACTGTGCTTTGCAGACCAGGTATCAGTGGTCAGATGGACCCTTGCCCCAACACTGTGTGCCCGACATGCCATGACTTCCTTTTCCACAATAGAGTACAGGTTTGGGATTGCCTTTTGTGAAAAAAAAATTTGGCCGGGTACCTTCCACTGCGGTGTCCCAATAGCTACAAATTTTTTGAAGGCCTCAGACTCCACCAGCTTGTATGGTAAAAGCTGGCGGGCTAAGAGTTCCGACAAGCCAGCTGTCAGACGCCGGGCAAGGGGGTGACTCTGTGACATTGGCTTCTTACGCTCAAGCATTTCCTTGACAGACACCTGACTGTGGGTAGATGAGATGGAACTGCTGAAGGTGAGAGGCGGAGTGGCGGGTGGTTGAGAGGGGGCAAGGAGGACAGCAGTGGTTGACGTGGCTGAAGATGCTGGACCAGGAGGAGGATGGTGGCTTTGAGTTTGTGTGCTGCTTGTACTCATCATGTGTTGATCCCATAGGCGTTTTTGATGTGAGATCATGTACCTTCGCAAAGCAGTTGTACCTAGGTGGGTGTTGGACTTCCCACGATTCAGTTTCTTTTGGCACAGGTTGCAAATGGCATCGCTGTTATCAGAGGCAGACACGCAAAAAAAATGCCACACTGCTGAGCTTTGCAATGACGTCATTACGGTGGTGGCAACAGCATGCGTTGATTGGCGTGCTGTCTGGCTGACCCCGGGTGCCGATGCATGCTGTCTGACTGTGCCACTAGCTCCTTGTGACGACCTTTACCCCTGCTTCCAACTCGTCTCCTCCTCCTCTCTGTCTCCCCATCTGAACTTTCCCCCTGTTCTTCTTCTCTTCGAGCAGGCACCCACGTGACATCCACGGACACATCGTCATCATCAACCGCTTCACTTGTATCTGACAACTTAGCAAAGGAAGCAGCAGCGGGTACAACATCATCATCATCATCACACCGTACGTTCATGTGTGTAATGCAGCCTGACTGAGACATATTCCTGTTATCTACATCCTCTGGCAATAATGTTTGCGCATCACTTATTTCTTCCAACTGATGTGTAAATAACTCCTCTGACAGATCAAGTGAAGCAGCTATGGTACTAATGTTGGTGGTGGCGGGAGGCGGGCGAGTGGTAACTTGAGAGGTGCCCGAAGCTGAGCTGGAGGAGGATAGTGCGTCAAGGTTCCGAGCGGAAGCTGTAGAAGATTGGGTGTCCTGTGTTAGCCAGTCAACTATGTTCTCAGAACTTTTCGAGTTCAGGGTACGTGGCCTCTGAACACTGGGCATTATTCTAGGGCCAAAGGAAATCTCAGCACCACGACCACGACGGCCCCTGTGGGGTGGCCTGCCTCTGCCTGTAATTTTTGATTAGTGGTACTATGCGTGCAAGGTACTGTGCCACCCGATATGAGTGGTGGGCAGTGGGCACAGTACAGTCTGTGGGCCTGACACACACTGGCAGGCAACTGCAATTATATTACAGAGAAAAAATGGTATTACTTTTTTATCTGCAAGCTACTGTGCCACCAGATATGAGTGGTGGGCACTGGCAGTGGGCACAGTACACTCTGTGGGCCTGACACACACTGGCAGGCAACTGCAATTATATTACAGAGAAAAAATTGTATTGCTTTTTTATCTGCAAGCTACTGTGCCACCAGATATGAGTGGTGGGCACTGGCAGTGGGCACAGTACAGTCTGTGGGCCTGACACACACTGACAGGCAACTGCTATATATATAGAAAAAAAAAGGAAAAAAAAAGCAGACTCATGTACTAGCCCTAAAAAGGGCTTTTTGGGGTGCTGTCAGGACGCTGTCCTTACAGCAGATCAGATGAGTCTTTGAGGACTGGAGTGGACACAGAACACTGGCCTAGCTAACGATTTCCCTATTAATTCAGCAGCAGCAGCACTCTCCCTGCTCTCACTAACACTGCAGCTTCAGAATGAATCTATGATGGATGCTGTCCTTGCTTTTTGATAGAGGTGGGAGGGTCTGGGAGGGAGGGTATGCTGATTGGCTGGAATGTGTCTGCTGACTGTGAGGTACAGGGTCAAAGTTTGCTCAATGATGACGTATAGGGGGCGGACCGAACATCACATATGTTCGCCAGGCGCGGCGAACGCGAACAAGCGATGTTCGCCGGGGACATCTCTAATTGCCATTCTGTGGCCTCCTCATGCTGCTGCTGCTGCCGCCTCCACACTATGTCACCTTGCCCTTTTGGTCTCCTCATGCTGCTGCTAATACCTCCACACTATGTTACGTTGCCACTCTGTGGTCTCCTCATGCTGATGCTAAATTAGCACTAGGTATCTGGGTCACTCTGTGGCCTCATCATGCTGCTGCTGCTGCCACCTCCACACTATGTCATCTTGCCACTCTGTGGTCTCCTCATGCTGCTGATAACTTAACACTATGTCACATTGCCATTCTGTGGCCTCCTCATGCTGCTGCTGCCACCTCTACAATATGTCACCTTGCCAATCTGTGGTCTCCTCATGCTGCTGCTAAATCAACACTATGTCACTGGGTCACTTTGTGGCCTCCACATGCTGCTGCTGCCACCTCTAGACTATGTCACGTTGCCACTCTGTGATTCATTTTATGCTGCTGCTAAATCAACACTATGTCACTGGGTCACTTTGTGGCCTCCTCATGCTGCCGCTGTTGCCACCTCCACACTATGTCATTTTGCCACTCTGTGGCCTCTTCATGCTGCTGCTAAATCAACACCATGTCACTGGATTTCTCTGTGGCCTCCTCATGCTGCTGCCTCCTCCACACTATGTCACCTTGCCACTCTGTGGTCTCTTCATGCTGCTGCTAAATCAACACTATGTCACTGTGTCACTCTGTGGCCTTCTCATGCTGCTGCTGCTGCCACATCCACACTATGTTACCTTGCCACTCTGTGGCCTCCTCATGCTGCTGCTAATTCAACACTATATCACTGGGCCACTCGGTGGCTTCATCATGCTGCTGCCACCTCAAAACTATGTAAATGGGCCACTCTGTGGTCTCCTTATGCTGCTGCTGCCACCTCCCCAGTATGTCATTGGGCACTCTGTGGACTACTCAAGCTCCCACCCTCCTCACTTTATGACTGGGCCACTATTTTGCCTTTTTGGCCTGGTTGACTCCATCATTTATTTGACCCTTCTTCTGATCTGTCAGAAGGAAGTAAAAATGAGACGCACAATGGATCCTGTCTGTGTAGCAGCTGTAAGGCCTGTATGGTCCCATCATAATTGGCTTATGATTTGGTAGCCAAAAACAGGAGTGGGTACAAAACACAGAAGACATGCAAATATTCCTTTTACGTGTCATCTCTGTTTTGGATCCACTCCTGTTTTTTTTGGCATTAGCAGTACTGATGGATTACTATGACTACGGTGTAAAAGGAGTGCACTCTTTCACTCCACAGTTGGATCTTGGGCCTCTGCATGGTTCTATATACCTGGCGTTAACATCGACCTGTAAGGCTGAGCTCACACTTGAGTTATTTGGTCAGTTTCGGACCCGTAACTGCCCAAATAAGTGAAGTGTGCAGTGATTCTAAGAGCGACGCCTGTCATCTGCATGTCATACTGACTCACAGTATTGTTTCACTACCACAGCAGACTCCCTATGCGTGTTACTGCAAGGTACAGTGTTCTACATCATTATACAGGCTCTCTGCAGCCAAGAAATAGCTGTCCCGCGATTCGCCGCAAATAAATTCGTATCGAAAAGAATCTTTTCGGATAATTCAGCGAACCGGCCGAATCAAATTTTTGCGTTGAAATACATGGAATTAGAGATATAGATAAGCATTCATATCATAAAATGTAAACATAACATTTTTGTCATTTTTGGTAACCCTACAATCAGAACAACCCACACAATAAAGTGTATTTGTTATTTACAGTGCTTGTTAAATAAATTACATTTTTTTTTTCCTATTCCACCAAATATAAATGAATATAAATTAATTGCTGGTTTATACTGTATGTACAGTACTCCGAGAAGGTGCCAAAAATGCACCTGAATAAATAATTTTTTTTATAAAGTTACAAAAAATGAAATAAATAAAAATTAAAGAACGAAGTCATGCTGAGAACGTGATGAGGCGAAAAGTGAAACATTTCTAAAATTTTAAAGGGATTTTATGAAAATGTATAGCTTATTGTTACCACAGGACCATCAAGGTCTGACCAGTGTGGTCCAACTATAGGGTTCTCCAGGGCTCATCAAAGCAGCAGCTATATATTTTACATATCTATAAATATCACATAAACTGCTGGACCTCTTCATAATCATTTTGTATCTTCGGGGCGTCCCTGTTCACCACTTGTTTGAAGCAGGTCCTGCAATATAGAAATAGACAAACATTTTTTTTTTAAAAGCCAGAAATGTTTGCAAATCCATTAATTAGAGAAAACAACAAGGGAGCTGTTTATATGTTTCCTTATGCAAGTTCCATATGCAAGCTATATATATTTGGAGAATATAATACCTCAATCCCATTAGATATAATGGAGTCATTTTCTCTTCTGGTTTCTTTATACATTTTTCTCTTCACGTTTGCTTATTGGAGTCAGCCCTGTAATGTCTGAATTACTAGTAGAAAGAGGGAGGCGCTCATGCCGCTCTACAGAGCACTAGTGAGACCTCACTTGGAGTATTGTGCTCAGTACTGGAGACCATATCTCCAGAAGGATATTGATACTTTGGAGAGAGTTCAGAGAAGAGCTACTAAACTAGTACATGGATTGCAGGATAAAACTTACCAGGAAAGATTAAAGGACCTTAACATGTATAGCTTGGAAGAAAGACGAGACAGAGGGGATATGATAGAAACTGCTAAATACATAAAGGGAATCAACAAGGTAAAAGAGGAAAGAATATTTAAAATAAGAAAAACTGCTACAAGAGGACATAGTTTTAAATTAGAGGGGCAAAGTTTTAAAAGTAATATCAGGAAGTATTACTTTACTGAGAGAGTAGTGGATGCATGGAATAGCCTTCCTGCAGAAGTGGTAGCTGCAAATACAGTGGAGGAGTTTAAGCATGCATGGGATAGGCATAAGGCCATCCTTCATATAAGATAGGGCCAGGGGGCTATCCATAGTATTCAGTATATTGGGCAGACTAGATGGGCCAAATGGTTCTTATCTGCCGACACATTCTATGTTTTTATGTTTCTATGTCTGCTCTGAGCCAATCAGATGTTCCCCCACTAACCTTCCTCCGAGATGGATATTTTAGTTACTTAAGTGGTTTTTGGATATTTACAAAGAGCATATATATATATATATATATATATATATATATATACAGTACAGACCAAATGTTTGGACACACCTTCTCATTCAAAGAGTTTTCTTTATTTTCATGACTGAAAATTGTAGATTCACACTGAAGGCATCAAAACTATGAATTAACACATGTGGAATTATATACATAACAAACAAGTGTGAAACAACTGAAAATATGTCATATTCTAGGTTCTTCAAAGTAGCCACCTTTTGCTTTGATTACTGCTTTGCACACTCTTGGCATTCTCTTGATGAGCTTCAAGAGGTAGTCCCCTGAAATGGTTTTCACTTCACAGGTGTGCCCTGTCAGGTTTAATAAGTGGGATTTCTTGCCTTATAAATGGGGTTGGGACCATCAGTGGCGTTGAGGAGAAGTCAGGTGGATACACAGCTGATAGTCCTACTGAATAGACTGTTAGAATTTGTATTATGGCAAGAAAAAAGCAGCTAAATAAAGAAAAACGAGTGGCCATCATTACTTTAAGAAATGAAGGTCAGTCAGTCAGCCGAAAAATTGGGAAAACTTTAAAAGTAAGGGCTATTTGACCATGAAGGAGAGTGATGGGGTGCTGCGCCAGATGACCTGGCCTCCACAGTCACCGGACCTGAACCCAATCGAGATGGTTTGGGGTGAGCTGGACCGTAGAGTGAAGGCAAAAGGGCCAACAAGTGCTAAGCATCTCTGGGAACTCCTTCAAGACTGTTGGGAGACCATTTCAGGGGACTACCTCTTGAAGCTCATCAAGAGAATGCCAAGAGTGTGCAAAGCAGTCATCAAAGCAAAAGGTGGCTACTTTGAAGAACCTAGAATATGACATATTTTCAGTTGTTTCACACTTGTTTGTTATGTATATAATTCCACATGTGTTAATTCATAGTTTTGATGCGTTCATAGTCATGAAAATAAAGAAAACTCTTTGAATGAGAAGGTGTGTCCAAACTTTTTGTCTGTACTGTATATATATATCTATATATATTTTTATATATATATATATATATATACACTGCTCAAAAAAAGAAAGGGAACACAAAAAAAAACACATCCTAGATCTGAATTAATTAAATATTCTTCTGAAATACTTTGTTCTTTACATAGTTGAATGTGCTGACAACAAAATCACACAAAAATTAAAAAATGGAAATCAAATTTTTCAACCCATGGAGGTCTGGATTTGGAGTCACCCTCAAAATTAAAGTGGAAAAACACACTACAGGCTGATCCAACTTTGATGTAATGTCCTAAAACAAGTCAAAATGAGGCTCAGTAGTGTGTGTGGCCTCCACGTGCCTGTATGACCTCCCTACAACGCCTGTGCATGCTCCTGATGAGGTGGCGGATGGTCTCCTGAGGGATCTCTTCCCAGACCTGGACTAAAGCATCTGCCAACTCCTGGACAGTCTGTGGTGCAACGTGACGTTGGTGGATAAAGCGAGACATGATGTCCCAGATGTGCTCAATTGGATTCAGGTCTGGGGAACGGGCGGGCCAGTCCATAGCATCAATGCCTTCGTCTTGCAGGAACTGCTGACACACTCCAGCCACATGAGGTCTAGCATTGTCTTGCATTAGGAGGAACCTAGGGCCAACCGCACCAGCATATGGTCTCACAAGGGGTCTGAGGATCTAATCTCGGTACCTAATGGCAGTCAGGCTACCTCTGGCGAGCACATGGAGGTCTGTGCGGCCCTCCAAAGAAATGCCACCCCACACCATTACTGACCCAATGCCAAACCGGTCATACAGGAGGATGTTGCAGGCAGCAGAACGTTCTCCACGGCGTCTCAAGACTCTGTCACGTCTGTCACATGTGCTCAGTGTGAACCTGCTTTCATCTGTGAAGAGCACAGGGCGCCAGTGGCGAATTTGCCAATATTGGTGTTCTCTGGAAAATGCCAAACGTCCTGCACGGTGTTGGGCTGTAAGCACAACCCCCACCTGTGGACTTCAGGCCCTCATATCACCCTCATGGAGTCTGTTTCTGACCGTTTGAGCAGACACATGCACATTTGTGGCCCGCTGGAGGTCATTTTGCAGGGCTCTTGCAGTGCTCCTCCTGTTCCTCCTTGCACAAAGGCGAAGGTAGTGGTCCTGCTGCTTGGTTGTTGCCCTCCTACGGCCTCCTCCAAGTCTCCTGATGTACTGGCCTGTCTCCTGGTAGCGCCTCCATGCTCTGGACACTACGCTGACAGACACAGCAAACCTTCTTGCCACAGCTTGCATTGATGTGCCATCCTGGATAAGCTGCACTACCTGAGCCACTTGTGTGGGTTGTAGACTCAGTCTCATGCTACCACTAGAGTGAAAGCACTGCCAGCATTCAAAAGTGACCAAAACATCAGCCAGGAAGCATAGGAACTGAGAAGTGATCTGTGGTCACCACCTGCAGAACCACTCCTTTATTGGGGGTGTCTTGCTAATTGCCTATAATTTCCACCTGTTGTCTATCCCATTTGCACAACAGCATGTGAAATTAATTGTCACTCAGTGTTGCTTCCTAAGTGGACAGTTTGATTTCACAGAAGTGTGATTGACTTGGAGTTACATTGTGTTGTTTAAGTGTTCCCTTTATTTTTTTGAGCAGTGTATATATATATATATATATATATATATATATATATATAAAAATGATGAAAGTTCGGGGCAGCACACCTGGTAGCAAGTGTTGGGTGCCAGCGGTGTCGACACTCGATCCAAAGTATCCAATAGCCAAAAGAATAAACACACCGCAGCACATCCGTATGGTGAAAAATGGTGGGATCCTTTATTCACCCAAGCAGCGACGTTTCGGTCCGCTTGCTGGGACCATTCTCAAGAATGGTCCCAGCAGGCGGACCGAAACGTCGCTGCTTGGGTGAATAAAGGATCCCACCATTTTTCACCATACGGATGTGCTGCGGTGTGTTTATTCTTTTTATATGTATATATATATATATATATATAATGAGTGTGTGTGTGTGTGTGTGTGTGTATGTATGTATGTCAGCTAAAGGAATCCACACCGTACATCAGTTGTCCGGGAACATTTTAGACCGGGGCTGAGCTCTCTAGGAAGTACCGTTCCTGAGATATTCGCTCTCTAGGATGTACTGTTCCTGAGATATTGCCAAAAAATGCATTAGCCAATAGAAGCCTGGTCACATGACCCTTATCAGCCAATAGAAGCTCGCAGGCCCTTAGTCTCAACATACACTCAGGCCACCCTCAAAAGATGGACTTAAAAACACCGCTCCTAGGTCCTGTTAAGCCATGCCCCCAGCCAATTAGGCCACACCCCTCCAACTCTGCAGCCAATGGGGATTGAAAAAATGAAGGTAAAAATTGCAGGGGTGGGAGGGAATATGACTTTCTCCCTGCAGCTCACGCTCAGACAGTACAGTGCTGCTGTCTGAGAGTGAGCTATTCAAAAGAACATCCCTGTTTCTGTCTAGGCCCTGCGCTGTCCAGCCTAAGACCAGACCTCTGGCCACTCTAAGGACAGGCTGCTGTGGAGGTCACAGTTAAGCGGACGGTCCACTATGGAGGTCAGTGTTAAGGGGCAGATTGCTGTAGAGGCCACTGTTAAGGGGACAGGGTGTTGTGGAAATCACTGTTAAAGGGTTTCTGTCACCCCATTAAACAGTTTTTTTTTTTTTTCATTAATAATAATCCCTATAGTGCGATCTCTTGATACATAATAAAATTAATCATTTTGATTCAGTAGATTTAGCTAAAAAACGATTTTTAAAATATGCTAATTACCTTGCTACCAGCAAGTAGGGCGGCTACATGCTGGTAGCTGCCGCATCCTCCGTTCGTAATAATGCCCCCTCGGCATGCTGATTGACAGGGCCAGGGAAGTGAATCCTTCTCTGCTGGCGCTGTTCGAATTCGAAATCTCGCGCCTGCGCCGTACCTGGCTTCAATCGGCGCAGGCGCACTGAGAGGCGGCCGCTCGCTCGACCGCTCCATCCTCAATGCGCCTGCGTCGATGACGTCATCGCATACACCCGGAAGAGAAGACGCCGGCGTCTTCTCTTCCGGGTGTATGCGATGACGTCATCGACGCAGGCGCATTGAGGATGGAGCGGTCGAGCGAGCGGCCGCCTCTCAGTGCGCCTGCGCCGATTGAAGCCAGGTACGGCGCAGGCGCGAGATTTCGAATTCGAACAGCGCCAGCAGAGAAGGATTCACTTCCCTGGCCCTGTCAATCAGCATGCCGAGGGGGCGTTATTACGAACGGAGGATGCGGCAGCTACCAGCAAGTAGCCGCCCTACTTGCTGGTAGCAAGGTAATTAGCATATTTTAAAAATCGTTTTTTAGCTAAATCTACTGAATCAAAATGATTAATTTTATTATGTATCAAGAGATCGCACTATAGGGATTATTATTAATGAAAAAAAAAAAAACTGTTTAATGGGGTGACAGAAACCCTTTAAGGAGACGGGGTACTGTGGAGGTCACTAATAAAGGGGCGGCTGCTGTGGAGGTCACTGTTAAATGGGTATGCTGCTGTGGAGGGCACTGTTAAGGGGGCGGGATGCTGTCGAGGTTATGGTTAAAGGGGCGGGCTCTGTGGAAGTCACTGATAAGAGGGCGGGATGCTGTGGAGGTCACTGATAAGGGGGCGGGCGCTGTGGAGATCTCTGTTATGGGGACAGGAAACTGTGGAGGTCACAGTTAAGGGGATGGTCCGCTGTGGAAGTCAGTGTTAAGGGGCGGGGTGCTGTAGAAGTCACTGTTAGGGGGCGGAGTGTTGTGGAGGTCACATTTTAAGGGAACAGAGCTCTGTAGAGTCCACTGTTAAGGGGGCGGGATGTTGTGGAAATCACTGTTAGGGTACTGTGGAGGTCACTAATAAAGAGGCCGCCGCTGTGGAGGTCACTGTTAAATGGGCAGGCACTGTGGAGGCCACTGTTAAGGGGGGAGGGGACTGTGGAGACCACTATTAAAGGGTCACTGGTAAGGGAGCTGGGTACAGTGGAGTTCACTGTTAAGTGAGCCGGGTACTGTGGCAGTCACTGTTAAAGGGGCATTTGCTGTGTAGGTCTCTGTTAAGGGGGCCAGGAATGGTGGAGGTCAGTTAAGGGGATGGTCTGCTATGGAGGTCAGTGTTAAGGGGCAGATTGCTGTAGAGGCCACTGTTAAGGGGGCGGGGTGTTGTGGAAATCACTGTTAAGGAGACGGGGTAGTGTGTAGGTCACTAATAGAGGGGCGGCCGCTGTGGAGGTCACTGTTAAGGGGGGAGGGGACTGTGGAGGCCACTATTAAAGGGGCAGCGGGGTACTGTGAGGTCACTGTTAAGGGAGCAGGTTACAGTGGAGGTCACTGTTAAGTAAGCGGGGTACTGTGGCAGTCAATGTTAAAGGGGCATTCACTGTGGAGGTCTCTGTTAAAGGGGCTGGGAATGATGGAGATCAGTTAAGGGGACTGTAACCTATGGTCAGTGTTAAGGGGTGGGTGCTGTAGAGGTCACTGTCAAGGGGGTGGGGTGCTGTGGAACTCACTGTTATAAGGGCAGGCTGCTGTAAAGGTCAAAGTTAAGGGGGAGGTCTGCTGTGGAGGTCCCATTTTAAGGGACAGGGCACTGTGGGGATGGTCAGTGTTAAGGGGTGGGTAGCTGTGGAGGTCACTGTTATAGTGGATACTGTCTATCTTTTAACGACACACAAATATTAAATGAAATAGATGAAATATACCCGTGTGAAGCTGGGTCCTTCTGCTAGTATATTATATACAGTATATATATATATATATATATATATATATATGTATCTGAGAAAAATGGCGGCACTGGCAAATGATGAAAGGTTGGGTGCACGCTCTTGAGGGAATATGCTTCTTACCCCAATGAACAGTCCAGAAAATGAACGCACTCCAGTAAATTATGAACAAAGGACTCCTTTAATCACCCATGCGGTACAACGTTTCGGCACAATACTAGAGCCTTTTTCATATATATATTGGCTGAATGACCCGGCTTCGCTCGGGTATATTAATCTATTTCATTCAATGTTTGTGTGTCGTTAAAAGATATCAACACTATCCACTATAACAGTGACATCTACAGGAGTGGCGTAGGGATCGCCATAGCAACCATAGCAGTGGCTATGGGGCCCTACGCCACTGGGGGCCCGTCCGGGCCGCCTTCTGTTGATTTTTTTATTTAGATTTTTATATTTACATACACACCACACACAGGCAGCCAGGCCCGAGCTGCGGACCGCCCGCCCACTAGACTAGTGTAGTGGGCGGGGCGCGGGCGGTCCGTGGCTCGGGCCTGGCTGGGGAGGAGTCAGGACTGGAGCAGGGCGCACGCAGGGTCGGGCCGACACAGAGGCTGGGGAGGCTCCAGCCAGGCCACTGAGTAAGATCCGATGGTATATTCTAACCCCCAGGCGTTCCCATGGTGACGGGGACACTTGCCTGGGGGTTAGAATATACCATCGGATCTGAGTTTTCACGAGCTCAGTGAGATCGTAAAAACTCAAATCTGATGGTATATTCTAACCCCCAGGCGTTCCCATGGTGACAGGGACTCTTGCCTGGGGGTTAGAATATACAAGGGCCACGCCGCTCACAGGAGTATATTTATAAACTAATCAGTAACTAACTACTAATTTAACTTTAATCATTGACATTGCTGATCTCTTTACTGGGATATCTTACTCTGTCTTAGCTCCGGTAACAGCAGGCAGTGCGGGAGGGCGGCGCTCACTCACTGACGTCACGCGCCTGCGCCGCCTAGTGGAAGGAGCAGGCGCGTGACCGTCAGTGAGTGAGCGCCGCCCTCCCGCACTGCCTGCTGTTACCGGAGCTAAGACAGAGTAAGATATCCCAGTAAAGAGATCAGCAATGTCAATGATTAAAGTTAAAGTTACTGATTAGTTTATAAATGTACTCCTGTGAGCGTCGGGGAGGGGGATCTGTTGATGTTACTGTTTAGGGGAGAGGGATCTGTGGATGGCACTGTTTAGGGGAGGGGGGATCTGTGGATGGCACTATTTAGGGGAGGGGGGATCTGTGGATGGCACTATTTAGGGGAGGGGGGATCTGTGGATGGCACTATTTAGGGGAGGGGGATCTGTGGATGGCACTGTTTAGGGGAGGGGGGATCTGTGGATGGCACTGTTTAGGAGAGGGGGATCTGTGGATGGCACTGTTTAGGGGAGGGGGGATCTGTGGATGGCACTATTTAGGGAAGGGGGATCTGTGGATGGCACTGTTTAGGGGAGGGGGGATCTGTGGATGGCACTATTTAGGGGAGGGGGATCTGTGGATGGCACTATTTAGGGGAGGGGGATTTGTGGATGGCACTGTTTAGGGGAGAGGGATCTGTGGATGGCCCTATTTAGGGGAGGGGGATCTGTGGATGGCACTATTTAGGGGAGGGGGATCTGTGGATGGCACTATTTAGGGGAGGGGGATCTGTGGATGGCACTATTTAGGGAAGGGGGATCTGTGGATGGCACTATTTAGGGGAGGGGGATTTGTGGATGGCACTATTTAGGGGAGGGGGATCTGTGGATGGCACTATTTAGGGGAGGGGGATCTGTGGATGGCACTACTTAGGGGAGGGCGATCTGTGGATGGCACTATTTAGGGGAGGGCGATCTGTGGATGGCACGGGGGGGGCCATAATTTTTTTTTGCTATGGGGCCAATGCATTTCTAGCTACGCCCCTGATCTACAGCACCCCGCCCCAAAACAGTGACCTTCACAGCCCCCCACCCCATAACACTGACCCCCCCACAGTGCCCCGTCCCTAAAATTGGACCTCCACAGCAGCCCACCCCCTTAACTTTGACCTTTACAGCAGCCTTCCCCTTTAACAGTGACTTTCACAGCATACCACCACATTGACAGTGACCTCGACAGGGGCCCACCCCTTTAACAGTGGCCTTTACTGGATCGGGGGTGTGTTCTTTTGAACAGCTCACTCTAAGACAGCAGCACTGTGCTGTCTGAGTGTAAGCTGCAGGAAGAAAGTCACCCTCCCTCCCAACCCTGCAGCTGACAGAAGTTGATTTTTAACTTCATTTTTTCAATCCCAGTCGGCTTGAGCCCCGGATGTTTTGTCCAATGCGCCGAATGTTATGCTGGCCCCACCCCCCTTGTACTTGTTCCGCTACTTGAGGGCTGTGGGGGCATGAGTTCAGTTACTTCAGTGCACAATCCCGTTCTGCAGCACATGATCCCGCAAGACCCGCCGCTGTAGGTCACGGGTCTCACGGGATCACGCGTAGCAGGACAGGATTGCGCACCGAAGTGACTGAACTCATGCCCATGTAGCCAGCAGATCAGAAACCCTGTTTCAGGGTTTTTGGCCCTCATCAGTGCAGATCAGGGTGCTTGGTTGGCAGGTTGGTAGGTAAGAGGCCTTTGATGTAGGTCTCAGGTTGTATTGTTTCTCTTTGTTAAGACCACCAAAACTGGTGTTTTAAAGCCAGGCAATGCACTCTGGGAAAATGGCTATGCAGATTAGCTCTCTTCCAACAGAATGACACTCACCTTATTGATCCCCTGTTATGAGGTCCTCACTGGTCTCTGCTTCCTGGTCCTGGTTTGATACAGGATATGTCTGGAAATACTTGCTCATCCAATCAATGAGTAGTATTGTACTGGACTTGCCACCATCTCTCTTTTGAGGACAGATGTGTGGGAGGCACCAAATGGGTTAGATCAATGGCTGATGCGGGTAAACACTGAGGCCAGTGACTGGCTGAATGCTCAGTCCAAGTTATTTCCTGAGTGTTGAGTCTGGGACCCGGAAATGGCAGAAGTGAGGACCAAAGCAACATGGAATCGACGAGGTGAGTGATGATTGTTATTTGTAACCCATTATAACACCATTTTTTTAAAACTATTCCCTGGAAGAAATTATTTTATTGTTTAACCCATTACTGCTATAACCACCTTTGCTCTCCTGGAAAAGATTTCTCCATGAATTTTCAAGCCTAAATCACCGTGGATTAGTTGAGTTGAAATTCGATTTGATTATATAGGTCTAAGTTCAGGCTGGTCAAGTTCTTCCATGAAATTGATCATGCATTGTCATGATTAAAGGTTCTTTATACATCCCAACCCCACCCATCAAGTACTTAAAGGGGACACTTATCCCTTATCCACAGAATAAATGTCTAAACAGCAGGGATCCGATCGCTGGGACTCCCACCAATTACAAGAACAGGAGTCCCATGTTTTCCTGTTTAAATGTCACTGTCTATGGAACTGCCGAATATACTGTAGCTGAGTACACAACTTCTGTATTTCCGATAGTCTGCTAGAGTTGATTAAAGTGACATGAGTGACCTCCACTCCATTTAAATTTGTGAACATGGGACCCCATTATTGTGACTATCGGGGTTCCCAGTAGTCAGATCTTTCCCTCAATAATCCCTATGTTGTACATGGGAAAATCCCTATAATAATATATTATACTTAGAGATGAGTGAATCGAAGTTGACGAAGTGGAAATCGATCCAAATTTCAGGAAAAATTTGATTCGCACCAAATCCGAATTTACTCAAGCTTTGTGGTAACGAATCACATTTTTTCCTAAAATAGCTGCTGCATGTGTTAAGACATAGAGCAAGTAACTCTGGGAACGAGGGATCACCCACAATGCCATGTATGCAGCCAATCAGTAGCCAGCCAGCGCTGTGATGTCACATCCCTATAAATAGCCTCAGCCATCTTGGATTTAGCCATTTTTCAGTGTACTTAGTGCAGGGAGAGACGTCAGCAGGCGCTAGGGACAGTGCTAGGAAAGACTTGAAAACTGACATTTTGCTCAATAGATGTTCAGGGAAAGAGCATTAGAAGTGTAGGGAAAGGATAGGGAGGAATTATTACAGTATTGAAGCAGAAAAGGGTTCAGTAGGGGAGGTTACAGCCTGGGTAATAGGAACAATCCTATTACACCTTGCTGCACTGTGGATCCAACTCTGAGTGGGCTCAGCATGCATGTTGGTATCTGCATCCCTTGTAATGGAGGCCATTTTGGCACAAAAAATGGAAAAAGGCAGAGTGGATCCAACATGCATGTGGGTCCAACACTCCCTGAATTTTATGCCGGTCATTATGGCGCATAACAGGTAGTATTGACGTTCGGCAGACGGGCTTAGATGGTTTTGTACAAAATGCATTGTCCAAGCATCTCGCTTTTATAAATAAGCGTAGTATTAGCACCATAATTTTTGTAAGCATTGTTGTACTGATTTGCAGAGTGCTGCTGCATTGTCTCTATTTTTCCTCTAGTTTTTTGTTAGGCCGCCGGAGGAGGTAAACATGGCCATATGTAGAATTTGTGGGCAGAAGGTGAAGCGTGGCCAGGGTGACAATGTTGGCACCACGGCCCTGCATCAACATATGCAGCGTCACCATAAAGTGGCCTTGGAGAACCGTGGGTCCAATGTGGTGGGCCAACCTGCTGCAGCAACCGCTACATCACCCAGTGGCACACACCTGGTTTCAGGCAGTCAAGGCTCCACCATCTCAGCCGAAGGGAGCTGTCTGTCCTTCCCTTCATCTGCTGGTCGTGATGCTCTTGCTCTTCCTCTTACTCCTTGTCAGTCATTCCATCAGCAATCGATTACCAAAGCATTTGCCAAGAGACAACAGTATGCGTGAACTCATCCAACGGCGCAGAAGCTGAAAGTGCTCCTGTTCAAGTTGCTGGTGCTGCAGTCCCTCCCTTTCCAAGTGGTGGACTCTGCACCTTTCAGAAAACTGATGGCTTGTGCAGAGCTGAGGTGGAGAGTCCCAAGCCGTCATTTTTTTTGCCAAAGAGGCAGTACCAGCCATGACCATACATGTAGAACAGAAGGTGGGCCAGTCCTTGAGCGTTTTGCTGTCTGCCAAAGTGCACGGCAGTGCCGACGTGTGGAGCTATAACTACGGTCAGGGACAATACATGTCCTTTATGGCCCACTGGGTGAATGTGGTTCCTGCACAGCCACACTTGCAACTTGGCCGGTTGACGCCGCTATCACCTTCACGTTCTCACGTCGTTGGTACTACAAAAATGCCAGTCTCTGCCTCCTCATCCTCCACCGTGTCCTCAGCCTCCACTGCAGGGACAATTTACAGTGCCCCTTCAGCATACCACATGTGCAGGGCACTGTGGTGTCAAGCTGTTCTGCACTTCGTTTGCCTGGGCGAACGGAGTCAAGGTGACAAAGTGTAAAGGTGGCAGCAGCATGAGGAGACCATAGAGTGGCAAGGTGACATAGTGTGGAGTTGGCAGCAGCATGAGGAGGCCACAGAGTGGCAACGTGACATAGTGTGGAGGTGGCAGCACCATCAGGAGACCACAGAGTGGCAAGGTGACATAGTGTGGAGGTGGCAGCAGCATGAGGAGAACACAGAGTGACCCAATGTCTGGAGGTGGTGGCAGCATCAGGAGGCCACAGAGTAGCACAATGACAGTATGGAGGTGGCAGCAGCATCAAAAGACCATAGTGTGGCAAGGTGACATAGTGTGAAGGTGGCAGCAGCATGAGGAGACCACAGAGTGGCAAGGTGAAATAGTGTGGAGGTGGCAGCAGCATGAGAAGAGCACAGAGTGGCAATGTGACATAGTGTGGAGGTGGGTGGCAATATCAGTACCCAATGAAGATGGTGGGTGAAAGAAGGAGCACTTGGCATCAGATGTGTGTCATCAGGTGAGTGACAGCATCAGAATAATAGCTGAGACAGGTAGCCAGAAGAAACCGGTCTCTTTTGTCAAAGTCTTGGTGTGGCACCATGGATGATCTAATCTGATGCATCAGGCATTGGTGGGTGAAAATCCTGGCTGATCCACGCCTGATTCATCTTGACAAAGGTCAGTCTCTCCACATTTTGGGTGGACAGGCGAGTTCTTCTTGGGGTAACTATGGCCCTGGCCGCACTAAACGCCCGCTCTGATGCCACACTACTGGCCAGGCAGGACAGCTTTTCCAGGGCAAACTCTGCCAGTTGCGGCCACAAATCCAGTTTGGCTGCCCAGTAGTCCAGTGGATCTTCAATGTGGGGTGGCAGAGTGTTGTTCAAGTATGCCACCACCTACTGGTTCAGGTCCTGCTGCAGGTCTAGCTGCTGCTGCTAGTGAGTAGTTTCTTCACTAGGCGAAGAAAGCTGCTCATCAGCGACTCTAGACTCAAGTTGCTGCTGATGGAGCTGTTACTGATCCTGCCACCCCACCCCTCCCCAGCAGCCATGGCAGAGAAACGTGAGCGCACAGGGCCCCCCCGGTCAGACCTGCAAGAGGATGGACGATGGCGCAGATAGGCAGCGACCAACTGACTACATAGGATGTCTCTGTAGTAGTTCAGTTTGTCCTCCCTCTCAGCAGGTGTAAAAAAGGCCCCCATTTTGGATCGGTAGCGAGGGTCCAACAAGGTGGAGAGCCAGAAGTCATCCCTTTGCCAAATGGTGACAATTCGGCTGTCACTACGCAAGCAAGTGAGCATTAGTGATGAGCGGCAGGGGCAATATTTGAATTTGCGATATATCGATAATATTCAGGCGAATATTCGCCAAATATTCGTGATTTCGTGATATTCTTTTCGATTGTGCTATTATGCGCGGACGCACGTATGCACTATTAGCTACATAAGTGATGCAAATGGTTGGCAGCAACTTTTGTGATAGTGAGGAAGAACTCCTGATCACGGTAAGTAATTGTACATTACAGCGCTGTTTTAGATTAAAATTCCGTGCATGTTATAACAATAGCTTTATATGCAGATAGAGTTTTTCAAAGTATTCGAGATCGAACAAATCGCCACTATTGATTCGAATATTTTAACGCAATACATACAACTCTACCTTTAATCAGGTCTGACAACATAATACTGATTGTTGAACTTAGTATTATTGGGACCAGGGCCGGGCCGACACAGAGGCTGGGGAGGCTCCAGCCTCAGGGCGCAGGCCAGCTCCCCAGCCTCTGGGCGGCAGGCAGGCCACTGAGTCAGAAGATCCGATGGTATATTCTAACCCCCAGGTGTTCCCATGGTGACGGGGACGCTTGCCTGGGGGTTAGAATATACCATCGGATCTGAGTTTTCACGCTCTCAGTGAGAACGTGAAAACTCAAATCCGATGGTATATTCTAACCACCAGGCGTTCCCATGGTGACAGGGATGCTTGCCTGGGGGTTAGAATACACAGGGCCACGCCGCTCACAGGAGTACATTTATATACTAATCAGTAACTTTAACTTTAATCATTGCTAATCAAATTTAATTTTGGATACCTTACTCTGTCTTAGCTCCGGTAACAGCAGTAAGTGCGGGCGGCGCTCACTCACTGACGTCACGCGCCTGCTCCTTCCACTAGGCGGCGCAGGCACGTGACGTCAGTGAGTGAGCGCCGCCCGCCCGCACTTACTGCTGTTACCGGAGCTAAGACAGAGTAAGGTATCCAAGTTAAGAGATTAGCAATGATTAAAGTTAAAGTTACTGATTAGTTTATAAATGTACTCCTGTGAGCGTCGGGGAGGAGGATCTGTGGATGGCACTGTTTAGGGGAGGGGGATCTGTGGATGCCACTATTTAGGGGAGGGGGGATCTGTGGATGGCACTGTTTAGGGGAGGGGGATCTGTGGATGGCACTGTTTAGTAGTGTTGATCACGAATATTCGAATTGCGAATTTTAATCGCGAATATCGGCACTTCGAGAATTCGCGAATATTTAGAATATCGCTAAATATATTCGTAATCGCGAATATTCGATTTTTTTAAAATACCAGTTCATGCGAATTTTTATGCGAAAATTTCATGCGAATTTTATGCGAATTTTCGCAATCAAGAAAATAATGCCTGGAGATCATGAATTCGCGAATTTTCGAATATATGGCGAATATTCGCCCAAATATTCGCGAAATATCGCGAATTCGAATATTACCCCTGCCGCTCATCACTACTGTTTAGGGGAGGGGGATCTGTGGATGGTACTGTTTAGGGGAAGGGGATCTGTAAATGGCACTGTTTAGGGGAGGGGGATCTGTGGATGGCACTGTTTAGGGGAGGGGGATCTGGATGATGATTAATAACAAACATACATATCTAAATGGTGGGGGGGGGAACTTGGGCAGCTCAGCCTCTGTTGGTGGTGGACCTTGTCCCAGCCCTGGTTGGGACATCACAGCACTATTTATGTAGCATGTATGTATGGACAGCAGAGAAATGTCTCTCACATGCACATTGCACATTTATTTTCCTGCCACACTCTATAACCTATACTATCTAACACTAACCCTAAGGATTATATATTTCAGCTAACTATCTCTATAACCTACACAACACCCTGCACTGGACCCTATCAGCTTTTCAGCTACACAATTCCCTATTTCTATCTAACACTAACTATCAGGATTATTTATATGCAATTTGAAAAAGCACAGCACAGTATTCAAGCTCCTCTCTCTCTCACATGAAACTCCACAAAATGGCTGCTGGGGAGTGTCTTAATTTATATAGTGAAGGGGTAGGCAAATTTTCTATCGGTTGCTAGGGATGTTGCTAAGCTGTGAGAAAGCCTTCTCATTGGCCCACAAGCTAGAAGAAGGGAGGGATGATCACCTGATGTGTACTGTGTTAAAAAAAAGAAAAAAAAAAGAAAAAGAAAGAATATTCGTCATTACGAATATATAGCATTATATTCTAAATATTCGCGAATTCTCGAAGTGCCGATATTCACAATAAAAATTTGTAATACGAATATTTGCGCTCAACACTAGTGAGCATGCAGCGGGCCATTTGTGCAAGTGACTCGGAGGGACTCCCTGCCTCCATCTACACTGCATACTGCCACGGTGTGTCTGGGTCCTCTGCCTCGTCTTCCTCATCGCCCTGTACTCCTCTGGCTGCTCCTGCTCCTCCTCTTCTGTCACCTGTGTAGAAAAAAACACCCATTTCGCTACACATTGCTTGTGCTTCAATGTCCTCCTCCTCCTCCTCCAGTTCAGCCCCCACAGGGCTCATGTGGCCATGAGATCTAGGCGCCACGTCTCCAGTCCCCTTACCAGCCAGATTTACTAGCATCTGTTCCAGGACATGAAGCAGTGGAATAACGTTGTTCATCCCGTAGTCCTGGCGAACTGACAAATAACGTGGCCTCCTTAAAGGGCCTGAGCAAAAGGCAGGTGTCACGCATGAGCTGCCACTGGCTGACATCGGAGTTACACAGGGGAGTACTCCTGTCCGCTTGGATCATCAAGAAATATATAGTTGGTCCAACATATGGAGGGTGGAATTCCAACGGGTGGAAACGTCGCATATAAGCCTATGTTGGAGGATGCAGTTCTGCCGCCGCAGCTCAAGGAGGGTGTGCTTTGCAGTGTACGAGTGGCTAAAGTACATGCAAAGTTTCCTGGCCATTTTTAGGATGTCTTGCAGATAGGAGGAAGACTTCAAGAACCGCTTGACAACCAGATTGAACATGTGTGCCATGCAGGGCGCATGGCTCAGCCATCCTTGATGCAGCGCCGATACCATGTTCTTCCCGTGGTCGGTCACCATGGTTCCGATTTTGAGTTGTCACGGAGAAAGACAGGATTCGATTTCTTGCTGAAGGACACAGAAAAGTTCCTCCCCTGTTTGACTCCCCTGGGGTCGCACATGGATTGCATACACTACATTCCTCCAACTTAATTCTTGGATCTCTACATCAAAATAATGTATTTGCTGTAAATCGCGAGAGGGGTATAGTTGGAGACATTGACTTCACAAGAGATACAGAGCAGCGGAGTTGAGCCACCTCTATTTGCTTCCCGCTGTTTACTGCTCCTGGTCCTGAATTAAATTTGGGGCAACCAGCTTCAGCTTCCTCTAATGTGTATGCCTACGGAGTCCTATTGTTATGGCTTTGCACAGGGAGCAAGAATGTTACGCACAATTCTGATGGAACTCCTGATCTTAAGAAACTGGACTTGGACTTCAAAGCAGAGGCTCTCCTGTCATGTCTTGTGTGCTGTGGAGATCGAATGCAGCGGAGCAGATAAAAACACATGAATATTTTCAACTTACTGAAGCTGCTTGATTTAATTGTGAATAGATAGTAAAGGCAAATTCTACTGGTGTGTTGTCATCAGCGTCTTCATTATGTTTACTGCAGGACCCACAACGACGTAATTCGGTCTACAATGACCCATCATTTTGAAAAAATGAGACCTGTTTCTTCTGGCTACCTTCCTCAGCTACTATTCTGATGCTGCCACCCGCCTGATGCCACACATCTGATGCCAAGTGCTCCTTCTTTCACCCACCATCTTCAGCTGGTACTGGTATTGCCACCCACCTCCACACTCTGTCACCGGGTCACTCTGTGGCCTTCTGATGCTGCTGCCACCTCCAAACTATGTCACATTGCCACTCTGTGGTCTCCTCATGCTGCTGCCACCTCCACACTATGTCACCTTGCCACTTTGTGGTCTCCTGATGCTGCTGCCACCTCAACACTGTCATTGTACCTCTCCGTGGCCTCCTGATGCTGCTGCCACCTCAACACTCTGTTATTGTGCCACTCTATGGGCTCCTGATGCTGCCGCCACCTCCAGACTCTGTCATTCGGCTACTCTGTGGCCTCCTAATGCTGCTGCCATCTCCACACTATATCACCTTGCCACTCTGTAACCTCCTCATGCTGCTGCCACCTCCACACTATCACCTTGCCACTCTGTCGCCTCCTGATGTTGCTTCCACCTCCACACTATGTCACCTTGCCACTCTGTGGTCTCCTCATGCTGCTGCCACCTCCACACTATGTCACCTTGCCACTCTGTGGTCTCCTCATACTGCTGTCACCTCCACCCTATGTCACCTTTCTACTCTGTGGCCTCCTGATGCTGCCGCCATCTCCACACTGTCATTATGCCACTCTGTGGCCTCATCCTGATGCTGCCGCCACCTCCAGACTCTGTCATTGGGCCACTCTGTGGTCTCCTCATGCTGCTTCCACCTCACCACTATGTCATAGGGCCACTCTGTGGACTTCTCATGCTGTTCCCACCCTCCCCACTTCATGACTGGGCCACTATTTTGCCTTTCGGCCTGGCTGACATTATCATTTATTTGACCCTTCTCCTGATCTGTCAGAAGGAAAGAAAAATGAGACGCACAACGGATCCTGCCTGTGTAGCAGCTGTTAGACCTGTATGGTCCAATCAGAATTGGCTTGTGATTTGGTAGCCTAAAGCAGGAGTGGGTACAAAACACAGAAGACATGCAAATATTCAATTCACGTATCATCTCTGTTTTGGATCCACTCCTGTTTTTTTTGGCTTTAGCAATACTGATTGATTACTGACCAAATGCTGACCGAGCGAAGGTGGATGCTCCACAGACAGGATCCGTTTTTTGGGGGGTTATTGTTCTGACGGATCAGAGGAAGGGCAAAATAATCATAGTCAACACAAACTTACTGCTGACACCCTCTCCACTATGTCAGGGGTCTCTACTTGTATAAACATTTAATAGAACAGGTTCTGTAGACATCTATGTGGAATCAGCTTCCGGTGGTGAAAAAGGAGTGTGCTCATTCTTGATGCTAACATTGACTTGTAATACTGAGTTCACACTTGGGTTATTTGGTCAGTTTTGGTCCCAAAACTGCCCAAATAAGTGAAGTGTGCAGTGATTCTAAGAGCGACACCTGTCATCTGCATGTCATACTGACTCAGTATTATTTCACTACCACAGCAGACTACCTATGCGTGTTACTGCAAGGCAAAGTGTTCTACACCACTATAAAGGCTCTCTGCAGCCAGGAAATAGCAGTTTTTAATGTAATTCACTGCAAATAAATTCAGATCGAACCAAATTTTGTAAAAAAAATTGGCAAACCGGCCGAATCAAATTTTTGAGAAATTCACTTATTTCTAATTATATTAATTGATATCAGGACATTACCTGAGATAAAGACGTTTCCAGATTATAAGACTTATTAAGAGTAAAAGAAAACTGATGACAGATCCCAGTACCAGGTACATGATCCAATTACTGCCTGTACGAAAAGATATTAAATGTTTAGAAATCAAGACGGACATTTCCAAATATAAAACCCTTATAAGAGAAATTATAGCATTTAACAATTTTAACCCCTTAAGGACCACAAAAAAAGTAAATTCCCAGAATTTGCTGTCCTGTTCTTCACACTAAAGTGCCAGAAGTGGGAGACAAGTAGTGTCCATACTCCCAGAGAAGTGGTGCTACTAAGACAGGCAGAGGGGCAACCTGTTCTAACCTAACAGTACAGTGACTCTCTCCAAGGAATGGGTTTAAGCTGCCTGTCCATGCGTATAGCCAGCAAGGTTCTGCTCAGTGGCGTAACTTCCGGGGAAGCAGGGGAAGCGGCTGCTTCGGGGCCCGGCCTGCCAAGGGGCCCGGCGCCCCGGCAGCGTGTATGACAGTTTATTTTCAAGTTAGTTAAATATGATCGATTCTTGTTGTTCAGGGCCCCTTCACAGCAGCAGCGGCGGCGGACCAGGCCCCCTCGCTAATGTGATCTTAATCTTACCCACATCCTTCATGTATCAGAGGCAAAGCATTTACCCACACAGCCATAAAGGCTGCCTTGCCAATGACTGAAAAAATATGAGACTTCTACTGTTGTAGCTGGCTAAGTGTACATCTATACACATGACAGCTGCCCCAACACACCCAGCACTGCTATATCTCTATATATGATGGCTTCCCCAGAACACCCAGCTCTGCTACATCTAATACACATGACAGCTGCACCAGCACACTCAGCTCTACTATATCTCTATATATGACAGCTGCCCCAGCAAACCCAGCTCTGCTACATCTATACACATGACAGCTGCCCCAACACACCCAGCACTGCTATATCTCTATATATGATGGCTTCCCCAGAACACCCAGCTCTGCTACATCTAATACACATGACAGCTGCACCAGCACACTCAGCTCTACTATATCTCTATATATGACAGCTGCCCCAGCAAACCCAGCTCTGCTACATCTATACACATGACAGCTGCCCAAACACACCCAGCTCTGCTACATCTATACACATGACAGCTGCCCCAGCACACTCAGCCCTGCTATATCTCTATATATCTATCTACTGTATAGCAATACTTAGAGATATATAGATGTAGTAGAGCTGGGTGTTCTGGGGCAGCTGTCATATATAGAGATATAGTAGAGCTGAGTGTGCTGGTGCAGCTGTCATGTGTATTAGATGTAGCAGAGCTGGGTGTGCTGGGGCAGCTATCATATATAGAGATATAGCAGAGCTTAGTGTGCTGGGACAGCTGTCATATAGAGATATAGCAGTGCTGGGTGTGTTGGGGCAGCTGTCATGTGTATAGATGTACACTTAGCCAGCTATAACAGTAGAAGTCCCATATTTTTTCAGTCATTGGCAAGGCAGCTCTTATGGCTGTGTGGTTAAGTGCTTTGCCTCTGATACAGAAGGTCGTGGGTTCGAATCCCAGCAGAAACTTTTCTGAAATACAAGCACTGACTCCATGTATGGACATACAGGGCGGGATACAGGAAGAGGCTGCATCGCATCACTGACATTCAGGTAAGTAGAAGTGTTTATTTATTTTTTAATACCCGACTGTTACTGCCATGGGGGGAGCGGGAGGCACTTGATACTGGCACATGGAGGGGGGAGGGGGGTTGGGACCTGATACTGGCACATGGAGGGGGGAAGGGGGTTGGCACCTGATACTGGCACATGGGGGGAGAGGCACCTGATACTGGCACATGGGGGGGAGAGGGGTTGGCACCTGATACTGGCACATGGGGGGGGAGCGGCACTTGATACTGGCACTTTTTTTTGGGGGGGGGAGATGCACTATGATACTGGGACATGGGGGGGGAGGAGAGAGGCACTTAATACTGGCACATGGGAGGGGGGGTTTGGCACTTGATACCGGCATGTGGGAGGGGGGGTTTGGCACTATGATACTGGCACATGGGGGGGAGATAGGCACTTGATACTGGCACTTTTTTAAAGGGGGGAGATGGCACTATGATACTGGGACATGGGGGGGAAGAGAGAGGCACTTGATACTTGCACATGGGGGGGAGGAGAGAGGCACTTGATACTGGCACGTGGGGGGGGGGTTTGGCACTTGATACTGGCACATGGGTGGGTTTGGCACTATGATACTGGCACATGGGGGGGGGAGGCACTTGATACTGCCACTTTTTTTGTGGGGGGAGATGGCACTATGATACTGGGACATGGGGGGGAAGAAAGAGGCACTTGATACTGGCACATGGGGGGGGGTTTGGCACTATGATACTGGCACATGGGGGGTGGGAAGGAGAGAGGCACTTGATACTGGCACATGGGGGGGGAGATGGCACTATGATACTGGGACATGTGGGGGGGGGAGAGGCACTGATACTGGCACATGATGGGGGGGGCATCTATGGGGACACTTACTGGCACATTATTGGGGGGCATTATGGGGAACACTAGGCCGGCAGCCTATCAGAGGCCGGACACTGAGGGGCATCTACTGGGGCACTATATATGGGGCATTTTATACTGGTACATTATGGGGGGCATTAGCAGGAAGGGGGGAGAGGAGCACTATGGGGGAATTTACTGGGGGCACTATATAGGGGTATTTTATACTGGAACATTATGGGGGCACTATGGGGACATTAGCTCAACTGGGGGCATTACAAGGGGGTATTTTTGCACTGTCACATTATAAGGAGAATTATTTCTACTGGGGGGGCATTATGGTGGGCTTTATTACTCCCCCATGGTATGACCCCCTAGTAACAGCACCAGCCTCTCCCTGCTCTGCTATCCCTCTGCCCCTTCTCCAAATCCTTATTATGAAATCTTTCTAATTAGGATAAAACACAACATCAGCTCCGCCGAGCCCCCGGGCAAAGTGTTGAAGTGGCGTCCGAGATCCCCAAGGGCCAAGCCAAGTAAATGTAAGTGTTTATGTGAAATATGTTTATGTTATACACATATAGCATACACTGTGCCACACAATATACAGTATACCTCTACACTGTGCCACACAATATACAGTATACCTCTACAGTGTGCCACACAATATACAGTATACCGCTACACTGTGTCCCACACTATACAGTATACCGCTACACTGTGCCAAAGGAGTGGGGTTTACACAGGAGGAGGGAGGTGCGAAGCGCACTGGGGGGGGGGGGGGCCCTTACAAATATTTGCTGTGGGGCCCAGTCACTTCTAGTTATGCCCCTGGTTCTGCTCAAAGTTCACTAGGCACATTTTGGCACATAGGAAGAACATTGTTGGCTGCACGTATGGACAGGCATCTTGACCCCCCCCCCCCCCCCATCTCATTGGAGACAATCAGACGTATATAAGTGTGCATAACATGATGTACAGTTGTGTTCAAAATAATAGCAGTGTGTTTAAAAAAATGAACAAAGCTCAAAATCCTTCTAATAGCTTTTATTTCCATACACACAAATGCATTGGGAACACTACACATAATATTCCAAATAGTGTTTGTATTCTTCTTTACAAACTCAAACATTCACTATATAAACTTAAAAATGTTTGAAGATTTTGCTTTCCTTTGAATCACTGAACTAATATTTAGTTGTATAACCGCTGTTTCTGAGAACTGCTGGACATCTGTGTTGCATGGAGTCAACCAACTTCTGGCCCCTGTGATCAGGTATTCCAGCCCAGATGATTGGACTACATTCCACAGTTCTTCTCTATTTCTTGGTTTTGCCTCAGAAACTGTATTTTTGATGTCACCTCCCAAGTTTTCTATTGCATTAAGATCCAGGGATTGGGCTGACCGCTCCGTAACGTCAATCTGGTTGGTCTGGAACCAAGATGTTGCACATTTACTGGTGTTTGGGGTCGTTGTCTTGTTGGAACACCCATTTCAAGGGCATTTCCTCTTCAGCATAAGGCAGCATGACCTCTTCAAGTATTCTGATGTATTCAAACTGGTATGCGATAAATAGGCCCAACACCGTAGTATGAGAAACATCCCCATATCATGATGCTTGCGCCACCATGCTTCACTGTCTTCACAGTGTACTGTGGCTTCAGTTCAGTGTTTGGAGGTCGTCTGACAAACTGTCTCCGGTCACTAGACCCAAAAAGAACAATCGTACTTTCATCAGTCCACAGAATGTCTCTTTAGGCTGTCAATGTTCTCTTTGGCAAATTGTAACCTCTTCAGCACATGTCTTTTTTTCAACAGTGGGACTTTGCGGGGGCTTCTTGCAGATAGCTTGGCTTCACATAGGCATCTTCTAATTGTAACAGTACTCACAGGTAACTTTACACCTTCTTTGATCTTCCTGGAGTGTTTGCCATTTTGGCTATTCTTCTATACATTCGAACGGTAGTTTTTCGCTTTCTTCCGCGTCTTTTAGGTTTTGGTTGCCATTTTAAAGCATATGCGATAATTTTAGCTGAGCAGCCTATCATTTTCTGCACTTCTTTATATGTTTTCCCCTCTCCAATCAACTTTTTAATCACGGTACGCTGTTTTTCTGAACAATGTCTGGAACGACCCATTTTCCTCAGAATTTCAGAGAGAAATGCACTGTAACCAGCAGGTACAACATTTGCTGCCTTCCTTCCTTAAATAAGGGCAATACTTGCCACCTGTTTTTCAAAGATTGAATGACCTCACTAATTGAACTTCACACTGCTATTATTTTGAACACGCCCCTTTCAATTAGTGATTCAATTACACAGAATCAGCAGCATGCATGTCATGACTGTTGGGTCTGTTGGATTTCTATTGCTCTACTACACCTGCTAGTAAATTATTTGCCATGTAGAAATATAATTTCTACCAAAAACAGTGATTGATCAGGTTAGTGATTTCTGATTGCTACTATTTTAAACACAACAGTAAGTACCTACTATTCAGTGATATGACTTCTGTCCATGGAGTCAGAAACGTTGGATGAGATACGACACACGTCACTGATGTCTCGTTCAGTCTTTCTGTACGGAGGGTGCTGATCACTGTCCTCGTCTGGTCCGGCTCTTCCAGTATTGTAGTAGTTATGTTATTTGAATGTGGGATCCAGGAGATTTTTGCAGGTGGATTCCCACCAACGGCTCCGCACTCTGAAGATCCATCACCGTTTAATTTTGAGTATGTAGACGGCTGAGCTGTGGAGGAGAATTGAGCTGGTTATTCCGATGAGAAGGATTTGTATGCTCTACAACAGTCTTTTTCCAATAGCCACACACCAGACATGCTTCATTAAATTTTACAGAAGCTATAAATACAGTTGACATGAGAGAACATCTGCCCAGGCTCTTGTACAAGTTAATGGTGGTCATTGACTCATGGTGGGCTCCCGGATCAGGAGAGGACAAACAGTTTGTCGCGTGCCGGAGGCCCAAGGCAGACCTCCGGGACGTAATGCAAACAGGACACAGGCAGCAACAGACCAGGGACCAACAGGGCAATTATTACACATGTAATAAAAGAACATGACAGTACAATAAATGCAGGTTAGGCAATAGTGGTAGACCTACCAGAGAACCAAGTGCACCGGCAGACCAGAGGCAAAACCCAGAGGGCGGAGAGCCAGTGAGCCCCGCTCTTCACAGAGCCCCAGGTGGTGGGGATGAACTGGGCCGAGTGCTCACTGGTTGCACCTCCAGGAAGGTCCTGGTACACTTGGCCCCTACCTGCAAAGAACCATGCTGGTGCAAGCACCAGCAGAACAGACAACAGAACTGGAACCCAAGCAAACCCAGGACATGGATCAGACAACAAGACAAACGGGAACCAGCACAGAAGCAGATGCCTGGACCCCAAGCGGAACAGAAGCATGGCGGTCACAGGCAGAGCTGCACACAGACTAAAGATCCTCCCTCCGAAGAACCCAGGGACCCTCTCACGAAGGCAGGACAAACACAGGAACAGAAGTAATGCACTGCAGGACAGACAAGGAACGGACTAGATCAGAAGCAGTTTAGCACTGCCAGGCTATCATATGCAGTTGGAGCACTGCTAGGCTACACAAGGGACAGAGTGGATACAGACAGAGAACAGGTACAGAAGAACAGGCAAGGCTTGGACAAAGATAACAACTGTGGCAATGTGAACATTGAGGTGTTGTTTCCAGAGGTTCCAGTCCGGGACTTAGGGCATGCTCATGTCCAGGGATCCTATTTAATCCTGCTACTGGATCCTGGGTGTGTCTCACTCTGGAGAGTTTGCAGACAGAGGCCTGGTGAGGCTCTGTCAGTGTGGTCTCAGCTAGGCAAGGCTGAGGGGCCACGAGGCTATGCAATAGCCTGGACTTGGGGGGACTCAGCGACACCCGGGAACAAGCATTGAAAGTTCAGAGTCAGGAGGACTGCTAGACCACAACCCCCTCCAAAGGTACTGCATTTGTTACAGCCTGAGGCTGGTGGACTGTATGTCTGGGGTAAGCCGCACCTGGTTCCATGTGGGAACGTTATCGTATAGCCGAGTTAGGGATGCGATGTTTATTATGTTTAGGTAGAGCCCAGACGGGCAGGCTTTTGTTTTATGCCATGTTGTGTATAGGGTGACCACATTTCCAAACTGCCATTCAGGGACACCCTCCCCGGCCCCCCCGCACCCATGTCCACTCCCCAAAAAATATGATTTTTGATACTTTTTAAAAAAAATTAAGTCACTTAGTGATCAGTTGATGCTACTGTGCCCCATCAGATGCTGCCAGTGTGCCAATCAGTTGATGCTACTGTGCCCCATCAGATGCTGCCAGTGTGCCCATGATTTGTCGCAAACTGTGCCTCATCAGATGCTGCCAGTGTGCCTATCAATTGCCGCTACTGTGCCCATCAGATCAGATGCTGCTAGTGTGTCAATTAATTGTCACTACTGTGCCCCATCAAATGCTGCCAGTGTGCTAATGAATTGTCGCTACTGTGCCCCCATCAGATGCTGCCAGTGTGCCCATGAATTGTCGCTACTGTGCCCCATCAAATGCCAGTGTGCCCATAAATTGTTGCTAGGCACAGTAGCAACAATTCATGGGCACACTGGCATTTGATGGGGCACAGTAGTGACAATTTACGTGCACACTGGCATTTGATGGGGCACAGTAGCGACAATTCATGGGAACACTGGCAGCATCTGATGGGGGCACAGTAGCGACAATTCATTAGCACACTGGCAGCATCTGATGGGGGGCACAGTAGCGACAATTCATGGGCACACTGGCATTTGATGGGGCACAGTAGTGACAATTTACGTGCACACTGGCATTTGATGGGGCACAGTAGCGACAATTCATGGGAACACTGGCAGCATCTGATGGGGGCACAGTAGCGACAATTCATTAGCACACTGGCAGCATTTGATGGGGCACAGTAGTGACAATTAATTGACACACTGGCAGCATCTGATCTGATGGGCACAGTAGCGGAAATTGATAGGCACACTGGCAGCATCTGATGAGGCACAGTTTGCGACAATTCATGGGCACACTGGCAGCATCTGATGGGGGCACAGTAGCGACAATTCATGGGCACACTGGCATTTGATGGGGCACAGTCCATCAAATGCCAGTGTGCCCATGAATTGTCGCTACTGTGCCCCCATCAGATGCTGCCAGTGTGCCCATGAATTGTCGCTATTGTGCCCCATCAAATGCCAGTGTGCCCATAAATTGTCGCTACTGTGCGCCATCAAATGCCAGTGTGCCCAATACAGCCCGCATCCTGCTGGGGGTTGTAGTTCCACAACAACTGGAGTCCATGTATCATTGCTGGCACTGCACATGGAGTCTATAGATAGAAGTTTCTCTCCGGTAGTATTAGGACACTGGAGCAGCACTGTCTTCTCGGTGGGCTCAGTATCAGAACACAAGGTCCTTACCTCGGGGCCGCAGCGTCTTTCTGCCGTGCAGTGTGGATGACAGTCGGGTGACAGAACCGGGCTGCTTGTAACGTCAGTGTGGAGAGTGGCGGCACTGCGCATGCGCATTCCATTCAAACTCCAGAGGCGGCGAATAGTAAAAGTTCTTTTCGAAAGTAATCACCCGGGGCCGCCAGTGAGAGCAGCCCGGCCTGGTAACCGCTGCCTGACGCTGGGCCGGGAGCAGACAGCCTGTCAACGCCTCATGTAGTCTGTGGACTGCTGAAATACCTCTCCGGCCTGGGTGAGGAGGGAACGGCTCACATGGCAATTCCCCTGTTATACTGCAACTCCCTATCTGCACAGCTACCTGCATCTGTAGGGGCTGCACTGGGAGGTGGGGGTGGAGTCGGAGCCGCAGAGAGAGCGGGACATGGTGACGTCACTGGTTGCTACACGCCAAGCGGGGCAGCCGTAGCAACCAGTGATTTAGGATGAATTAATTACAACAGCACTGCGGCAGCAGCGGCAGTGAATGTTGCAGACTGGCAGGCAGTTGATTCCGGGACTCTCTATTGTCCCGGTTTGAAGGCTCCCGGGACACGGGACAAAAACGTAAATTACGGGACGATCCCGGGCAAACCGGGACACGTGGTCACCCTAGTTGTGTATGGCACTGTTTGGACCTGAAACCCAGTGGTTATGAAGATCATTGTGAGAATGACCCCCGAATAAGAGGCGATCCCTTACATATGGTGGAGGATGCGGGCAATAACAACAGCAGGTTGCTAGGGGCAACGACCTGACGAAAAAGAGCAGGTGCTGCTGAATGTTGCCAAGGAATTGCTGCGTTGCTGTGCAGTGATTTAAAGGGCCGGAAGCCTGCTTGTTCGCTGTTGCTGGAGCAGGTGCTGCTGGAAAACTGCTGGTTAATCTGGACTTTTTTTTTCTGAGGTGCAAGGTGTGCAGGGGTTTAAAGGGCACAGTAAAATAAACTGACCTGTCAAAATGGCTGCCAAATGGTGGAGCGCGTGGGAAAAGTCCTGCGAGATGGTGATCGAGGGGATCCCGCTGCTGGTTGTACTAGACTCCCGCCAACAAGTGTCTCAGGTCCTGCCCGAAATTCTGGACTTTCTGGAGAGAGGGCCAGAGACAGATGTCACCGTGTCTCTGACCTTTATAACAGACTATTGCCCTGTGCAGTGGCAGCTCTTAAAATGTGAGACCCTGGAAGTGGAGTTTGTGCTTGGCAAAGACTTCCCATTATTTTGGCAGCTGTGGAGAGGAGAAAATGCTACAAATTGTGTACCTGGAGAATCCGATGAACAGCAGATATGTGCCGTTGCCAAGGGCAACCGTCGGGAAGACAAAGAGGTGGAGAGCGGTGCGGTTCTCAGTAGTGCATACATGAGGGAATGGTGGGCCGTAATTTCCCCTTATGCTTGGAGGTTTTAAGTAATGGAGACATTTCTGCAGAGAGTGACAAAACTCCTGCAGAACCCATACCTGTCCCTTTAAATGATAATGTGAAGGAGCTGCACATTGAGAACAAGGGTGCAGATAAGGTGCAAAGTGATGGTACCATGTTTGACGAAATGCATAATAGAAATGTGATGTCATGTGAAATATGTGATAATAATGACATGCCTTTTTCTTTGCAGGCTGTGATTGGGGAAAAAGCTAACCCTGTTGGTAAACATGTGTCTGATATAAAAGTGTTGATAAATGTTGAAGAAACACCGCTAGGAGACCCCATTGTAGACAATGTGGCGGGGCTAGAGGGTGTACCACACGTACCAGAGGTGGATGTGCAGTCTCCACAGGTTTCTATGATTATTAAAATGTCCCAGGTGGGGATTGACTCATGGGTGCCCCTAGAGGTCAGGGTTAATAATGACATGAACAGTATAAGTGGCGTATGTGCCGTGACAGTTAGCAACTCCGAGAGTGAGGCTACCATGTCAAGACCCAGCAAAACTAAAGTGGTTACTAGTAGCGAGTCTAACGAACAGATGACAGTTATATCTGACGAGACGAGAGTTCAGTCGGGTGACAGCCTAGCGTCTGAAGCTCATATCCAGACAGTTGTAGATGACCTGACAGGACAGTACAGCTACAAACTTGAAGATTTTTTTCGCTCGCTCTGCACAGTCCCTAGATACACTAGAGATGGGGCTAGCGGTTCTAGAAGAACGTGACCAAGCGGAGACTGATGCTCGAGAGAAGGCGACCAAGGCCCTCTCCTTGGCTAGAGCCCTTGAAGAAGTGCTTGAGGAGCAAAATTAATTAGAGAGGCTGAACAAGTAACTCAGAGCAGAGATGGAAGCTCTCATGAGCTCAAAAGATGCCATCTATGTGTCACAACCAGACAGCTGAGAAGCTCTGACAGGAGCCTTCCAGATCCTCCTCCTTGAGTTTCTTTGTTTTGGTTTCAGTTCCTCATCTCGTTAGTCTATCTCAGCTGTCATGCAGTTGGACTGATTGCTTCCCTTTAAGTTCCTCCCCATAATGCAGTAGTGTGCGGCTTATACAACTTCCTGGAGTGTGTGTGCATGCTGTTCCTATTTCCCAGTCCTCTGCAAGATAAGTGCTGTTCCTTTATTTGTGATTTTCTGTCTGCTGGATTTCAGGAGACCCTGACTCCCTCCGTGTCTAGTGTAGGGAGCCGGTGGTCGTGTCCCCTCACTATTGTAGGGTCTTCAGGTATTAGATAGCCGAGGTACGTGGATATGCGCCCATCCACCTTTGGGGTGTTCGCATAGGCTGAGCAGTCAGGGAGAGTGGCAGGTCTCATGCAGGGGTCTCCCTTTTGTTCCTTAGTTGTGGATCCAGTGAGTCATTGATTATATTGCATTGTCTTGTTTCCTGTACACCATCCGTGACATTATAAGCCGCCAAAACCGTCTCAAGCATGGATCCGGTTTCACTTTTGGCTGAACGCTTCCAGGGTCTTTCATTGGAGGTAGCTGATCTCCGTAAGACTTTTTCTCAGTTTCAAGTGACCGGTTCAGCTTGCGTTCATGGAGTTTGCTCTGAGCCTAAGATCTCGCTCCCGGATACGTTCTCCGGGGGTAGTGAGTATTTTGTGCGTTTTAGAGAGGCTTGCAAACTCCATTTTCGCCTTCTTCCCCATTCTTCCGGTGATGAAGAACGAAGGGTGGGCATCATTATATCGCTGCTCAGGGGTAACGCTTAGTCCTGGGCCTTTTCGCTGCCGGAGGGGGCACGGCCCCTCCGTTCAGTGGATGAATTCTTTTTAGCCCTGGGTCAGATATATGATGATCCGGATCGTATTGCTCTGGCTGAGTCTAGACTACGTCTGTTATGCCAGGGTAAACAATCCGCAGAGATATACTGCTCAGAATTTCGGAGATGGGCAGCTGATACTGGTTGGAATGATGCTGCACTCCGAAGTCAATTTTGCCATGGTCTTTCAGAGGGATTGAAAGATGCATTTGCCTTTCATGAGAGACCTACCTCCTTGGATTCTGCTATGTCTCAGACCGTTCGTATTGACAGGCGTCTTAGAGAGAGAGGAGAGATCTCTCCTTCCTGTCATACTCAGTCCCGGGACAGTGCAGCGGTCTCATTCTGTGCGCAGGGGTCTCAGTCGCTGTCAGCCCCTTCTGAGCAGGAGCCCATGCAGCTGGGGTTGATTACCTCTGACAATAGAAGATTCAGCCCGCATGGGAGGGTTTGTTTTTGTTGTGGAGGTATAAATCATTTGGCAAATGTTTGTCCCTCTAGGAGATTCAGTCTTCTGGGAGTAATAAAGAAACAAAAAGGAAAAAATCTTTTAAAAATGTTCCGTCTGTTACTATTGGCAGGGTTGAGGCGGAAATTGAAGGTTTTCCGTTTGCTTGTAGTTCCCGTTTTGTCCTGCCTGCTAGGGCGGTGCTAGAGAGCAAGAGCATTTTTTGTGAGATTTTTGTGGATAGTGGAGCAGCTGTCAATCTCATTGATAATCAATTTGCAATAACTCATGGTTTCCAGGTATGCACTTTGGGAAAGGATATTCCTTTTTTGCTATTGATTCCGCTCCACTTTCTCAGAAATCATTAAAGGGCATAGTTCACAATATCCGTTTAATTGTGAATGATGCTCATGTTGAGGATGTGTCATGTTTCGTCCTTAGCGGTTTGCCTACTCCTCTAGTGTTGGGGCTACCCTGGCTCACTAAACATAACCCCACCATTGATTGGCAAGCGAGGCAAATAAATGGTTGGAGTGACTTTTGCAGAGAGAATTGCCTCATGACATCTGTTTATGAGGTTTCTACTAAGACTGTACCACCTTTCCTCTCTGAATTTTCGGATGTCTTCTCTGAGAGTGGAGTTCAGGATTTGCCTCCGCACAGGGAGTATGATTGCCCTATTAATCTCATCCCAGGCGCCAAGCTGCCTAAATCTCGTTTATACAATCTCTTCCAACCTGAGAGGGTCGCTATGCGTGCTTATATCTCTGAGAGTCTGAGAAAAGGACACATACGACCCTCGAAGTCACCTGTTGCCGCTGGTTTTTTCTTTGTTAAGAAAAAAGATGGTTCTTTAAGACCTTGTCTGGATTTCAGGGAGCTGAACAGTATCACTATTCGTGATCCTTATCCGCTTCCTCTGATCCCGGACCTGTTTAACCAGGTTGTTGGGGCTAAAGTCTTTTCCAAATTAGACCTAAGAGGGGCATACAACCTGGTTAGGGTCAGAGAAGGAGACGAATGGAAGACGGCTTTCAATACCCCTGAGGGCCATTTTGAGAATTTGGTTATGCCTTTTGGTTTGATGAATGCCCCAGCCGTTTTTCAGCATTTCGTGAACAGCATTTTTTATCATTTAATGGGAAAATTTGTATTAGTGTATTTGGATGACATTTAAATTTTTTTCTCCTGATTTCAAGACTCATAAGGAACACTTACGCCAGGTCTTGCTCATCCTGCGGGAGAATAAATTATACGCGAAACTGGAAAAATGTGTGTTTGCGGTTCCAGAAATTCAATTTCTGGGGTTTCTTCTCTCCGCTTCTGGTTTTCGCATGGACCCCGAGAATGTCCGTGCTGTGCTTGAGTGGGAGCTTCCTGAGAATCAGAAGGCGCTGATGCGTTTTTTGGGCTTTGCCAATTATTAAGACAAAAACACAGAAATATAGTGGCAATACTGGAGGAGCGGCTCAACCCCTAACACTGTAGCGTGTTTTACATTGGGGGAGCAGCCCCACCGCATGTGGACCGCAGCAAACGACTATCCCCAGCAAAAAATGCATACGGTGGAGGATGTCGGCGCGGTCCACATGCACCACAAGGGCATCCTACACAAAACGGAGCATTGTGCGGATGTAAATACAATCATATAAATCACAGAAAAAATGCACCAAACGGATATGCCACTGACTATACTGGCTAGTCATAAATGCAGATATTAAAAGCTGAGACTTTCGCCAATATATTCCTGTCAGGAAAATATCGGAGCCCATCATTGCACCACGTCACGGTCACTCAGCATTTGCCAATTATTACAGGAAATTTATTTTGAATTATTCCTCTGTTGTTAAACCACTCACTGATATGACCAGAAAGGGGGTAGATTTTTCTTCCTGGTCGGTAGAGGCGCGTAAGGCCTTTTCTAATATCAAGGAGAGTTTTGCTTCCGCCCCCATCCTGGTACAACCTGATATTTCGTTACCCTTCATAGTTGAGGTTGATGCTTCTGAGGTAGGGGTGGGTGCGGTCTTGTCTCAGGGTTCCTCTCCTGCCAAATGGCAACCGTGTGCCTTTTTCTCGAAGAAACTCTCCTCCGCAGAGAGAAATTATGATGTGGGAGATAGGGAAGTGTTGGCCATCAAGTTGGCTTTTGAGGAATGGCGCCATTGGCTAGAGGGAGCCAGACACCCTATTACCGTGTTTACTGACCATAAAAATCTGGCCTACTTGGAGTCAGCCAAGCGTCTGAACCCGAGACAGGCCAGATGGTCTTTGTTCTTTTCAAGGTTTAATTTTGTTGTCACGTTCCGCCCTGGGGTTAAGAATGTGAAGGCAGATGCCCTGTCATGTTGTTTTCCGGGAGGTGGGAATTTTGAAGACCCGGGTCCCATTTTGGCTGAAGGTGTGGTGGTCTCTGCTCTTTTTCCTGAATTGGAGGCAGAGGTGCAGGCAGCCCAGTCAGAGACTCCTGATCTTTGTCCTCCTGGGAGGTTGTTTGTGCCTCTCGCTTTGAGACACAAGATTTTTAAGGAACACCACGATACGGTCCTTGCTGGGCACCCGGGGGCAAGAGCCACACTGGATCTCATCGCTCGGAGATTCTGGTGGCCTGCGCTTCGTAAGTCGGTTGAGGGTTTTGTGGCAGCTTGCGAGACTTGCGCTCGTGCCAAAGTCCCTCATTCACGGCCATCAGGTCCTCTCCTTCCCTTACCCATTCCTTCCCGTCCTTGGACACATCTGTCCATGGACTTCATAACGGATTTGCCTCGTTCCTCGGGGAAGACTGTGATTCTGGTGGTGGTGGACCGTTTTAGCAAAATGGTGCATTTCATCCCTTTTCCTGGTTTGCCCAATGCTAAGACGCTGGCACAGGCATTTATTGACCACCTTGTCAAATTGCATGGTATTCCTTCAGACATAGTCTCTGATAGGGGCACGCAGTTTGTTTCCAGATTCTGGAAGGCTTTCTGTTCTCGCTTGGGGGTTCGCTTGTCATTCTCTTCTGCTTTCCACCCGCAGTCGAATGGCCAGACAGAGCGCGTCAATCAGAATCTGGAGACATATCTGCGCTGTTTTGTGGCGGAGAATCAGGAGGATTGGTGTTCTTTTTTGTCCCTTGCTGAGTTTGCTTTAAATAACCGTCGTCAGGAGTCCTCTGATAAGTCACCATTTTTTGGTGCATATGGGTTTCATCCGCAGTTTGGGACTTTCTCGGGAGAGGGGTCTTCTGGTTTACCTGATGAGGACAGATTCTCCTTGTCTTTGTCATCTATTTGGCAAAAGATTCAGGATAATCTAAAGAGCATGAGTGAGAGATATAAGCGTGTGGCAGATAAGAGACGTGTGCCTGGTCCGGACCTGAATGTTGGTGATCTGGTGTGGTTGTCTACCAAAAATATCAAATTGAAGGTTCCCTCCTGGAAGTTGGGTCCTAGGTTTATTGGGCCTTACAAGATCCTGTCTGTCATCAATCCTGTTGCCTACCGTCTTGATCTTCCTCAGACTTGGAAGATCCATAATGTTTTTCATAAGTCCTTATTGAAACCTTATGCTCAACCTATTGTACCCTCGCCTTTGCCTCCTCCTCCGATTATGGTTGATGGAAATCTTGAATTTCAGGTCTCTAGGATTGTGGATTCTCGCCTTGTCCGCGGTTCCCTCCAGTACCTCGTTCATTGGGAGGGTTATGGTCCTGAGGAGAGGATGTGGGTCCCAGTGACGGACATTAAGGCCACTTGTCTCATCAGGGCTTTCCATAGGTCCCATCCTGAGAAGGTGGGCTCTGAGTGTCCGGAGTCCACTCGTAGAGGGAGGGGTACTGTCGCAACCAGACAGCTGAGAAGCTCTGACAGGAGCCTTCCAGATCCTCCTCCTTGAGTTTCTTTGTTTTGGTTTCAGTTCCTCATCTCGTTAGTCTATCTCAGCTGTCATGCAGTTGGACTGATTGCTTCCCTTTTAAGTTCCTCCCCATAATGCAGTAGTGTGCGGCTTATACAACTTCCTGGAGTGTGTGTGCATGCTGTTCCTATTTCCCAGTCCTCTGCAAGATAAGTGCTGTTCCTTTATTTGTGATTTTCTGTCTGCTGGATTTCAGGAGACCCTGACTCCCTCCGTGTCTAGTGTAGGGAGCCGGTGGTCATGTCCCCTCACTATTGTAGGGTCTTCAGGTATTAGATAGCCGAGGTACGTGGATATGCGCCAATCCACCTTTGGGGTGTTCGCATAGGCTGAGCAGTCAGGGAGAGTGGCAGGTCTCATGCAGGGGTCTCCCTTTTGTTCCTTAGTTGTGGATCCAGTGAGTCATTGATTATATTGCATTGTCTTGTTTCCTGTACACCATCCGTGACACTATGAGTTGGAGAAGCCTAAGCGTGCTGCTGCACAGCAGGTGGAAGAAAATGAGAAACCGGAAGAGGAAGATCCTCTGGAAGGTGCCAAGAAGTCAGAGCCTGGTAAGAGTGGGTCTGGAAATGGTGGTGCCGGGGTGCTGGCCAAGGCAGAGAAGGTGGAAAAGGTATCGGCTGAACCAGTTGATGGGGCTGATGTGGATGATGAGGCCAAGAGTCTCATGACAGTGTGTAACCAGGACCAGGTCGCAAAAGACGTCCCCTCCGCCTACAAGGCCTTTCAAGTAGCCAGCAGCCTGCTGGGGAAGAAATATGAGGAGATGTACGACCAGTATGCAGATCCGGGCTATTACGATGGGCTGTCTCTCCTGACTCCTCCCCAAAAAGAGACCAGTGTCCTGGGTGAGCCTCTGGATAAAATGCCAGAAGACAAGGAGTATGCTGAAGACCCCAGTGCCTCCAACCTTGATGCGAAAGGGAAGGAGGAATTAAGAAAGCAAGGATATGATGCCATGTCCCTGAATGGTGAGAAGGCTAATAAAGTAAAGGAGGACGCCAAAGAGACAGAGGCCAAGGAAGCTAAGGCCGAGCTCTTGAACTGGGAGAAATCCTTGGATGTTCCAGAGATCAAGGGTAAAGCCGAAGTGGGGAGAGGCAGTGAAGAGGCAGAAACCCTGAAACTGAGGCACCATCTGAGGAAACCACTGCTGAGAAAGAAGCGAGCGGGAGCAAGCCAGCTCTGCTGTCGGAGCTTCGCAAAGACAAGAAGAAAAGGCCTAAGCGTCTGCAAGAGCCAGCGAAGTCAAACAGAGTCTGTCATTTGCATAAAAATATATTCTGAAGGGAGTTCCAGAAGCCGAGAATGAAATTCTAAGAGTAAAGGAAAAAGAAATGTTCGATCTGCTGTTAAAATAAAGAGACAAAAAGAGGCGAATCATAAGAAGCGTGCTCGGCTGAAGCAGCTGTGTAAGTCAAAGAGCGAGAAAGATAAAAAAAAAAAAAGAGAGGGTCTGCCTGTCACATGGACATGGGAACATTGTAGACAATGTCTCTTGGGCAAGATGTCAGTGTGGGTAACAAACCAAGCACTGATGGCATGGGTCTGGCAAAATAAAGGGAAGCCTCTGACGCTGACCACATCTTCCAGGGGGAAGGTTGAGCCAGGCGATGGCAAGAAAATGCGGATGCCCTGTCACGAGCATCCAGTTGGTACATGTGTTCACCCCCACAGGTTTGAACAGAGGCGGGGGTATGTGGCAATGTGAACATTGAGGTGTTGTTTCCCCAGGCTCCAGTCCGGGACTTAGGGCATGCTCATGTCCAGGGATCCTATTTAATCCTGCTACTGGATCCTGGGTGTGTCTCACTCTGGAGAGTGTGCAGACAGAGGCCTGGTGAGGCTCTGTCAGTGTGGTCTCAGCTAGGCAAGGCTGAGGGGCCACGAGGCTAGGCAATAGCCTGGACTTGGGGGGACTCAGCGACACCCGGGAACAAGCATTGAAAGTTCAGAGTCAGGAGGACTGCTAGACCACAACCCGCTCCAAAGGTACTGCATTTGTTACAGCCTGAGGGCTGGTGGACTGTATGTCTGGGGTAAGCTGCACCTGGTTCCATGTGGGAACGCTATCGTATAGCTGAGTTAGGGATACAATGTTTATTATGTTTAGGTAGAGCCCAGACGGGCAGGCTTTTGTTTTATGCCATGTTGTGTATGAAGAGTGTAAAATAAATGGCACTGTTTGATCTTCATAACCACTGGGTTTCAGGTCCATTGTGAGAATGACCCCCGAATAAGAGGCGATCTCTTACACAACATAAACATCATACACGAGAGGTACAGAAGATCAGACAAGGACATAACATCAACAACACCACATACCAGGCGAGACCACAAACAAGGTCAGATGGCAAAACCCCCTGGGTCAGCAACAAGGGGCTACACCTAGCAAGACATAACCTAGAACTGACCTACTGGGTGAGCAGTAAGGTGCTATATCCAGCAAGACATAAGAGACTGACCATAAGCCCCACAGCTCACAGATAGATATAGCTGCATAACCAGGGCACCTGACAAGCCACATCCAGGAACAGACCAGGGAAAGTTAACCCCATCAGAACCAGGAGTACCAGGAAGCAAAGAACATACAATCACAAGTGAATCCTAACTCAGTCCCTGTTCACACTCAAGGCTGAAGCCAGAATGCATCGCAGAACCAGCATGCATGGGAACACCCACAGCCAGAACACAAAGCGCATGCAGCCAGCCTGCACGGCACCGGAGACAGGAGCCACAGAGATGCAGAAGCCACAAACACAGGCCACAGTTCACACACAACACCGCAGCCAGCACGCAGTCCTAAGCAACCAGCATACACAGGTGTCAGCCTGCAGCCAGTACGCGAGAGAACCTGCAGCCAGTCTACACGGCAACAGTGGCAAGAACTGCACAGATATATTGGGTTGTGACGGCTCACCTGTTTGTTATATATGGGACGGGTGCTCCAACTGATAGACACACCAAGTCTATAAAGTGCAGAGTAATTATAAAATGTAGGTTAGTTGTGCACAGCTCATATGGAAGAATATTTATATATCCACACAAGACTTTCCTTGTATATAACGTTCAATATTTATTATACATATATACAGTCTCTTGAGTGTCTATATATTGTTGCCAATGCCTAAAGTAGTCACAAAGTATATATTGTTATACTCCTTCCAGTCATTATATGGATAAAATATGTGGATATCCACGTGATTTAGTAAGTGCAAAAATATATACCTTGTGAGTGATTTGTAATAAGATAGAAATATAAAAATATTATAGATTTAAATCTAGCTACAACAGAGTAAGTGCTCCAATAAACGGTGAACAAGATGGGAGTATTCCTTTCTGATGGTATTCCTTTCCGACAATAATTCAGAGTGCAGCAATATATAAAGACCTATAGGAGAACAGCAAAAAATAAAACATTAATATTATGCAATACAGTATTAAGGATTCAATATAAAATGCAGTATTAAAAGTTCAATATTGTTATAATGTAAAATACAGAACCGCATTGTACTTTATCCACATTAACGATAATCTCACTGTGTGACGTGAGCCTGGATGTTTGTATCCTATCCAGCGCTTAATCAAAAATTGTGTACTGTCTGGTAACGTTAGGGTTATAGTTTCTCCCGCAAGGTGGGGATGCAGAGGGCACCTTATGATGTGCAAGTGGTATTTCTTTCTCCAATAGTAATGTAGTATAGATGTGGAATCTATTTTATGATTATACGATTCCCATTTGTCGGCCGACTTACTATCAACATTCATGCGTTGGAGGTAGTTGAGTATTATATTGTTTACTCACAGTTGGTTGTCTCCAGATTTCGCTCCTGACTTAAGTAACTTGGTAGTATTATATCGCTTGTAGTAGCCCGTTGTATATATCTCTCTGTGGCCGCGGCGTCCCACGTGCCTACAGAACTTTTGCTGCTTGTCTCTGCCAAAGCACCTCCACGGTCGTGGGATGATTACCAGATCTGGATTGCTGGTTTGACTTTTTAGGGCTGTAGTAAGCGTCCAGTGTTGCGTCAGGAGACCTTGATTAGAGCGCTCTTTCAATAGGTAGGGGTCCGGTATTGATGAGAAATGTTCAGCTGGGGGTCATCTATCACCAGACGCGTTTCGGAGATCTCGGTCTCCTTCCAGGATTAGTTTGGATTGGTATCCTAGGTCATCTAGAAAACCTGCTATGGATTTACTTTTGTATTGCAGGCATTTTAGATGTATTGAAGATAGCCATAGTTTCGCTGGGCACATTGCGGTTTTAGTGCGATCGTTCAGATATGTTCAATCTATGCTAAACAAAGTTCTTATTAGATTGCGGTTTCACTGTAGTCATTCATATAATTAATCCACGTTAAACAGTAGCTTATTTAACATGGTTTTATGATAACTATAGATATAACATTTTTGTAATATAGATCGTTATTAATAAAAAAAAAATTAATCAAGGTACATATGAACACAATATGGAAAAATGCATATAAATACAATAGATTTTTTTTAAGTAGATAAATAAATAAAACGCCTATTAATTTTAGTGCGATTTTATAGTACATTTAAATGGGTAAGAGACATAGCAATTTTAATGCGGTTCCTTCTAAGATTAATATATATATATATATATATATATATATATATATATATATGTTAAAATTCGAAATTGGGATTTAAATACTGTATGGTATTATATGTGCTATATGTTTTTGGATCATCTATCATTCTTACAGCATTGTTACCCATGGGCGATGGGGACATGTTGAACATATTGAGAATATCTTGGTAAGGATATAGATGTGTGGACGCTAAGTGCGGAGGGGAGATAGCAGTGCTGGTAAAACAGCCTGACTGCTATTTCGCATCAGCAAGAAGCGTCACACATCAATTTAGGTTCATAGGAAGCCAAAAATCCAGGTTCATAGGAAGCCAAAAGTTTAGGTTCATAGGAAGCCAAAAATTTCTAGGTCAGCATTCAGTCCATTGGGGAGGAGGGTGCCCAGTTCGTAAATTCTTCTGGATTTGAGTCTGGACATTCTAAAAATGTGATTGCCTCCTCTCCAATGTATGGGGACCTGTTCAAGTGCAGTAAATATTGAACCTGCCGGGTTTTGACTATGGTGCGTTTTGTAGTGTTTAGATAAAGAGTGATTTTCATACCCTTTTTTTATATTGTTTGTGTTCAGCTATGCGTTTTTTAAGGGGCCTTTTTGTTCTTTTCCACATATTGTAGCTTGCAAGGGCATTAAAATATGTATATTACGCTACTAGTATCGCATGGTATGAAATCTCTTATTTTATGTACATGATTGTTTGCAGATGTGATGGAGTGAGTAGTTCATCAGACAGCACCCCATACACCTACCGCATCGATGGAAACCTGAAAGGCCCATCCAACTTGTTAAGGTAGGTGTTTTCACATTAGTGATACTTTTCATTTTCACTGTAGGTGCTACTAATAAGTTTAGGTTGGGAGCCTTAGTGAATGTGATATTTGGTCTGTCTGATATTGATGGGCCTAACACTTTGTCGCTCTGAATAAAGTGCCAGTGCTTTTGAATGATTGATTTTATTTTCTTATATTGAGGGTTAAATGGTAAAATCAGTCTGATGATATCACTTTGTGGTTCATCAGTCTTAGTTTTTTCACTTTGTGGTTCGTCGGTCTTGATTTTTTTCCTCAAAGAAAGATCGGCGATCCAACTGACAGATTTTTTTCTCCAGATTTTTCTAGTATTGATAATGGATATTTTTTCGCCCGAAATTGGTCTTTCATTCGTCCTGCTTCTATCTCAAAGGTCTCAGAGTGGGTACAATTTCTCCTAACCCGTCTAAATTGTCCTTGAGGGATATTTAATATGCCATTGAGGTAGGTGGCAACTATCAAACAATATGTTGTTATTCTTGGAGACCTCTTTCTGATGGGTTTTACAAATGAGGTTATTATTATTCACCGAGATTTCTATATCCAAGAATACTACAAAAGTTTGACTAGTATTTGCTGAGAAATGTAAATTAGAGTGGTTATTATTAAGGGCTCCGACCCCAGCCTTGGTTGGATGGTCTCATCTTCCCATTGGGACATAAATAAATTTGCATAGCTAGGGGCGAACCTGGTGCCCATGGTGGTCCCGCGTGTCTGCAGAAAAGAATCAGACTCCTAATAGAAATAGATAATGCAAATGTGATCGCACACTACATCCAGCACTCTGCCCTAATGCTGGATGAGACATTGGTGTACATTTTGGCCAAAGCGTAATAAGCCACTCACCGCGTCAAGGTCGTCTCATTTGAGTAGTCCCTAACGCTAGTGCCTACCTGTTTATGGGCCATGACAGCCACACAAAGTCCAGGGAATGCAGGTCAGCGTGCACGCCAAGCACACTCTGCTTTTAACCCCGTCCGGTGCCATTACAGCTTTCATCGGATCCAGGGATGCAAGTACCAACATGCATGCTGAGCCCACCATATACTTCTCCTGGAGCCAAATGGCTACTGGTAGGTGCTATATATGCAGACTCAGTTTTATACTGACTTTAAAACCAGCCTCCAGGACAGATTGACTGGTCAGGTGTGCTTGACTCAAAGGAGATCGCCACGCCTCCAATATATACTACAAAGAAAAAATGTGGGGGGTTGAGTCCGCACAACCCGTATGTAGGTGCATATCACTATGGCGAAATACATATACAAACGGATAATGCAAATGTGATCGCACACTACATCCATACAACTACAAACATATAGAGGTCCGACCCAAATCCAATTTTTTCCCACTGTATAGTCAGGGACACTGTATCCCGACCTTTTTTGATCTTGTATCTACAGACCTGAAGAAACTGGCCAATGGAACAAAAACTGATAAAACATATACATCCAAGGGGAATTTAACACACCATGAACGCAGAGCATTAGACACACTAAAAAAGAATGATGAATTGATCATTCGACCTGCGGATAAGGGAGGGGGGGACTGGTCATACAGAATTATGATGACTATGAAAAAGAGGCACAAAACATTCTCAGTGACACCACCTATTATGAACCTATTCCATATGATCCATTTCCTGAAACTACAAAGAAACTAAATTCCCTTGTAAAAAATGCATATGAGAAAGGGTACATAAATAAAAAAGAACGTAATTTTCTGTCCCCCAAAATACCATGCATCCCATATTTTTACCATTTACCCAAAATACATAAAAATATACAAAACCCACCCAGCAGACCTATCGTATCCAATACAAAATGCGCGACCAGTAATCTATCACAGTTTATGGATATATATTTACAACCATATGTAAAGAAATTACCAAGCTACTTGCACGATTCGAGCCAACTCATCCGAGAACTAAAACAAATAGAGTGGAAAGATACATATGGCCTACTTACTATGGATGTGACAGCCCTCTACTCCAATATCGAACACGACATAGGAATAGAATGTGTAAAAACAACACTACAAAAAGATGATACGCTAACATCACCCCAAATAGAATTTCTTCTGGAGAGCCTACGCTTTATCCTCCAGAATAACTATTTCATATACCATAATACGGTCTACCATCAGCGCAAAGGAACCGCCATGGGGACGCGAGTAGCGCCGGCGTTCGCAAACCTATTTATTGGGGAATTTGAGGAAAAATTTATCACCAACCACCCAGATTGTCACAAACAGATCGTGTACTATAAAAGATATATCGATGACTTGTTCATTATCTGGGATGGGAATGAAGATATGGCAAAAATTTTCTGCAGCTCCCTCAATAACACCAACTGGGGAATTTCCTTCACTCCAAATTACAACAAGGTAGAGATAGAATTTTTAGACATCATCATCTCATGCCACAATAACCATCTAAGCACGAAAACATACTTCAAAACAGTGGACACTAACAGCTATATCCACTATTCCAGTTTCCACCACAAAAAGTGGCTTCAAAATATACCTTACAGCCAATGCAAAAGGATCAGACGTAATTGCACAAAAAATGAGGACTTTAAAACCCAGACCAAAATTCTTGAAAATAGGTTCCGTGATAAGGGCTACCCCAAAAAATTAGTGAAAGACGCCATAAGAAAGAGCAGCCTACAGTCACAAGAGGAATGCCTATCAATCACCACCAAACAACAGGATCCTATAGAAATAGTCCGGTTCATTACACAATACAATACAGCCAATAGACAGATACAAAAAATCCTGAGAAATCACTGGCATATCCTTCTACAAGATCCATATATAGCAAAATACCTACCCATCATACCGAAAATTACATACAGACGAGCACCAACCATAAAAAATATATTAGCCCCAAGCAAACCCAAACAACATACCCAAATGATAGGGGTAGGTGAACCGAGCCAGGGAAAGGAAAAAGGGAGCTATAGGTGCGGAGCTAAGAATTGCCTGTGCTGTAAAATTATCACGCACAAACGAACTTCCTTTACCTCCAATTGCAATGGCACATCATTTCCCATAAAACATCACCTCACTTGCCATTCCACCTATGTCATTTACCTCATCGAATGCGGATGCGGCCTGCAATATGTAGGCCGCACCACCCAAGCCCTTCACTGTCGGGTGAACCAACATAGGTACAATATCCGCAAACAGTATCTTAAACATGGGGTGTCCAGACATTGCGCATCTACACCGGAAAAAGAAAAACATGAGATTAAAATTACCCCAATCGATTTCATACCGGAGAATCCTTTTAACCGCTTTGAAAGACTACAAAAAAGGGAAGTGTATTGGATATACCAATTAGACACACTGAGCCCACGAGGCCTGAACGAAATCAATGAGACCATCCTATGACAAACAATACACATATAGAGGTTAAGGGCTAGCCAACACACATCAATTCGACTTACACACCCAGACAGGCACCTATATATGACTATGTGCGTGTGTGTATCCATACACACGTGTATAGAGAGAGACATACAGTACAGACCAAAAGTTTGGACACACCTTCTCATTCAAAGAGTTTTCTTTATTTTCATGACTATGAAAATTGTAGATTCACACTGAAGGCATCAAAACTATGAATTAACACATGTGGAATTATATACATAACAAACAAGTGTGAAACAACTGAAAATATGTCATATTCTAGGTTCTTCAAAGTAGCCACCTTTTGCTTGGATTACTGCTTTGCACACTCTTGGCATTCTCTTGATGAGCTTCAAGAGGTAGTCCCCTGAAATGGTTTTCACTTCACAGGTGTGCCCTGTCAGGTTTAATAAGTGGGATTTCTTGCCTTATAAATGGGGTTGGGACCATCAGTTGCGTTGAGGAGAAGTCAGGTGGATACACAGCTGATAGTCCTACTGAATAGACTGTTAGAATTTGTATTATGGCAAGAAAAAAGCAGCTAAATAAAGAAAAACGAGTGGCCATCATTACTTTAAGAAATGAAGGTCAGTCAGTCAGCCGAAAAATTGGGAAAACTTTGAAAGTAAGGGCTATTTGACCATGAAGGAGAGTGATGGGGTGCTGCGCCAGATGACCTGGCCTCCACAGTCACCGGACCTGAACCCAATCGAGATGGTTTGGGGTGAGCTGGACCGCAGAGTGAAGGCAAAAGGGCCAACAAGTGCTAAGCATCTCTGGGAACTCCTTCAAGACTGTTGGAAGACCATTTCAGGGGACTACCTCTTGAAGCTCATCCAGTGAATGCCAAGATTGTGCAAAGCAGTAATCAAAGCAAAAGGTGGCTACTTTGAAGAACCTAGAATATGACATATTTTCAGTTGTTTCACACTTGTTTGTTATGTATATAATTCCACATGTTCATAGTTCATAGTTTTGATGTCTTCAGTGTGAATCTACAATTTTCATAGTCATGAAAATAAAGAAAACTCTTTGAATGAGAAGGTGTGTCCAAACTTTTGGTCTGTACTGTACATCTGGTTAACATCTCAAAGAACTAGGGCCAATAATATAATAATGGAAGCATGGTGAATATACACCACAACACCTATACAACACTTATATACGGACTCATTCATGTATGTACCATTTATATGTATTTATTATCTATCTTATTTTTATTATATTTTTATTATTATCATTATTAATTTCCCCATACTAGTCACTATCCTATTGACTTTTAATATATATTGGACTACAAAAATATATATATGTATATCGATATATGTCTGGTCCCTCTGAATGTATCTTGATATATGCGCACCAGAAAGTACGCCATACAACCCTGCCCTATTGTAATACATCTATCATATCCACAAATAAGGGATCAGCTAGAGATCTTGCGATCCATCTCATTATAATTACAGGTACATAATGATAGCTTTGCGACTATATTGATAGCCATGATGGTAATACCAACAGATGTCTCTATTTTTGTTTTTATTTTATATATATTATATTTTATAATTTATAACATATCTTGTACTGTATAAGAGTTCTTTTACTCTTTTAAATCGAATAGAATTTACCTATTTCCCCCCCAAAAAAAGACCATAGCTGGTCAAAAAGGGTTTTAAACTGTATTATTTATACCCTTGCACCTTATATAAATGGCCGGCTTATGATGACAAGTGCACTTCATAGCCTGGCGTTTTTATATATATATATATATATGTGTATAAAGAAATGAAGATACCCCATTTGCCACACATACCCAAACCATGTTAACCCTTGGGAACAAGGATTCAGAACCCCCTAGGCGCGACTGCACAAATTTAACATAGAGAACTAAGTAAATATGAACATTAGCGCCATACCAAACCAATCTGTGGACTTTGAGGGTCCTGGTCTGAGAGATCAGGCAGCGCTGAATGATACAGCAGGCAGGAGGAGCCGGGAGATCCTGCAAGAACAACTGACAGGCGAGCTGCTGTGTAACAAAAGCGGGAAGCACGATATGCCCTCAGCTCTATAGGAAGGAACAATGTTCACTGTGGTGCTGACCTAGTGCGGAGTCAGCAGTGCCGCTGTAACTCTGAACACATCACCATAAGTAACAGCAAACATATTCATACAATGTATCAAATGTATTAAAATATATCACTATGTGTATCGTGAAACCTATGATTGAAACAATGTATATAATCAGACCATCTGCACATCACAGTAAGTGTCAGACACTGCGCTGATGTTCACAGTAAGTGTCAGACACTTAACATCTATTGCCGCAGATCACTAGAAGATATCGGCAAACGGGTTCATTATACTAAACACGCCCATCCCACCCCCTGAACCTCCCCCTTTTTAACCCGCCAAAACAGCGTTTTAAATAACCTGATTACAAGTGTATCTTCATTCTGTATATTGTCCTGACGAAGGGGGTCTTTTGCCCTTGAAACACGTTGACTATAATAAAAAGAATCTTACTTACCTCAAGGACTGATTTCTATGCCTGCAGCGCCGGATAGTGGTCTGATATTTTTAAGAATTTCTGCGCACACTACATCCAGCACTCTGCCCTGCCTCCATGCTGGATGAGACATTGGTGTACATTTTGGCCAAAGCGTAATAAGCCACTCACCGCGTCAAGGTCGTCTCATTTGAGTGGTCCCTAACGCTAGTGCCTACCTGTTTATGGGCCATGACAGCCACACAAAGTCCAGGGAATGCAGGTCAGCATGCAAGCCAAGCACACTCTGCTTTTAACCCCGTCCGGTGCCATTACAGCTTTCATCGGATCCAGGGATGCAAGTACCAACATGCATTGAAAGGCATTGATCCGGATCTGTAGTGTCCCACTAGGCAAAGGTGGGCACTACACAAGGGTCAATTGGTGTGCATGTTACTTCTACTCACAAGGGACAGGAATGTTATATTTAAGTGTGCATTCACTGTATTTTATAATGTGTTTTTTATATGCAATGTTCCCCTGTATGATGCAATAGCAGGCCTAGCTGGGTGTAGTTAGACATCCCAGACACTAGAGGGAGATAGGGAGCCCCTAGTATAAATGTTCAGGCCCAGACAGGGAGAGTTAGTTCAGAGTCAGGAGTCTGCAGAGACAGAAGTTAGAAGGCACCAGCCAGGGACAAGCTGAGGGCCTCCTCCTGACATGCAGCTAGACAGCCCAGGCTACTAGTTGTTACCAGGAGGCTAGTAGAGGGATCCTAGCCTACCTACGGATCAAGAGAGCCTTAGTTAGCTCTGAAGACACCCCAGTTGCAGGACAGCACCTCCTGGGAGAAACCCACAGTCAGGATCTTACCAGCAAAGATAAGTAACACTGATGGGCAGATGCTATATAGGAAGCAAAGCAAGGATTTAATACGAGAGGAAGAAATATATATACCAAGGATTTAAGCCACCATTTAGGCATCCGGGCCTTGGGATTGAAGCCAGACAGGAGTTCTAGAAAAGGATAGTGTACGCTATTTCTGAGGAAAGGTACAACCTGATTCTGAGTGCATTGTGGATTTACCCTCTGAGTATCTTGCATAATTACTACCTGCCATTGTGTGAAATAAGCCTGCTTGTAAAGCTGTGATCTGAAGGACTGTGTTACCATCTGTATGTACAAAGTTGGACTGTTCAGTAAAGCAACGTTTGGTTCACTATACCACCTGTGTACCTCACTTATTCCAACTATAAATCGGTGTGCCACCGTTACAGGCACTGGCGTCACGAATCCAACAGGGACCTTGCCCCAGGCACTCAAAATACCTGTAACATCCAGGGCACCTCATCCACCATCAGGCCTGGTCCCTACATACTGAGTGTGCCCCAGAGGAACTGTGTCTACCTCTCCTTCACTGCCGCATGCCTGCCCAGGGTTCTCCTCCAATACAGTGAGTAACCCTCGATTGCCCATAACCGTGACCTCACTTCGCTATACCCTGCAGGTCTGGCCTGCTGCAGATCCGGCCTTAAGCTAAACGTTGTTTCGGCGCATTGCCGGATCCGACGTTTAGCTTTTTCTGAATGGTTACCATGGCTGCAAGGACGCTAAAGTCCTGGCAGCCATGGTAAAGTGTAGTGGGGAGCGGGGGAGCAGTATACTTACCGTCCGTGCGGCTCCCCGGGCGCTCCAGAGGGACGTCAGGGCGCCCCACGCGCATGGGTGACGTGATCCCATGGATCACGTCATCCATGCGCTTGGGGCGCTCTGACGTCATTCTGGAGCGCCCGGGGAGCCGCACGGACTGTAAGTATACTGCTCCCGACTACTACTATGGCAGCCAGGACTTTAATAGCGTCCTGGGTGCCATAGTAACACTGAACGCATTTTGAAGACGGATCCGTCTTCAAATGCTTTCAGTTCAGTTGCGTTTTTCCGCATCCGGCGGGCACTTCCGGCAAATGGAGTGCACGACGGATCCGGACAACGCAAGTGTGAAAGAGCCCTTAAGGCGTTTACCCAATAAGACTATAAAAGGTCCATTACATCTGGGGGTCTTACGACCACTGAGGAAGGAGACCGAGATCTCCGAAACGTGTCTGGTGATAGAGGACCCCCAGCTGAACATTTCTCATCAATACCGGACCCCTACCTATTGAAAGAGCGCTCTAATCAAGGTCTCCTGACGCAACACTGGACCCTTACTACAGCCCTAAAAAGTCAAACCGGCAATCCAGATCTGGTAATCATCCCACGACCGTGGAGGTGCTTTGGCAGAGAGAAGCAGCAAAAGTTCTGTAGGCACGTGGGACGCCGCGGCTACAGAGAGATATATACAACGGGCTACTACAAGCGATATAATACTACCAAGTTACTTAAGTCAGGAGCGAAATCTGGAGACAACCAACTGTGAGTAAACAATATAATACTCAACTACCTCCAACGCATGAATGTTGATAGTAAGTCGGCCGACAAATGGGAATCGTATAATCATAAAATAGATTCCACATCTATACTACATTACTATTGGAGAAAGAAATACCACTTGCACATCATAAGGTGCCCTCTGCATCCCCACCTTGCGGGAGAAACTATAACCCTAACGTTACCAGACAGTACACAATTTTTGATTAAGCGCTGGATAGGATACAAACATCCAGGCTCACGTCACACAGTGAGATTATCGTTAATGTGGATAAAGTACAATGCGGTTCTGTATTTTACATTATAACAATATTGAACTTTTAATACTGCATTTTATATTAAATCCTTAATACTGTATTGCATAATATTAATGTTTTAGTTTTTGCTGTTCTCCTATAGGTCTTTATATATTGCTGCACTCTGAATTATTATCAGAAAGGAATACCATCAGAAAGGAATACTCCCATCTTGTTCACCGTTTATTGGAGCACTTACTCTGTTGTAGCTAGATTTAAATCTATAATATTTTAATATTTCTATCTTATTTATTACAATTCACTCACAAGGTATATATTTTTGCACTTATTAATTCACGTGGATATCCACATATTTTATCGATATAATGACTGGAAGGAGTATAACAATATATACTTTGACTACTTTAGGCATTGGCAACAATATATAGACACTCAAGAGACTGTATATATGTATAATAAATATTGAACGTTATATACGAGGAAAGTCTTGTGTGGATATATAAATATTCTTCCATATGAGCTGTGCACAACTAACCTACATTTTATAAGAACTGCACAGAGATGCAGACACAAGGAGTACACACATTCACGGGCATAATTCACAGAAGACACCGCAGCCAGCACGCAGCCCCAAGCAACCTGTCTGCACAGGAGGCATGCAGCCAGCCTACACAGCCACAACTGTCACAGTGAACCGCACCGTGACACAGTTTACTCTTCATGCTTTTGGTTCCTTTGACCCTCAGGTCCTAGTTTAGTTGTAAGGCCTCTACATTTCCCCTGCATAGCTGATCCCTGGATGGTTCCTTTTGAGTTAAAGGTTGTCTCACTTCAGTAAATAGCATTTGTTATGTAGAGGAAGTTAATACAAGTCACTTACTAATGTATTGTGATTGTCCATATTACTTCCTTTGCTGGATTCATTTTTCCGTCACATTATACACTGCTCGTTTCCATAGTTATGACCACCCTGTAATCCAGCAGCGGTGGCAATAGTTGCACACTATAGGAAAAAGTGCTGGCCTCTCTGGTGGCCAGGACCGTGGAAGCACACAAAGGCTAGTGGTTTTTCTTCCGTATGCACGCACGACCACCGCTGCTGGATTACAGGGTGGTCGTAACCATGGAAACTTGCAGTGTATAACGTGATGAAAAAATGAATCCAGCCAACAAAGGAGGCAATAAGGACAATCACAATACATTAGTAAGTGTATTGTATTACTATGCTCTACATGATAAATGCTATTTGGGGAAGTGAGACAACCCCCTTAAGGTTGTCCAGTTGCCTGACATAAAGAAGCCCTGATTGGGTAGAGGGGTTGTCAGTCATTGGCTCCACTATATACTATAGCTTACTATTGTTGTGTGAGGCTCTGTGAAGTTGTTCTGCTGGATGCAGTTGATCAGAATACTCATCATGAGGAGGAGATGACCATTGTTTGCCCCATAGCTCAGAATGTTCTCCTTAATAGTGATGAGCGACATAGGCAATATTCGAATTTGCAATATTTCCCAAAATTTTGTCCGAATTTTCGCCATAAATTAGCAAATTCAAGAATTTGTGATCTCCAGTCATTATTTTCTTGATTGCAAAAATCAGCAATCGGAAAATTCACGATACGAAAATTTGCGATCAACACTACTCCTAAAGTCAAAGATATTGCAGCCTTCTCAATGGCCCATAAGCAAGAAGCAGGGAGGGATCATGGGCAGAGATGAAAAAAAATCTAGAATATTCACGATTACGAAGATATAGCACTATATTCGTAAGTGCCAATATTCGCAATAAAAATTAGCAATTAGAATATTTGTGATCAACACTACTCCTTAAACACTAAGGAGCAGATTTACTAATCATATTGAATCTGTCAAATTAGGGGGTATTTTATCAAGTGTGCTGTGCCAGAAAAGTGGGGTCATATTACCTGCTTTGTCTGCGGAGTAGGCATTTGCACCAAATTTATGATTTTTGTTTTGTTTTTAGGGTGCTAAGGTTTTATGCCAAGCTGGGCAGTTTTGTGGGCGGGGCTACATTTTTAGCCAGATGTACCATTGCAACCTTTTTAAAAAAGTGTCAAAAAGTTGCAAATGTGCTCCAGTACCCTGGTAGAGTAAAAACTGATGTAGCCTTTGTGATAAATAAGATCAGACTTTAGATAGAAATCAACATGTAATATATTCAACAAATTTAACAAACAACATATTACTAGAGATGAGCGAATCAATTCTTAATCAAAATTTTACCAGATTTTTTTTATATTGGATTCGTTAGAATCAGAATTTTATCAAATTTGATTCTAAATACTTTTTTCAAGAGAGAGAGAGACTCTGCAAGGCATTGAAACATTTTTGATCAGGGTACCTGAATTGAATCACATGATCAATTTGGACGAATCAGACCCGAAACTAATTTTAATATATTTACTCATCTCTATGTGCAGCATATTTTAAATTTGTTGCAAAAATAGCTTTGAACCAAGCAGACACTCAAAATAAAAAATAAAAAGAGGCCATAAAAGTCGCACTTTACCCTCTTAGACAGCCCTAGATCACAAGGGCTCATAATAGATCATAAATTTGGTGCAGGGATAGACACTTTTGTCTAACTCTATATCAAATTGGTTTTAAAAATGAGAGAACCTTTTGAGATTCAAATTTTTGGTAAAATTCAGGATGAATTCCTCATTAATAGAATTTATTTGCTTATCTCTAGTATGTACCGTATTTTTCGCCCCATAAGACGCAGTCCCCCCCCCCCCCCCAAAGTGGGGGGAAAATGTTCCTGCGTCTTATGGGGTGAATACTATTAAGCGCTTCCATTATGGAGGACCAGGAAGCGGTGAAGGCTCTGTACTAGCCGCTTCCTGGTCCTCGGCTGTTGGCTGTGCTGTGGCTGCGCACAGCGTGAGGGCGCTCTGTGACGTCATGCTGTGCGCGTCAGGTCACAGCACAGCCGCAGCAGGAAGAAGACAGAGCGCACTGAAGGTGAGGAGCGGCCGAGTCCAGATCAGAAGAGGTAAGTGTATTATTTTTTTTTTTATTTGATCTGTGGCATGGGGGCTCATAAATGGCATGGGGGCTCATAATGGAGTCTTATAAGTGACGCGGGGGCTCATAAATGGCACTGGGGCTCATAAATGGCATGGGGGCACATAATGGAGTCTTATAAGTGACAGGGGGGCTCATAATGGAGTCTTAAAAGTGACATGGGGGCTCATTAAATGGCACTGGGGCTTATAGATGGCATGGGGGCTCATAATGGGGGCTGATAAATGGCATGGGGGCTAATAAATGGCATGGGGGGCTGATCTGAGGCATGGGGGGCTGATCTAAGGCATGGGGGGCTGATATGAGGCATGGGAGGCTCATCTGAGGTCTTACTGGGGTCTTATTAACATTGGGGGCCTGATTGAGGGTTGTATTAACATTGTGTGTCTGATCTGAGGTCTGATTGAGGGTCTTATTAACATTTGGGATCTGATTGGGGCTGTCAGATGAGGTCTGATTAACATTGGGTGGCTGATTGCTGGCCTGATCTGAGGGCTAATAAAAAATATTTTTTTCTTATTTCCTCCTCTAAAACCTAGGTGCGTCTTATGGACCGGTGCGTCTTATAAGGCGAATCTCCGTCACGATCAGTGTTGCGGGAAAACTGCACACTAAACACAGGAGGGAAGGGGAACAGTAACTGGGCCTGGAAACTAGGAAAGGAACAGATGACCTCCTACACAACCCTAATCTGGGCCCTAACTACCTATCAATATGAATAGACCTTGAAGGTAGAAATATTCATATGCTGTATACCTAGGCCCTTATATCCCTATAAGGCCCTGGAATGAGGTTAGGACCAGAGACAACCCATTCCTCCCCAGATGGATGAATGGAAGTCTCTGTCTCAGGCCCAGATACAAACAACAGGGAATATAACAAACACAAAACAATAAGAAAAGACAAGACTTATCTGTAAGTAGAAAACTGGCAACTGCAGAAGCACCACAGAGTACAACCGACTAGCTGGTTAGAAGACAGGAAGAAAATCTATAAACTGCACCTCCAAGAGTGAGAAGCGGCTACTTGTAGAAAAGGCAAATAACCAACAAGCAACACCTGAAGCAAGGGGTGTGGCATTCACCAAAACAAAGACACAATAAGATCCACAGTGAACTTGTCAATTTAACCCACGAGTTGCCAGTCTCTCCGATCTCGTGGTACCTGCCACGGGAACGTCCGTGACAATCTCATTGTGTTTCGTAGATCAATATCCCCTACTTTTTTATCCTCTAATTTTCTCGTGGTAGCCTCAAATTGTTCAATCAATACTGTTTCATAATAAGATTTTTATCTATTGCTGTGCTTGCATTTCCACATAATGCTTTTCTGGAAAAGAGACATGCAAGTTAATCTCCTTTCCAAAAGAAAAGGAAAACCAGGAATCCAACTATTTCTGGGTAATTACCCTTTAACAGAGCTGAGCAAAGAAACTTTGCGTGTCTACCTGAAAGGCCTTGGTTGGGGTACTATTTCTTCTTATGAAGGGTACCAAGTATGTATGAGGAGTATCATAAGCCAGTCAACATTCTTTTGGGTTTCTGGAAAAAAATTATCTGCTGGTATCAGAAAGGCTTAGGAAACCTAATTTAAATATCTTTCCCAGAAACCAAGAGGGGCATTGCCTGGTCTACCATGCTTCACCCCTGTAGTATGCATACTAGGCGCTCTCCATAATGAAATAGAGAAACAGTACACCCCCCCAGACAAGAGATATATATTGCCGAGAAACCTAGGGTAGTACACTAGGATCTCTCTATCTCTTTCTCTCTGAATTGTTTAAAATAAAGTGGGCTTCCCTGAATGAATAGAGAAAGATGACCCAGCAGGATTTATCCAAAAGTAGTTGATAGAGGTAATTGGTTCTAAATATCTATCCCTATGGTTGGCGGTGGAACATGCCCATCGCATTCGAACTGAAAAACCTCCTGCTGGAAGCCCTCCTAGAGCAATTTTGGCAAAGATGATGTGTTCAAAAGACAGGGATTTGGTGTTGAGAATTGCGGGAGATAGAATATAATGGCAGTAGAACAGAAATAACAGAGAGAATATCAAGATCTCAGAAGAAGGCTTATGCAGGCTAAAATTAAATATTCCATGATATACCCGGCAAAACTGATAATAATTTATAAGGATCAAGTTTTTTTTTTCCCCTAAACCTGCAGAAGCGGTGGAATGGTTATATTTTTTTTTTTTTGCTCCTGGTGAACATCCAAACAAAAAGACAAAGGTACCATTTGACTGATCTATAGTTATGCCACAGTGCTATGTAAGTGGTCTATAAGGGCAAATTGTGGTGACAGACTCCCTTTAATGGAAGCAGTAAGAGATATCCGGGGGAATTCCTCCCCAGGATCAGATGGACGTCCATTTGAAATTTATAGGCAATATGGGGAGGTGTTGTTTTGTATAAATCTAGGGAAGTAGGAAGTCTACCACCTTCTTTATCGGAAGCGGTTATTACGCTCCTCTTAAAAAAAGATAAGGATGGACAAGAAATAGGATCATATAGACCAATATCTTTAATAAATACAGATTTTAAAATATGTGCGAAAGTATTAGCAAATAGTCTTAAGAAAGTGGTAAATAAGCTGATTCATCCTGATCGAGCAGGGTTTATCCCTAAAAGGCATACCCAACAAATATCCATAGAGCATTGGTAAATATTCAATTAGGGGAGGGGGAGGACCGTTCCATCCTGTTGATGGATGCAGCGAAAGCATTAGACAGGGTGGAGTGGAAATTCCTCTGGAAGGTTATGAAAAAAATGAATATGGGGGAAAACTTTATTAAGTGGGTGAGGTTATTATATAGTTGTCCAACTACTAGAATAAATGTTCATGGGGTATGGTCAGATTCATTTAAGTTATACCGAGGCACTAGACAGGGATGTCCTCTTTTCCCTCTATTATTCGCGATCTTCCTAGAACCACTCGCGTGTAAAATCAGGATGGATGATAGGATAGTAGGATTTGGGGAGGTCTGATTAGAGATAAAAATAAGCCTATGTGCAGATGATGTATTGATATTTTTTAAAGAAGGATGGAAAAACCTTCCTTATGTTATGAGGATAGTAAATGATTTTGGAGCCATTTCGGGATTTGAAATAAATTGGGCAAAATCAGTATTATTGCCACTGAACCGACAAGTTGATAGCAATGTTACCAATGTTTGAATACTGAGTATCTGGGGTATCTGGGGAGTATCTGCTAATTTGAAGGATTATTGTATTTTAAATCTATCCCCGATGATTAATAAGGTAAAAGAGAAGAGAAGAGTATGGCAGAAGCTTCTGCTGGCCCGAGTGGAAAGAATTGCTCTAGTGAAAATGGTATTACTCCCGCAAGTTTTATACATATTGACCGCATGCCCAATATGGATAGAAGATCTCTTTATTAATTTGTTGGAAAGGATTATAAATGATTTGATATGTGGAAGAAAGCGAGTCCGGATTATATGCGAGTCCCTTATATGCAGGGTTATTACACGGCTGCACAAATTCAATGGTGTACTGGTTATGGTAGGTATGGGTTTATTCAGAATTTAATAAGCGAATGTAACGGGACCCAGAAAGACATCTTCAGTATTTTGAAAACAGGATATTTGGGAGTACTGGGGAACAAATGCCCAATAAGTTGAATGTTGAAGAATGTATGGAATAAAATTAGAAAGATATTTCGGCTATCTCAAGCTCTTCATTATACTCCATTATGGCAGAATGTTAATTTAGGGAAGTTTTTGTCACTGGAAGATTATACATTTTGGGAAAAGAGGGGTATAGTGAGGGTGTCACATCTAGTTACACAAGGTCACTTGAGGAGCTGTGTGCAGGGGAAGGGGTTGATAAATTGACCGAGCTTAGGTATGTACAATTAAAGCAGGCATATGATTGTACAAAGGATAAGAGATATTATGATTAGGGATCATGAGTTCACAGATTTTTGTTATAATTGCAAAGAGATAGATAATGATTCCAGGTATCTATTGCTCTCCATGGGAAAAAAAGGGAGTAGTGCATACAGTACTTTCTTTAGCAGAACAAAGGCTCTTTACAGGAACTGACTAACATTCGATTTGCTAATATAAGCTTAAGTCCTCAGAAGTGTTTTATGTTATATTTATATCCAGTGCAGCAGTATATTGTGTATATACATAGTTCCACTACCAATCGCAATGCATGACTTCATAAAAATGTAGAAACTGATATTATTGATAACTAGCAATGCATTTTTTGCAAATATAAAAATGTATTACAAGTTATATTATAATATAAATAATAATTATTATATATATATATATATATATATATATATATACACGCACAAACATATATATATATATATATATATACATACATGTATACACAGACACACACACATATATATATATATATATATATATATATACACACATATATGCACACATGTGTATATACACATATATATATATATATATATATATATATATTAAATTTTACTACTGAAAAATGCTAGTAGAAAGGGGATTAAAAGGTTAATCGACAGGAGGCCAGTGGGGCGCTGCTCAACACCTAATGTCATTGCATTTAATTAATATAAAAAAAAAAAATGGCAGCATCTCTGTATCCTAATAACAGTAATCTGCCATTTTCTTCACTGCCAGGTCTTTTTATAGCACGATCATGGGAACCAATCACAGGCCGTTTCTCATGGAAATTAAGGTTAAATACCTTGTTAACCAATATGACATAATTGTTTTGACAAGCTGTCATCACCAATTAAGCTGGATTGCCAGAGAACCGGCCTGTGACTGGTTCCCATGACCGTGGGAACTAGAATGTGATTGGCTAAATATTCTGTATTGAGCGATCCAGAGCTATAAAAAGACCTGGCAGTGAAGAAAATAGCAGATTACTGTTATTAGGATACAGAGATGCTGCTATTTTTTTTTAATATTAATTAAATACAATGACATTAGGTGTTGAGCAGCGCCCCACTTGCCTCCTGTCGATTAACCTTTTAATCCCATTTCTACTAGCATTCAATTATTTGCTCAGGGGATAAAGTGGTGAGATCGGTTATTTACAGTTCTGTATGGTACTTTCTATGGTTCAGTTCAGCGCCTCTGTTTTTTTAATTATTCATAATTAAAAATCAAATTATTCATTTTTATTCATAAAAATACGAGGATTGTGTTTGCAGTGATCTACCAGGGCTGCACCGACTTTCCCTGTGTGTAGTGTGTGTAGTGTGTGTCTGCCAGCCTTAGGATGTGCTGTCATTAGTCCTCCTTATGATGTGCAGTGTGTGAGGCTGGTGGTCACAGGTCATGGCTCTGCCAGCTCTCCAGGGCACATGATTCCTGCTGGAGACCCTTTCACTGCTGGTGCGCACGGCATCAGTGTGTACAGAGACACTGTATAGCTCAAGGGAACTAACTAACTGACTGTAGTTCCATGCGCCATCTGGTGTTCACAAACCAACATTGCACCCTGAATTTTCTCAATGGCTATTTACGCGATTCGGGTTTGCTAATTGCATTGGAAATCGCTTTGCGCTGCCGCGATTCTGAAGGGAGCGCTAGCGATGCTATATCTGTAGCCTTTAACTCCTCTGCAGACACATATCACTGGTAGCTTTACTACTTGTCATACTAACTGGTCGTTCCCTGTAGTCTCTGCCTTTATGATCCATGTCAGTGACCCAGCTGATTTAGGGAGTGATAAAAGCCACATACAAGCTCCACTGAAATAGACTGCGCCCAGAATGAAAGAATGGTGCTGTCCTTTTACTAGTCCTTCCACCAGCGCTCACCATTTAGCTACTTCTTCTGATGCTCTTCGGTGCTCTGCACCACATTCTGCTTGACACACCTAACTCAGGATGATACCGGCTATGTTTTTAACAGACATACAACATAATGAGGTCCTATAAACTTTACAACTCACCTAATACTTGTAGTAATTTATATGTGAAGACAGTGTCTATGGCATTTACAACCACACAAGTATAATTCCCTTCATCAGATACTTCAGCGTTACTGATACTCAGTGATAATCGGTCACTTCTCATCCTTGTACTGCAGGAGCTGTATGATGTCTTTCTATGGTCTTCATCTATTTTATATGATATTACACAGGAGGAATTATATAGGTGAAGTTTCCAGATAACTGATATCAATGTGTCTCCAGGATCAGCCTCACAGTGCAGGACAACCGGCCGACCTCTTCTCACCTGCACCACATCTGAAAGTCAAAGAAAAAGGTGATTAATAGTAAAATTAGAAACCTATAACACTACTCATTTTATAGTAACTTGGTGGCCAATTTGGACCACAATGTATACACTGATGTGAGACATAGCACGAGGGATTTATTCACAAGCATCAGATTTTTTCGTTTGTCCTTTGCTGTACCATAAATGTCCAAACTTTATTGAATGGTCAAGTCAGTGGTTTTACCTTGAAGGGGCTGGCCAGTTTTCTATATTAAAGACCTATCCTCAGGATAGGTCATCAATATCAGACCAGCGGGGGTACGACTCCCGGCACATGAGCTGTTCGAAGAGAAAACAGCCCTTGGGAGAGTGCTGTGTTGTCTTCACTGTTTACGTCATAGTGGTGGGTGGTGAAGGAGCAGGCAGAGTGTAAAGGACCTACACCTGCTCGCCACTGCAATGTTGATGGCAGGCATGTAAACAGTGAAGAGAGCGCAGTGCTCGTACAACCACTGTGTTCTTTTCAAACAACTGATTGGTGGGGTGCCGGGTGTGGGACCCTCGTCAATCTGATGTTGATGACCTATCCTGAGGATAGGTCATCAATATTGAAAACTGTCCGACCCATTTAACTCTATGAAGCCGCCGCATCATGATCTGAAGAAGGCATCTCAGAAATATTGATGAACTAAAACAGGAATAGTCCAAAATTCCTCCTTAATGTTGGGCAAATCTTATTTTCAGCTACGTTTTGTGGAGGTGGTTGCTGCTGAAGGATCTATAGGTCATTAACTTCAGGGGTTCACTTACTTTTTCTCCCTGAAGTGTGAATGTTTGCTCAACGTGCCCAGTAAAAGACATAAATGGTACAACTGTTTGTGTGTTATTAGTTTAGTTGTGCAGCGAGCCCCTGAGGAGCCGGAGCAGAGGATGGGAGTGGTAGTAGCTCTAATGATGATGTGTCAAGATGTACTTCTTTAGGCCATCACTCCATGGGTTTATTGCAGTGAGTTCCTCTAGGCACTCCCCGTAGCTGTGGGTCTTAAAACCCTTTCTTTTCTAACCTGTGGAAGCTAGATTGCTTCAGCAGTACTTACCTCTTTGTTGTGCCACCAATTCGACCATCTCCACTGCACTCATGTGACTGTGCAGCTGAACAGGAAAACTCAGGAGTCCATCCAATCTAGACCTCAGCAGAAGATCCCACAGCCAGTCCATGGTCATGTGAGCACAGTTGACATGGCAGAATCGGCTGTACAACGGAAGGGTAAGTGCTGCTGAAATGATCTTACTTCTATAGGTTAGTAAAAGCCTGGAGAACCTGATTATTTCAATGCCATTTTAGACATCTACACACCTAACCTGGATTATGTGAATACAGCTGAAGGTTCATCCACCAGGGAGACATCAGCATAGAAAATTGTGGTAACTAAAACTCCCCGAACTGCGTGGGTTCACTCATACCCTCACATGAACTGTACATAGTCATGAGATGAACTGACAAATGTTTTGATGCACAGTCATCTAGAGACCAGAGAAAGCCTTTTTGATATCTAGTCTGTCTTGTTCACAACCACCTTCCACTTTCAAGCAGTACCTACAGTTTACAAGAATCACACTTTTTAGTAGCACAGGATGGGTTGTGGTGCATATATGTCAGATTCCCTCCACCGACACTGTGCTTCTAATTCCTATGTGACTGCATTAATAATGTGAATATCGAGTTTTCCATATGACAAAACCGTGATATCGGCGGCAGCATTATCATTTTCATTTACTGTAATTTTGTAATGTGATGAACCTCAGCAAATAAAGGGCGACATTTATCCACTTTAGTTTTTTAATTGGAGTACAGTAACAGCTTTAGCTTATCTTAAAGGGGTGAGACTAGAAGCACACTGGGGGGCGCTGTATGTCAGGGATGTATTATAGCATTGGTTATAAGAAGAACTGTCTGGATCTCTGCTATATGGAAATCTCCACCACCTTGTCCTCACTATATATTGCACACTCTGAACTTCTTTTTCCAGGATCAGATTAATGATGGCCTATCTTCAGGATAGGCTATCAGTAGTATAACGGTAGGTAGTCTTAGTCTTGGCATCCCACCGTTCAGCTGTTTGAAGGAGTGCGGAGCTCGGTGCCTGTTATTGAAGCTTATTCCTGTTTACTTGAATGGACTGCCACAGCCCTTTCAAAATGCTGATTGACAGGGGTGTCAAAAGTGGAAAAACCACCAATCTGATATTGATATGTTATAAAGGGGATTAGCTACCAATATTCTGAACCTGATAAAACCCCTTTAACTGCTTATAGTTAACCTCATGACATTACTCTACACTCCTTTATCAAGACCAATCCTAAACATACGGTACATGACTTCATGCTCCTTCTTCTGGACCTGTTCTGTGCCTTCTACTTTATCCTATGCTCCTCCTTCTAGACCCATTGTGTGCCTTCTACATTACTTTTTGCTCCTCCTTCTAGACTTTTCCTCTGCCTTCTACATTACTTTTTGCTCCTCTTTCTAGACTGGTGTTCTGCCATTTACATAATTATGTACTCCTCCCTCTAGTGCTTGCCTCTGCCTTCTATAATACTCCATGCACCTCCTTCTAGACTTGTCCCTCACCTTCTACATTACTCTGTGCTCCTCCTGTAAATTTCCCTGTAGGGCTTGTTCTCTTGCTTCTAGACCTTTCCGCTGCCTTCTACACAGAGGTGCACCTAGACTTTCTGCTGCCTGAGGCGAAAACTGAAATGCCCCCCATCACCTAACCCCTTCCCTCCAGCTCTACTGTTAAAGACATAATTGGAAAACATTACATACAGATTTACAAAACAAACAGGGTATTACATCCAGTGATGTGTGCTATGATGTAGATGTTTTCTTTCTTTATCTTCTCCATTCACACCAGACCGCCATGATGATTTCTTTCAGCCATCTATTGTTTCTGCACAGTTTGACAACTGCTTTTCCATCTTCCTGCCCACCTTCTGAACACCCCATGCTGCCACCTCTAATACTGTGCCCACTGTGTTTCCCAATACTATACTGCAGAAACAGATAATCCCCCTGAAAATACTATCATCACACAGATAGCTCCCCTTCAATAATTGTTGGCACACAGTGCCCTAAAAATATCTGTGCCCAGCAAATAGTGTCCCTGAAACTTATAGTTCCATAAACTTAATGTACTCGAAAAATAATTGTGCTAAGCTGATACTCTGCCAGGGTGCCTCCCAATGTAACAGTCCTCCCAAATGTCCCACCAATAGTAATACTTCTCTGCCAGAGTGCACTATGTGGTAACAGTGCATCCAATAGTAATAATGTCCCTCATTTTGCCCCCAGAAGTAATAAAGCCCCCATAGTACCCCAGTAGTAATAATTCCCCCTATAATTTGTGTCTGTACAAAAATACTCCCTTATATTGTGTGCCAGTAAAATTATTCCCCGTTGCAATGTGTGCCAGTACAAAAATGTTCTGTATAATATTTGGCACTACAAAAATACCCTTTTATGTATGTCAATGCATGATGTGTGCCAGTACAAAAAAAAACTTTTAGTGGTCCCTGTAGAATAAATGTCCCCATAGTGACTACCTTAGAATGTGTGACAGTACAAAAATGATCCCTTAAAATGTGCGTTAACCCCTTCCCGACTGCAATCTGTAAATATACGTGATAGCTGCACATGCCCCGTGCAGCTACCACGTGTATTGACGTCAAGCCAGCTCTTTAATCCAAGCGCTGCAAAGTGCTTGGATTAAAGCTTCTGCCCCTGTGCTGCTGCTGTCACGGACAGCATACAGTCTAGCAATGCCAGCAAGGGGCCAATCAGAGTGGCCCCTTGCTGGCAATCGATCCGATTGGTTAGTCTGTGCAGACTAACCAATCGGATCGCGGCAGTGTTAAAATGCCGGTTTCAGGCTTTGATCTGCGCTCTGCAGATCAGAGCCTGAAATAAAGTAATGTGTAATGAAGCCCCCCCATCTGTGCTGTGATTGCAGCGTCCCGATGGTTGCCATTGCTACAGGACATTTGATAGTATTGTACTTTGCAATGCAAAAGCATTGCAAAGTATAGTACAGCCATCAGCCCCACTGGATCTTCAAGATCCAAGTGGGACTTGATTAAAAAAAAGTGAAAATAATAAAAGTAAAAATAAATAAATAAAAATGTAATTTAAAAAAATTAATTGCCTTTTCCTATAAAAAATGAAAAAAATAAAAATAACTAGACATATTAGGTATCACCGCGTCCGTAACGACAGTCTTTATAAATATATCACATGATCGACCCCGTACAATAAACACCATAAAAAATAAAAAATAAAAACTGTCAAAAAAGCCATTTTTGTCACCTTACACCACAAAAAGTGCAACACCGAGCGATCAAAAAGGCGTATGTCCTACAAAATGGTACCAATATAACCGTCACCTCATCCCGCAAAAAATGAGACCCTACATAAAAAAAACTATAGCTCTCAGAACACAGAGACACTAAAACATCATTTTTTTTATTTCAAATATGCCATTATTGTGTTAAAGTGAAATAAATAAAAAAAAGTGTACAAATTAGGTATTGGCGCATCCGTAACAACATGCTTGATAAAAATATCACATGACCTAACCCCTCAGGTGAACACCGTAAAAAAGAAAAAAGAAAAACTGTGCCAAAAAGCAGTTTTTTTCACCGTACATCACAAAAAGTGCAACACCAAGCGATCAAAAAGGCATATGCCCCCAAAAATAGTACCAATAAATCTGGCACCTTATCCCCCAGTTTCAAAAATAGGGTCACTTTTTGGGAGTTTCTACTGGATGGGTGCATCAGGGGGGCTTTAAATGGGGCATGGCATCTAAAACCGGTCCGGCAAAATCTGCCTTCCAAAAACCATACGGTGTTCCTTTTCTTCTGCGCCCTGCCGTGTGCCCGTACAGCAGTTTACTATCACATGTGGGGTGTTTCTGTAAACCGCAGAATCAGGGTAATAAATATTGAGTTTTGTTTGGCTATTAACCCTCGATGTGTTAAAGAAAAAAATGTAATAAAATGGAAAATCTGCCAAAAAAGGGAAATTTAGAAATTTATTCTCCATTTTCCTTTAATTCTTGTGGAACACCTAAAGGGTTAACAAAGTTTGTAAAATCAGTTTTGAGTAACTTGAGGGGTGTAGTTTCTACAATGGGGTCGTTTATGGGGGTATCCACTATGTAGGCCCCACAAAGTGACTTCAGACCTAAACTGGTCCTTAAAAAGTGGGTTTTAGAAATTTTCTTAAAAATTTTAAGAATTGCTTCTAAACTTCTAAGCCTTCTAACGTCCTAAAAAAATAAAATGACATTTCCAAAATGATGCCAACATAAAGTAGACATATGGGAAATGTTAAGTAATAAAATTTTTATGAGGTATCACTTTCTGTTTTAAAAGCAGAGAAATTGAAATTTTGAAAATTGCTAATTTTTCTAACTTTTTGGTAAATTTGGGATTTTTTCATAAATAAAGGTGAAATATATTGACTCAAATTTATGACTATCATGAAGTACAATGTGTCACGAGAAAACAATCTCAGAATGGCCTGGATAAGTAAAAGTGTTCCAAAGCAATTACCACATAAAGTGACACATGTCAGTTATATAAAATTTGACCTGGACACTGGGGCATCAATGACCCTTGGTCATGAAAGGGTTAAGCACAAAAAATGCCCCCTTATGTGCCAGTACAAAAAAATGCTCCCTTATAATGTGTGTTAGTACAAAGAACTAACCCCTTTTTGTACCCCCAGTAGAAGGATTGTCCCCATAGTGGGCCCCTTATAATGTTGGTCAGTACAAAAATTCTCCTTCTTACAGCCACAATGTCGTATTGCTTTCTCGGGTAAAAAAAAAAATGACCCTCCACCCCATTGTGGCCGAACACCATGCTGCCAAATAAAAATAATAAACTCAAATACTTACCTTTATTCTGCTGTCAGCGATGTAGTGCACGACACAGACTTCTTCTAGTCTGTGCCCTGAGCTCTATGCAGCCGTCTCAGGCAGCGAGATAATGATGACACTGGCTACAGGAACTAGAACTAAAGCCTATGAGAGGAAACGGTGGGCAGGGAGACATCGCTTTCATGCCCGTGATGCAGTTGAATATGTAGAAATGAGCGTTTCAACAATGGAAGTGAAGTGATCATTGCCCATGGCCCTTCCACTGACCACCTCTTGCCCCTATCTGGTGCTGCCTTCGCTTCACCTAGCCTCATTGGTGGTGCACCCCTGCTTCTACATTAGGCTGTGCTCCTCCTTCTAGACCAGTTTTCTGCCTTCTACATAATTCTTTTCTCCTCTCTCTAGTCCTCTCCTCTAGACTTGTCCTCCACCTTCTAAATTACTTTATGCTCCTTCTTCTAGACCTGCTCTCTTCCTTCTACATTACTCTGTGCTCTTCCTATTACTTTTTTCCATCTTCTATATTACTTTGTATTCCTCCTTCTAAACCTTTACTACAATAATCTGTGTTCCTCCTTCTAGACATTTTTTCTACCTTCTACAATAATCTGTACTCCTTCTTCTACAGTATATCGGTCTATATGTCTTTCAGTATATATGTCTTTCTGCCTTCTACATACGGTAATTCTCTGATCCGCCCTCTAGTCTTCTCTCCTGCCTTCTACATTACTCAGTGCTTCTCCTTTTAGACCTGTTCCCCACTTTCTACATTATTTTGTATTTCTCTTTCTAGAACTGTCCTCTGCTTTATACATTACTCAGTACTCCTCCTTCATAACTTCGGCGGATCCACCGCCAACTATGGGCCTTTATTAAGACAGGCGTCTAAAACACCGGTCTAAATAAATGTGCCCCTTAGTGTCTTCTACTCACATATCTCCTCCTTTCACCCTCTTTATGTCTGTGTTCCTGAAGACTTTGTTCTGGCACCTCTCCTCTTCCTAACTCTTTGCTTATTGCTTTCCAATCTGCACCTAGAATAGCTCATACAATCACATGGCTTTAGTATCATTTCTACAGTGATGACACTCAAATTTACCTCTTTGGCCCAGTTATTACCTCATTGAGATCCAGAATTCAAGCATCTATATCAGCTATATCCTCCTTCTTCTCCTGTCACTTTCTAAAACTCGGGAAGGGTAAAATCTGAATTCATCGTCTTTCTCAATCTCACTTAGCCGCCCTACCAGACCTATCAATTAAGTTAAAGGGGTTATACAGGAAATTTTATTTATGACTTATCCTCAGGATAAGTCATCAGTATAAGATCTGCGGGGGTGCGACACCCGGGACCCCACCGATCAGCAGTTAGAAGAGGCCTTGAGGGCCACAGGTCCGTGACAGGTCAGTGACATCACTGTACATCAGTCACATGGCCTAGTTGGAGCTCAGCCCCATTCAAGTCAGTAGGGCTGAGCTGCAATACCAAGCACTGCCACTATAAGCTGTCCTTAGAAAGCTACTGGGAGCCTACATGGCTCACTAGAGCTCCGGTGAGTGCAGCTGCTCCCTGTAACAGCTGATCGACGGGATGCTGGGACTTTGACCCCCGCTTATGTGATAATGATGACCTACCTTGAGGATAAGTCATCATTATCTTTTCCAGGATAACCCCTTTAATAACCTCACAAATCCGCTACCTTGGGATAACATTGATTCTGCCCTATTAAGGATGGATTAATCTATTCATAGCGAAACAGGTGCATCATAGATTTCACCATTTTTTTTTGCCCCCAAACAAACTGAAAGCTTTTTCAATTCATTTCAGACGAATCACATAAAACAGTGTGTGAGAATTGATGGGAAAATAGCACGAGGGAGAAATAAGAAGGATGCTGACATGACACGAAGTGTGGGGGGTGCTTGTCCTGATTGGCTGACAGGAAGCCTAGATCTACCAAGCAGGGAGGTTCCTGCGCGGAATGAGCAGAATGTAATTCTGCTGTGTACTTGCGACCTTGCAGGAAGATGTGCTGTGGCTCTGCCTCTGCAGACTGAAACTCCTAGCCAGGGATAGTATAAGCAGATTATAGGGAGAAGTGCGAAGGTACCTAAGTATCTGATGCTCCTTGAGTTAATTAATGCTGAGAGTATCAGATTTTTAGCAGCTGTGAGGAGGGCTCGGGTGCCCCCTGGGCATCTGCCCACCGGGAAATTTTTCTGTAGAGTCTATGACCTGTCCACCCCAATTCTGGCAACTAGTTCTATATTACAGATTCCTGCCGAAACAGGCATTTCTTTTTTAAAGTTTCTTTTACAACTGTGTTAGTGAAGACATACTGCATCACGGCATCTAGTTGAAAACACGTGTATCATCCCTGGAAAGTTATTGAAAGAGTTTTAGTGAACACATGTTGGACTTTGAAAAAATCATTCTATAATCCTACTGCATTTCACATCCGGAACTCAGATTACAACTGTGTTAGTGAAGGCGCGACTGGATCACAGCGTCTAGTTGAAAAGACATTTATCATTGCCAGAAAATTGGCGCCCGAGTGTTAGTGAAAGGCCAGTATTACTGCATCAGAACGTGTAATATGAGATTGTGGAGTGGATGGCTCACTCTTCCTCTCAATCATAGCAGGATTACACGGAGGTGACATGGAGACTAACACCATGTTTTGGAGCCAGTGTTCACAGCATTCCTCCTGCTCCTCCTCCTTCTCCTTGCAACCCCATAGAAGCCTTTCAGTGCCGTCCTGCATCACTGCCCCCTCCTAGTTGGGTGCCTTCACCACACACAAAGAAAGATAGTCAAGATAGTTGGTGAGTTGGACTTCCATGAGGAGGGGTATCTGGGAAAGGTGGTGGACCCCATGTGCGGTACCAAAGACTTAGTGGTATCTGCAGAGTTTGGGTTTGGGATGTAATGTTTGTATGTATTTTTTTGCATGCTATGCTTTGATACACCAGTAGATAGTGTATGGGTGGAACTGGGAATGGAGCTAACCACTCCACCCCCCACCTTGATTGGAGTGGGCTGGTCTGACTTGGGGGAGAGTTAGCTTGGCAAGCCTGGATGAGGGAACACATCCATCTGCTCTAGCTCCAAGGGCATTAGAGACAAGAGATCTGGCTCATCTGTGAGTACTATGACTCCAGGGAGACTGCAGGATCTCAGGCCGCATAACTTCTGCAAGCTACAGTAATCAGAGTGATCAGCACTACAGCTATACAGACTCCACTGCAGGTGAGGGGAAACATGTTAAGACACCCACCACCTCAGTTCAGAACAAGCATACTCATAAGCCTGATTTTCACATGTTGACTTATTGCTGATAAAAGAATCGAGAGAGAGAAATTTTTGTAGGCTAGTATATCTCAGAGTGCCATTGTCAGCCACAAATAAGAAGAAAATTCTCCAGAACTCAAGGAAAAAATATCTTTTGCATAAAATCATCTGTTTATTGAAAACCCATTAAAATACATGACACATCCCTGGTCAATCTGCTCAAATGTTTCGAACCAAGCTGCAATGGTTCTTACTCATAGCCTATTACAAATGCACACAGATGTCTACTAGCTAGTGTGACACACATGATCATAGAAGGTGGATCTCTCAGTTAACTATATGAATGCTGTATATGTGTATCATAATAAAAAGGATCACTACAAATAATTTAAATCATTTCTATAATTAAGTCCCAATAAAAACCTGGTATTGAGAGATAGTATCCAAAAAGCCTCTCTGTTTCTCAGTTCTGCTTCCCAGTCTCCCCCATGAGGGGGGTTTGGAGACTTTCCCAATAATTATGGCTTTAAATGTGCCAGTAGACCCATTGTGTGTATGTAGAAAATGTTTCCCTGTACCAGAGAGACTTCTATTAGGTGGATTGATAATACCATATGACCTGAGGGAGTACACTGTGACACAATATCTCATGAGGGCCACTACCACTTCCATCCTCTGTATCGGCTCCCCAGGGACTCGCTGCACATGTATAGCTGTGTTAGTGGTGGTAGAAGCAGCAGCCATAGACACAGTGGTAGCAGTTGTCATTAGGATCAGCTGCTTCATCTCCCACTCAGACTCCTCCTCCACCTTATCCTTATCTCTATTGTGAGACATCCTTAACAGAATGTGCGGCCATGAGAATGCAGCGGACCGGACAGCAGGGGCAACACGTGAGGCACAATGGGCCGATGGGGGTAGTAGTTCATTTACTCATGGTTAGCAGAGCCTCCCTGGGTCGGTGTGCAGTGATGAGGAAGACAGCACTAAATCCATCGGAGCACTCTCTATTGCAGGGAACACAAGCCAGATGGAAGTTGAGGTGCCCTTGATGGTAATGGGTTCCCCTTAGGGTGCTTTGGTGGCTGGGCCCCTGTGTTCTTGACGCCAGCACTGTTAGATGTAATTAGGAGATGAAGTAGAATGACGAGAGAGGCAGTAGTTGAACCAAACAGGAACTTTACTTGTAAATTGTAATTCAGCAATATTCAGCGCTTCATTGATTCAGCAACCCAAGGGCGGTCTCCCTCATAGCAGGCAAACTCTCTACTCCATTCTTTGAAAATGTTGCACAAGATACAGCAATTATTCTCTTAATCCCCAGAAGGGATCCCTGGAAGGTGTATTACAGTAAAGGATCAATAAGTCCTAGTCTTGGACTACAAAGGTTGCAGTAGTATGGTCCCCTGGGCTAAACCAAGGAGAACAAAGCCAAGTCTGTCTCCTCTCCTCCTAACTCCTCACTCCTAATCTCACACTAACTTCCTGTGGCTGACCTATATAAATGATGTTACAGAGACCTCTAGTGTTGGATGTATGTAATGCATTCACCAGCCTGAAATAGGAATTTAGCAGCTGTGACAAAGGAAATGCATAGAATGGCATGAAATGTCATATAACAATTTGGAGTGTTCCCATCCACCTGGAGTGGGACACTACAAGAAGATCATAAAATAGCTTCTGTGCAAGCTGAACTCCCACCTGGCCAACTTGCTGCTGTACCACTTAGTTGTGGTAAATTTGGCGCAGTTTCATGCCTTCATCAAAATTTTATTCTTCTGCAAAATTGAATATTTAGCGACATTTTTTTTGTAATCCCATCACTGAGACTTCTGGTCAGACATCGTAGTCGCACAGTTCCGCGGCTTCACCAAAATTGAATTCAGTTGTATGATATATGTACTTCTGCCCAGGTGTCTAATTTTTTTCGAAAAAAGTTCTTGTTTTCTAAATGACTGTGACTTTTCCCTGGCACATACTCTGTTCCCTGACCCCATGGAGTTCTGGGGAGGCGTATTGGAACTGGCCCAATTTGGTCACTCTGCTCTCTCTTGCCCAGCTTCCAGTGTAATATCGGAGAGGATTTGCAGCACACAGGTGGCATTGTGACACCTAAATATGCAAAGATGTCTTCCACCAGTGTACAAAACATCACATTTGTCTAAATGAACAATGCATGGATCTGTGAGGATTTTGACAGTCCTCTGGATGTGGCTGTTGAATAGATCTGCCTTTACTGGTGCCCCATCATGCCACTGCCGCTGTCTGCCAGCCTACCATCATGTTCTGTACCATATGGCTGCTGCAGTCACCCCCACAGCTCCTATTCCCTGTTGCTAATCCCTTACTGCCACTTCCATTACCGCTACACAGTCGCCACTACTACTACTACTGCAATTATTACTACTACTACTACTACACACATCTACTACTACTCGCTCGTATCTACTGCCTTGTATGTTCCATGCTATGCTGCTACCGCTACTATTAGGCTACATGCCACTATTAGGCTCCATTCACACGTCCGCAAAATGGGTCCGCATCCTTTCTGCAATTTTGCGGAATGGGTGCGGACCCATTCATTCTCTATGGGGACGGAATGGATGCGGACAGCACACAGTGTGCTGTCTGCAGCCGCAATTGCGGAGCGCGGCCCCGATTTTGGGTCCGCAGCTCCGCAAAAAGATAGAGCATGTCCTATTCTTGTCCGCAGCTTGCGGACAAGAATAGGCATTTCTATGGGGGTGCCGGGCTGGTGTGTTGCGGACCCTCAATTTGCGGGTCCGCAACACACCACGGACGTGTGAATGCAGCCTAACCCTACTATTTCCACATCCACACTGCACTGCTGCTGCTCCCAATTAGAAAGAATACTTTTTCTAGGCTTGTTCAGGAGAAGCCAATCTTTTTTTGGACAATTATCACTTCTGCATTTTTGTAAATTTGTGTGTATAAATACAGACAGGCATTCATATACCAAAAGGAGAAAAACAGAACTGGATAGCACATCCACATGCTATGCTTTGATCTACAACTGCTTCTCCGCAAAATTAAACTCGCTTCTCAGCGCAATATTAAGTGTACAGCCCCCCATACTGCATGCTATACAAGAGGCATTAGTGTACATTTTGATCAAAAGGCATAAGCCCACTCACCGCGTCAAGGCTGCCTCTGATGGCGTGTTACTGCGTGGTGGCCTTTGTTTTTGTGGCGCTGTGCTGATGAGCTGGTGGGACCCAGTGCTGGGGGTGGCATTGTCAGAGAACAGGGCTGCTGTTTGACTCCTGGGTCCCGCCGCTTGCTAGGGCAGTGCCGCATTGTCACCGCGCAGTGCCGCGCCAAGTTTAGAGTAGGTCCCACTCAAAGAGGCAACCTTGACGCGGTGAGTGGGCTTATGCCATTTGATCAAAATGTACACTAATGCCTCTTGTATAGCATGCAGTATGGGGGGCCGTACACTAAATATTGCGCTGAGAAGCCAGTTTAATTTTGCTGAGAAGGAGTTATAGATCAAAGCAAAGCTTGCGGATGTGCTATCCAATTCTATTTTTCTCCTTTTGTATAGACAGGCATTTAGCTCCCATTAAGACATCATTTTTGGACATTAGAGCCGAAGGAGACATCCTTTCTTCTGAAATTAGCATTTGTGCTTGTCCCCCTCCCATGCATAAATCGTGGACGTTTGGTGAAGACAGGTTACTGTCTTTTTAACACCGTGTGTGTTTAAAAACTATCTGCCCCCCATAAGGGACAATTTTTGGTTAAAATTTACAAAGTTTTGTAATATGAAAAAGACTAACACATGTGACTTTATTGAAAAAAATGTCTGTTTGTTAACACTGTTAATCATTAGTGTTGATCGAGCACCAAAGTGCTCGGGTGCTCGAGTAGAACACTACAGAGCACCCATGCACGATGGAAGTCAATGGGAGAAACCAAGCACCCCCTGCTCTGAAGAGGGGAGGGTACTAGGTCCCACTATTACTGAAAATTTTCTGCTGGGCTTTGAACTCACAAACTTCTACAGTAGAGGCAAGGACTTTAACCACTCAGCTATAAAGCTGAATGATAAACTACAGCAGAAAAACCTCATAGTACTTTGTCATGTAGTAAGTATTTCTATACAGCAGAAGTATCATTTCATATTTCAGTACAGGTTAACATGTAGCTGTATAGCGAAGTGGTTAAAGTTCTTGGTTCTAATGTAGAAGGTTGTGAGTTCAAATCCCAGCAGAAACATTTCAGAAAGTTTATATATTTTATAATTTTTTAATACTGATATTTTAATACTATCATCATGATGCACAACACTTGCGGTTAATTGGTGTCACTTATCGATTCTAGTATCTTTTGTATTAGATTTATTTTTGATCTATTTCAAATACAATCATGCTTTTGCGATTATTATTATGTATGACATCATGTTATTTTTCATTTGTTTTTATCATGTACTATGATTCTATTTTATTGCTTATTGTAAATTGATTGCTCCACCCCCCAATCATGTAAATCACTTTGTATGGGTTATTTATACTTTTGCACTTCACTTGTGTTTTATGCTTGAGAAAGGCTTTGTGTTTGAGCCGAAATGTTGCCTCACTGTACCACATGGGTCAATAAACCACTGTTTTTCTACTGGAAGTGCTGTCCGTTTTCTGGAATATTTTTTGGGTAAGAAGTCACACCCTAGGACATAGCACCGGACGTACCATTTGACAATTGGTGCTGCCATTTCTTACATTTATATATATATATATATATATATATATATATATATATATATATATATATATATATATATATATATAGATAAAATCATACTTCTGATATATATGAATGCATAATATGTGGGAAACTACTACTGATATTTTTAGCCATAATATATTTACATATATTATATAATATTATAGATTCTAAATATATAATAATATATGTAAATATATTATGGCTAAAAACTTACAGTATATACAGGGAGTGCAGAATTGTTAGGCAAGTTGTATTTTTGAGGATTAATTTTATTATTGAACAACAACCATGTTCTCAATGAACCCAAAAAACTCATTAATATCAAAGCTGAATATTTTTGGAAGTAGTTTTTAGTTTGTTTTTAGTTTTAGCTATTTTAGGGGGATATCTGTGTGTGCAGGTGACTATTACTGTGCATAATTATTAGGCAACTTAACAAAAAACAAATATATACCCATTTCAATTATTTATTTTTACCAGTGAAACCAATATAACATCTCAACATTCACAAATATACATTTCTGACATTCAAAAACAAAACAAAAACAAATCAGTGACCAATATAGCCACCTTTCTTTGCAAGGACACTCAAAAGCCTGCCATCCATGGATTCTGTCAGTGTTTTGATCTGTTCACCATCAACATTGCGTGCAGCAGCAACCACAGCCTCCCAGACACTGTTCAGAGAGGTGTACTGTTTTCCCTCCTTGTAAATCTCACATTTGATGATGGACCACAGGTTCTCAATGGGGTTCAGATCAGGTGAACAAGGAGGCCATGTCATTAGATTTTCTTCTTTTATACCCTTTCTTGCCAGCCACGCTGTGGAGTACTTGGACGCGTGTGATGGAGCATTGTCCTGCATGAAAATCATGTTTTTCTTGAAGGATGCAGACTTCTTCCTGTACCACTGCTTGAAGAAGGTGTCTTCCAGAGACTGGCAGTAGGACTGGGAGTTGAGCTTGACTCCATCCTCAACCCGAAAAGGCCCCACAAGCTCATCTTTGATGATACCAGCTCAAACCAGTACTCCACCTCCACCTTGCTGGCGTCTGAGTCGGACTGGAGCTCTCTGCTCTTTACCAATCCAGCCACGGGCCCATCCATCTGGCCCATCAAGACTCACTCTCATTTCATCAGTCCATAAAACCTTAGAAAAATCAGTCTTGAGATATTTCTTGGCCCAGTCTTGACGTTTCAGCTTGTGTGTCTTGTTCAGTGGTGGTCGTCTTTCAGCCTTTCTTACCTTGGCCATGTCTCTGAGTATTGCACACCTTGTGCTTTTGGACACTCCAGTGATGTTGCAGCTCTGAAATATGGCCAAACTGGTGGCAAGTGGCATCTTGGCAGCTGCACGCTTGACTTTTCTCAGTTCATGGGCAGTTATTTTGCGCCTTGGTTTTTCCACACGCTTCTTGCGACCCTGTTGACTATTTTGAATGAAACGCTTGATTGTTCGATGATCACGCTTCAGAAGCTTTGCAATTTTAAGAGTGCTGCATCCCTCTGCAAGATATCTCACTATTTTTGACTTTTCTGAGCCTGTCAAGTCCTTCTTTTGACCCATTTTGCCAAAGGAAAGGAAGTTGCCTAATAATTATGCACACCTAATATAGGGTGTTGATGTCATTAGACCACACCCCTTCTCATTAAAGAGATGCACATCACCTAATATGCTTAATTGGTAGTAGGCTTTCGAGCCTATACAGCTTGGAGTAAGACAACATGCATAAAGAGGATGATGTGGTCAAAATACTCATTTGCCTAATAATTCTGCACGCAGTGTACAGTACAGACCAAAAGTTTGGACACACCTTCTCATTCAAAGAGTTTTCTTTATTTTCATGACTATGAAAATTGTAGATTCACACTGAAGGCATCAAAACTATGAATTAACACATGTGGAATTATATACATAACAAACAAGTGTGAAACAACTGAAAATATGTCATATTCTAGGTTCTTCAAAGTAGCCACCTTTTGCTTTGATTACTGCTTTGCATTCTCTTGATGAGCTTCAAGAGGTAGTCCCCTGAAATGGTTTTCACTTCACAGGTGTGCCCTGTCAGGTTTAATAAGTGGGATTTCTTGCTTTATAAATGGGGTTGGGACCATCAGTTGCGTTGAGGAGAAGTCAGGTGGATACACAGCTGATAGTCCTACTAAATAGACTGTTAGAATTTGTATTATGACAAGAAAAATGCAGCTAAGGCCTCTTTCACACTTGCGTTCTCCGGATCCGGCGTGTACTCCACTTGCCGGAATTACACGCCGGATCCGGAAAAACGCAGGTGTACTGAAAGCATTTGAAGACGGATCCGTCTTCAAAATGCTTTCAGTGTTACTATGGCAGCCAGGATGCTATTAAAGTCCTGGTTGCCATAGTAGGAGCGGGGAGCGGGGGAGCGGTATACTTACAGTCCGTGCGGCTCCCGGGGCGCTCCTGAATGACGTCAGAGCGCCCCATGCGCATGGATGACGTGATCCATGTGATCACGTGATCCATGCGCTTGGGGCGCCCTGACGTCACTCTGGAGCGCCCGGGGAGCCGCACGGACGGTAAGTATGCTGCTCCCCCGCTCCCCACTACACTTACCATGGCTGTCAGGACTTTAGCGTCCCGGCAGCCATGGTAACCATTCAGAAAAAGCTAAACGTCGGGTCCGGCAATGCGCCGAAACAACGTTTAGCTTAAGGCCGGATCCGGATCAATGCCTTTCAATGGGCATTAATTCCGGATCCGGCCTTGTGGCAAGTCTTCAGGAGTTTTGGCCGGAGCAAAAAGCGCAGCATGCTGCGGTATTTTCTCCGGCCAAAAAACCTTCCGTTCCGGAACTGAAGACATCCTGATGCATCCTGAACGGATTTCTCTCCATTCAGAATGCATTAGGATAAAACTGATCAGGATTCTTCCGGCATAGAGCCCCGACGACGGAACTCTATGCCGGAAGAAAAGAACGCAAGTGTGAAAGAGCCCTAAGTAAAGAAAAACGAGTGGCCATCATTACTTTAAGAAATGAAGGTCAGTCAGTCAGCCGAAAAATTGGGAAAACTTTGAAAGTAAGGGCTATTTGACCATGAAGGAGAGTGATGGGGTGCTGCGCCAGATGACCTGGCCTCCACAGTCACCGGACCTGAACCCAATGGAGATGGTTTGGGGTGAGCTGGACCGCAGAGTGAAGGCAAAAGGGCCAACAAGTGCTAAGCATCTCTGGTAACTCCTTCAAGACTGTTGGAAGACCATTTCAGGGGACTACCTCTTGAAGCTCAGCAAGAGAATGCCAAGAGTGTGCAAAGCAGTAATCAAAGCAAAAGGTGGCTACTTTGAAGAACCTAGAATATGACATATTTTCAGTTGTTTCACACTTGTTTGTTATGTATATAATTCCACATGTGTTAATTCATAGTTTTGATGCCTTCATAGTCATGAAAATAAAGAAAACTCTTTGAATGAGAAGGTGTGTCCAAACTTTTGGTCTGTACTGTATATAAATGTTTAAATAAAGTTTTGCCTCTATTTATGAAAAGTTTCTGCCAGGATTTGAACTCACAACCTTCTCCATTAGAGCCAGGAAACTTAACCACTACACTATACAGCTACATGTTAACCTGCAGTAAAATATAAAATTATACTTCTGCTGTATAGGAATACTTACTACATGACAAACTACTATAATGTTTTTCTGACACAGTTTATAGCTGAGTGGTAAGTAAAGTCCTTACTTCTAATGTAGAAGGTTGTGAGTTCAAATAACCCTGTCCACTCTTTCCCTTCAGCATCACTGACAAATCTTGTGCAGGCAGTGCCAAACACGTATGGGGAGCCCTGCTGTCACTGACAGCCATCTCCACCGACATGCACAATTAGCGTGCAGCTGCAATGACAAACATTTGTATTGTGCTTTTCTCACAGGGACTCAAAGTGTAGGCATAGTTTTGTAACTGGAGTGACTCCCTGGCTACCATATAAACGCTCGAACCCACTACGCGCTAATTTTTGTAAATCTTTTGAGTGTGGGAGGAAACCTACACCAACATGGGGAGAACATACAAACTCTATGCAGATGTTGTCCTTGGTTGGATTTGAACCAACCACTGCTTACCACTGAGCCACAGTGATGAGTTCCATCTGCCTCTACCTATATATTCAACAGGCATTCGGTAAACATTTAAAGGGGTTGCTTGGGATTTTTTTTAAAGGGTTAAAAATAAAATATAAATCAAAAAATGTATTACCTCATCGATCCCCTACTGTCCCCGCTCTATTCCAATGGTGCTCCATTACTGGCTACTTTATACTTCCTAGTACTGTCCCTCCAAACGGGAAACGGCTGGAGATACCCTCTCAGCAAATCAGTAGCTGAGGCTAGGATAAGCACTGTGGCCAGTGATTGGCTGAAGTCAGGAAGTATAGAGCAGACGGAATCGGAGAAATAACAATCTTTTACTTTTAACTCAGCCTGGCCATTATTTTTCCAAAGAAAAAAGTTATCTCCCCAGACAACCCCTTTAACCTCTTAGGGACGCATGAAGTACCGGTGCGGCATGTTTCCCGAGTCCTTAAGGACCCATGACGTACCGGTACGTCGTGGGTTTAAACCGCGATTGCTGCGCGGCGGGGGTTAATCGGAACAGGATGCCTGCCGAAATCATTCAGCGAGCATCCTGTCACAACGCTGGGGGGGTCATGTGACCCCCCGTGTCGGCGATCACCGCAAACAATTAAGACCTGCGGTTTGCAGCTTTACCTGCGGTTTGCGGCGGCGATCGGGAGGTGCCATCGGGTCCCCATGCGGCTGTAGGGGGGACCCGATGGCATGGAACGCAGCACGATTTCTAAGGAAGGCATTGCGCTGCCTTCCGGTGAAGAGCCTGTGAGATCCAGCCCCCTGGATCTCACAGGCCGGAAGCTGTATGAGTAATACACACAGTATTACTCATACAGCCAATGCATTCCAATACAGAAGTATTGGAATCCATTGTAAAGGAATATACCCCCCAAAATAAAGTTTTCCCAAAAAATTAATTAAAGTTTGAAGTAAAAATAAACAAAAACGTCATTTTCCCCAAATAAAGTAAAAAAAAAATGGTTAAAAATAGGGGAAAAAAATAAGTATACATATTAGGTATCGCCGCGTCCGTACCGAGCGGCTCTATATACATATCACATGACCTAACCCCTTAGATGAACACCGTAAAAAATAAAAAATAAAAACTGTGCTAAATAAACCATTTTTTTTGTCACATTACATCACAAAAAGTACAACAGCAAGCGATCAAAAAGGCGTTTGCCCACCAAAATAGTACCAATCTAACCTTCACCTCATCCCTCAAAAAATGAGCCCATACCTGAGACAATCGCCCAAAAAATAAAAAAAAACTATGGCTCAGAATATGGAGACACTAAAACATCATTTTTTTAGTTTGAAAAAAGCTGTTATTGTGTAAAACTTACATAAATAAAAAAAAGTATACATATTTGGTATCGCCGCGTTCATATCGACCGGCTCTATAAAAATATCACATGACCTAACCTCTCAGATGAACACCGTAAAAAAAAAAAAAAAAAAAACTTTTTTTGTCACCTTACATCACAAAAAGTGTAATAGCAAGCGATCAAAAAGTCATATGCACCCCAAAATAGTGCCAATCAAACCGTCATCTCATCCCACAAAAATCATACCCTACCCAAGGTAATCGCCCAAAAACTGAAAAAATTATGGCTCTCAGACTATGGAAACACTAAAACATGATTTTTTTTGCTTCAAAAATGAAATCATTGTGTAAAACTTACATAAATTTAAAAAAAGTATACATATTAGGTATCGCCGCATCCGTGACAACCTGGTCTATAAAAATATCACATGATCTAACCTGTCAGATGAATGTTGTAAATAACAAAAAATAAAAACTGTGCCAAAACAGCTATTTCTTGTAATCTTGCCTCACAAAAAGTGTAATATAGAGCAACCAAAAATCATATGCACCCTAAACTAGTACCAACAATTCTGCCACCCAATCCCGTAGTTTCTAAAATGGGGCCACTTTTTTGGAGTTTCTACTCTAGGGGTGCATCAGGGGGGCTTCAAATGGAACATGGTGTCAAAAAAAACTGTCCAGCAAAATCTGCTTTCCAAAAATCAGGGCCATAAATATTGAGTTTTGTTTGGCTGTTAACCCTTGCTTTGTTACTGGGAAAAATTGATTAAAATGGAAAATTTGCCCAAAAATTGAAATTCTGAAACTTCATCTCTATTTTCCATTAATTCTTGTGGAACACCTAAAGGGTTAACGACATTTGTAAAATCAGTTTTGAATACCTTGAGGATTGTAGTTTCTTAGCTGGGGTCACTTTTATGGAGTTTCTACTCTAGGGGTGCATCAGGGGGCTTCAAATGGGACATGGGTGTTAAAAAAACAGTCCAGCAAAACCTGCCTTCCAAAAACCGTATGGCATTCCTTTCCTTCTGCGCCATGCCGTGTGCCCGTACAGCGGTTTACGACCACATATGGGGTGTTTCTGTAAACTACAGAATCAGGGCCATGAATATTGAGTTTGGTTTGGCTGTTAACCCTTGCTTTGTAACTGGAAAAAAATTATTAAAATGGAAAATCTGCGAAAAAAGTAAAATTTTGAAATTGTATCTCTATATTCCATTAATTCTTGTGGAACACCTAAAGGGTTAACAAAGTTTGTAAAATCAGTTTTGAATACCTTAAGGGGTGTAGTTTCTTAGATGGGGTCACTTCTATGGAGTTTCTACTCTAGGGGTGCATCAGGGGGGCTTCAAATGGGACATGGTGTCAAAAAAACTAGTCCAGCAAAACCTGCCTTCCAAAAACCGTATGGCATTCCTTTCCTTCTGAAATTTTGAAATTGTATCTCAATTTTCCATTAATTCTTGTGGAACACCTAAAGGGTTAACAAAGTTTGTAAAATCAGTTTTGAATACGTTGAGGCGTGTAGTTTATAGAATGAGGTCATTTTTGGGTGGTTTCTATTATTTAAGCCTCGCAAAGTGACTTCAGACCTGAACTGGTCCCTAAAAATTGGGTTTTTGAAAATTTCTGAAAAATTTCAAGATTTGCTTCTAAACTTCTAAGCCTTGTAACATCCCCAAAAAATAAAATATCATTCCCAAAATGATCCAAACATGAAGTAGACATATGGGTAATGTAAAGTAATAACTATTTTTGGAGGTATTACTATGTATTATAGAAGTAGAGAAATTGAAACATGGAAATTTGCCATTTTTTACAAATTTTTGGTAAATTTGGTATTTTTTTATAAATAAAAATAAAAATTTTTGACTTAATTTTACCAGTGTCATGAAGTACAATATGTGATGAAAAAACAATCTCAGAATGGCCTGGATAAGTCAAAGCGTTTTAAAGTTATCAGCACTTAAAGTGACACTGGTCAGATTTGCAATAAATGGCCAAGTCCTTAAGGTGAAATAGGGCTGAGTCCTTAAAGGGTTAATGTCTCTGTATCGGGCTCCGATGCTCCATGTGTACAGTACCGGGATCTGGAGAGGCAAGGAAAAGGAATCCATAATATTCCATGCCCGTCAACTCCTCCCTCATAGTTGCATTGAGGGACGAAGAAGCCCGCCTGAAACATACCCAAATGCTTCTCAGTTTCAAGAAAATCAAGATTGAAATAAAAAATCGCCCATAAAACAGAAACAAAATAGAGATTTTACATTTAGGGTTAGGTTTAGTGTAAGCCATATTTGCTAGCACACCAATATTCTATATTCTGCATTCACCTCTACGATGCTTTACAAGATAATTGTCTTACCTGCTCTGGAGACTCCGAGAAGAGAGAAGATTAGAAGGAGCAATACGTTCATGGTGTCAGGGTCAGCGCCGCCAACATCTCTCAACCTTCAAGAAGTGAACGTCTTGTAGAGAAGTCCTCGCTCGAGTCACGGTTCCTATTTTAATACAGCAGCCTTTCGCTTCCTGTTTGTAGATGCAGGCTGTCATAATTCAGCTCTGTGATGTTGTGTCTATTACAGTGCAGTTTTGTGTCCTCATGTACTTTAACTTTATATCTGTCTCAGTATAAACATCTTCTTCTGTATAGTTCTGAACGCATAAGGTTTGCTGCAAAAATCCAGAGTTAAAAATCTCCCACCATTTTGTGCGTGCAGCTGCCATGCATATCTATGTGTCTCCATGGGCACAGCTACAGACAGAACCTACAGTCCTGGGTTACCCTTCCCCCTCTTTCCCTTTTTTCATTGTCTGTAGGTTATCAAGAGGAGGACTGGATGGAGGCAATTAACGGGGTATTCCCATCTGAGACAATGGGGGCATATCACTAGGGACCTGCACCTCTTGGACCTGCACCTACACCAAGAACGGAGTGGGGAAGGGGAAGGGTCCAGCCACCACCAAGCGCTCTCCCCGTAGTAGTGAATGGGAGCGCACCGTGCTTGTGTGGCCAGTGTCGGATTGGGGTACCCAGGGCCCACCAGTAAAATTTATTTTGGGGGCCCACCGTACGGATATATAATATAATATAATAAATAATTTAACAAGATTTTTATATGAACATAGGCTGGTGGAGGTGCTGTACATCGAATACATGTATGTAGTACTGTGTTATGTGACACTTGTGCAGGGGGTGGGAGACTAGGGGCCCACCTTGCTCAGGGGCCTACCGGGGGATTTCCCCAGTACCACTATGGGCCAGTCCGAGCCTGTGTGCGGCCATCGCTCCCATTTATTTCTATTGGGCCGGCGGAAATAGCCGAGCCAGCGCTCTGCTATTTTCAGCATCCCCATAGAAATGAATGGAGGGTGGCTGCGCATGCGCAGTGCACCTTCGACAACTTTTGTGGCTCTGTTCTCAGTGGGACTCAGAGAAATGAATAGAGGGCGGCTGCGCATGTGCAGTGCACCTTCCACAACTTTCGGGGCTCCGTTCTCAGTGTAGGTGGGACCCTATTAGACAATGGGGGAATATCCTAGCGATACGCCCCCATTGTCTGAGATGGGAAAACCCCTTTAACACTTCAGGAGGGCTCTAAAAATGGAGGCTGTGTTAAAATCTATTCAAGGAGACGCATAGGCCTGCATAGGAGCTGTAAACACTAAATAGTAGGAGGCTTTTAAATCAAGACTATATGCAAAGTTTCTTTGTTTTACCCTGCTTTCACACCTGAGCGTTCTGAAAGGAGCGCTCTGTATGCGCGATTGTACGGGCGTTCACAATCGCGCATACAGAGACAGGCGAACACACATTGTCGCGCGTTCCCGAAAGTCTATGTATGGGAACGCGCGACAAACGCTCAAAAAAAAGCTCAAGTACTTGTTTGAGCGTCGGGCGTTTTACAGCGCGATCGTACGCGCTGTAAAACGCCCAGGTGAGAACCATTCCCATAGGGAAGCATTGGTTTCTCCTTGTTGAGCGTTTTACAGCGCGTAGGAACGCGCTGTAAAATGCTCAGGTGTGAACTTAGGGTTAAGAGACATCGGGAGAGTAAAAAAGTTTCAAATGTTTTCATACCCCTTTAGTGATGTCTGTTTGGCTCTGCTCAGGGGCGTAGCTATAGGGGAAGCAGAAGGGCCCAAACTCAGAAGGGGCCCACCGAGGATAAGGACTAAAAAAAGTATTGTCAAGGCCCCCTCAACAGTATTATAACATAACATTATATTCAGAGACACTGTAGGAAGTGGATGGAGCTGCTGCCGGGCCTCGTCTAAGAGAGTGATCTTGACTAGCCACAGGAGTGAGGGTCGCCCTGGAGGAGGGGGTTGGGAAGAAGTTGCTGGGGTTAGGGGGCCCCATTCAAAAATTTGCTGTGGGGGATCAGTCATTTCTAGTTACGCCAATGGCTCTGCTATGAAATTTTGGCTGTTCTGCATTTGCCTTCATGCATTACATTAAGGGTATGGCCACACACCAGTTTTTTAGACGAGGTGTTGAGGCAGATCTTCAGGATTTTTGGCCAAAGTCAGAAGTGGAATCGAAAGGAATTAGAAATATACATGAAGGATTTATACTTCTCCTTCCTTGTGAATCTACTTCTGGCTTTCGGGGAATGTCCTGTAGATAGATCTGCCTCAAACAGGTACCCTATGCCTCTGCTGAGTGTAACCCCAAAGAGCCTTCAAAGAAACTTGTAAAGAGAAAAACGGGTGAGGAGCAATCCCCTCTTAGACAACTGCAGATGTGGGGTTATCCCACAAATTTCCAACTCTTTAAAACTCACATTTTTGCTTATCTGGAGGACTATCTTCCTTTTCTGTGAGAGGGCAGCAACTCACAAGAGACAATCAGGCACCTGAATCTCCCAGGATGCATTGCGATTAGTTCTTGTTCACCCCTTCCTCTTCTGCATACACAGTAGTTCCTCACATATAGCCCCAGAGATATACACTCACCTAAAGAATTATTAGGAACACCATACTAATACGGTGTTGGGCCCCCTTTTGCCTTCAGAACTGCCTTAATTCTACGTGGCATTGATTCAACAAGATGCTGATAGCATTCTTTAGAAATGTTGGCCCATATTGATAGGATAGCATCTTGCAGTTGATGGAGATTTGAGGGATGCACATCCAGGGCACGAAGCTCCCGTTCCACCACATCCCAAAGATGCTCTATTGGGTTGAGATCTGGTGACTGTGGGGGCCGTTTTAGTAAATTGAACTCATTGTCATGTTCAAAGAACCAATTTGAAATGATTCGAGCTTTGTGACATGGTGCATTATCCTGCTGGAAGTAGCCATCAGAGGATGGATACATGTTCTCATTCTGTTTACGCCAAATTCGGACTCTACCATTTGAATGTCTCAACAGAAATCGAGACTCATCAGACCAGGCAACATTTTTCCAGTCTTCAACAGTCTAATTTTGGTGAGCTCGTGCAAATTGTAGCCTCTTTTTCCTATTTATAGTGGAGATGAGTGGTACCCGGTGGGGTCTTCTGCTGTTGTAGCCCATCCGCCTCAAGGTTGTGCGTGTTGTGGCTTCATAGATGCTTTGCTGCATACCTTGGTTGTAACGAGTGGTTATTTCAGTCAACGTTGCTCTTCTATCAGCTTGAATCAGTCGGCCCATTCTCCTCTGACCTCTAGCATCCACAAGGAATTTTTTTCCCACAGGACTGCCGCATACTGGATGTTTTTCCCTTCTCACACCATTCTTTGTAAACCCTAGAAATGGTTGTGCGTGAAAATCCCAGTAACTGAGCAGATTGTGAAATACTCAGACCGGCCCGTCTGGCACCAACAACCATGCCACGCTCAAAATTGCTTAAATCACCTTTCTTTCCCATTCTGACATTCAGTTTGGAGTTCAGGAGATTGTCTTGACCAGGATCACCCCCCTAAATGCATTGAAGCAACTGCCATGTGATTGGTTGACTAGATAATTGCATTAATGAGAAATAGAACAGGTGTTCCTAATAATTCTTTAGGTGAGTGTATATGGTACGTAACACCCCTCCACTACTTGGAGAGAGATACAGCTATGTTCTTCTACAAATTTAGAAGTAGGGATGAATGATGGATGTCGGGGTTAGTTCTCTATTAGATCACCACACCAGCACTGAGAGGAGGGGGAGAAGTTATTGAACATGGTAGTCCACCACTAGATACTGGAGAAGGTGGATCAGAAGGAGAAATAGCAGGGGGCATCATCAAAGAGAAAATGTAATGTACAGTACATAAAAAAGAACAAAATATTTTTACTGCAATAAGGCCTGTTTGACACTGTTGTTAATGTTTCCGGCACGGGAACAGACCATCTGGCCCCCTTCACTTTAATTGGGACCGACGGAGATCCGACCGCAGAACGACAAATACTACTGCATGCAGAGGTTTTTGTCCGGCCACCTCTCGGCATATATGCCATGCTGCAGCTGGATCTCCACCGCTCCCCCATTATAGTGAATAGGTGTGGACGAACATCTGGCAGCACATGGCTGCACACAGTAGTTACGAAGGCTATTCACTTGCTGTAACCATTAATGCTAGTGTGAAACAGGCCTAATGCTTCACCATCCACTGTACAATATTACCTTTCATAGGATAACTTTCAAGCCACATCCAGATCCCCATATTTTGGGTCTTTGTTAATTTTTTGCTCTCACTCTGGTGTGGAGCTGGAGAGCTGCACCGTGTGCACTAACCTCTCACAGCAGAGGTACAGCACCAACATCCCCCTCCTCCCCCTTCCACCTCTCCTCTTTTTTGGTGACAGAAGAAGTCTAAATATTTGTAGAGTTTGCAGGCCGAGTATGAGGAACTTTGAGCTTTTTTTTCTTATACTGTATATTACAAAGATTAATGTGTTCGCATAGAGGCTTCCGAGCTTTGTTTCTGTATGACATGTAGGAAAAGAAAGACATGTTACAGTCATCTCAGGATTGTAAAGATGATGTGGAAGAAGAACAATACCATGTCTTTAGATGTCTTCAAAGGGGTTGTCTCACTTCCACAAATGGCATTTATTATGGAGAGAAAGTTGATATTAGGCACTTACTAATGTATTGTGATTGTACATATTGCCTCCTTTGCTGGCTTCATTCATTTTTTCATCTCATTATACACTGCTCGTTTCCATGATTATGACCACCCTGAAATCCATCAGCGGTGGTCGTGCTTTCACACTATGCTTTCACACGTATGTAGGTAAGGCCACCGCTGCTGGATTGCAGGGTGGTCGTAACCACTGGAGATGAGCCGTGTATAATGAGATGGGAAAATGAATCAAGCCAGCAAAGTAGGCAATATGGACAATCACAATACATTGGTAAATAGTAGTGTTGATTGAGCACCATAGTGCTCAGGTGCTCTGGCCCGAGTATAATGGAAGTCAATGGGAGAACCCGAGCATTGAACCAGGCACCCCCTGCTCTGAAGAGGGAAGGGTGCCTGGTTCATAGGAAAATGTCATAAATTGATGGAAACACCACCAAAATGGTTCAGGAACAGCATGCGGAGGATGTCTGGATGCATCTTGGACTCCCAGGTCGCTGCTGGGAACGATGTTGTCCGATTAGTACGCCACTTATACAGACTGACAATAATAAGCACCATAATAAGATAAAATTGATTTTAGAGGAAAAATTGTTAGGAAACACTCTTTCCCGTATATTTACTTGTATATAAAGTGCTGGGGCCATGATTAAGAGGGACGGCCGGTGGCATCCGTATTGCGCCGCTAGAGGTGAAATTCGTAGATCGGCGCAAGACGAACCACAGTAAAAGCATTTGTCAAGAATGTTTTCATTAAGCAACAACGAAAGTTGGAGGTTCGAAGACGATCCGACAGGCGTTATTCCCATGACCCGCCGAGCAGCTTCCGGGAAACCAAAGTCTTGGAGTATGGTTGCAAAGCTGAAACTTAAAGGAATTGACGGAAGGGCACCACCGAGAGTGGAGCCTGCGACTTAATTTGACTTAACACGGCAAACCTCACCCAGCCCGGACATGGAAAGGATTGACAGATTAATAGCTCTTTCTCAATTCTGTGGGTGGTGGTGCATGGCCGTTCTGAGTTGGTGGAGCGATTTGTCTGGTTAATTCCGATAACGAACGAGACTCCTCCGTGATCTTCGTCCTTACGTGACCCCCGGCGGTGAGAATTGTGTTGACCAGACTCTTATGGGAGAGTGCCTGCTGCTTAGATGGCCATCGAAAAAATTATGGTTGAGGGCCTGCAGGTGAGCTGACCATCGCAAACATTATGGGCAAGGGCCTGCTGCCCCTTTGTTGACTCTAGATAACTTCTGCCTAATCGCACGTCCCCGTGATGTCGATGATCTATTTGGATATCTGCTTATCAACTTTCAATGTTCTTTTTTGGGCCCACGGGTAACAGGGAATCAGTGTTCGATTCCGGAGAGGGAGCCTGAGAAACAGATACCACATCCAAGGAAGGCAAGCAGAGGGTGCGCAAATTACCCACTCCCGACTCGGGGAGGTAGTGATGAAAAATAACAATATAAGACTCTTAAGAGGCCCTGTTATTGGAATGAGTAATACAAATTACAGGGAATGTCACTGGAATTTAGGATGAGGAAACGTTATATAGGAGAGGAACCACAGGTAATGTCACTGTTCGCAGCGTCTATGCAAAAAATACACTGTATGTCACAGATTTGCGAGAGCCTGCAGGTGAGCTGCCCAGCGAAAACATTAATGGCGAGGGCCTACTGCCGCTTTGTTGACTCTAGATAACTTCTGCCTGATCGCACGTCCCCGTGATGTCAATGATCCATGTGGATGTCTGCCCTATCAACTTTCGATGTTCTTTTATGCGCCTAACATGGTGACCATGGGTAACGGGGAATCAGTGTTCGATTCCGGAGAGGGAGCCTGAGAAACGGCTACCACATCCAAGGAAGGCAAGCGGGGGGCGCGCAAATCACACACTCCCGACTGTCACAAGAGGACACCGTCTATTGAAAAAGAAATTTTTACGTCACAGAAAAATTTTAAAAGCGCACAGGACACACAGCAGATCTGGGCCTGGTCAGGTCACTGTCAGAGGCGGACTCCGTCTACGGAAAAATTTAATTTAATGTCACTGAAGAATTTTAGAAGCACACACGTTACAAAGCAGATGTGGGCCTGGTCAGGTCAGTGTCAGAAGCGGACACCGTCTATTGAAAAATGACATTTTATGTCACCGAAAATTTTTATAAGCGCACACGTTACACAGCAGATGTGGGCCTGGTCAGGTCCCTGTCCGCAGCGGACACCATCTACGGAAAAAGTGCTCTGGATGTCACTGATATTTTAGGGATGCGCACACTTTAAACAGGAGATGTGGCGCGGATTATTTGACTGTCCGCAGCGGACAGTCTATGAAAAAGGTGCTCTGGATGTCACTGATATTTTAGGGATGCGCACACTTTACACAGGAGATGTGGCGCGGATAATTTAACTGTCCGCAGCGGACACTGTCTACGGAAAAAGTGCACTGGATGTCACTGATATTTTAGGGATGCGCACACTTTATACAAGAGATGTGGCGCGGATAATTTAACTGTCCACAGCAGCCTATTACACGGTATTTAGCGCAGGATGCGCAAAAAATATATATTGCTGCTGTCACACACAATAGTCCTTAAAAGAACTTTTGGGCCTCGGAAAAGTTTTTTGTATAAAAATCTTCCTATTCCACTCCCTACACTGTCTGTCCCTTCCTATGCACAGCTCTTTCTAACACTGAGCAATTTAGCACAGGTTGCGCTACAAAAATATATTGCTGCTGTCGCACACAATAGTCCTTACAAGGATTTTTGGGTCTCTGAAACGTTTTTGTACACTTATAATATTCAATTACACTCCCTACACTCTCTGTCCCTTCCTATCCTCAGCTCTCCCTGACTTAGAATGAGCCGAACATGCGTCATCGGGTGCTATATAGCACCCGATGACGCGTTCCGGCCAGCCAATAACTGTAATGCCAGTAACCAACATGGCTACTGGCATCACAGTGATGGCAGTACTTACCTGCACGTTTATTGGCTGCTTAGCAGCTGTGAAATGTGCAGGGAGGAGACTCGAGCATTGCGCTCGAGCACATGCGGTACTCGGCCGAGTACCGCCACGTCCCGGGCATAGCGATGCTAGAGCCGAACTGGTATTGAGCCGAGCATGCTCGCTCAACACTAGTAAATAGCTTATATTATCTTTCTCTACATGTTAAATGGCATTTGCCGAAGTGAGACAGCCCATAAATCACTGCAAAAGGTGCACCACAATGATATGCAACTGACAATACTGGCCAAACCCTCAGGCTGATGTTAAAACTGAGATTTTAGCCAATTGTATTACAGTCAGGAACACAACGGAGCCCTTTAGCACCACCGTCAAGGTATCTCAGTGTGGCATGGGTCTTACCACTAGACTATCTATGGTGTGTGAACACGGTCTGAAAGGTGCTAAGATCCAACTCACAGCCAAGCTCCCACATACCTCCATAGTGAGATCACTCATGCAGTGGAAGAAGGGATAAGGCTGCAAGCCCCACCTATAACAGGCCATGTGCGTAATGCTGGTAATATTCTAGTGCACCTGGTAGCCTGTGTCACATTGCCTGTTATAGGTGGGGCTCGCAGCCTTATGCCTTTTTCCACTACATGAGTGATCTCACTATGGAGGTATGTGGGAGCTTGGCTGTGAGTTGGATCTTAGCACCTTTCAGACCTTGTTCACACACCATAGATAGTCTAGTGGTAAGACCCATGCCACACTGAGATACCTTGACGGTGGTGCAAAAGGGCTCCGTTGTGTTCCTGACTGGAATACAATTGGCTAAAATCTCAGTTTTTAACATCAGCCTGAGGGATTAGCCAGTGTTGTCAGTTACATATCATTGTGCAGTGATTTATGTATTTGTATATTCTCATCCACACACTATTCCATCTTGTGTAGGATGCCTTTGCGGTTCATGTGGTCCGCTGCCGACATCCTCCATTGTATGCATTTTTGCTGGAGATTGCCGTTAGCAGCGGATCACATGTGGAGGAATTGCTCCCCCGGTTATAAACACGCCACAGTGTTTTGGGTTTTTGAGCATTTCCTCCCATTTAGGCCACTTTATTTTAGTGAAGTCATACAGCCCCATTAATCTTGACATCTTCTCACCAGTGTTGATAGCGAATATTCTAATGGCGAATTTTTATCATGAATATTGGCACCCGATGACGCGTTCCGGCCAGCCAATATAGTGCTATATATTCGTAATCACGAATATTCTAGATTTTTTTTTCATCAGTGACCTCCCTCTTCTTGCTTGTGGGCCAATCAGAAGGCTTAGCAACATCCCTAGCAACCAATAGTAAAGTTGCCTACCCCTTTCTATATAAGAACCTCCCTAGCAGCCATTTTCTGCTGTTGTTTTGCAGTTCTGAGAGAGAGAGAGCAGGGACATTGCTGTGCTCTGTGCTTTCATCTGGATCCTAATCCTTATCCAATTACATTAGTTAGTTAGCTCTTATATATAATACAGATAGTTAGTGGGAGATAGTCAGTAAGGTTATATCCTAATATAGTGTAGCTGATAGGTTCCAGTGCAGGGTGTTAGGTAGTGTGATAGGGATTACTGTTTCTCTGCTGTCCATGCATACATGCTACAGACATAGTGCTGTGATGTCACAACAATACTTAGTGCACCAATCAGTAATATCTACCCAGACCTGATAAAATGTGAAGTTGCATGCATTGCGCCAAAAATATGCGCATCCTTAGTGTCGATTTTCGCAATCGCAAATATATTGGAGCACAGTGCTGTAATGTAAAATTACTTACAGTTATCAGGAGTCACGAAAGTTGCTGCCAGCCATTTTCTCCAGTCTCAGGAAACTTCTAGCAGGTTGAAAAATTTAGCAAAAGTCAGCGCGCAATATGTGCATATAACATTGCCGATTCTCGCAATCAAGAATATAATGACTGGAGATCACAAATTCGCAAATTTATGGTGAATATTTGCCCACAAATTTGAGAAATATTGTGAATTCAAATATTGCCCCTGCTGCTCATCACTACTTCTCACGAAGACAACCCCTGTCCATATGTTCTTCTACATATTGGGGTTCCAGAATGAAGAACAGCTCTATGAAAATGGCTTCTGTCCTGTCAGACTGAACCCATAATCATACCACATGACTGAACATTCATCTTCAGTAACTTTAAGATTTTAGTAATTTTCTGCCTCAACTTTTGCAAGGTTCGTGGTGGTAAGTCCAACATGGCATGACATGTGCCTGGAGTTATACCATACTCCAAAATAATGTTGGCAGTTGGTATCTGAAGCAGGAAATTTAGATAATGACTGGGGGCTGATACTAGTGACTTACATTCTATGTAGAGCTCCATAGGATGATGCTACAGGAAGAACATATAGAGGTCCATGACCTACAGGACAGGATGGAACAAAGCCCACTTGCCACCTTGTATATTATGTGTATTGTTTTGACCTGTATCAATCCAGTTCCTACATGTCCTTCCTCAATTGTCCTCTTAACTTGAAACATCTCCAGATGAGCAAAATCTATCTGTGTACATATTTGTACCTGATTTTGTACTTATAATGATGGAAACCATAATTGATATCCAAGGGAACCACCATAGTGTTCAATGGAGTCCATTAGGCACCATTGGTGTCGAGCATATTCCTAATCAGGAGATTCCATTTTTTACAGTTTTTCTCTTTCTGTACCAGATCAGAAAAATAGATGTGAACCTAGCCTTAGACCTAAATGTTTCATTTTATTATAATTTCTGGTATAGCTTTATGTCATTACAGCTTTTTTCTTCTGCACTGTGCACCTTGGATTGACCTTTCACATAAGACAAAGCTGCAAGGAACCTTAGTAGCCTAGACAATACAATATCAGATAGAGCAGGACTACATATGGTCACCGACATGTCACCAGTAGGGTCCCCATTAGCAGATTTTGGACAAGAGTTTCCAAAATGCTCAAGATAAACCAAAGGTCTACTGCCAAAAATCGTAAGAGGATGCAAAAGATTGATATTTATGTGGTAAGAAGATTTTTTAAATACAATCTATTAAGTACATCTTGACATTTTAAAAATTGTGAAAAATGTTGGCGTGGTTAAATTTTTTCATTTATTGTTTCTCGTTACACTTTATGATAGTGTGAAGAATGTAACAGATGCCCTGGTTTATTTAAGAGCTCTGACCAGAAATATTAGGTTGATAACCACAGGGCCACTTCAAACCCAGTTCGCCTACACATACAGTATGTGTTACTTATCTCCACAGGAAACAGGAAGCAAGTTGGGTTGAGGGTGGGTACAGTCAACTGGTTTTGTCACGTAAGAGATTTCACAACCTAGCTTACAATGGACATAATATTAGTACAAGTAGTAGACATAATGATGATAGGGTAGTAAAAAATTATAATGATAGTAATCAGGACAACGGAGCGAGGCGCAGGCGTAGCGCAGTGATAGTTGACTGAGGGGTAAGTAGCAGACCAGGATAGGGTTAATTTTCATGGGGGGGGTGGAGCTGGGCCGGGGAGGAGTAAGGGGTGTTGCGTCAGTTTTCGCGGGCCGTTTATATGCTGGGTAGAGGGGGAGGGGCGGCACCGGAGGTCATTATTCTTTTGAGAGTTGCGGTGTGCAGGCGAGCGTTTGGGGCATGGCGAGCTTAGCGTCTTTAGAGGAATTGCTGGTGGCAGTGCGGGCAGCGGCAGAGCGACACGGTTCAGAGTGGCTGGTCAGTAGTTTGCAAGCGGCTGGGGGGACACCTACTGTGCCTCCGGCAGTTGCGGGTAGGAGAGTGAGGGCTAGGCGGTCGGTACCGCCGGAGCGTTTGAGCCCGGAGGTGACCCCTCGAGCGCGGCGTCAACTTAGGAGCCCTGCTAGGAACCCTCCGCTGGCGCCGGCTGCAGCAAGTGCTTCTGCCGGCCGTCGCAGCGGAAGGAATCCGTCGCAGCGTAGAGCGGTCGCATGCGATTTGCGCAGCGGTGGTAGGTCGCGGTCGCCGGTTAGGGTGCCAGTGAGCGGAGTCGGCAGGGCTGTTAGTCGGGGCCCGGTGTGCGCGGCCCGGCGTAGTAGCAGTGCCCAGGTGTCTGGCGGTGGTCGTTTGAGGAGCAGGCGGGAGGACGCGGCTTCACTTACCCCAGGTGAGGGCCGGGCGGCGAATACTTCCATTCGGACGAGGCGGGAGGCATCGCGGCTGGTGCTGGCAGTTGGCGGTGGCGTGGAGGCAGGAAGTGCGGATGTTGCGGCTGTGCGTTCGGCTCGCAGGGGCCCAGCGGCGGTGGAATCAGCCAGAAGGTTGCCGGCAGCGTCACGGTCTCCCGGCCGGAGGCCTGGGTCTACTGCGCAGCTGCAGAGTGTGAGATCGGGACTATCGCCACCTGCTGGTACTTGTGTGCCAGGCAGCAACGTACAGATGAGCACGCTGGCTGGGGGCCTGGGCCTTGCTTCATCCCCAGTGCAGCGGTTAGACACTGTTTCTGAGGGACGTGCACTTGCGGCTCACGGTGGGACATCCGTGGAGCCGGAGTTTAGTGATATTGAAGGGGAAGACGACCAGAGTCTGCGGCCGCCGGGAGGTGGGCCTGCCTGCGGGGAGGTGATCGTGTCGCAGCCACGCCACTTGGACTATGGCGGGGGTTTCGTGGAGTAACAGGCGCTAGAAGACGGAGAAGTCAGCCAGGAGGCGTGGGAGACCGAGGATCAGACGGGTGATGCAGTCGGCGCATGTCCCTCTACGTCCAGAGTGTCGGTGGAATCATCGCAGAGAGGTGCTACGGTGCGGTCGGCGGCTGCTGGGAGGACGCCCCAGGGACAGCCAGGTGAGAGGACGTCGGGGCGAGATTCTGGAGTGGGGGTGGGGGAGGTGCAGGCTGGTGAGGACGGGTTAGCGCGGGAGTTATTGGCGGGTATGTGGACTTTGTTGTCTCATTGGAAATCTGGGGCTGTGTCGTCTCCGGCTGCAGTATGGGCTGCTGCGCCTGCGGTTGTGGACGGTGAGCGGTTGGTTGCGGCTGGTGTGGGGGGCTCTCCTGCAGTCGGGGGGGACGTCGGCGGTAGCAGTTGTCGGGAGTGGAGGTAGTCAAGGTGCTGGGGAGGATGTTAGGCTGGCGGATGCTGCTAAGGGTGAAGTTTATGTGTGCTTTGAGGGGCCGTTGGGGGCTCACTTGAAGGCTGAGGTCAGGGAGAAGATTTGGAAGGACGAGTATGTGGAGATATTTTCGTTGCTTCCGTTGGACAAGTTTCAATTGGATAGGGTGAAGCCAGATGAGAGTAAGAAGGAGGAGGAGGAGAAGCGGAGATATAGGCTGATTCCACGTACCTTTTTGAATTGGTTGCAAGCCTTTGCTATTCTGGCTAGTGTGGTGGGTGAAAAGGCGCCGGAGTATTGTTCGGCTCTTTTTTGCTACATGGACGCGATAGGGGAGGCGTATCGGACGTATGGAGGTGTGGCGTGGCTCAGGTATGATGAGCAGTTTCGTCAGAGGAAGGCGGTCAGGCCTAGCATTCGGTGGGACCATAAGGACATAGGTCTGTGGATGCGTTTGATGACGGCGCCAAAAGGGGTGAGCCAGCCCTTTCGTGGGGCAGCCGGGGCTTCCTCGGCGTCAGAGACAGCAGGAGGAGTCAGGAGAGGTTGTTGCTGGCAGTTCAATGAGGGTCACTGCAAGTACCTGTCGGAATGTCGGTTTAAACATGAGTGCTCCGGTTGTGGCGGTGCCCACAGTTTTGCGCGGTGCTTCAAGCGTGGTAGGGGGAAGGGATTTGAGGCTGCGCAGAAGAGGGGTGACCCCGGTGAGGGTGGACGTGATGGGGCCCTTTCTAGAGACATATCCAAATAGGGAGGCGGCAGCTTTATTGTTGGCGGGGTTTCGGGATGGCTTTAGGATTCCATGTTCGGCAGTAGGAGTGGGGGTTGCGGTGCGTAATTTGTCCTCGGCATTGCAGCGGCCGGAGGTGGTTTCCGAAAAAATTGCGAAGGAGGTGTCAGCCGGGAGGGTGGTGGGCCCTTTTTCTCGATTGTCCGTTGCCGGATTTGTGGGTTTCGCCTTTGGGGTTGGTCCCGAAGAAGGAGCCTGGCAAATTTCGGCTTATTCATGATTTGTCTTACCCGGCGGGGTGTTCTGTGAATGATGGGATTGACGATGAGTTATGCTCTGTGTCTTATACGTCATTTGATGAGGCGGTTCGGTGGGTGCGTCGTTTTGGGCAGGGTGCATTGTTAGCAAAGACGGATATCGAGGCGGCGTTTCGCTTGCTACCTATTCACCCGGATAGTTTTCGTTTGCTTGGTTTTAAATGGGATGGGCAGTTTTTTGTGGATTGTTGTTTGCCTATGGGATGTGCGATCTCGTGCTCGTTGTTTGAAACGTTTAGTTCTTTTTTGGAATGGGTAGTGCGGCAGGAGGCGGGATGGAGTTCTGTGCTGCATTACCTTGATGATTTTTTGTTTTTAGGGCCGGCAGGGTCCAGGGTGTGTTCGGTTTTGTTGCATACCATGGAGCGAGTGTCTGCGAGTTTTGGGGTTCCGTTGGCGCGTGAGAAAACGGAGGGTCCGGCTACATTGGTGAAGTTCTTGGGTATTGAGATTGACAGCGTGGCTATGGAGTGTCGTTTGCCTTTGGATAAGGTGGAGGACTTACGTTGTGAAGTGGGTTGGCTGCGGAATGCTAGGAAGGCGCAGCTTAGACGGGTACAGTCCGTGTTGGGAAAGTTGAATTTTGCCTGTAGGATTTTGCCTATGGGTCGCGTTTTTTGTAGACGCTTGTCTATGGCCACCGCTGGTGTGAAGGCCCCGTTTCATTTTGTGCGGTTGTCGGCGGAAGTGCGTGCAGATTTGGAGGTATGGGAGAGTTTTTTAAGGGAGTTTAACGGCCGTTCGGTGTGGATGGAGTCGCCCGTTTTTAATGTGGACTTGGAGTTGTTTACGGACGCGTCTGGTTCGTGTGGTTATGGGGCTTTTTGTCAGGGACAGTGGAGTGCGGGGGCTTGGCCTGAGGAGTGGAGGGTTGCTGGTTTCCTTGGGAACTTGGCCTTGTTGGAATTGTTCCCTATTGTTTTGGCTACTGAGTTGTGGGGGGATTTGTTGAGGAATAAGCGGGTGCGTTTTTGTTGTGACAATTTAGGGGTGGTGCAGGCGGTGAATAGTCAGTCGGCAAATTCGCCCCCGGTGGTGCGATTACTTCGTCATTTGGTTTTGAACGGTCTGAAGTTGAATGCGTGTTTTGTAGCAGTTCATGTACCTGGGGTTGATAATTCCATCGCTGATGCTCTTTCTCGTTTTCAGTGGGATCGTTTTCGCAGCTTGGTTCCGGGCGCGGAGATGACGGGTCTGCGGTGTCCTCAGTGGCTCTGGAGCGTGGCCTTGGGGTCTCGTTAGATCTGGTGCAGCGGTCCGTGAGTAGCAGTACGTGGTCGGCTTATTCTTTGGTGTGGTCGCAGTGGGAACGTTTGATGGAGCAGGTGGGGGGTTGCAGAGGGGTGGAGGATTTTCACTCGTTGCTGGTTTATTTTGTGGGAATGTCGTTTAGCGATGGTTTATCTTTTTCGGTGGCGGCTAAGAGGGTGGCGGCGGTAGCCTCTTGGTTGCGAATGAGGGGTTTGGCGGATGTATCCCGGAGTTTTTTGGTGCGGCAGGCGTTAAAAGGGTATCGTCGCAGTGTGGTGAGGAAGGATTCCCGTCGTCCTGTTTCTTTTCAGATTTTGCAGTTGTTGTGGGATCGGGCGGGGAGCGTGTGTAAGTCTTGGTATGAGGTGTGTTTGTTTAGAGCAGCTTTTTCCTTGGCTTTCTTTGGGGCATTTAGGGTTTCGGAACTGGTGGCTGCTAGTCGTGTGCGGTGGGGTGGCTTGTTGCGGGAGGATGTAAGTGTTTATGAAGGGGGTTTGCGGTGTGTTTTGCGGAAGTCCAAAACGGACCAGGTGGGTAGGGGTGTGTGCATTGTGTTGCGGCCTCTGCCGGGTTCTGTGGTGTGTCCTGTGCGTTGTTTGGAGGATTTTTTGTTGCTTCGGCCGAGTGGGGGGGATGTGTTGCTGGTTCATGCGGATGGCTCGGCTTTGTCGCGTTATCAGTTTGTGGCGGTCTTCCGGAAGTGTTTGACAGCGGCAGGTTATGTGGCGAGTGAGTTTGCGTCACATTCTTTTCGTATTGGCGCGGCGACGGAGGCTGCCAGATGGGGTTTGGGTGAAGATGTCATTATGCGGATTGGCCGGTGGGAGTCTGCGTGTTTTCGTTCTTATATTCGCCTGCACATGTTGTGATATAGGTGTGTTGCGTGGGGATCTGTGTGTCGGTGAATCATTAATAGCCTGTTGGGTCACTGTTTGTTTCTTTTGTTTGTTTTCAGGTTCGCGTTCTTGTTTGGCGTGGATTTTCGGTCATTCCTATGTATACTGGGGTGCGTTGAGAGCTGATGTGCGGAGGAGCGGTCGGCAGTTAGGTTTCCAGCCGGACGAGTTGCAGGTCCGGTGGATAGGTTTGCGGGGTATGTTGTGGGGGCGCGTGTTGCCTGAATTCCATGCTTTTGCCTCCTTGGACAGGTGCCCGGACATTGTTGTTTTGCATGTGGGTGGGAATGACTTAGGTGTTCGTCGCTCGAGGGATGTCATTAGGGACATCAAATTGGATCTGTTGCGTCTGATGGAGGAGTTCCCGGATTTGTTGGTTGTGTGGTCGGAGGTGGTAGCGAGGAGCGCGTGGCGTTTTGCGAGGTCAGTGGACCGAATCAACAAGGCCCGGGCAAAATTGAATAAGGAGGTGGGGCGCTTCGTTCGGCGGCAGGGTGGTTTTGTGGTTCGGCACAGGGAGTTGGAGGTGGCTTCGCCTCAATTCCTCAGGTCTGATGGGGTGCATCTTAATGAGATCGGCACGGATTTGTGGGCGCTGGGGCTTCAGGATGGCCTGGAGTCAGCGTACAGGGTGTGGCGGGACGTCCATAGGTGAGGTGTCTCCTATGTTCGTCGATGGCAGGTTAACGGGGGGTCCTGGAAGGCAATACTATGTTTAGTAGGTGCATGACACGTTGGAACATGCATCCATGTGGTTCGGTAAGCTGAAAGCTGGGGGCTCCTGTTGGGCTAAAAAGGCCTACAGGGGTAGTGGAATATATGGTTTTGGAGGATTTGGTGCCCTTGGGTCGGCGAGTGCGGCCGAGGGTAAAGGAAAGATGGGTGGAGTGAAGATCGCAGCTTGCTAGGGTTGCCTTCTAGGATCCTTCCGCAGAAGTTAAATGTTTGCACATTGTATTGATATGTTTTGTATTTATTGATTGAAATATATTAATGTATGGTTTTGTAAATGATGTTGATTATTAGTGCTGTTTTAATAAACGGTTGCTATGGCCTTTTCCACCAAGAATTACGGACTATGTGTTTTATTGGGATAGGGGATAACGGGGTGGTATGGGGGTCTGAGAAGATCTTACATCCTTAAGTCATCAGGACAACGGAGCGAGGCGCAGGCGTAGCGCAGTGATAGTTGACTGAGGGGTAAGTAGCAGACCAGGATAGGGTTAATTTTCATGGGGGGGGTGGAGCTGGGCCGGGGAGGAGTAAGGGGTGTTGCGTCAGTTTTCGCGGGCCGTTTATATGCTGGGTAGAGGGGGAGGGGCGGCACCGGAGGTCATTATTCTTTTGAGAGTTGCCCACCCTCCCGCCCTTGTTGTAAGTTATCATGTTTTTCAATTTGTCATAGCATGGGGCAGGTTAACGGGGGGTCCTGGAAGGCAATACTATGTTTAGTAGGTGCATGACACGTTGGAACATGCATCCATGTGGTTCGGTAAGCTGAAAGCTGGGGGCTCCTGTTGGGCTAAAAAGGCCTACAGGGGTAGTGGAATATATGGTTTTGGAGGATTTGGTGCCCTTGGGTCGGCGAGTGCGGCCGAGGGTAAAGGAAAGATGGGTGGAGTGAAGATCGCAGCTTGCTAGGGTTGCCTTCTAGGATCCTTCCGCAGAAGTTAAATGTTTGCACATTGTATTGATATGTTTTGTATTTATTGATTAAAATATATTAATGTATGGTTTTGTAAATGATGTTGATTATTAGTGCTGTTTTAATAAACGGTTGCTATGGCCTTTTCCACCAAGAATTACGGACTATGTGTTTTATTGGGATAGGGGATAACGGGGTGGTATGGGGGTCTGAGAAGATCTTACCTCCTTAAGTCATGAGTAATAGACACAGTAATTGTATAATAGGAGTAATGATATTATGAGCAGTTTTGAGGATGATGTGATAAAATTATAATAGTGATGATCAGCAATAGTAATTATACAGTAGTAAGATTCTTAATAAATTTAGTGCAATGTAGTGGCTGTGGACCCACTGTGCCCACTGAATGGACTTGGCTTGGGTCTACTCCTTAGGGCGTTGTCAAGGTGGTTCCCTGGTTTTCACCACCATATGGTTATCTGGACTTTGCTGCAGAGGCCACCAGGCCACCACCTCTAGGAGTAGTCTCCATTCAGAGGCTGCTGATCCAAGTGGGTTAAAAGACGTTGCATCAAGTCCACTGGTAGCAGCGTGGTCACTCAGAGGGAAAGCCAAGGTCAGGACAGGCAGAATTTGTTCAATACTGTAAAAAAGGAAATAGGGCAGGGCAGGCGGCACTGGGTCAATACAATGATCTGGCAGATGCCAAGCAAGGTTGTACAGGGTCAATGCAGTAAACAGGCAGAGGTCAGGAATGGTTGAACAAGGTCAATACAGTGATCAGGCAGAGGCAAGGACAAGCAGAGCTTTTGGCAAAAAAGGTAATAGGTTAGGGCAGAAGACACAAGGTTAATACACTGATCAGGCAAAGTGAAGTACAGGCAGCACAGGGAAAATATGGTAATCAAGCCAGGGTGGATAAAAATCAATGATTTTTAAAAAATAAATTAAAAAAATCGGATTTTTTTGATTTAAATCAGATTTTTTTATTTATATAAAATGCTTTTTGAGGAAAATATATTACCATCCAAAGGTTATTCCATCATGAAATAAAGATTAGTTTTTTAATTATGTAGAATAAGGCTACATGCACACGACCGTGCCGTTTTTTTGCGGTCCGCAAACCGCGGATCCGCAAAAAACGGAAGCCGCCCGTGTGCCTTCCACAATTTTTGGAACGGGCGCCATTGATATAACTGCCTATTCTTGTCCGTTTTGCGGACAGGAATAGGACATGTAATATTTTTTTGCGGGGCCGCGGAACGGAGCAACGGATGCGGACAACACACGGAGTGCTGTCCGCATCTTTTGTGGCCCCATTGAAGTGAATGGGTCCGCATCCAATCCGCCAAAACGGCGGCTCAGATGCGGACCCAAACAACGGCCGTGTGCATGAGGCCTAAGGCTGTATATGTTTAATTTTTTGGGAAAAAAACTGAAGACTTGCCTGAATGCCGGATCCGGCATTTTTCCCTATAGGAATGTATTAGTGCCGGATCCGGCATTCAAAATACCGGAATGCCGGATTCGTCCTTCCGGCCTGCGCATGCGCAGACCGGTAAAAATTTGAAAAAAGATACAAGACGGATCCGCTCTTGCAATGCATTTGTAAGACAGATCCGCATACGGATCCGTCTCACAAATGCTTTCAGTCACATGCAGATCGGCGGATCCGGCGGGCAGTTCCGACAACGGAACTGCCCGCCGGATCACACTGCCGCAAGTGTGAAAGAAGCCTAAGATTATTGGGCAGTTTCTCTGCCTACAAGATATTATCACAGATGCTTGGTTTACTTTTGCAGTTCTCAAAACTGAATTTGACTCAGCAGAGATCACATGCCTCTTCTTCACAGCAAAAATGTTATAACATGAACAGAGTTGATAAAACCACCTTAATCCTAACTTCTACAAACCTATGAATGTAGAATCAACCTAATCAAACTAATATGAAAAGTTGTCATTCTAAAAATCTTCATCGACTTGCATATTATAAGTTATACCAGCAAGAATTAGTTTTTATGTAGAAAACTATGATTTAAATCAAGCCTTACTGACTAGTGATTTCAATTGTGATTTAAATCGTGATTTAAATCAGTTTGATTTAAATCAAATCCACCCTGAATCTGTCACGAGGGTGTCAAGAACCACGCCTGACTCCGTTATACCCGGGGTCAGGAAGTCGCAGCGGTTGGCTGTGCGCTCTATGTAAGATAGGGCTGTTTCCTCATGGTAGCTTTCTGGGTTTGCTTTGCAACCCTTTTTGGCTCACTCAGGGATCCGTAGCTCCTTCTCCTCAGCTGTTCCTTGTCCAGCACTCCCAACCTCCTTATATTCCCCTCTCACACTTCTCTGGTTGCCAGATATAGAGCTTCCTGCCTGGACTTCTATACTGACCCTCTGGAGCTGTGTTGCTGCGTTCTCTGGTTGTTGGTCCAGAACGTTACCCTCCGGATCCCTGTTGGACCTTTGTGGTCTGCTGTGGTCGCCCACCTGGGTGTATGTGTTTGTCTGTATTGTCTGTCCTCTCCCTGGTGTTTCCCTCTTAGTGTCGGTGGTGCGGACTAGCGATCCCACCGGCCTGTTCACTATCTAGGGCTCATTTTAGGGAAAGCCAGGGTTTAGGCACGTGATCGCCGCACGGGTGAGGAACCCGTCTAGGGACGTCAGGGCAGTCAGGTGCCAGCCGCAAGGTGAGTCAGGGGTCACCACCTTTCCCTCCCCCTTGGGCAGGGCTTTCCCTTTTCCCTCCCTGTGCGTGACGCCGGTCATTACAGAATCAAGCAGATGTCAGGAAATGCGGCACAGGGTCAATACGGTTATCCAGCAGAGTTCAAGCACAGGAGGTCAAAACACACAACTGTGGCACACCTATGCAGGACTAGACAGGCTAGTATCGTTATTGTTCAGGCATACCTCTATAGGGGAATGTGCCATATACCAAATCTACCTCTCTGGTCCAGACATCACCACTAGTCTTGAGCGAACCCGAACTGTAAAGTTCGGGTTTGTACCGAACTTTAGGATTTTTGGACCCTGGACCCGAACCCGAACATTTCAGTAAAAGTTCGGGTTCGGGTTCGGTGTTTGGCGATTTCTTGCCGCTTTTTGAAAGGCTGCAGAGCAGCCAATCAACAAGCGTTTAACTGTGTGACCTTAGAAGCCATCACAGCCATGCCTACTAATGGCATGGCTGTGATTGGCCAGAGCAGCATGTGACCCAGGCTCTATATAAGCTTGAGTCACGTAGCGCTGCACGTCACTCTGCTGTTACTAGTGTAGGGAGAGGATGCTGCTGGACTTGTGAGAATAGGACAGAATCTGTGATCAGAACTCGAATCTAACTCAGCGATCTACATAAGTTAGTTGTGTGGGTGCAGTGCACAATCTTTTTACCCTGCCAGTGACAGAAAAAAATAACTTTTATCCATCTGTTAGTTAGGTGGGCGGCCATTTTATGCAAGCTCAGTGCACCAGCACTGCACCTGAGCTTTTGGGACATTTAAATCCAAGCTTGAAATACTGCACTAATAATCTGGTTTTAAAAAAACACAAATTTTTTTGGCAATATACAACATCTGGTGCATTTGCAGGCTTAGTCAGTGTGCAATTTAAGCTAGAAATACAGCCATAATTTTCTGGGTTTTTACAAACAACCCTTTATTTGCAAAATCTACTATTTTACAGATCTGCACGTGTGAAATTCAAGCGTAATATATACAGCTTTCATATTCTGTTACAAAAAAAACACACTTTTTTGGCAATATCCAACATCTGGATTAGTCACTGTGCAATTTAAGCTAGAAATACAGCCATAATTTTCTGTGTTTTTAAAAACACCCTTTTTGTGAAAAATACACTATTTTACAGCCCTAGTTGCATCTGCACGTCTGAAATTCAATCGTTTTATACAGCTTTCATATTCTGTTATAAAAAACAATCTTTTTTTAAAAATACTTAATATTGCAGCCCTTGCTGCATCTGTGATTGTTAGAAACAAGTTTTAAAAATTTTAATAATTTTCTGGCTTTGAAAAAACACAAATTTTTGGCATTATCCAACATCTGGATTAGTCAGTGTGCAATTTAAGCTAGAAATACAGCCATGATTTTCATGTTTTTAAAAACACACTTTTTTTGCAAAATACACAATTTTTCAGGCCTTGCAGCATCAGCACGTGTGAAATTCAAGGGTTATATACTGCTGTCATATTTAGTTATTAAACAAACACCCGTTTTGGGCAAAAAAAGTTTATTTTGCAGCCTTTGCTGCATATGTTATTGTGAGATACACACTTCAGATACTGTGGTTCTATTCAGTTATTTGAAATACAGCCATTTTGGGCAAACAAATTTAATTGCGGCCTAGTCTGGATCAGTCGGTGTGAGATACACCATTTACATACTGTGGTTATATTCTTCTATTAATAAAACACCCTTTTTGGGCAAAATACAATTTTGTTTTTTGCCCTTGCTGCATCAGCACGTGTGAAATTCAAGGGTTATATACTGCTGTCATATTCAGTTATTAAACAAACACCCATTTTGGGCAACAAAAATATTGTGAGATACACACTTTAGATACTGTGGTTCTATACAGATATTTGAAAAACAGCCATTTTGTGCACAAAACTTTAATTGCGGCCTAGTCTGTATCAGGACGTGTGAGATACACCCTTTAGATACTGTGGTTCTATTCAGTTATTTGAAATACAGCCATTTTGGGCAAACAAATTTAATTGCGGCCTAGTCTGGATCAGTCGGTGTGAGATACACCCTTTACATACTGTGGTTATATTCTTCTATTAATAAAACACCCTTTTTGGGCAAAATACACCATTTTTTCTGCCCTTGCAGCATCAGCACGTGTGAAATTCAAGGCTTATACACTCACCTAAATAATTATTAGGAACACCTGTTCTATTTATCATTAATGCAATTATCTAGTCAACCAATCACATGGCAGTTGCTTCAATGCATTTAGGGGTGTGGTCCTGGTCAAGACAATCTCCTGAACTCCAAACTGAATGTCAGAATGGGAAAGAAAGGTGATTTAAGCAATTTTGAGCGTGGCATGGTTGTTGTGCCAGACGGGCTGGTCTGAGTATTTCACAATCTGCTCAGTTACTGGGATTTTCATGCACAACCATTTCTAGGGTTTACAAAGAATGGTGTGAAAAGGGAAAAACATCCAGTATGCGGCAGTCCTGTGGGCAAAAATGCCTTGTGGATGCTAGAGGTCAGAGGAGAATGGGCCGACTGATTCAAGCTGATAGAAGAGCAACGTTGACTGAAATAACCACTCGTTACAACCGAGGTATGCAGCAAAGCATTTGTGAAGCCACAATACGCACAACCTTGAGGCGGATGGGCTACAACAGCAGAAGACCCCACCGGGTACCACTCATCTCCACTACAAATAGGAAAAAGAGGCTACAATTTGCATGAGCTCACCAAAATTGGACTGTTGAAGACTGGAAAAATGTTGCCTGGTCTGATGAGTCTCGATTTCTGTTGAGACATTCAAATGGTAGAGTCCGAATTTGGCGTAAACAGAATGAGAACATGTATCCATCCTCTGATGGCTACTTCCAGCAGGATAATGCACCATGTCACAAAGCTCGAATCTGTCACGAGGGTGTCAAGAACCAAGCCTGACTCCGTTATACCCGGGGTCAGGAAGTCGCAGTGGTTGGCTGCACGCTCTGTGTAAGATGGGGCTGTTTCCTTGTGGTAGCTTTCTGGGTTTGCTTTGCAAACCCTTTTGGCTCACTCAGGGATCCGTAACTCCTTCTCCTCAGCTGTTCCTTGTCCAGCACTCCCAACCTCCTTATATTCCCCTCTCACACTTCTCTGGTTGCCAGATATAGAGCTTCCTGCCTGGACATCTATTCTGACCTTCTGGAGCTGTGTTGCTGCGTTCTCTGGTAGTTGGTCCAGAACGCTACCCTCCGGATCCCTTTTGGACCTTTGTGGTCTATTGTGGTCGCCCACCTGGGTGTATGTGTTTGTCTGTTTTGTCTGTCCTCTCCCTGGTGTTTCCCTCTTAGTGACAGTAGTGCGGACTAGCGATCCCACCGGCCCGTTCACTATCTAGGGCTCATTCTAGGGAAAGCCAGGGTTTAGGCACGTGATCGCCGCACGGGTGAGGAACCCGTCTAGGGACGTCAGGGCAGTCAGGTGCCAGCCGCAAGGTGAGTTAGGGGTCACCACCTTTCCCTCTCCCTTGGGCAGGGCTTTCCCTTTTCCCTCCCTGTGTGTGACGCCGGTCATTACATTATATCTGGCCCTTATTTTGTGTAGGTAAAAAAAAAAAAAAATTTTTTTTACCTACTTAAAATCCAGTATGGATCCAATTGCTGCTCTGTCCAAACAATTTCATGGCCTGTCTTTGGAGGTGGCAGGATTGAAGGCGTCGGTCCTCCAGCAACAGCAGCGATTACAACTGACCGCAAGCCCAGCGGTTGCTACTGGTAACCAGGTTGTTGCGGAACCCAAGGTCCCTCTCCCTGACAGATTTTCTGGGGGAAGGGACAAGTTTTTGACATTCCGTGAGGCCTGTAAATTATATTTTAAACTGCGCCCTTACTCCTCTGGTAAAGAAGAACAGCGGGTGGGGGTTGTTTTTTCCCTGCTGCAGGGGGACCCGCAGTCCTGGGCGTTCTCTTTACCTACTGATTCTCAAGCTCTTCGGTCAGTGGATGAGTTTTTCGGGGCCTTGGGTCTCATATATGATGACCCTGACCAAGTCGCACTGGCTGAATCAAGATTACGCAGACTCTTACAAGGAGAGCGGCCGGTAGAGGAGTATTGCTCTGAATTCCGTAGGTGGGCTACGGATACCCAATGGAACGACCGGGCTCTCAGGAGTCAGTTCTGCTCTGGGTTATCCGAAAGGGTTAAGGATGCGTTTGCATTATATGAGACCCCCTTTTCCCTTGATGCGGTTATGTCCCTTTCTATCCGAATAGATAGACGCCTTAGGGACAGGTTGAAAAAACCGGAGCAATTGGTAACCCCTCCCAAGCAGCAGTTAGTCTGTACGGACTTAGACGAGCCTATGCAGCTAGGAGGAACTACTCGTCAGGTCCGTCCTCCTGAGGCTCGCCGTAGGCGTGGGGTTTGTTTTTTTTGTGGGGATAGGGGTCATTTCATTAACCACTTAAGGACCACAGGTTTATACCCCCCTAAAGACCAGGCCCTTTTTTACAAATCGGCACTCCACAACTTTAGCGGTTTATTGCTCGGTCATGCAACTTACAACCCAAATGAATTTTACCTCCTTTTCTTCTCACTAATAGAGCTTTCATTTGGTGGTATTTCATTGCTGCTGTCATTTTTACTTTTTTTGTTATTAATCGAAATTTAATGATTTTTTTGCAAAAAAATGACATTTTTCACTTTCAGTTGTAAAATTTTGCAAAAAAAACGACATCCATATATAAATTTTTATCTAAATTTATTGTTCTACATGTCTTTGATAAAAAAAAAATGTTTGGGTAAAAAAAAAAATGGTTTGGGTAAAAGTTATAGCGTTTACAAACTATGGTACAAAAATGTGAATTTCCGCTTTTTGAAGCAGCTCTGACTTTCTGAGCACCTGTCATGTTTCCTGAGGTCCTACAATGCCCAGACAGTAGAAAAACCCCACAAATGACCCCATTTCGGAAAGTAGACACCCTAAGGTATTCGCTGATGGGCATAGTGAGTTCATAGAACTTTTTATTTTTTGTCACAAGTTAGCGGAAAATGATGATTTTTTTTCTTACAAAGTCTCATATTCCACTAACTTGTGACAAAAAATAAAAACTTCCATGAACTCACTTTGCCCATCATGAAATACCTTGGGGTGTCGTCTTTCCAAAATGGGGTCACTTGTGGGGTAGTTATACTGCCCAGGCATTTTAGGGGCCCAAATGCGTGCGAAGTAGTTTGAAATCAAAATCTGTAAAAAATGGCCGGTGAAATCCGAAAGGTGCTCTTTGGAATGTGGGCCCCTTTGCCCACCTAGGCTGCAAAAAAGTGTCACACATGTGGTATCTCTGTACTCAGGAGAAGTTGGGCAATGTGTTTTGGGGTGTCATTTTACATATACCCATGCTGGGTGAGATAAATATCTTGGTCAAATGCCAACTTTGTATAAAAAAATGGGAAAAGTTGTCTTTTGCCAAGATATTTCTCTCACCCAGCATTGGTATATGTAAAAAGACACCCCATAACACATTGCCCAACTTCTCCTGAGTACGGGGATACCAGATGTGTGACACTTTTTTGCAGCCTAGGTGGGCAAAGGGGCCCACATTCCAAAGAGCACCTTTCAGATTTCACCGGCCATTTTTTACAGAATTTGATTTCAAACCACTTCTCACGCATTCGGCCCCTAAAATGCCAGGGCAGTATAACTACCCCACAAGTGACCCCATTTTGGAAAGAAGACACCCCCAGGTATTTCGTGATGGGCATAGTGAGTTCATGGAAGTTTTAATTTTTTGTCACAAGTTAGTGGAATATGAGACTTTGTAAGAAAAAATAAATAAAAAAAAATCATAATTTTCCGCTAACTTGTGACAAAAAATAAAAAATTCTGGGAACTCGCCATGCCCCTCACGGAATACCTTGGGGTGTCTTCTTTCCAAAATGGGGTCACTTGTGGGGTAGTTATACTGCCCTGGCATTCTAGGGGCCCTAATGTGTGGTAAGTAGGTAAATGACCTGTGAAATCCGAAAGGTGCTCTTTGGAATGTGGGCTCCTTTGCCCACCTAGGCTGCAAAAAAGTGTCACACATGTGGTATCGCCATATTCAGGAGAAGTTGAGCAATGTGTTTTGGGGTGTCTTTTTACATATACCCATGCTGGGTGAGATAAATATCTCGGCAAAAGACAACTTTTCCCATTTTTTATACAAAGTTGGCATTTGACCAAGATATTTATCTCACCCAGCATGGGTATATGTAAAATGACACCCCAAAACACATTGCCCAACTTCTCCTGAGTACGGCGATACCAGATGTGTGACAATTTTTTGCAGCCTAGATGCGCAAAGGGGCCCACATTCCTTTTATGAGGGCATTTTTAGACATTTGGATCCCAGACTTCTCTTGCTTTAGGGCCCCTAAAATGCCAGGGCAGTATAAATATCCCACATGTGACCCCATTTTGGAAAGAAGACACCCCAAGGTATTCAATGAGGGGCATGGCGAGTTCATAGACATTTTTATTTTTTGGCACAAGTTAGTGGAAATAGATTTTATTTATTTTTTTCTCACAAAGTCTCCCTTTCCGCTAACTTGGGACAAAAATTTCAATCTTTCATGGACTCAATATGCCCCTCAGCGAATACCTTGGGGTGTTTTCTTTCCGAAATGGGGTCACTTGTGGGGTATTTATACTGCCCTGGCATTCTAGGGGCCCTAAAACGTGAGAAGAAGTCTGGAATATAAATGTCTAAAAAATTTTACTCATTTGGATTCCGTGAGGGGTTTGGTGACTTCATGTGAGATTTTATTTTTTGACACAAGTTAGTGGAATATGAGACTTTGTAAGAAAAAAAAAAAAAATTTCCGCTAACTTGGGCCAAAAAAATGTCTGAATGGAGCCTTACAGGGGGGTGATCAATGACAGGGGGGTGATCAATGACAAGGGGGTGATCAGAGAGTCTATATGGGGTGATCACCCCCCTGTCATTGATCACCCCCCTATAAGGCTCCATTCAGATGTCCGTATGTGTTTTGCGGATCCGATCCATGTATCCGTGGATCCGTAAAAAACATACGGATATCTGAATGCAGCCTTACAGGGGGGTGATCAATGACAGGGGGGTGATCAATGACAGTGGGGTGATCAGGGAGTCTATATGGGGTGATCACCCCCTTGTCATTGATCACCCCCCTGTAAGGCTCCATTCAGATGTCCGTATGTGTTTTGCGGATCCGATCCATGTATCCGTGGATCCGTAAAAATCATACGGACATCTGAATGCAGCCTTACAGGGGGGTGATCAATGACAGGGGGGTGATCAGGGAGTCTATATGGGGTGATCACCCCCCTGTCATTGATCACCCCCCTATAAGGCTCCATTTAGATGTCCGTATGTGTTTTGCGGATCCGATCCATGTATCCGTGGATCCGGTAAAATTATCATACGGACATCTGAATGCAGCCTTACAGGGGGGTGATCAATGACAGGGGGGTGATCAATGACAGGGGGGTGATCAGGGAGTTTATATGGGGTGATCACCCCCCTATAAGGCTCCATTCAGATGTCCGTATGTGTTTTGCGGATCCGATCCATGTATCCGTGGATCCGGTAAAATTATCATACGGACATCTGAATGCAGCCTTACAGGGGGGTGATCAATGACAGGGGGGTGATCAGGGAGTCTATATGGGGTGATCACCCCCCTGTCATTGATCACCCCCCCTATAAGGCTCCATTCAGATGTCCGTATGTGTTTTGCGGATCCGATCCATGTATCCGTGGATCCGTAAAAATCATATGGACGTCTGAATGGAGCCTTACAAGGGGGTGATCAATGATAGGGGGGTGATCAGGGAGTATATATGGGGTGATCACCCCCCTGTAAGGCTCCATTCAGACGTCTGTATGTGTTTTGCGGATACGATCCATGTATCCGTGGATCCGTAAAAAACATACGGACATCTGAATGCAGCCTTACAGGGGGGTGATCAATGACAGGGGGGTGATCAATGACAGGGGCTGATCAGGGAGTCTATATGGGGTGATCACCCTCATCATTGATCACTCCCCTGTAAGGCTCCATTCAGACATCCGTATGTGTTTTGCGGATCCGATCCATGTATCAGTGGATCCGTAAAAATCATACGGACGTCTGAATGCAGCCTTACAGGGGTGTGATCAATGACAGGGGGGTGATCAATGACAGGGGGGTGATCAGGGAGTCTATATGGGGTGATCAGGGGTGATCAAGGGTGAATAAGGGGTTAATAAGTGACAGGGGGGGGTGTAGTGTAGTGGTGCTTGGTGCTACATATTACTGAGCTGCCTGTGTCCTCTGGTGGTCGATCCAAACAAAAGGGACCACCAGAGGACCAGGTAGCAGGTATATTAGACGCTGTTATCAAAACAGCGTCTAATATACCTGTTAGGGGTTAAAAAAATCACATCTCCAGCCTGCCAGCGAACGATCGCCGCTGGCAGGCTGGAGATCCACTCACTTACCTTCCGATCCTGTGAACGCGCGCGCATGTGTGCGCGCGTTCACAGGAAATCTCGGCTCACGCGAGATGACGCCAATCGGCGTTAGCATAGCCTGGGAGAGCCGCCGCGATGACGCCTTTCGGCGTTAGGTGTGCGGCAAGTGGTTAATGTCTGTCCTTCTTTCCTCAGAAACAAAAGACCGTGGGAAAACTACTAACCCCAGGCTGTGTGGAGGATGTCAGCCGGGGGGTATACGTTTCCTCCATACGTACATCGCAGTTTGTGTTGCCAGCGGTTATTGTTTTTGGTGATAAGACGGAGACTATTTCTTTCTTTCTAGACAGTGGAGCAGGGGTAAATTTGATAGATGCCCATTTTGCCCGCACTATGGGTTTGTCTCTCTGTACGCAACAGAGACCTATTCCCATATTCGCTATTGATTCTGCTTCTCTGTCTCAGAGAAACCTCACCCACATTGTTCATAATTTACACCTTCGGGTAGGGGACCACCATAACGAGATGCTTTCATGTTATGTTCTGGAGGGGCTTCCCACTCCGGTAGTGCTGGGTCTTCCCTGGTTGGTAGCGCACAATCCAGTGGTGGATTGGCAGGCCAGGGAGATATTGGAGTGGAGTGAGCAGTGCAGAGAAAATTGCTTAAATAGCAATTGCTTAGTCGCCTCCATAACTACCCTACCTACATTTATTTCGGATTTTGAGGATGTTTTTTCTGAAAAGGGTTGTCAGAAGTTACCACCTCATCGTCCTTATGATTGCCCGGTTAACCTTATTCCCGGCGCAAAATTACCCAAGACCAGGTTATATAATCTTTCGGGTCCAGAGAGACAAGCCATGAAAGATTATATCTCCGAGAGCTTGGCTAAAGGACACATCAGACCCTCTTCTTCACCCGTGGCTGCAGGGTTTTTCTTCGTTAAAAAGAAAGATGGGGGCCTGCGCTCTTGCCTAGATGTTTGCGAATTAAATCGGATAACCATCCGAGACCCATACCCTCTTCCTCTCATTCCTGACCTGTTTAACCAGATTGCGGGTGCTAGGTGGTTCTCCAAACTTGATCTTAGGTGGGCCTACAATCTGATTCGTATTAAGGAGGGGGATGAGTGGAAGACAGCTTTTAACACCCCTGAGGGGCATTATGAAAATCTAGTTATGCCTTTCGGTCTGACCAATGCTCCTGCCGTCTTTCAACATTTCGTTAATGACATTTTTAGTTATCTAATTGGCAGGTTTGTGGTAATATACCTAGATGATATTTTAATTTATTCGTCGGATCTGAAAACACATGAGGTGCATGTCAGACAGGTACTGCAGGTCCTACGGACGAATAAATTATATGCTAAAATTGAAAAATGTGTCTTCGCCGTTCAGGAGATACAATTCCTAGGTTATTTTTTATCTGCGTCAGGTTTCCGTATGGATCCTAGGAAGGTCCAGGCAATTTTAGATTGGGATCTTCCTGAGAACCTCAAAGCACTACAACGGTTCTTGGGCTTCGCAAATTTCTATAGGAAATTCATTAAAAATTGTTCACTTATTGTAAAACCCCTTACTGACATGACTAGGAAGGGGACTGATTTTTCTAAATGGTCTGACGCCGCTAAAGTTGCTTTTTCCTCTCTAAAAGAGAGGTTTACCTCAGCACCTGTACTAGTCCAACCTGATGTCTCTCAGCCTTTTATTGTTGAAGTCGATGCGTCAGAGGTGGGAGTGGGGGCGGTGCTGTCTCAGGGTCCGTCTCCTGGCAAATGGCGTCCTTGTGCTTTCTTTTCTAAAAAACTATCTGCAGCAGAAAAGAACTATGATATTGGCAATAGGGAACTATTAGCTATTAAACTTGCGTTTGAGGAGTGGCGTCACTTTTTAGAGGGGGCAGTCCACCCCGTCACTGTGATTACGGACCACAAAAATCTTCTATACCTCGAATCAGCTAAGCGTCTCACCCCTAGACAGGCTAGGTGGTCGCTATCTCGTTGTTTCCCTGGAGGGGGATAATGTGAGTGATCCGGTACCCATTCTTCAAAGAGGAGTGGTTGTTTCTGCGGTACACTCTGTTCTGGAGGGGAAGGTGTTAGAGGCCCAGGGGGACGCCCCGGTCTCTTGCCCCTCAGAGAAATTGTTTGTACCGTTGAACCTACGTTTCGAATTATTAAAGGAACATCATAATTCGGCACTTGCTGGGCACCCGGGTAGTAAAGCAACCTTGGAGCTATTGTCTCGTCGTTTTTGGTGGCCAAGGTTGCGTCAGGATGTATTGGATTTTGTGTCTTCTTGTTCTACCTGTGCGCGCGCAAAAGTTTCACATACACGTCCTGCAGGGTCTCTATTACCACTCGTCATTCCCAATAGACCATGGACACATCTGTCGATGGATTTTATCACTTACTTACCTTTGTCTGCGGGTAAAACAGTTATTTTGGTAGTAGTGGACAGGTTTAGCAAAATGGTTCACTTCATTGCGTTACCCGCACTACCTAATGCTAAGACTCTTGCTCAGGTATTCGTCAGTGAAATCGTGAAGCTTCACGGGGTCCCCTCCGATGTTGTTTCGGATCGGGGTACCCAGTTTATTTCAAAATTTTGGAAAGCTTTTTGTTCCCGTTTGGGGGTACACTTGTCCTTTTCCTCAGCTTTCCATCCTCAGTCGAATGGACAGACTGAGTGTACCAACCAAAACCTGGAGACATATCTAAGATGTTTTGTGTCTGAAAACCAAGAGTTGTGGTCATCATATTTACCGTTAGCTGAGTTTGCCATAAATAATAAATAAAAGTCACCATTTCTTGGTGCATATGGTTTTCATCCCCAATTCTGTACTTTCAAAGAGGGGGGGTCTTCTGGGGTTCCCGAAGAGGAACTGTTTTCGTCATCTCTTTCATCGGTATGGCAGAAGGTGCAAGCTAACTTGAAAAATATGGGAGGTAAATACAAATGCATGGCTGATAAGAGACGGTCGCCAGGTCCGGACCTAGGAGTGAATGACTACAGGGAGTGCAGAATTATTAGGCAAGTTGTATTTTTGAGGATAAATTTTATTATTGAACAACAACCATGTTCTCAATGCACCCAAAAAACTCATTAATATCAAAGCTGAATATTTTTGGAAGTAGTTTTTAGTTTGTTTTTAGTTTTAGCTATTTTAGGGGGATATCTGTGTGTGCAGGTGACTATTACTGTGCATAATTATTAGGCAACTTAACAAAAAACAAATATATACCCATTTCAATTATTTATTTTTACCAGTAAAACCAATATAACATCTCAACATTCACAAATATACATTTCTGACATTCAAAAACAAAACAAAAACAAATCAGTGACTAATATAGCCACCTTTCTTTGCAAGGACACTCAAAAGCCTGCCATCCATGGATTCTGTCAGTGTTTTGATCTGTTCACCATCAACATTGCGTGCAGCAGCAACCACAGCCTCCCAGACACTGTTCAGAGAGGTGTACTGTTTTCCCTCCTTGTAAATCTCACATTTGATGATGGACCACAGGTTCTCAATGGGGTTCAGATCAGGTGAACAAGAAGGCCATGTCATTAGATTTTCTTCTTTTATACCCTTTCTTGCCAGCCACGCTGTGGAGTACTTGGACGCGTGTGATGGAGCATTGTCCTGCATGAAAATCATGTTTTTCTTGAAGGATGCAGACTTCTTCCTGTACCACTGCTTGAAGAGCAGTAGGACTGGGAGTTGAGCTTGACTCCATCCTCAACCCGAAAAGGCCCCACAAGCTCATCTTTGATGATACCAGCCCAAACCAGTACTCCACCTCCACCTTGCTGGTGTCTGAGTCGGACTGGAGCTCTCTGCCCTTTACCAATCCAGCCACGGGCCCATCCATCTGGCCCATCAAGACTCACTCTCATTTCATCAGTCGATAAAACCTTAGAAAAATCAGTCTTGAGATATTTCTTGGCCCAGTCTTGACGTTTCAGCTTGTGTGTCTTGTCTTGGTGGTCGTCTTTCAGCCTTTCTTACCTTGGCCATGTCTCTGAGTATTGCACACCTTGTGCTTTTGGGCACTTCAGTGATATTGCAGCTCTGAAATATGGCCAAACTGGTGGCAAGTGGCATCTTGGCAGCTGCACGCTTGACTTTTCTCAGTTCATGGGCAGTTATTTTGCTCCTTGGTTTTTCCACACGCTTCTTGCGACCCTGTTGACTATTTTGAATGAAACGCTTGATTGTTCGATGATCACACTTCAGAAGCTTTGCAATTTTAAGAGTGCTGCATCCCTCTGCAAGATATCTCACTATTTTTGACTTTTCTGAGCCTGTCAAGTCCTTCTTTTGACCCATTTTGCCAAAGGAAAGGAAGTTGCCTAATTATTATGCACACCTAATATAGGGTGTTGACGTCATTAGACCACACCCCTTCTCATTACAGAGATGCACATCACCTAATATGCTTAATTGGTAGTAGGCTTTCGAGCCTATACAGCTTGGAGTAAGACAACATGCATAAAGAGGATGATGTGGTCAAAATACTCATTTGCCTAATAATTCTGCACGCAGTGTATGTGTGGTTGTCTACTAGGAATATTAAATTGAAGGTTCCCTCTTGGAAACTGGGTCCTAGGTTTATTGGCCCTTACAAAATTGTAGCCATCATCAACCCCGTGGCTTTTCGCCTGGAGTTACCTCAGACTTTTAAAATCCATAATGTTTTTCATAAGTCGTTACTCAAAAAATATGTTCCACCTCTAGAACCGTCACCGCTGCCACCCCTCCTGTTGTCGTGGATGGTAATCTAGAATTTCAGATATCCAAAATTGTTAATTCTCGTCGGGTCCGCCGCTCTCTTCAATATCTGGTGCATTGGAGAGGTTACGGTCCCGAGGAAAGAATGTGGGTTCCTGCGTCTGAGGTAAACGCCGACAGGCTAGTTTGGGTTTTTCATGCCTCTCATCCTGAGAGACCTGGTCCTGAGTGTCCGGAGGCCCCTCGTAGAGAGGGGGGTACTGTCACGAGGGTGTCAAGAACCACGCCTGACTCCATTAGACCCGGGGTCAGGAAGTCGCAGCGGTTGGCTGCACGCTCTGTGTAAAATGGGGCTTTTTCCTTGTGGTAGCTTTCTGGGTTTGCTTTGCAAACCCTTTTGGCTCACTCAGGGATCCATAGCTCCATCTCCTCAGCTGTTTCTTGTCCAGCACTCCCAACCTCCTTATATTCCCCTCTCACACTTCTCTGGTTGCCAGATATAGAGCTTCCTGCCTGGACATCTATTCTGACCTTCTGGAGCTGTGTTGCTGCGTTCTCTGGTAGTTGGTCCAGAACGCTACCCTCCGGATCCCTGTTGGACGTTTGTGGTCTATTGTGGTCGCCCACCTGGGTGTATGTGTTTGTCTGTTTTGTCTGTCCTCTCCCTGGTGTTTCCCTCTTAGTGACAGTGCTGCGGACTAGCGATCCCACCGGCCCGTTTACTATCTAGGGCTCATTCTAGGGAAAGCCAGGGTTTAGGCACGTGATCGCCGCACGGGTGAGGAACCCGTCTAGGGACGTCAGGGCAGTCAGGTGCCAGCCGCAAGGTGAGTTAGGGGTCACCACCTTTCCCTCTCCCTTGGGCAGGGCTTTCCCTTTTCTCTCCCTGTGTGTGACGCCGGTCATTACAGAATCATTTCAAATTCTAATTCTTGAACATGACAATGAGTTCACTCTACTAAAATGGCCCCCACAGTCACCAGATCTCAACCCAATAGAGCATCTTTGGGATGTGGTGGAATGGGAGCTTCGTGCCCTGGATGTGCATCCCTCAAATCTCCATCAACTGCAAGATGCTATCCTATCAATATGGGCCAACATTTCTAAAGAATGCTATGAGCACCTTGTTGAATCAATGCCACGTAGAATTAAGGCAGTTCTGAAGGCAAAAGGGGGTCCAACACCGTATTAGTATGGTGTTCCTAATAATTCTTTAGGTGAGTGTATACTGCTGTCATATTCAGTTATTAAACAAACATCACCCATTTTGGGCCCAAAACTTCATTTTGCAGCCTTTGCTGCATATGTCATTGTGAGATACACCCTTTAGACACTGTGGTTCTATACAGATATTTGCAAAACAGCCATTTTGGTTGAAAATCTTTAATTGCGGCCTAGTCTGGATCGGGGCGTGTGAGATACACCCTTTACATACAGTGGTTACATTCAGTTATTTGAAAAACAGCCATTTTAGTCAAAAGTCTTTAATTGCGGCCTAGTCTGGATCAGGGCGTTTGAGATACACTGTTTACATACAGTACAAAAATTAAATAAGATGTCGCACTCGAATAAATGGACCCCAAATCGGTGCACCTGTGTATTGAGACCAATCACTCAATGCAATAGGTAAATATTAAACAATGTAACAGGGCACTCAAGAAATCCTGACCATGTGGTACAATTTAATATCTTTATTACTATTGTGAATAATGTTGCTCAAACCAGTCAATTGTAATAATTAATGGATGAATCAATAAAATATTTGATATCATTGAATAAAATATTTGATAATATTGAATAAAAATAATCGATTTACACAAGGGCTCAGAACAATATAGTGCAAATATCGACAATCATAAAATAAAATCTCAAAATCAATTGTTCAGTCCAAATTTGGTATAAACATCTGGGTATTGGTGCAGTCCAATCGAATATTATTATGTCCCACTTCTCATTACAGCAGCTTCCCGCTGAACATGAAGTAGATAGCGGCGTCCCGCTATAAAATAACTTGCAAGTAAGATTTACCTTATATCGACCGAAGGTTCTCCAGACTTTAAACTTTGGGTCCTCTCCTCTCCTCAGAAGTGTCTGTGACACAATGTATCAAGAGGTTTACCTAGACGACTCTGTGTTTCTGTTGAATTTAACTGCCAAGTCCACCAGATCTCACTGGTCACTGAGGAAGGGGCAATAACTTGGACCCCGAAACGCGTCTGGTGCTACACCCCCCATCTGTATATTGAAGGAACAAAGTACCCCAAACCGACCGACTTACAGACTACACTTGGAAGCCTCCTTTGACGGAATATCTCTGCTACAAACATCACTGCAGTTTTTCCACCAACAGATTGAGATCTGGTGGACTTGGCAGTTAAATTCAACAGAAACACAGAGTCGTCTAGGTAAACCTCTTGATACATTGTGTCACAGACACTTCTGAGGAGAGGAGAGGACCCAAAGTTTAAAGTCTGGAGAACCTTCGGTTGATATAAGGTAAATCTTACTTGCAAGTAATTTTATAGCGGGACGCCGCTATCTACTTCATGTTCAGCGGGACGCTGCTGTAATGAGAAGTGGGACATAATAATATTCGATTGGACTGCACCAATACCCAGATGTTTATACCAAATTTGGACTGAACAATTGATTTTGAGATTTTATTTTATGATTGTCGATATTTGCACTATATTGTTCTGAGCCCTTGTGTATATCGATTATTTTTATTCAATATTATCAAATATTTTATTCAATGATATCAAATATTTTATTGATTCATCCATTGATTATTACAATTGACTGGTTTGAGCAACATTATTCACAATAGTAATAAAGATATTAAATTGTACCACATGGTCAGGATTTCTTGAGTGCCCTGTTACATTGTTTAATACTGTTTACATACATTGGTTGCATTCAGTTATTTGAAAAACACCCATTTTGGTCAAAAATCTTTAATTGCGGCCTAGTCTGCATCTGTACGTGTGAGATACACCCTTTACATACTGTCGTTCTATTCTGCTTTTAATTAAACACCCATTTAGGGCAAGATCCTAAATTTGAGAAATATGAGGAGAGCGTCAAATAAGGGATGTGGCCCAGGTCGTGGTGCTGCTGGTGGAGCTCCTGTTGCAGGGAGAGGATGTGGTCGATCTGTGCCAGCTACACGCACAAGTGAAATCCCTTCCTCAGGTGCGAGTAGGCGACATAACCTGCAGCGGTATTTGGTCGGGCCTAATGCAGCTCTACGAATGGTGAGGCCAGAACAAGTACTGGCGATTGTAGATTGGGTTGCTGACAGTGCCTCCAGTTCCATTACATTGTCTCCCACCCAGTCTTCTGCTGAAAGATCAGAGTTGGCACCTGCAGCCGATGTCCATCAGTCTTTCACCTCACCCCCTTGCAAATCAGCCAAGCAGTCTGAGCCCCAATCATGCAGCAGTCTCTTCTGCTTTTTGATGACTCTGTAAGCAGAGTTTCCCCGGGTCATCCACCTATCCCTGCCCCAGAAGTGGAAGAGATTGAGTGCCCAACCATTTATGTTTATGTTTCAAGATGAGTACATGAGAGGACCATCGCAGCACGTCTCGGATGATGACGAAACACAGGTGCCAACTGCTGGGGCTTTCGAAAGTGTGCAGACTGACAAGGAGGGCAGGGGTGAAGACTGGGTGGAAGATGATGTAGAGGACGATGAGGTCCTCGACCCCACATGGAATCAAGGTCATGCGAGTGACCTATGTAGTTTGGAGGAAGAGGCGGTGGTCGCACAGAGCCACCAGCACAGCAGAGGAGGGAGCAGGGTGCAAAAGCAGAGGGGCCGCCCCTTAGACAGTACGCCTGCTACTGCCCACTGCAGCAAGGGACTGAACACACCAAAGCCAGCTCCAAGGAGTTCCCTGGCGTGGCAGTACTTCAGACAATGTACTGACGACAAGACACGAGTGGTTTACACGCTGTGCAATCAGAGCCTGAAGCGAGGCATAAACGTTCTCAACCTGAGCACAACCTGCATGACCAGGCATTTAAGTGCAAAACAAGAGCTGCAGTGGAGTAGACACCTCAAAAACCAAGAAAGGTCTCTGGCTACTCCTGCTTCCTCCTCTGCTGCAGTCTCGGCCTCTTCATCCACCTCTGGAGTGACAGCGCCACCTGCCATCCCGCAAACAGAGGATCTGCCAGCAACACCACCACCTGGGTCACCAAGCATCTCCACAATGTCCCACGGAAGCGTTCAGCTCTCCATCTCCCAAACACTGGAGCAGAAGTACCCCCCTACCCACCCGCGATCCCTGGCCCTGAATGTCAGCATTTCTAAATTACTGGCCTTTGAAATACTGTCATTCCGTCTGGTGGAGACAGAGAGTTTTAGAGGCCTTATAGCGGTGACTGTCCCACAGTACGCCGTGCCCAGCTGCCACTACTTTTCCAGGCGAGCCATCCCTTCCCTGCACAACCAAGTGGGGGACAAAATCAGGTGTGCACTGCGCAACGCCATCTGTGGCATCTCGTAGCAGCTCTGGGACTAGCCGGTTTGACGCACATCCCTTGCCTGGCGTATGTGCTGAATTTGGTGGTGCAGAGACTCCTTAAAAATTACCCCGATATGTCAGAGCTGCTGGATAAAGTGCGGGCCGTCTGAGCGCGCTTTCGGCGTTCTCACCCTGCTGCTGCTCACCTGTCAGCGCTGCAGCGTAACTTCAGCCTTCCCGCTCACCGCCTCATATGCGACGTGCCCACAAGGTGGAACTCCACGTTGCACACGCTGGCCAGACTGTGCGAGCAACAGCAGGCGATAGTGGAGTTTCAACTGCAGCACGCACGGGTGAGTGGCTCTGCGGAACAGCACCACTTCACCACCATTGACTGGGCCTTTATGCGAGACCTGTGTTCCTTGTTGCGCTGTTTCGAGTACTCCACCAACATGGCCAGTGCCGATGACGCCGTTCTCAGCGTTACTATCCCACTTCTATGCCTCCTTGAAAAAACGCTGCTGGCGATGATGGACGAGGATGTGGCACAGGAGGAGGAGGAGGAGGAGGAGGAAGAGGGATCATTTCATAGGGTTTTAGGCCAGTCATTCACAAGTGGCTCCAAGTGTGGGTTCCTGCACCCACAAACCCAAGGTACACAATTGTCCAGCCAGGGCACAGTTCTGGAGGATGACGAGGTGGAGGATGAGGAGATGGAGGAGGAGGAACCTTGTTTACAGCAGGGTGACACCCAGAAAAGCTCATGGCCATCACTGGTGCGTGGCTGGGAGGATACAGAGGACACAGACGATACACCTCCCACAGAGAACAGCTTTTTGGTTGCCTCTGGGCAACCTGGTGCACATGAGCGATTACATGCTGCAGTGTCTCCGCAATGACCGCCGAGTTGCCCACAATCTAACTTGTGCTGATTACTGGGTGGCCACGCTGCTGGATCCCCGTTACAAGGACAACGTACCGTCCTTAATTCCGTCACTGCAGCGTGATCGTAAGATGCGCAAGTACAAGCGCACGCTGGTAGACGTGCTGCTAGTGTATTTAGGATATTTCACACTCTTTTGAAGTGTACACTAATTAAAAAAAATAAAAATAATTAAAACCAAAAACCAGTGTTGGCTACCTCGTCCTCCTCCACCGCCGCTTCCACCTACTCCTCTACGTCCACCGCCTCCTCAAACTCCTACTCCATATGGAACTCCACTTCATAAATAATTTTTTTTATTTTATTTGTACGCATTTTATTTTATTTTTTGTCATTTCACTACTTTGTGTGTTACGTTTTCGGGTGAAATTCACCAATTTTTGGGTGTGATGTACCCCTCCTCTACCTAGTTGACAGCTTAATAAATTTCAATAATTTTTCTTTTACATTTTCGGGTGACAATAAAAAAAAAATTTCTGTCATAGACCCCCTGCTCTACCAAGTAGACAGGTTAATATATTTCAGTAATTTTTCTGTTACATTCTTGGGTTGACATTTTACAATTTTGGACGTCAATAAACCCCTGCTCTGCATAGGTGACAGGGAATAAAATTTCTGAAATTCTTCTTTAAGTGATGCGCGCCACCTCCTTTCATTCAATGATTAAACTTTAACAAGTTGTACCACATTTGCGCTTTAATTATTTGTCCCACATTTGAACTTCAATAATTTTTACCACATTTGCGCTTTAATAATTTGTTGCACATTTTCACTTCAGTAATTTGTCCCACATTTGCGCCTCAATAACTTTTCACATATTTCCGCTCGATCCCAAAAAAATGTAATCCATTTTTCTCCCTTGGATGTGGTCTCTCTTTCTCACACTCCCTCTCCGGCGTGGAACCCTGATTCGCCGATAACTGTGATCAACATAGTAGGCGCCGAAAAGAACATCGAAAGTTGATAGAGCAGATATCCAATTGGATCGTGAACATCATGGGGACGTGCGACATGGTGGGGCAGTAAGTGTGCACACGCCTACACCAACTGACTGATGGCTATGCCCCCTGCAACTTTTGGGTCTCCAAATTGGGCACATGGCCTGAGCTTGCCCTTTACCCCTTGGAGGTGCTGGCCTGCCCTGCAGCCAGTGTATTGTCTGAACGTGTGTTTAGTATGACTGGATGGGGCAATCACAGGTTATATTTCCCAATGTTTTGGGGTGTACCCTAACTTAAAAAAATTAAAATGTATTTAAAACCAAAAAACTGTGTAGGCTACCTCCTCCTCCACCGCCGCTTCCACCTACACCGCCACATCCACCGCCTCCTCAACCTCCTACTCCATATGGACCTCGTCCTCCTAGATCACGATTATAATTTTTTATTTGTATGTATTTTATGTTATTTAAAGTCATTTCCCTATACACTTTTGTTTGCAGAGCACTTGCCATTCTCTTAACAACATTTTGATGGCATTTGCAGCCCTCTAGCCCTTTCCCTGACATTTTTACAGCCATTTTAGTGCTCAAAGGTTCTGGTCCCCGTTGACTTCAATGGGGTTCGGGGTCAAGTTCGGGTCAACTTTTTTGTGACGTTCGGCCGAACCTGTCGAACTCGAACATCCAGGTGTCCGCTCAACTCTAATCACCACCTTTCTATCAAGAATCCCACAATGTCTATCTTCTATATCATCCTTTTTTGCCTTTTGCTTTCTAAAACTTAACATGGAAAAAATCATTCATCAATTCATCATCTTTCCCCCATCTTGCTCAACCCCCCCCAACAGACCTATCTATCATGATCAATGGCTGCACACTCTCTCGGGTCAACCAAGTCTGCTGCCTTGGAGTGACCTTGGATTCTGCCCTTTCCTTCCGACCGCACATCCAAGCCCTTTCCACCACCTGCCGCCTCCAACTCAAAAACATCTCCCGCATCCACGCTTTCCTTAACTTTGAATCTGCGAAAATGTTTGTACATGCCCTCATCATCTCCCGCCTAGTTTACTGCAACACTCTCCTCTGTGGCCTTACATCTAGCAGTCTTGCACCCCTCCAATCTATCCTCAACTCTGCTGCCAGACTAATCCACCTCTCACTCCTCTGCCTCTCCCCTCTGCCAATCCCTTCACTGGCTCCCCATTGCCCAGCGAATTCACTTCAAAGTACTAACAAATACATACAAGGCCGTCCATAACCTGTCCCCTCCCTACATCTCTGAGCTACTTTCCTGATACATCCCCACACGCAATCTCCGATCCTCACAAGACCTCCTTCTCTCCTCTCTTTTTATCACCTCTTTCCACAATTGCCTCCAAGATTTCTCCCGTGCATCCCCCATACTCTGGAACTCGCTACCCCAACATGTCAGACTCTCACCTACAGTGGAATCCTTCAAAAGAAACCTGAAAACCCACCTCTTCAGACAAGCCTACAACCAGTGACCCTGCTGCCTCTATACCGCCATGACCAACTTCACTGGCACCTACTGTGTCCTTCTCCCATACCATGTAGATTGTAGGCCCTCACGGGCCTCCTGTACCAGTTTGTAACTGGTCTTGTTTATGATTTGTGCAATTGTCTGTATTATGTATGTGCACCTCTTCTCATATGTACAGCGCTATGGAATGAATGGTGCTTTAATAATAAATAATAATAATAATAATAATATACACTGGTGTAGCTATAAGGGTTGCAGTTGTGACCGGGCCCTAAGCCCTTTATAAAATGCAGCGCTCACTAGTATGCAGGAGGTGGGGGAGTGAAGCACTGTGAACCCTGTACTTACCCTTCCTCCCTGCTTGCTATTCCCAGGGGCCCACATGCTGTGTCCTGGCTGCCTACAGCCTCAAGATGTACAGGGCACGCTGTGACCTGACATTGCAGGCAGTCAGGTGACTGTGCAGCACGGGCCCTGAGAAGAGAAGTAAGCATGAAGACCGCCAGACCGGGAGAGTGGCTGCGGAGCAGTAGAGGTAAGTTAATTAATTTATTTTACAGTTTGATCTGAGGTCTGATATGGGGGATCTGAGAGGTTTAATGGGGGTCTGGAGGTCTGGTCTTAGGTCTGATATGGGGGTCTGGAAGTCTAATGGGGTCTGATTGGGGCTCTGAAAATCTAATGGGGTATGGAGGTCTAATGGGGGTCTGGAAGTCTAATGGGGGCCTGATATGGGGGTCTAGAGGTCTAATGGGGGTCTGGAGGTCTGTTCTGAGGTCTAATGAGTTCTGGAGGCTCTGGTCTGATATGGGGTCTGGTTTGAGGTCTGATATGGGGGGTCTGGAGGTCTAATGGGGGTCTTAACTGAAGTCTGATATTGAACACAGTATTAGAGGTGGCAGGATGGGGTGTTGAGAAGGTGGGGAGGATGATGGAAAAGTAGGAAACTTATATGTCTGTCAAACTCTGCAGGGAGAAAAGATGGCTGAAAGAAGTCACCTTGGCGGTCTGGTCTGAAAGGAGAAGATGAGGAAAGAGAATGTCTACATCAAAGGAGACATCACTGGATGTAAGTGGTATGTGGGGCTGTATTACCCTGTATGTTCTGTAAAGATGGATTTAATGTTTTCCAAATATGTCTTTAAGGGGGGGGGGGGGGTTTGCTTTTTTTTCATATGAGTTCTGTCTTCTTTACTCTGTTAACCTGCTCTTCACTGCAATTGCTGCAGTGAGCAGGTGAACAGAGCTGTCACGGACGTTCCCGCAACAGGTGGCAGGAGACCGGTGAGACTGGCAACACGTGGTTTGATCTGACATGTTTTCCATTAGGATCAAATGACGTCTGTGTTGTTTTTGGTGCTTGCCACACCTTCTTTCCCCAGATGTGGCTATTAGGGTCATTTAACCTTCTCTATTTATAGTTGCTTCTCCCACAATGCTGTGCGGTTTATAGCTTCTGTTTGGACCTTTGGATAGATTGTGGTTGGATCTCGGCTGAGTTTCTGGTGCTTCCATTGCTTCTTTGAAGTTAAGTCTTTCCTTTCCCTTTTGTATTTTGTTTGGATTCTATGTGTTGCATTTCCTTATTGTTTGTATTAGGCCTGTAGGAGACTCCTGTTCGTCCTTCCTTTTGGAGGAACAGGTAGTCTCGTCCCTGCCATTAGTACCAGGGTCCTATAGGGCTTGATAGGACTCTAGGTATTCCTGCGTATGAACTCACCTACCTTTGGGGTCTTTTCATACTGGTTAATGTTTTCACTAGGAGGTGTCCATTTTCCTTCCCTAGTGCTCAGGCCTGATTCCCTGTTCCCCCCTTCCCTCCTATGCTCGGTGTGGTGTTTCCCTCCCACATTGAAGCGTGACAAGAGCAGGGAAAACAGCTCTCATATGAGCGCTGCCTTCTCTTCAAACAGCTGATCTGATATTGATGATCTATCCTGAGGAGGACTAGAGGGAATGGGTTAGGTTGAGAATTTGGCATGGGGGGGACATTTCAATTTTCACCTCAGGTAGCAGAAAGGCTAGGTGCCCCCCTGCCCCTGGCCATAAAGCACTGATGGAAGAGGGGGGACCCATGAGCTACACCGCTGGCCATATATAGCCCAGAAAACATTGTCATAGGCTGGGGACATATTAGTCTATGGACGCTGGCCCTTAACCCCTTAGTGACCACCCATACATGCTTTTATGGCGGTCACTTATGGGCCTTAGGCTGGTCCGCCGTGTAAGCGATGCACTGGTCCCCCATGCAGCGGAGAGCGGGGACCCGGTTCTCAGATGAGAACCGCGGCCCTGCTCTTACAGCCCGGACCAGCAGGAGTGCCGATCCAGGCTGTTTAACACTTTACATGCCACGTGCAATAGGCACCCACAAATGTCTCCCATAGGCACCCACAAATGTGATTGAGGGGTGCCGATGTGTGTGAAGGGTGCCTGGGGTCTGATGTAGGCCCCAGACCAGCCTTCAGTAATTTGTCTGTTATAGTCAGTGGTAAAAAAAGTTTTTAAAAAAAACTCATTTATTCAATTTAAAAAATCCCATAAAAAATTACGCTTTTTTTTCCATTGAAAATACGCTTTTCAATGAAAAAAATAGCAAAAAAAAAAACGGACTACATAAATATCATGTAAATTATCCCCTACGGTGAACGCCGTAAAAAAAAAAAAAAAAAAACTGAATTGTTAATTTGTTCTTAGTTGCCACCAAAAAAACATAGTAACATACATAGTAACATAGTACATAAGGCCGAAAAAAGACATTTGTCCATCCAGTTCAGCCTGTCATCCTGAAAGTTGATCCAGAGGAAGGCAAAAAAACCCTGTGAGGTAGAAGCCAATTTTCCTCACTTTAGGGGAATAAAAAATTCCTTCCCGACTCCAATCAGGCATCAGAATAACTCCCTGGATCAACGACCCCTCTCTAGTAGCTATAGCCTGTAATATTATTACACTCCAGAAATACACCCTGGCCCCTCTTGAATTCCTTTATTGTACTCACCATCACCACCTCCTCAGGTAGAGAGCTCCATAGTCTCACTGCTCTTACCGTAAAGAATCCTCTTCTATGTTTGTGTACAAACCTTCTTTCCTCCAAACGCAGAGGATGTCCCCTCGTCACAGTCACAGTCCTGGGGATAAATAGATGATGGGATAGATCTCTGTACTGCCCCCTGATATATTTATACATAGTAATTAGATCTCCCCTCAGTCGTCTTTTTTCTAACGTGAATAACCCTAATGTTGATAATCTTTCAGGGTACTGTAGTTGCCCCATTCCAGTTATTACTTTAGTTGCCCTCCTCTGGACCCTCTCCAGCTCTGCTATGTCTGCCTTGTTCACAGGAGCCCAGAACTGTACACAGTACTCCATGTGTGGTCTGACCAGTGATTTGTAAAGTAGTAGGAATATGTTCTCATCACGGGCATCTATGCCCCTTTTGATGCAACCCATTATCTTATTGGCCTTGGTAGCAGCTGCCTGACACTGTTTTTTGCAGCTTAGTTTGCTGTTTATTAAAATTCCTAGATCCTTTTCCATGTCAGTGTTACCGAGTGTTTTACCATTTAGTATGTACGGGTGACTTGCATTATTCCTTCCCATGTGCATAACCTTACATTTGTCAGTGTTAAACCTCATCTGCCACTTATCTGCCCAAGCCTCCAATCTATCCAGATCCCTCTGTAGCAGTATACTGTCCTCTTCAGTGTTAATTACTTTACACAGTTTAGTGTCATCTGCGAAAATTGATATTTTACTATGCAAGCCTTCTACAAGATCATTAATAAATATATTGAAGAGAATAGGGCCCAATACTGACCCCTGAGGTACTCCACTAGTGACAGTTACCCAATCTGAGTATGTACCGTTAATAACCACCCTCTGTTTTCTATCATTGAGCCAGTTACTTGTAATAACAAGCGATCAAAAAGCGCCATTTACTCCAAAATGATACCAATAAAATCATAAGTCGTCCAGCAAAAATCAAGCCCTCACTCAACTCCATATAAAGAAAAATAAAAAAGTTATGGGTCTTGGGAAGCAGCAATGCAAAAACATTTTTTTCTTTTAAAAAAAGGGGTTTTATTGCAAAAAAGTAGAAAAATGTTAAAAAAAACTATATGTATTTGGTATCATTGTAATCATACTGACCCAGAAAATAAAGATATTATGTTATTTATACTGAAAAATTAACGCTGTAAAATTTATAACGTAAAAACGCAGTGGCAGTATTGCTGTTTCTTCCATCTCCCTCCCATAAAGAGTTAATAAAAGTTAATCCGAAAGTTATGTGTACCCCAAAATGGCGGCATTAAAAACTACAACTTGTCCCGCAAAAAACAATCCCTCATAAAGTTATATAGACGGAAAAATAAAAAGTTATAGCTCTTGGAACGCGACAATGAAAAAAGGAAGAAAAAACGCTTGATCACAATATTTTAATATTATTGCTAATAATTATTACAATAATAATGCTAATAATAGTAGTGTTACTAGCATAAATTATAATAAGTAGAAGAAATAATATTAATAATTAGGACATTACCGGTATTTGCGGTATCAATAATAGAGGAGTTACAATAATAATCATGATGACAATAGAGGTTGTAATAGAAGCATGACGGTGGTATTGGTTATCAGCCGTCCGACCCCTAACCATACCCCACTCTTTTTCCTCCAAACCCCGTATCCAACCCTCACCCATATCTCATCTCTAACATGCCCCAAAATGACACACGGACACCAGGCTTGGAATAAATCAGCCACAGCAGCCGTCTTTTATTAACATATAAACATAACATATAATAAATAACAATTCTCCCCCCCCCCCGAGGGGAGGTCCTTGAAGCCCCCAAACAACCGCAAATACCCCAGTGGGTGAGCCATCTTGCTTCCAGCCGTTGCCCTCCAGCTCAGAAGCACCACTGAATGGCCCCTTTTAAATCCGTCACCACTGGGAGTCCAGCCCCAACCATGGAGCCCTCCCAGCATCCTCCTCTGTGAATCAGACCAACTTCAAGGACCTCCCCCCGCCACAGCCGCCGTGACACCAAAAACGACCCCCACCTGCCCCATTCCCCCTTAAACCTCCACCCCAACCCCTTAAATAAAGGGAGGGTGGGCGGGAGCTCTTTTCAGGATCTGACAAAATGGCCCCCGGTCTCCCCTCAGCTTCCCTATTTAACCCCTTAACCACACCCCTACACTTAAACCACCCAATCCCCCACTTACACAGATTCCTCCTCCCATCCCCTCTAAACTCCACCTAACCTACTAACTGGGGTCTCCCTAAACCAAACCCCCGTCATGATGCCCTCCCCTAAGGCTGCGCCCCCAGTCCGGCCATGACTTGACGGTGGTATTGGTTATCAGCCGTCCGACCCCTAACCATACCCCACTCTTTTTCCTCCAAACCCCGTATCCAACCCTCACCCATACCTCATCTCTAACATGCCCCAAAATGACACACGGACACCAGGCTTGGAATAAATCGGCCACAGCAGCCGTCTTTTATTAACATATAAACATAACATATAATAAATAACAATTCTCCCCCCCCCCCCCCCGAGGGGAGGTCCTTGAGGCCCCCAAACAACCGCAAATACCCCAGTGGATGAGCCATCTTGCTTCCAGCCGTTGCCCTCCAGCTCAGAAGCACCACTGAATGGCCCCTTTTAAATCCGTCACCACTGGGAGTCCAGCCCCAACCATGGAGCCCTCCCAGCATCCTCCTCTGTGAATCAGACCAACTTCAAGGACCTCCCCCCGCCACCAACGCACAGACTTGACCGCCTTAAGTCTGCGCGTTCCTCCACAAACGCAAGGCTACTTCAATCCCCTCCTGGATTGCAAGGCTCCACATGTCCAAGCCAACCGCATTCAAATGCACACCGTCCGCCCGCCAAAACCCCCTACACCCTTCTCAAGCTCCATATGCCTCACTGCCACCCATTCCTGGCCATGAACCGACCCATTGCCCGGTTCACCTTAACACGTGCCCTGTTCACACCTACCACCGAACGTGCATCCCTCCACACCATCCTAGGAACAATATCTGACCAGACCGTCACCATCCGCGGGAACAAGGCCACAACCGCAGCAAGTCGAATTTGATCCCTTGCAGCAACTCGCGGAACGGCCGCGCCACCAGGTCATTACCTCCCACATGCAGAACCAACACTTTGGGTGCCCTATCCTGCCTTACGAACCTGTGAATCTCCGGCAACACTCCGGCCCAAACCATACCTCTCCGCCCTAGCCATCTCACCACCGCCACGGACCTCGAGAACCCCAGCTGCTGACCATCCGGCCGAACCGCTGCCCGGACAGCCCCCCAAAAGACATAAGAATGTCCGAGGATCCAAACTAAGGCCGGCACTGCATCTGCAACGAAAAACAAACCCAAGAACAAACAATAATGACATTGCATAAACACCATCCACCTATCCTACCCCATCACCCGCCGGCCGCTCCCCTATAGACTGTGCAATCGAATGTATGATCTAAACCGCACAGACTCCCACCGCCCAATCCTTTTTATAATCTCGTCGCCCAACCCCCACCTCGCCGCCTCCGTTGCCGCCCCAATTCTAAAAGAATGACTTGAGTACCCCTCAGGCCCCAAGCCCAACCGAACCAGACATTTCGAAAAGACCGCCGCAAACTGAAAACGCAACAAAAAAGAATCATCCTCATGCACTAACAACGGCAACATCCCACTCCTCCTGCCACCCCAGTAATCCCGTAAACTCCCCACCGGGCACATGGCGCAATCCGGGACCCCAAACAATACTACTCTCCGCCCCCCGACCTTCCGCATCCGTCTTGGACCGGCGAATAACGAACTCCAGCCTGTCTTGGAATAGCTCCACATCCGCCCTCTGCAACCCCCCAGCCTTACGCACTGACGGACTCACCAACTCCCCCACCCGTAACGCCCTGAAAAACGCCAAGGAAAAAGCCAACCGGAACAACCGAACCTCTGAGGCAGAACAACACACTACCCCCAGCTGCTCCCCCAGTTTCAACAACAACCCGAAGGACACAGGTCTCCTGTTATCTCCCCCCGTACATGCCCTTCGCCACCCCTTCAACACCCGCATTACCAAAAATGACTTAGTCACATCCGGCCGCTGCCTACACTTAAAACCGAACGCCAATCCGGCCATGCAGCTATTCATCTTTGCCACGGACCAGCCCTCTTCTCTACAGTGACCCACAAACAACAACATTGGGACCTCTAACTCCCCCTCCCCAACACCCAACTTACTGCACCAATCCTCCCAGTACTGCCACGATTTCAGATACAACTCCCACGTCCTAGGTGCCAGCGATGCCTGAATAAGACTTGCTACCGTTCTTCCAGTACCTCCCATAGACAACTCGGGCATTCCCTCCCAAACTCCTCCGCGTCTGGAGCCAACTGCCGAAAACGGTCCCACTGTGAACGAGAAAGAGCGTCAGCTATGCCATTGTCCACTCCCGGCACATGAACCGCCACCACCCACGCATTGTTCAACAGACACTCCAACACCAAACGTTGCAACAACCGCACCACCAACCCCGACGAAGCTGACAACCCATTTATCGCCTGCACCACCCCCAAGTTATCACAGTGAAACCTTACCTTCCTATCTCGGAACACTTCCCCCCACAACACCACCGCCGCCACAATAGGAAACAGTTCCAACAAAGCCACGTTCTTTACCCAACCTCGTTCCACCCAACTGTCAGGCCACCGACCCGCACACCACTGCCCCCGGCAATAAACCCCAAAGCCCTTGCTACCCGCTGCATCCGAAAACAACTCGAAATCGAAAGAATTCACCACATCACCCATAAATAATGAGCGACCGTTATAACGCTCCAAGAAGGAACTCCACACCCTCAAGTCCACTCTCAACTCCTTTCCTAAACGCACATAGTGATGTGGTGAAACCACCCCCCCCCCCGTCGCCATAGCCAACCTCCTACAGAACACCCTCCCCATAGGCATGATCCGAAATGCAAAATTGAGTTTTCCGAGCAGCGACTGAAGCTCCCGCAACTGCAGCTTTTTCAAGCGAGACGCCCTCGCAACCTCCCCCTTTAAATCCTCTAACTTATCTAAGGGCAACATACATTCCATCCTATCCGTGTCAATCACTATCCCTAAAAAAACTCAACTCCGTAACTGGCCCTACCGTCTTATTCGTAGCCAACGGGACCCCAAAAACCCCAAACAACGACTCCAAGGTATTCAACAACAAGGCGCACACCCTAGAACCTGACGGACCAATACATAGGAAATCGTCCAGGTAATTAATGATGGACTCACACCCTGACGAGTCCGCCACCGCCCATTCTAAAAATGAGCTGAAAGCCTCAAAATACGCGCAGGACAGGGAACAGCCCATAGGCAGGCACCTATCCACAAAAAACTCCCCCCCCCCCCAATAACATCCCAACAAGTGTAAACAGTCTATACCATAGGTATAAACCACCGAACATAAGGCGGGGTCTATACCGTCATTGACCGACGAGCCTTTTGGAAATGACAAATGTTGAAGGCTGCTTGCAGCCTGTAATTGTGGGAGGAGCGCACTTAGCGTATTTAAACCCCCTCCTACAAGCAGGAGGGCGGCCGGTTCTTGCCTGTTTTGCTTCTTGATCCAGCGCCAGACGTCACTTCCGGTCGCTTCTCCCATCGGTGCATCTCCCCGCAGCCCGTTCGTGCTGCCAGCCGCGTTCTTGTTGTAGGTATAGCCGCTCTGCGGCCTGGTCGGACGCGCCGCCACCGGCACCTCGTGTTCCCTGGTCAGGGGGTCCGGGCTTGGCGGCGCACAGCTGCCCGTCAAACCCCCGCACTTCCCGCCGCCGCGGCGGCTCCGGTGAATGCTCATTGCGCCCCCCCCCCCCCCGGTACCGATCCCTCCGGCGCATGCGCCGCGAGTTGGCCGGCGGGGACGGCTCACAGAGGCTTCGGAACACGATTCTTTCTGCAGAAGTGTTCCCACTGGTAATGTGGGCAGCGGCTCCTCCCACAACTGCAAATAGCCAGATTTTATCACTGAATTTTGTTGGTGCAAGGAGAGTCAAATGTGATTACTGTCCTAGCACTGCCTATTAGAGGACAGTCACTAATTGTGTGGGACATCTGGTAGCAGTATACTGTAAGAGGCTGGCCTTCCTATCGCATTTACCTTGAGATGATCTGCAGAGACTGCATGGCTGATGACTTGAATGTCTTCCTGCCATGTGCCCAGTGCGGGGGTTCCGGGCGCCGGGACTAGCAGCGCGGCGGCCTGCCTCCAGGGGGCCCGTTCTCCCTGGGCGAGCTGCCGGCTTCTGGCTGTTGGCCTGCTGCCTGTTAACCCCCGCACTGCTGTTGTAATAAAAAAAATATATATATTAAAAGGGGAACCTTTGTTTTAATACCATGCTGTTCTGGCTGTTGGCCGGCTACCTGTTAACCCCCGCAATGCTGGTAAAAATAATAATTAATAAGTCCCTGCAGCCACTAGGTGTCATTGTCCTCTGACTCGCTCAGGGGCAATGTCATCCCCGTTTCACTCAGGCATGACGTGCTCCCTGAGGTGCTCGGGCCCTAGTAATCCCGTATTTTCTCCATGAGATAAGGTCCCCAATCCGCTTTGCAATGTTCCCAGTACCACCCAAGGGAATGTCTTCCTGAAGCGCTCCAGTATATGTCTTCCCAGAGTCGCTCGGGGGCAATGTCTCCCCAATTCGCTCTGGTGTGATGTCTCCCTGAATCTCAGGTGCAATGTCTCCCTGTTTCGCTCAGATGCAATGCCTCCCTGAATCGCTCAGGTGCAATGTCTCCCTGAATCGCTCAGGTGCAAGGTTTCCCTGAATCGCTAAGGTGCAATGTCTCCCTGAATCGCTCAAGTGCAATGTCTCCCTGAATCGCTCAGGTGCAATGTCTCCCTGAATCGCTCAAGTGCAATGTCTCCCTGAATCGCTCAAGTGCAATGTCTCCCTGAATCGCTCAGGTGCAATGTCTCCCTGGATCGCTCAAGTGCAATGTCTCCCTGGATCGCTCAGGTGCAATGTCTCCCTGGATCGCTCAGGTGCAATGTCTCCCTGGATCGCTCAGGTGCAATGTCTCCCTGGATCGCTCAGGTGCAATGTCTCCCTGGATCGCTCAGGTGCAATGTCTCCCTGGATCGCTCAGGTGCAATGTCTCCCTGGATCGCTCAGGTGCAATGTCTCCCTGAATCGCTCAGGTGCAATGTCTCCCTGAATCGCTCAGGTGCAATGTCTCCCTGAATCGCGCAGGTGCAATGTCTCCCTGAATCGCGCAGGTGCAGTGTCCCCGTGAATCGCTCAGGTGTTATGTCTTCCCGGATCCCTGAACCAATCAAGTGTCATGTTTCCTCAAACGCAGGTGTCATGTTTTTCCCAAATCGCAGGTGTCATGTTTTTCCCAAATCGCAGGTGTCATGTTCCTGGAATCGCAGGTGCCATGTCTTCCCTGATTCAGTCAGGTTTTTCTTCCCTGAGTCGTTCAGGCGTCGTGTTTTTCTCCAAATTGCAGGTGTCATCTACTCAAGAATCGCAGGTGTCATGTCTTCCCTGATTCGCTCAAGGTTATGTTTTCTCCAATTCACAGATGTCATGTTCCCAAGTCACATGTGTCATGTCTTCCCTGGGTGGCTCAGGGGTCAGGTTCCCTGAATCGCTGGGTTGCCTCCCCTTAGTCACTTAGGGGTGATGTTCCCTGGATCGCTCGGGTCTGGTGTTCCCTGAATCGCTCGGGTCTGGTGTGTTCCCTGAATCGCTCGGGTCTGATGTGTTCCCTGAATTGCTCAGGTCTGGTGGGTTCCCTGAATCGCTCAGGTCTGGTGGGTTCCCTGAATCGCTCAGGTCTGGTGGGTTCCCTGAATCGCTCAGGTCTGGTGTGTTCCCTGAATCGCTCAGGTCTGGTGTGTTCCCTGAATCGCTCAGGTCTGGCGTGTTTCCTGAGTCGCTCGGGGGTCATGTTTCCCTGAGTCGCTCAGGTACCATGTTCTCCCTCATTCGGGTTTTGTTTCCTTCCTCTTCCAGGTCGGTGGTTCCCAGATTGCACATTTTCCTGAACAGTCTGGTTATGTTTTTCCCGATTCACTCAGGTCAGGTGTTTCCCTGAATCGCTCAGGTCAGGTGTTTCCCTGAATCGCTCAGGTCAGGTATTCTCCTGAATCGCTCAGGTTTAGGTTTCCCTGAATCGCTCAGGTTTTGTATTTTCCTCTCTTTCAGGTTGCCGGTATTTCCAGGTCATATGTTTTCCTGATTCCCCAGGTTACGTATTCCCTGAATCACTCAGGTTCTGTATTTTCCTGTCTCTTTCAGGTTGGCGGTATTTCCAGGTCGTATGTTTTCCTGATTCACCCAGGTTACGTATTCCCTGAATCGCTCAGGTCTTTTTGCCCACAGGCTGTTCGCATCTGCATGATTCTCTCAGCTCTTTTTCCCGCAGGTTGTTCACAGTTGCCTGATTCGCTCAGGACTTTTCCCCACAGGTTGTTCGCATTTGCCTGAATCACTCAGGTCTCTTCCCGCTGGTGGTACACATTTGCCTGAATCATTCGGGATCCGATACATTTGCCTGAGACGCTCTGGGTTTTCCGGCAGTATCCAGTGGTTTCTGTTATCCGGTTCGGGTTCCGCATTTTGAATCCCTGATTGCATTGGATCCGGGTCATCACGGGGGTTTGGACATGGTCATCCATTATCTCGACAACTGTGGTTACATCAGGTATTGTACTCTGCTCCCACTCAAGCGGCATTCTTGTGTTCTTTGCTACGTCATGGTTTGCTCAATCTCACCTGGGCGGTCTGCACCCTGATTCCTGATCAGGGGACCTTAGGGCGTCCCCTCGGGCTGGGCTGGTTGCTCCAGCTTTTTCGCCAGGCTTGAGGCATCAAGCCCCTCAGCGTTAGCACGGCGGTCCAGGTAATTAGGCAACCAGTGTCGGGCGGGTTCCGCAGATTGTCTGTAGGCCTAGATGGTCTCCCTTTTGGCCAATCAGCAGCATCATATCAAGCGGCCGTGTGCCTCGGGTTCTATGGGTTCCTCAGACCCGGGGAGTTCACCTGCAGCGCCATCTCCCGGGCTACCCTGCTCAGGCGACATCTCGCCTGGCACTCCGACCACTTCATCCTGTCCATTCCGTCCTCCAAGACCAATGAAGCCGGTCCTCCCATGGAGGTGGAATTTTGCCCTACGGCCAACTGTTGGTGTCCTATCAAGGTGCTCCAGGAGCTCCTGGCCTCCCTCCATCTCCCGCTTTAGACGACCCGTTGCTCCCGGTCAACGGTAAGCCCCTGTCTTCAACCCTGTTCATCTCCAACATCCGCACCCTGGCCGCAGGGTTGGGTTCCAACCCTAGCACGATATCCGGGCACTCCTTTCGTATAGGGGCCGCGTCTGCAGCTTCTAGCCACCAGGTACCGGCGCACATCATCCGCAAGATGGGCCGTTGGAGGTTGTCCTGCTGCGCAGGGTACATTCCGAATCCGCGGGCTGAGATATCCAGAGCCTTTTGTTCCTTGGCATTGTAGGCCTCAATGCTTCAATAAATATTCCATACCCTGCACCGTGCCAGTTCTCTTTTGCCCACTTAGTCAGGCCTTACCTCGTCACTGGCGTCGGGCACACTCCAGCCAGTTAGGTCAGGACGGTACGTAGGCATGCCTATTCTGTTCCTCGCTCAGCTCCTCCCACAAATGTTGAAGGCTGCTTGCAGCCTGTAATTGTGGGAGGAGCGCACTTAGCGTATTTAAACCCCCTCCTACAAGCAGGAGGGCGGCCGGTTCTTGCCCCTCCCTCCCATCCCCTTCTTCATACTCTCCTCTTGGGTGGCCCACTTATTCAGGCCTTACCTCGTCACTGGCGTCGGGCACACTCCAGCCAGTTAGGTCAGGACGGTACGTAGGCATGCCTATTCTGTTCCTCGCTCAGCTCCTCCCACAAATGATGAATAAGCCGAAACGTATTCATCTCCTTCTTCGGAACCACCCCCAACGGTGACACCCGTAAATTCGGCAATGGTGGAGCCTAAAAGGGGCCCGCCATCCTGCCTAGACTGACCTCCTTGCTAAGTTTCTCAGCCACCACCTCCGGATGCTCCAACGCTGACCTCAAATTTTTCCTAACCAAGACCGCTTCACACTGAACAAACGGGATCCGAAAACCAACTGAAAAACCTTCCCGCAACAAAGCTGCCGCCTCCCTATCCGGATACCTGTCTAGAAACGGGCCCATCCTTCCCAGACGTACCGACGTCTCCCCCTTTGCTATTGAAATCCCCCCCCTCTGTCTGTTACCCCTAAAGCACCGCGCTGCACCGTGTGCACCTCCGCACACGGAGCACTCGTGTTTAAATTTACACTTGGCTCCGAATTTACATGTTCCGTCATTAAATGCGACGCTATCCCCCCATACACCCTGTACGCCTCCCCAACTGCAACCAAATAACAAAACAACGCCGAACAGCACTCCGGCGCCTTCTCCCCAATTACGCTTGCTAATATCACGAATGCCTGCAGCCAGTTTGCAAACGTCCGCGGTATCAGGCGGTACCTACGCTTCTCTTCCTCCTCCTTCTTACCCTCATCCCGTCTCGCCCTATCCAAGTTAAATTTGTCTAGAGGAAGCAAAGAAAAAATCTCTACATACTCCCCCCTCCAAATCTTTTCCCTTACCTCTTGCTTCAAATGTGCCCCCAATGGGCCCTCAAAGCACACATCAACCTCTCCCCTTGCCCTATCGTCCATCCGAACCGTCTCCTCCTCTACCGCCTGCGTCTGCACCGACGCCATCGCAGCCCCCTCACTCACACCGGCCCCCCCAACCGCACTCGCTCCCCCAGAGGGCCCGGACACCCCCCACGCTGGTAACGGAGACGCCCCCCCCATACCCCATCCTGCAAGCAAACCTGCCAACCCCCCCAACAATTGCCCTAAACCCCTGCTAACATCTACTGGGGACCCCCCAACACCCCTAGCCCCCCCAACAAACTGCGCTAGCGTTCCCCAAGAGACCTCACCTGGCTGCCTGGGTGCTGTGTCCCCACCAGCCGTAGATCCGGACTCCAGCTGATCCCTCCTCCGCGTTGCCGCCTCATCTTCTAGTCCCCTAGCCAGGCCCAGGCTAGAGACGTTAGGCCCTCCATCTTCCTGGGCTGCAAGAGAGTGAGCGGGGCTTCCTCTTCCTTGCGCAGCGATCACTGAAGACAGGGGCCTGCTGCCGGACACCGAAACGACTGCAGCAGCCCCGTTCCTCCCACCGACTTGTCCACGCTGAGGGGTCTCAGCCTCCGATCCTGCGCTAGAGACCCCCGCTCCTGGTCCCTCTCCCACGCCGTCCGTCACAGCAGAACGAGGTGACCGGGCCCGGCCACCTCGCAGGCTCCGCCTACTAGTCGGATTCCTCCCACGCCGGGGAGTACTGGAGGAAGCGTTCCCCGCCGACCCCCGGCGTGGAGGGTCCCTTGAGGGACTCCGTTTGCGGCGCTGAGCCTTGGAAGGGGGCTGGGCAGACTGAGAAGCCTGCGGGCTATAGCGCGCCGGCGGCCTGGCCCGCCACGGCCGGATTAACACTGGCTGAGGCCTAGCCGGAGCCTCAGCCGCCCCCTGGAGCATCTGCTGTACCTGCGCCTGGATCCAGTCGGCGTCGCAGACCTCCGCTGCTGCCCTCAAACGAGCGATGGTCTCCTCCAGCTGCTCCATTTCGGTCACCAGCTCACAGCAAAGGTACCAGCTCTTTTCAGGATCTGACAAAATGGCCCCCGGTCTCCCCTCAGCTTCCCTATTTAACCCCTTAACCACACCCCTACACTTAAACCACCCAATCCCCCACTTACACAGATTCCTCCTCCCATCCCCTCTAAACTCCACCTAACCTACTAACTGGGGTCTCCCTAAACCAAACCCCCATCATGATGCCCTCCCCTAAGGCTGCGCCCCCAGTCCGGCCATGACTGTAATAACAGTACGGATGATGATAATGATAGTAATGATAAAGGAGCCCGGCCGGTAACCTTCACTAACTTCCATTGTCATACAATGTGCAGAGTTTGAAAGAAGTTACATAGGTAGAGAAGAGTTTGATAACGAAGAGCATGAGAAAACCTGCATGGAGAACCCCTGACCTAAAGATAACCGGTGGGATCTGGCTCATGTAACAAAACGAGGGGCTTATACGCCATTTTGCACTCTAACATCAAGCGTTATCACATCATTAATAACTAAGATCATGTTGTCTAGACCGCCATTAATGTCTCCAGCATCTTCTCTGGTTTTGACCTTCCCCTGCTGCCTCCATGAGCTACAGACGTCACACCCCAAAAAAAATTCTAGCACAAGAAAGTGATGTGATTAATGTAAAATCTTTTGTACGTTACTATATTTATCACTATTTGGTTATTGTTTTACTCTTGTTCATTGTGTTTTACTACTGGGGTAGAAATGTATTGTTTTCTTTATGCATTACAGTATCATCAGTTTGTACAGCTTTGGAACCTTTAATTAGTTTGTATCTGGTTTATAATATTTTTTATTGCAGCTTTTGTATGATCTTAGGAGATTTTTTTTTATTTACTTTTATTTTCGTTGTGCATGCTGACTTGACATATTACATTTTCCTCCTTATAAAAACACGACAAACACACCCTAGCTCCCGTATGCAGCCCCCCCTTCAGCTTCCTGGTCTCTCGGAAGGGTTCACCGAGTGGGTTTAATACAGAAAACAAACAAAGCCTAATAATAGATGTCACCACCAATCGCACTTTGTGTGTCACCCGGAAGCTGCTGACTCAAAACTAAACCAAAAGATTCATAATACTAGGAGAAAACACTTTATATAATCATTTTACAAGAAGCCATACTGACTACAGGAAGAAGGGAAAATTGATATCAGTGGGGCGTACACAGATCTCACAGACCCCCATAGCAGAACTTAGAATGGGTCCTCCTTGCCCCACCCAGTTTCCTAGTATGTGTACACGAAAAAAAAACTGAAATAAACCCAGGCAATGCAGAACGCAAGGTGTGACCCCTCAGATTTATGATGAATTTATGCAAAAACATTTTTTTATTTAAAAAAATTTTATAATTAAAAATTCATTGTCCACTTTATCTAACCTATGCTGAACATTAGAGATGAGCAAAGTTTTGAAAAATTAGTTTCAGCCGATTCGCCGAAGTATCATCCGATTCACAAGAAATTGAATTAGTTACAAATTAATTTGTCACAAATCGCTATAGATCATGGAGAGCCGTGTCATCTAACCCCTTCAACCATTGTGACGTACCCCTATCTCATGGTGGCAGAGTGAATGTATGGAAGGGGCTGTTGAGTGAGCCCACTCCATACGTGGTGGGTGCCGGCATCTGTGAGCTAAGGTATGCAGCTCCCTTTGCCTTCCAATTGCAGCCCCCGCAGTGAAATCGCAGAGGTCCGATCGGTTACCATGGCAGCCTTGATGCTTTTGAAGCTTCCTATGGCTGCCATGGCAACCTTCCTGCTGCTCTGTGCACGAGGCACAGCTCAGCAAGGAGCTGCTTCTAAGGCCACCAGGATATTGTCATGCATTAAACGAGGCATGGACTCGCGGGGCAGGGATGTAATATCTCCACTTTACAAAGCGTTGGTGCGGCCTCATCTGGAATACGCAGTCCAGTTCTGGGCACCAGTCCATAGAAAGGATGCTCTGCAGCTGGAAAATGTACAAAGGAGAGCGACTAAACTGATAAGGGGAATGGAGGGTCTTAGTTATGAAGAAAGATTAAAAGAATTGAATTTATTTATTCTTGAGAAGAGACGTCTAAGGGGGGACATGATTAACCTATACAAATATATAAATGGGCCCATACAAAACATACGGTGAAAAACTGTTCCATGTAAAATGCCTTCAAAAGACGAGGGGGCGCTGCCTCCGACTGGAGAAAAAAAAGTTCAGTCTCCAGAAGCGTCAAAGCTTCTTTACTGTAAGAACTATGAATCTGTGGAATAGACTTCCTTAGGACGTGGTCACAGCAGGAACAGTTTTAAAAAGGGAAAAGCAGCTCTCACCTGTTCCACCTGTTGTGAGCTCGGATTACAGCCTGGACACGGCTGTGTTAGAATTGAAGAAATAGGTTACACTCTCAGGCAGGGTGGCAATGACAGATTCTCTTACAGACCACAGGGTTAAAGGGGTTCTCCGGGCTTTTAATATTGATGACCTATCCTCAGGATAGGTCATCAATATCAGATCAGCGGGGGTCTGACACCCGGCACCCCTGCCGATCAGCTGTTTGAAGATGAGGCGCACGCCGTGCCAGCGCTGCCTCCTCTTCACTGTTTACCTTCTCGCCGTCGCCTCTGCAGCGGTGAGCAGGTGTAATTACACCTGACCGTCCCACCTAACACTTGTATAGGAGCGATCCGTCCCATTGAAATGAATGGGACAGTTAGGTGTAATTACACCTGCTCACCACTGCAGAGGCGACTGCGAGAAGGTAAACAGTGAAGAGGAGGCGCGCGCCTCATCTTCAAACAGCCGATCGGCAGGGGTGCCGGGTGTCAGACCCCCGCTGATCTGATATTGATGACCTATCCTGAGGATAACTCATCAATAATAAAAGCCCGGAGAACCCCTTTAAAGTCCAAACATTGCTTTATTTTGTTTTTATAATACTCCGGCAATACAGGCAACCCAATTATAACTCACTGGGTAAGGTGAAGGTCCAGCACCACAAAACATAAACCAAACAAAATAAACACCTGCCCGTCCGGGCTCTACCTAATACACAACGGATATCCCTGGCTCACCTATCGAACGCAATTCACATCTTTAATCCGGCCTTCTCTAGCCAGCAGGGCAGCCAGTATCCTAGACTTTTCCCAGGCATCACTCTCCCAGTCCAATAAAATCCAGCCCATAAACTAAACAAAACTGTCTCAGCAACCTACACATTGCTGAGACCATTTTAACCTCCTGGATTTTATTTTCCTCACCCAGTTGAGGAAGCTGGGTGGGATATACACCCCTTCCAGGACTTTACCATACACTTTTCTGTTCACCTTACCACAGTACGAAATCCAGCTCTTGACAAACAAGTGGTTCTTTATTTGCGGTACGGTAAAAACTTCCAACAGACAAACGCAAAAGTATGTCTACACGTTTCGGACCCTTGTATTCCGGTCCTTACTCATGACATATAGAACAAACAATAAACAGTTTACTATATACCCTTCTTACACCTATCCGCAAGGATTCTGGTGTCACATGATCGGAATACGAAACTGATTAATAAAATCCAAACACATGATATAAACTCTAATATTCGTCTATGACAAGTTCCGTAAAAACATCTGGATGTAAGCAATGCAATATACAGCAAGAAAATGTATCCATGATATTGTAGTATCTGATCCTGTCTTTTATTCAAGCCCATAGGAGAACATGAACTTAATTAAAACATCCAAAAAGCCTCTCTATTGAGAAGCTTCCTTCTGTGATCACCACCCCGCAGAGGAGCTGTAACCCTTTCTATGCCCTGTGCACTTAAAGCTGAAGTATCGCCCCCATGCACTAGGGAAAAGTGTAGACTAACAGCGGAAACATTTCGTATTTTAAAATGCGGTACATCTGATATATGTTTCCTTATTCTAGTTTTTATCTCATTAGTGGTGCATCCTACATATTGAAGCAGACATACACTCACCTAAAGAATTATTAGGAACACCTGTTCTATTTCTCATTAATGCAATTATCTAGTCAACCAATCACATGGCAGTTGCTTCAATGCATTTAGGGGGGTGCTCCTGGTCAAGACAATCTCCTGAACTCCAAACTGAATGTCAGAATGGGAAAGAAAGGTGATTTAAGCAATTTTGAGCGTGGCATGGTTGTTGGTGCCAGACGGGCCGGTCTGAGTATTTCACAATCTGCTCAGTTACTGGGATTTTCACGCACAACCATTTCTAGGGTTTACAAAGAATGGTGTGAAAAGGGAAAAACATCCAGTATGCGGCAGTCCTGTGGGCAAAAATGCCTTGTGGATGCTAGAGGTCAGAGGAGAATGGGCCGACTGATTCAAGCAGATAGAAGAGCAACGTTGACTGAAATAACCACTCGCTACAACCGAGGTATGCAGCAAAGCAATTGTGAAGCCACAACACGCACACCCTTGAGGCGGATGGGCTACAACAGCAGAAGACCCCACCGGGTACCACTCATCTCCACTACAAATAGGAAAAAGAGGCTACAATTTGCACGAGCTCACCAAAATTGGACTGTTGAAGACTGGAAAAATGTTGCCTGGTCTGATGAGTCTCGATTTTTGTTGAGACATTCAAATGGTAGAGTCCGAATTTGGCGTAAACAGAATGAGAACATGTATCCATCCTCTGATGGCTACTTCCAGCAGGATAATGCACCATGTCACAAAGCTCCAATCATTTCAAATTGGTTTCTTGAACATGACAATGAGTTCACTGTACTAAAATGGCCCCGACAGTCACCAGATCTCAACCCAATAGAGCATCTTTGGGATGTGGTGGAACGGGAGCTTCGTGCCCTGGATGTGCATCCCTCAAATCTCCATCAACTGCAAGATGCTATCCTATCAATATGGGCCAACATTTCTAAAGAATGCTATCAGCATCTTGTTGAATCAATGCCACGTAGAATTAAGGCAGTTCTGAAGGCAAAAGGGGGTCCAACACCGTATTAGTATGGGGGCACTAATAATTCTTTAGGTGAGTTTATGTCACATGTGATCAAGTACACTGCAAATTTTGTATTACAGTTCAGGTATGTTTTCTGACTTTCATGTGGTTACAGCAAATACCGGTACATCTGTCATGTCCACATTTATAGCTACCCTTGCGGGTAAGCCAAGTTGGTTTTGTTTTAGGAGTTTCTATGAATAAACTGGGACTGACCCTAATTCCTAAGGTTGGAGCTCGGCGTGCCACACACTTAATGGCGCTTGTTGTGACCGCGGCCCAATCCCTATCATAGCTAAGTACAGGAAGGTGTTTTTTCACTATTTGACAGATTTCTCTGAACTCTTCACTGTATCTGGTAGTAAATAAAATCGCTCCGGATAGATAAGCATCGCCTCCCTTTTTCTTATTGATTTTTTTTTTGAAAAAGTAGTGTTTTTCTATCCAGTGGCAGTGCCATATCCCTGCAACCTGACAACAAATGTGGGGGGATACGACCTATGCTCCAATCTTTTACTAACCTTAGTGGACTCCTGCAGATATGTTTCAGTATCAGTACAGTTACGTCGGGCACGTATCATTTCCCCTTTGGGAATGTTACGAATCACATGAGGAGGACGGCATGAAGTTGCCAACAGTGTTGTATTACCCGCTGTCTCTTTTCTGTAGGTAGAAGTACATACCTTTGATGCCACTATATCACCCCTTAGACATAAGTCCAAGAAATAAATAAATGATGCATCAAAGTGCAGATTAAAGGACAAAGTATCCAGACATTGGTTCAGATAAACAGAAAAGGATGGTATGGCCGCCACATCGCCTGACCATACAAACAACAGGTCATCGATGTAACGGCCATACCATTGTATATTCTCAAGAATACATCATTCACTCATTGTGATATCCGGAGCATTGTAGAAAAAGACATAAAAGCTGGAAAAATAAATCATCACAACATATAGAAAATATCTGATAAATATACTCAGGGTGATCTGCAGGTCATGACATGGGGGCAAAGGGCATAACAATAGAAAGTAGCAGTCATGCCTGGCCCCAGGTGACTGAGGGGGCCCCAATGGCCCCTAGGTGACATAAGAAGACATTAGTGATATAAATGGCATGTGGGGGTCTTGCTATAGAGTTTGAAATAGCTTTCAGAAGCTTTATGTTACATATGTGTTTAAAAGAGCATCAAATGGATAGATGGCACTGCTGCTCCCTCCAGAGGGAGTATTGCATCCAAACAGAAGGGATCACTGCTGACCCACAGGTAGAACAGAGCACTGCATCCAAAAATAATGGATCTTTCAAGTCTGATATGGCAGGAGAGCAGAGAGGAGGGAAGGAGGGCATCCTACCACTAGGAAGAGGGATGAGTGGTGACCCCTAACTCACCTGGCACTGCCACCTGGCTGCCCTGACGTCCCTAGACGGGCTGCTCACCCGTACGCCGATCATGTGCCTCCTCCCTGGCTTACACTGAAAGAAGCCCTAGGTAGTGAGTAGAGCGGCGGGAGCACTAGTCCTCACTACTGACACCTCGGGTAACAACAGAGAAAGGACAAACAACACAAACAATCCCCAGAGGGAGACAACAAACAGGAGACAACGACAGCACCAGTTCCACCAGCTCCACAGCAACTCCAACTCCACCAGAGGTCAGAATAGAAGATCTGGAAGGAAGGTCTATATCTGGCAACATGGGAAGCAGAAAGGGAGAATATATAGTAGCTGGGAAAGGCTGACAGAGAAGAGCTGAAAGGAAAAGCTACAGATTCCTAAATGGGACAAAAAGGATCGCAAACCTAAGCAGGAAAACCTGGACCGGAATCCACTCCCACAACAAGGTCATGGAGCGATCTCTTGAAACTGAGCGAGTAGCCACCCGCTGCGACCTTCTGACCCTAGGCACAACAGGGTCAGCGATAGATCGTGACACCCTCGCGACAGTGCCCCCCCTTTCTACGAGGGGCCACCGGACACTCAGGGCCAGGTCTTTCCGGATGAGAAACGTGGAAAGAACGAATTAACCTGCTGGGGTTTACTTCCGACACTGGCACCCACAGTCTTTCTTCCGGACCGTAACCCCTCCAATGCACCAGATATTGAAGGAAGCGACAGACAAAACAAGAACCAACAATTCTTGCCACCTAAAACTCCAAATTGCCATCGACAATAATTGGAGGGGGCGGTAGCGGTGATGGTTCTGGAGGTACAACTTACTTTTTGAGCAACGATTTATGAAATACATTATGAATTTTCAATGTTTGAGGTAGCTCCAGGCGAAATGCCACGGGGTTAATGATGGTGATTTTTTTTATATGGACCGATAAACCTAGGACCCAATTTCCAAGAGGGAACCTTTAACTTAATATTCATAGTCGACAACCACACATAGTCATTCACCCCTAGGTCTGGACCTGGCGAACATTTTCTATCAGCTATACGTTTATATCTGCCTCCCATATTTTTGAAATTGCTTTGAACCTTTCGCCATACTGAAGAAAGTGATGATGTAAACCGTTCTTCTTCAGGGATCCCAGAAGGCACTGAAAGTGCAAAATTGAGGATGAAAACCATATGCTCCAAAAAATGGTGACTTACCAGTTGATTCTTGACGGAGATTGTTTATAGCAAACTCTGCTAAAGGTACAGTAAGTAAGATAACTATTCCTTTTCAGACACAAAACACCTAAGGTAAGTCTCTAGGTTTTGGTTGGTGTGTCCCATCTGGCCGTTCGACTGTGGATGGAAGGCTGAAGAAGAGGACAAATGTAGCCCGAGACGAGAACAAAAAGCTCTCCAGAATTTAGAAATAAACTGGGTTCCACAGATTTTATTGTTCAATGCCTGAAATTTAGTGACCCTTGTGAGTATATTAAAAAGCATCTAAGAGATTAAGATTGGTGGAACCTCACTATGTGCGGCGCAATTTTGTTATCCACAGGAGGAACTCGTTTGTTAGAGATTGCCTGCTGGTGGAAGTCTGTGTCATAGCTACACGAAAAGAGCTGCTGTTTTTCCTTGATTTTGCACTCTGACACTTTGAAGTGTGCCCTGCTACCTTTGAATTTACAGAGACTTATTGTGAAAATTACCCATATCACACGGTTGGTCTGCGACGCCGAAGAAGTTTTGAATTCCCACAGTGGTGACTTTACTTTTACATCATTTGGTGTTTTATGATCACAAAGTTATCAAGTTGAAGTTTAAAACCTAAAAGCAAACATAAGGAAATTCAGACATGAAAAATTAGTTTCACCAGATGACAGATATCTGATCAGGGATGATCTAGCCTTTCTTCTGCCTGAGGAGAAAACTGAAATGTCTGTTAAATGTGGATGAACATTACATACAGCGCTGTAACACACACAGGAAAATACAGATCCATATTCCTTTTACATCCACGTCTCTTCTAAATCACATGTTCTTTTTTTTCTTCTTCTCCATTCGAACTGTAACAAGTCCCCTTTATAAGGAAACACTTTGGAGCCCCCAGTAGTTATAATGGCCCCTATAGTGGCCGCAGTACTTATAATGCCCCTGTACTAGCCCCAGTATTTATAAAGTCCTGATGCACTGCCCCTATAGTTATAATGACCACCCCTGTAGTGTACTGTAACGGACCGTTTCCGCAGACAAGGGGTTAAAATCCGTTTAGGCGATAAGCCCCTTTCTGAGAGACAGGCACAGCTACTGCAGGATACACCAAACTCCCGAACTGGATACAAAGTAGCACTCCAAACTGGAACCTCACGAATAGCTGCTAGCAGACGAACAGGGATCAGCTTACACTTCTGGCAATCGGTCTTCTAACAGCATACAGTGAATCCCCCCAATAACGAGACAAGGCTCCGTGTTGAGGGTCAAACAGTGGTCTGACTGTACTTCACGTGCAGCCTCTTTTATTCATAAACCACCAACATAGTACTGCCCACAGGGGTTTGAAATGCAACCAATCAGTAATTTACAACACATACAATGTAAGTACAGCCCATCTGGTGTACACGCCCCTAGGGGACCAGAATGAAGACTGTGACATAGGACAGATAAACAGCACTTAGGACACACAGACACAACACATCCCCACAATGCATCATGGTTTCCTCCTCTCTGCCCTCGAGACACCCGAGGCATAATCCAATTTTCTCTCAAGACAAAGAGAAGTCACCAATACACATGTGCAGACAATAGGACAGACATCACCCTTTAAACACACAATGGGACAATGGCACAATAGAAACACACCCAGCATTTTCCTCCCAAGCTGACAAGTTACACTTATTATAAATTGTTACAACTTTGTGAGTTTACATTGGCCATACCTATAACTTACATTAATTTAAACAGTATAACTTTGGGACAAACCTATCCAAAATTCACTTGAATAGGTTCAGGGGTTTAAAAGTTAGTATATGGCCCATAATCCAGGGGCAAGAGGCCAGCAGCCAGTCCTCTCCAAAACCCAGTGGCGAGGTTGGTTTCGCCACATGTACCCTGTATAATAATGCTCCATATAGTGCCAGTACTTATAATGCACCCCCTGTAGTGCCCATGTGTATAGCACCCCCTGTAGTGCTCCAGCTTATATTATATTGTCCCCTGTAGAGCATCCTCTATTACAGTTCCTTGTATATTATAATGCAGAGCCAGTGCAGAGGATGGGAGTGGTAGTGGTTCTGATGAGATGTTGTGTCACAGTGTACTCTCTCAGGCCATCGCTCCCTTGCATTAGGGGCAGTGAAAAGAGGATGTGAAAGGATTAGGCAAGTATAGAAGAACAATCAAGGTTTTTCTTGAGTGTAAAGGATCAATGACAATGACAGTACATCCAGCTGTGGTCTTTACAAGGTGCAATGTTTCTATCCCCAGATGATGAGGTATGGTGGCAGGCAAGATGACAGACAATAGCACTGTGGAGTAGTCCTACTCTATCTCTTGATTTCCCTTCAATAACAGCAATAAGCTGGCACTTGTAGCTATAGGTGTCCAATTATGAAATACAGGCTTTTAAATGTGTCTGTCCTGAACTGTGGTGATGGGTGGGTGTCTTAACTTGTTATCCCTTCACCTGCAGCAGAATCTGTATAACTGTAGTTATAGATAATCACTCTGCTAATGTTGTACGCTGTAGATTGCAGATCTTCTGGTGGCCTGGGACTCTCCAGTCTCCCTTGAGTAGTGGTATAGTATAGTATAATGCCCTCATTAATGCCCCTTGTAGAATAATGACCCCCTGTAGTGCTAGCATGTAGAATGCTCTCACCTCCCCCTTGTATAAGGCACTCCTGCAGCAGTAGTATATATAATGCTCTTCCCCGGTAGTATAATGTCCCTGTATATATAATGCTCTCCCCATAGTATAATGCCCCATATATAAAATTCTCACCCCGTAATATAATACCCTCATACATATATATATATACACTCACCTAAAGAATTATTAGGAACACCATACTAATACGGTGTTGGACCCCCTTTTGCCTTCAGAACTGCCTTAATTCTACGTGGCATTGATTCAACAAGGTGCTGATAGCATTCTTTAGAGATGTTGGCCCATATTGATAGGATAGCATCTTGCAGTTGGTGGAGATTTGAGGGATGCACATCCAGGGCACGAAGCTCCCGTTCCACCACATCCCAAAGATGCTCTATTGGGTTGAGATCTGGTGACTGTGGGGGCCATTTTAGTACAGTGAACTCATTGTCATGTTCAAGAAACCAATTTGAAATGATTCGAGCTTTGTGACATGGTGCATTATCCTGCTGGAAGTAGCCATCAGAGGATGGATACATGTTCTCATTCTGTTTACGCCAAATTCGGACTCTACCATTTGAATGTCTCAACAGAAATCGAGACTCATCAGTCCAGGCAACATTTTTCCAGTCTTCAACAGTCCAATTTTGGTCAGCTTGTGCAAATTGTAGCCTCTTTTTCCTATTTGTAGTGGAGATGAGTGGTACCTGGTGGGGTCTTCTGCTGTTGTAGCCCATCCACCTGAAGGTTGTGCGTGTTGTGGCTTCACAAATGCTTTGCTACATACCTCGGTTGTAACGAGTGGTTATTTCAGTCAACGTTGCTCTTCTATCAGCTTGAATCAGTCGGCCCATTCTCCTCTGACCTCTAGCATCCACAAGGCATTTTTGCCCACAGGACTGCCACATGCTGGATGTTTTTCCCTTTTCACACCATTCTTTGTAAACCCTAGAAATGGTTGTGCGTGAAAATCCCAGTAACTGAGCAGATTGTGAAATACTCAGACCGGCCCGTCTGGCACCAACAACCATGCCACGCTCAAAATTGCTTAAATCACCTTTCTTTCCCATTCTGACATTCGAGTTTGGAGTTCAGGAGATTGTCTTGACCAGGACCACCCCCCTAAATGCATTGAAGCAACTGCCATGTGATTGGATGACTAGATAATTGCATTAATGAGAAATAGAACAGGTGTTCCTAATAATTCTTTAGGTGAGTGTGTGTATATATATATATATATATATATAATGCCCTCCCCGTAGTATAATTTCCCAGTATATATAATATAGTATAATTGGCGTTGACTAATATTATATATATATTTTTTAATATTTTCTCCTTACCTTTTTTGAATTAGGTGAGCAGCCTATTATGGTCATTTTTGCAATCTGTAACACCCCAGAGTGGTGTTACCACTTCTGTACCTTGCTACTGTCTTTATTGGTTTAACCTCATGTCATCTTATGCATTTATTCCAGGTCCTCCACACTGTGCATTATTTTTTTGTTATGCAACTGTTATATTCACATGTAATGTGCCTGGTTCATCAGCAGGTGCCAGCAAACATGGAAGAGCTATACTTAGATAGAATGGAACTTTCCATTTCATTCTCACCCCCTCTGGAGAGGAGTGGGCAAGTCCCACTTTTTGCAGGAAGGGTAAGGACCAGTTCTAGTTAGTCTAGCTTACCCCCTGCTTAGGGAAGGTGTGCAGGGCACATCTCTGCTGGACGTGCCCATGCCAGCCAGAGCACCTTATGCTCTGCTGGCCATGGAGACCAAAGCTTAGAGCCTCAGGAGCCAGGAGGACAGTTCCCTGGCCTAATCTAGAGACAGACCAGAAAGAGAGAAGTGAAGCATACAGAAGAAGCTGAGTTATTCAGCCAGACTGTCAGTACAGCAGAGTCAGAGAGCAACAGATATACAGAGTGGAGTTTGCCTGGCAGTTTCATTCTAAAGCCTTCTGGAACCAAGACAAAGCCTGTAAACCGTTTTGGAGAACGTTTATGCAAAGTAAAGCTGCCATTGAACTTCATCTCAAGGTCTGGACTCAAGTTATTCTATTATCCCTCAATTATTCCCCCCGTTTATTGCTTTGGAGACAAAGCCTGGGGTCCAACGGTATCCAGGTAGGAAGACCGTGACACACATAAAGAGACATTTTAGGTCGCAACATACCACTCAGCATTTCCTACACCTGGGACGTGTTATATAGAGGGCCCTAGGGGGAGGTGCCCGTTACAATTTTGGCGTCACAAAACAGGATCTACTTTTGAGCCTGGAAGGCCCTCTCTATCTTTAAAACCCCCTACAAGAAACTTTATTGTATTTACTTACTGCTAGGGACTGTGAATCTGCATCAGTTGCAGCACTGTGGCAAAACAGTGGTTAATTGGCCATCTTGGATTTGGAAATCGTGTGTTGAGAGGAAGACATCCACCCAGCAGAGGGGAGGGGACCAAAGAGCCCGGCTCCATAAAAGAATCATCCTTGCAGCAGAAGAAACTAAAGTGCTCAGTACAAGTTCCCAGGAGGACAAAGAAATCAACTGCACCCCTACAGGAAGTGGAAGCGGCAGCCATCTTGAAAAAGGGAAAATACAGTTCCAGCTTCACTGGATCCTAAGAAGCAATGTCCAGAAGTCTGAGTGAGTACTGCTGGGGAAAATAACCTTGCTAAAGACTGTTAGGGGCTATAATTTGCCTGCCAGAGCATAATACTCCCCAAAATTGAGCAGTTGCAGCGACTCTTAAAGGAGCCACGCACCAATTCTGCCACTGTTGCCTATAGCAACGCACACTTAAATTGCAATCTAGCTTACATTGACCTCTCTAGTCTGGTACAGAGTATCAAAATCCATTTCTTAAAGTGAAGATAGCACCTACCGGGACCACAGTGATCCATCAGCAACATCTGCAGCCACCTGCATCATGTCTCTTACTATGCCATACCATTTTGGGGCCCCTTGGCTCCCATGTTATTCAGGGAAAGCCCACCAAGAATATCTGCAGTATGTCAGTGATCTACTCAAAGAGGCAGGAGCACCCTCTAATGTCATTCAGCAGTAGTTATAGGCGAACATCGGCTGGGACGATCAAATGTTTGCGAACCGCAAGTTTGCGGCGGGCCCCATTCACTTTAACGGCAGGCGAACCTGAAAAACCTTCAGCTCATATTTTCAGCCACCAAATACTTAGTAGAAGTATACAAATAGTCCCACAACATGGACAGTGACATTCTAGAGGGGGATCAATGACAAAAATTCCAACAAAAAATAGGTATCTTAATCAGGGGACATTTTTATGCGTCTAAAAAGGGAAATTCTCAGAAATGTGCCCTGTTGGAGCATAGAATTTTTTTATTTTAGGCCACGGGAGTACGGGCCTTAAAAATTAGGCATTCACTTCCTGTTAGTGACTTGAGCCCACATGTGCAGCCTGGAAGAGAACTGTCATCCAAGTCATTCCTTGTACAACTCTTATGTAAGCAAGAACAAATCCTCTGTATCCAGTAAAGACTTACTGTCCTCTTCTCTGTACAGTGACCCTATTGCCGTTTCCAGGATTTCCAGGACCTCCCTCTATGAAGATGGTGTTACTAACTCGTACACTTCCAGAACTCAGCCGTCTGAGTGTAGCTACCGTTCTTCTAGAGCCAGCTCGACAAGAAGCAGTCCTGTGTCTACAGACAATGAGGGATCCGTGTCCTCTTATAGTGCTGGACGGGGACACAGGTATAGCGTGAGAAAAGTGACAAGCATTACTCTGACGGTTATTCCAGGCCATCGTCTCGTAATGCAACCACTGGACTTCCGGGAACGTTTACACCACTGAGCGGGTCGTCTTCTCGAAGAGGCAGTGGAAATGCAAGTAGTTTAATAGATCCAGATGCTTCTCTAAGTGAACTACGGGACTCTTTAGCAGAAGTGGAAGAGAAATATAAGAAAGCTATGGTATCGAATGCCCAGCTTGATAATGAAAAAGGCAATCTTGTGTATCAAGTGGACACATTGAAGGATGTCATTGAGGAAATGGAGGAACAGATGGCAGAGTATCATAGAGAAAATGAAGACAAGTCAAAGGAATTGGAAAGACAGAAACATGCGTGCAGCGTTCTCCAACACAAGTTAGATGAACTGAAGGAAGGGATTTGCCAAAGAGATGAATTTATAGAGAAACACGGTTTAGTTATTATTCCAGATGGTACTCCTAATGGTGATATCAACCACGAGCCAGTTGTTGGGCAAATAACTGTTGTATCCCAAGAAGCTGCACAAGTTTTGGAATCGGCTGGAGAAGGTCCACTTGATGTAAGGCTGCGGAAGCTGGCGGATGAGAAGGATGAGCTTGTATCACAGATAAGGAAATTAAAGCTGCAGCTTGATGAAGAGCGTCATAAGAATGTTAGAAATGATACCTCGACAGACTCCGCAGGACTGGAAAATGGTTCCGATCTACAGCTGATTGAAATGCAGAGAGATGCCAATAGACAAATTAGTGAATTCAAGTTCAAACTTTCAAAATCGGAACAAGATATAACTACTCTAGAACAGAACGTTCTTCGGCTTGAAGGACAAGTGTTGAGATATAAATCTGCAGCAGAAAATGCAGAAAAGGTAGAAGATGAACTTAAAGCAGAAAAGAGAAGATTTGAGAGAGAGCTTTGGACTACTCAGGACAAAATGGAAGAGATGGAGATGACAAATAGCCACTTAGTGAAAAGGTTAGAGAAGATGAAGGCCAACCGGAACACACTTCTGTCTCAGCAGTAAAGAGGATGCCACACGACAACGTAATGCACTGCTCCACAAAACAATGCGCCTTCACTTGGTCTCCTACTATAGACATTCTTCTTCGCACTTGTGTTGTCTTCACTATTGCATAGTCTGTTCATTTGTGTGCCTTCAGCACCATCTAGTGACCTTTATCTGTAAGTGCATCTTTTGCCTTGTTAAGTTATGCATATTCATTAGGTCACCTGACTTCCTGCTCACAGTGCTTTCTGGGAAAGAGACAGGCTCCTGCTTCCTTTTCTCTTCACCTCATGGAAGGAGCAGCTACTCATTGTGTGTCTCTTGCTAAAGCATCGTCGGTAAGGGATTATTTCATGTTTTTGTATTAGTTTTGTGTACACTGTACTGTATACTCAGTTCTTGTATGTTCATTTTCCTATAGTTTACCTTATCTACTGCCGGTTAATAAAAACCACAGACTACAGAAACAAGTCTCATCTTATTAACTAGTAGAATGGTGATATCTGCCTGTTGAACTGCATATAGACCCCGGGGGTACATGTTGTGAGAACAGGACAGTAAACGACGACTTCTAGAGAGAGAGACGCACCTGACTACACAGAAGTTTGTTACGGTCCACGCAATATCTGCAAACGGACACCACAGCGACTTCTATACAGTCCAGTGCTGCAAGAGGATAGCCGCTTCAAGCAATGTAGACACATTTGATTGCATACTGTGACCGCTCTCTAAGTGCAGCGACCGGCATTCCACAGCTCAGTAGTCTACACGCAGTTAAGTGTCTTCACCAACACCATGTCGCGTAGCACAGTATCAAGCTACAAGACAAGATCAAGGAAGGATGGTTCCACTAAGTCGTCTTCCGTTAGCAATGCGGCTACCATTGCCCGCGCAAAAGCAGAAGCCGCGAAGGTCAAAGCAGCCTTTGCCAAACAAGAAATGAAGATGAAAGAAGAAAAGGCACAGCTGGAAATGAAGATGAAAGAAGAAAAGGCACAGCTAGAGGCTTCAATAGACATGCAAAAGGTCCTCTTAGATGCGAAGCTAGAGAAACTCGCCGTAGAGAAAGAAACGGCAGCCGCCATAGCTGAAGCAGAGTTCTTGGAAGCAATGGAATACAAGAAAACCGGAAGTCACCGCAGTGTGCTTAGCCAAGAACTCGGCCAGCAAGATCCTGTACAACGCACTTCAGAGTACGTCCATCAACACTCTAGATCAAACAGCAATGCTGATCCATTCCCAGGAACCGAAGACGTCACCTATGCCACAGAAGAATCATACCGTCCAAAAGAAAGAGTCACGCTCGGAACCCAGTCTTACAAACAAGAGAGCCCAGAGCCACGTGACAAAACTCCAGCTAACTTCCCTGCACACCAAGGAAGCCAGCTTCCAGTCCAGCCTGCAGAACCACCTTATCCCACAAGACGGCATGATATGGGCTGGCCTAAGTCAGAGACTCCATACAGGTATGATCGCCCACCACACTCTCACTGTGACTTTCCACCTCCAACCAACCTTGGTAGTAACCATAGCACAATAGACTTTGCCAGGTTCTTTACTAAACGTGAGCTAGTTACAAAGGGACTGGCGAAGTTCAGTGATCGCCCTGAAAACTATAGAGCATGGCGGGCCTCCTTTTATAACATTACAAAAGACTTGGGTCTGTCACACAGTGAGGAGATAGACTTCCTTGTAGATCGGCTTGGAAAAGACTCTGTAGAACATGCCAAGAGAATCAGGGATATTAATATAAACTACCCAGAGATTGGCCTAAAAATGATCTGGGATAGACTTGATGAATGTTATGGTTCTGCAGAGGTCATAGAGGACGCGTTGTTTAAAAGAATTGACGAATTCCCTAAAATATCTAGCAAAGGGTTCCAGAAACTTAAGGATTTAAGTGACCTACTCATGGAATTACAGGTTGCCAAAGCTGAAGGGGATTTACCGGGGCTTGCTTTCCTCGACACTGCCAGAGGTGTCAAGCCTATTGTATTAAAGCTTCCCCACAACCTGCAGGAGAAATGGGTCTCCCACGGGTCAAGGTACAAACATATCCACAATGTGCCATTCCCTCCCTTCAGTGTGTTTGTTGACTTTGTAAGACTAGAGGCCAATATTCGTAATGACCCTAGCTTTGATCTATCACAGTCTTGTGCCACTCCCTATGACCACAGACCACACAAAGGATCAGTGGCAGTGCACAAAACTAACATTTCACCTGCAGATTCTTACAGGCATTACAGCTCCGCCAGCCACGAAACAGTCAAAGATCCTGGTAAGCAGTGCCCTCTACACAAGAAGCCACACCCTCTTCTGAAGTGCAGATCCTTTAGAGAAATGTCCATAGGAGATCGCAAAGCCTTCCTCAAGGAGAACCGCATCTGCTACAAGTGCTGCTCATCAACATCACATATTGCCAAAGACTGTCAGGTTAGTGTAAAATGCACTGAATGCAACAACTCAGATCACAACACGGCCTTACATCCTGGGCCTTTCCCATGGACCTCATCACAGAGTAACAGTGCCAGAGAGCATGGCGGGGAGGAAAGTAACTCTGAAGCTAACCCACCAGCAGTTACTTCACAATGCACTGAAGTCTGTAAAGGACTCATAGGCGGCAGGTCCTGCTCAAAAATCTGCCTAACAAAAGTATACCCAAAGGGCTGCAGAGACAAAGCCATCAATGTGTACGCTATCCTAGATGACCAAAGTAATGCGTCCCTAGCCAAATCTACTTTCTTTGACATTTTCAACATCAAAGGGCCTAACACTCCTTATTCTCTAAAGACTTGTGCGGGTACTGTAGAAACAGCGGGGAGGAGAGCTAGTGGCTACCTAATTGAATCCATAGATGGTAAAACGTGTCTTTCCTTACCAACTATTACTGAATGTAACCAAATCCCTGATAATAGACACGAGATCCCTACACCAGAGGTAGCCATACATCACCCCCATTTACAGCGTATAGCCCATCTCTTACCAAAACTCGATCCTAACGCTCAGATAATCCTACTCCTAGGGAGAGATATCTTACAAGTTCATAAAACTAGAGAACAGATTAATGGCCCACATCATGCTCCTTATGCCCAAAGGCATGACCTAGGATGGGTCATAGTAGGAGATGTCTGCTTAGGAAGCATACACAAACCAACCTCCATTAATAGCATGCTCACAAGCACATTAGATAATGGACGTCCCTCTATTTTCCAACCATGTAAAAACAACTTCCTCATAAAGGAACTGCCACATAGTACTCAACTACCTTGTTCTTTCATAGACTCTGTAGACCACGACATAGCTTGTGACAGTGACGAAGACCACTTAGGTTGCTCAGTGTTCCAAAGGACCAAGGAGGACAATCAGGTAGCAATGTCCCACGAAGACAGATTGTTTTTAGAAACCATGCAAAAGGAAATCACTAAGGATGAAACAAATAGTTGGGTCGCACCCCTTCCCTTCAGGCCTCAAAGACAACGTTTGCCTAACAACAGAGAGCAAGTCTACAGACGTTTTGTTTCTCTAAGACGTAGCTTCCACAAGAAGCCAGAAATGAAAGATCACTTCTTTACTTTCATGAGGAAAATATTTGAGAATGGTCATGCTGAGGTAGCTCCCACCCTTAAAAACTCAGAAGAATGTTGGTATTTACCCATATTCGGGGTTTACCACCCAAAGAAACCAGGTCAAATTAGAGTAGTGTTTGACTCTAGTGCTAAATATGAAGGCGTCTCCCTAAACGACGTCCTGCTCTCAGGTCCAGATCTTAACAACAAGCTCCTAGGAGTACTGCTTCGTTTTCGTAAAGACTCTGTTGCCTTCATGGCGGACATTCAGCAGATGTTTCATTGCTTTCTCGTTAAAGAGGAACACAGAAACTTCTTAAGATTTCTTTGGTTTATTGATAATGACCCCACAAAAGATATTGCGGAGTACCGCATGCGGGTACATATCTTTGGTAACAGCCCCTCTCCTGCAGTTGCAACTTATGGTCTCAGACACTCTGCTCAGGAAGGCGAACTAGAATATGGGTCAGACGTCAGACAATTCGTAGAAAGAGACTTTTATGTAGATGACTGTCTAAAATCACTACCAACTGTTGATTGCGCAGTAAGTCTCCTTAAGAGAGCTCAAGAAATGCTCGCATGCTCAAACCTGAGACTCCACAAAATAGCCTCCAATAGTAAGCAGCTGATAGAAGCATTTCCCTCTCAAGACCACTCAAACGACCTACAGAGCTTAGACTTAGGGACTGACTCCCTTCCTACACAACGTAGCCTTGGTCTCCTCTGGGATCTAAAATCAGACACGTTTACCTTCCAAGTCAGCCAGGAAGAGAAGCCCTTTACCCGTAGAGGTGTCCTGTCTGCCATAAACAGTCTTTATGATCCCTTGGGATTCACGGCCCCCGTTACAATCCAGGGCAAATCACTACTTAGAGACTTAACTCAGGAGACATTGGATTGGGATCACCCACTTTCCCCTGAAAAAAGAAACATATGGATAGAGTGGAGAAACTCCCTAAAGACTTTATCTAACCTGCATGTTCCACGTTCTTACGCTCCTGTGCCATCCACAGAAGTAAAAACACAAAGACTTTACGTATTCTCTGACGCGTCCGTCAAAGCAATTGCCGCTGTAGCTTATCTTAAAACTATAGACAACAAAGGTCAGTGCCACACAGGGTTTGTCATGGGCAAAGCAAAACTCGCACCACTTCTCGAACATACGATACCCAGGTTAGAACTCTGTGCCGCTGTACTAGCCGTTGAACTAGCTGAATTAATTACATCAGAGATAAACTTAGAGATTCGAGACACCGAGTTTTATACAGACAGTAAAGTGGTCCTGGGCTACATTTACAACCAAACTAGGCGTTTCTATGTCTACGTTAACAACCGAGTGTTAAGAATCAGGAGGTCCACTTTCCCAAAGCAATGGCACTTTGTACCTACTGACCATAACCCAGCAGACTTAGCAACCAGGTCAGTTGCTGCCAGTCACCTAAAGGACACAGTTTGGTTCAGGGGTCCTGCTTTTCTATACAACTCAGAACATTCTTCTGCCTGTGACTCATATGAGTTGTTAGATGCAGATTCTGACAAAGAAATCCGCCCTCAGGTATCTGTGCTACTTACTGAAAGTTCGTACAATCAGCTCGGTAGCCACCGTTTCATCAGGTTTTCCACCTGGAAGTCACTCGTGCGAGCTATCACCTGCTTAGCACATGTAGCCCGTTCCTTCAAGCATGCCCCATTTGTTATGGAATGTAACTGCAAAGGTTGGCACCATTGTAAGAATGGATACTCAGTAAGTGAGCTAGAACAATCAAAAAATCAAATTATTTGTTCCATGCAACAAGAGACATTCGCCAAGGAACTCTACTGCATCAACAACAAAAAACCTGTGTCAAAAGACAGTGTGTTAGTGAAGCTCGATCCAGTCCTTGACGAGAATGGTCTGCTAAGAGTGGGAGGGCGACTTAAAGAGGCCAAATTAGGGTTTAATGAGAAACATCCTATCATAATACCTGGTCATCATCATGTAGCTTACTTGCTTGTTGAGCACTACCACAGTAAGATAAAACACCAGGGCCGACTATTCACCGAAGGAGCATTACGAGCTGCTGGGCTGTGGGTCGTTGGTGCAAAAAGGTGTATTAACAAATGTATATTCAAATGTATCACTTGCCGCAAGCTACGCGGGGGTTTACAAACGCAAAAAATGGCCAATCTCCCATCCGACAGGGTTAGCATGGACCCTCCATTTACTAATGTGGGCCTTGACGTGTTTGGTCCCTGGTCCGTTATCACACGCCAAACAAGAAGTTGCCACGCTAGCTCCAAGCGATGGGCAGTTATTTTCAGTTGTATGTCAATTCGAGCCGTCCACATTGAAGTTATTGAGTCTATGGACACTTCTAGCTTCATAAATGCCCTCAGGCGCTTTATAGCAATCAGAGGTCCTGTAAAACAAATCCGCTCTGACAGAGGCACAAACTTTGTTGGAGCTGCTAATGAGCTAAAGATTCTTTCCAACTTGGATAATAACAGTGTAAAAAGATTCCTTAGTGAGCAAGGATGCACTTGGATTTTCAATTTCCCTCATTCTTCTCACATGGGAGGAGCCTGGGAAAGAATGATTGGTATAGCCCGCAGAATCTTGAACTCTATCTTCCTACAAGTGGGCAATGCTAGACTCTCTCATGAATGCCTTACAACCTTTATGGCCGAAGTCTCAGCCATTATCAATGCCAGACCCTTGGCTCCAATATCAAATGACCCAGAAGATCCAATACTGCTTACACCTGCCTCTCTACTTACCCAAAAGACTGGAATAGTGAGCGCCCCTTCTGGAGAGTTCGGCACCAAAGATCTCTACAAACGCCAATGGAGACAAGTGCAAGGCCTTGCCGACACTTTCTGGAATAGGTGGAAGAAGCAATATCTTCCCACCTTACAGACAAGAACCAAATGGCACGCAGTTAAGCCCAACCTAAAACCTGATGACATTGTTCTTGTTAAAGACTCTCAGGCTCAAAGAAATCATTGGCCTTTGGGCCTCATTACTAAAGTGTTTCCAAGTGAAGACGGACATGTCCGTAAAGTTGAGGTCAAGATTTTCAAACAAAATGAGACCAAACTGTTTATCAGACCTACTTCCGAACTAATCCTACTGTTATCTGTTGAGGACTCTAATAGTGACATCGGCTGATGTCAAGCGGGGGAGTGTGCTGTCTTCACTATTGCATAGTCTGTTCATTTGTGTGCCTTCAGCACCATCTAGTGACCTTTATCTGTAAGTGCATCTTTTGCCTTGTTAAGTTATGCATATTCATTAGGTCACCTGACTTCCTGCTCACAGTGCTTTCTGGGAAAGAGACAGGCTCCTGCTTCCTTTTCTCTTCACCTCATGGAAGGAGCAGCTACTCATTGTGTGTCTCTTGCTAAAGCATCGTCGGTAAGGGATTATTTCATGTTTTTGTATTAGTTTTGTGTACACTGTACTGTATACTCAGTTCTTGTATGTTCATTTTCCTATAGTTTACCTTATCTACTGCTGGTTAATAAAAACCACAGACTACAGAAACAAGTCTCATCTTATTAACTAGTAGAATGGTGATATCTGCCTGTTGAACTGCATATAGACCCCGGGGGTACATGTTGTGAGAACAGGACAGCACTCTTGGTGCATATTCAGGCTGAGCCTGCCGGATTCTTGACAGCAGAGTGACTTGTCAATCTTTAATTTATGAGAGGAGTGAAAAACTAGTATTAACCCATTAATACGCCTTTATGATTTCTGCTTTTCAGCTCGCTTATTTGGGTAGATTTCTGATTTGAGGCGCAACACGCTGGATTCCTGGTTTTTCAAATTATTTTCCCTCACATTGTTATAATCAACTTTACTCACACTCATTTCTTTTTGTGGTTTGCTACTTACCTCTGCTGGTGAACTGAAACTACTGCATGAAGAGGAATATCTGCCATGAATAATGCCTATTCAATACTGTACTGATGCTGAACAGATTGCGCCAGACCCCTTCCCTGCATAAAGTAGTCATGGATTCACGGACATGCATTATACTTGCCAAACGTGTATATCAAAGAGGAAATCTCACATGGAGAGCCTTCTGCTGAGCAAGTGCCCAGACCAGTTATTACGTGTCTTATGTTGTCACATACCTAGAGATCAGCAGGGAAGGGGTTAAAAATGCCAAGTGCCTTCCTCACTGTAATTTCAGCTAATTGCTGTTCAAAGCTATCCACTCGTTCTTGGGAACCTTACAGTTTGGGGAGGGGAAATGTGCATTCATTAAACTTTATACATTTTGAACAAAAAAAACTTTTTGTAATTTTTTTTAAAATTTGTATACAAATTGTATAACACCAGACAGGGACTGTATATTCTTTTATTGCATGGGTGATGGCATAACTGGTAATAGTATTTTAATGAGATGATTTGGCTAACATTACAAATCGGACCCATTTAGTATGTCAGATGGATTTTGATGTACAATGTAAAATTTATAATCTGTTGCTCGAGTGAAGCTAATAGACTAAGCAAATTACCAGGGGACCTATTAAATGGAGACTTTAACCACCTCAGCCCCCAGTGCTTAAACACCCTGAAAGACCAGGCCACTTTTTACACTTCTGACCTACACTACTTTCACCGTTTATTGCTCGGTCATGCAACTTACCACCCAAATGAATTTTACCTCCTTTTCTTCTCACTAATAGAGCTTTCATTTGGTGGTATTTCATTGCTGCTGACATTTTTACTTTTTTTGTTATTAATCGAAATTTAACGATTTTTTTGCAAAAAAATGACATTTTTCACTTTCAGTTGTAAAATTTTGCAAAAAAAACGAGATCCATATATAAATTTTGCTCTAAATTTATTGTTCTACATGTCTTTGATAAAAAAAAAAATGTTTGGGTAAAAAAAAAAATGGTTTGGGTAAAAGTTATAGCGTTTACAAACTATGGTACAAAAATGTGAATTTCCGCTTTTTGAAGCAGCTCTGACTTTCTGAGCACCTGTCATGTTTCCTGAGGTTCTACAATGCCCAGACAGTACAAACACCCCACAAATGACCCCATTTCGGAAAGTACACAACCTAAGGTATTCGCTGATGGGCATAGTGAGTTCATAGAACTTTTTATTTTTTGTCACAAGTTAGCGGAAAATAATGATTTTTTTTTTTTTTTTTCTTACAAAGTCTCATATTCCACTAACTTGTGACAAAAAATAAAAAGTTCTATGAACTCACTATGCCCATCACGAAATACCTTGGGGTCTCTTCTTTCCAAAATGGGGTCACTTGTGGGGTAGTTATAATGCCCTGGCATTCTAGGGGCCCAAATGTGTGGTAAGGAGTTTGAAATCAAATTCTGTAAAAAATGACCTGTGAAATCCGAAAGGTGCTCTTTGGAATATGGGCCCCTTTGCCCACCTAGGCTGCAAAAAAGTGTCACACATCTGGTATCTCTGTATTCAGGAGAAGTTGAGGAATGTGTTTTGGGGTGTCTTTTTACATATACCCATGCTGGGTGAGAGAAATATCTTGGCAAAAGACAACTTTGTATAAAAGAATGGGAAAAGTTGTCTTTTGCCAAGATATTTATCTCACCCAGCATGGGTATATGTAAAAAGACACCCCAAAACACATTCCTCAACTTCTCCTGAATACAGAGATACCAGATGTGTGACACTTTTTTGCAGCCTAGGTGGGCAAAGGGGCCCATATTCCAAAGAGCACCTTTCGGATTTCACTGGTCATTTTTTACAGAATTTGATTTCAAACTCCTTACCACACATTTGGGCCCCTAATATGCCAGGGCAGTATAACTACCCCACAAGTGACCCCATTTTGGAAAGAAGACACCCCAAGGTATTCGCTGATGGGCATAGTGAGTTCATGGAAGTTTTTATTTTTTGTCACAAGTTAGTGGAATATGAGACTTTGTAAGAAAAAAAAAAAAAAAAATCATCATTTTCCACTAACTTGTGACAAAAAATAAAAAAATTCTAGGAACTCTCCATGCCCCTCACGGAATACCTTGGGGTGTCTTCTTTCCAAAATGGGGTCACTTGTGGGGTAGTTATACTGCCCTGGCATTTTCCAGGGGCCCTAATGTGTGATAAGGAGTTAAATGACCTGTGAAATCCGAAAGGTGCTCTTTGGAATGTGGGCCCCTTTGCCCACCTAGGCTGCAAAAAAGTGCCACACATGTGGTATCTCCGTACTCGGGAGAAGTTGGGGAATGTGTTTTGGGGTGTCATTTTACATATACCCATGCTGGGTGAGATAAATATCTTGGTCAAATGCCAACTTTGTATAAAAAAATGGGAAAAGTTGTCTTTTGCCAAGATATTTATCTCACCCAGCATGGGTATATGTAAAATGACACCCCAAAACACATTCCCCAACTTCTCCTGAGTACGGCGATACCAGATGTGTGACACTTTTTTGCAGCCTAAATGCGCAAAGGGGCCCACATTCCTTTTATGAGGGCATTTTTAGACATTTGGATCCCAGACTTCTTTTCACGCTTTAGGGCCCCTAGAATGCCAGGGCAGTATAAATACCCCACATGTGACCACATTTTGGAAAGAAGACACCCCAAGGTATTCAATGAGAGGCATGGCGAGTTCATAGAATTTTTTTTTTTTTGGCACAAGTTACCGGAAATTGATTTTATTTATTTTTTTCTCACAAAGTCTCCCTTTCCGCTAACTTGGGACAAAAATTTCAATCTTTCATGGACTCAATATGCCCCTCACGGAATACCTGGGGGTGTCTTCTTTCCGAAATGGGGTCACATGTGGGGTATTTATACTGCCCTGGCATTCTAGGGGCCCTAAAGCGTGAGAAGAAGTCTGGAATATAAATGTCTAAAAATTTTTACGCATTTGGATTCCGTGAGGGGTATGGTGAGTTCATGTGAGATTTAATTTTTTGACGCAAGTTAGTGGAATATGAGACTTTGTAAGAAAAAAATAATAATTTCCGCTAACTTAGGCCAAAAAAATGTCTGAATGGAGCCTTACAGAGGGGTGATCAATGACAGGGGGGGTGATCAATGACAGGGGGGGTGATCAATGACAGGGGTGTGATCAATGACAGGGGGGTGATCAATGACAGGGGGGTGATCAATGACAGGGGGGTGATCAGAGAGTCTATATGGGGTGATCACCAGTCATTGATCACGCCCCTGTAAGGCTCCATTCAGACGTCCGTGTGCGTTTTGCGGATCCGATCCATCTATCAGTGGATCCGTAAAAATCATGCGGACATCTGAATGGAGCTTTACAGGGGGGTGATCAATGACAGGGGGGTAATCAATGACAGGGGGGTGATCAGGGAGTCTATATGGGGTGATCACCACAGTCATTGATCATGCCCCTGTAAGGCTCCATTCAGACGTCCGTGTGCGTTTTGCGGATCCGATCCATCTATCAGTGGATCCGTAAAAATCATGCGGACGTCTGAATGGAGCTTTACAGGGGGGTGATCAATGACAGGGGGGTGATCAGGGAGTCTATATGGGGTGATCACCACAGTCATTGATCATGCCCCTGTAAGGCTCCATTCAGACGTCCGTGTGCGTTTTGCGGATCCGATCCATCTATCAGTGGATCCGTAAAAATCATGCGGACGTCTGAATGGAGCTTTACAGGGGTGTGATCAATGACAGGGGGGTAATCAATGACAGGGGGGTGATCAGGGAGTCTATATGGGGTAATCAGGGGTGATCAAGGGTGAATAAGGGGTTAATAAGTGACGGGGGGGGGGTGTAGTGTAGTGTGGTGCTTGGTGCAACATATTACTGAGCTACCTGTGTCCTCTGGTGGTCGATCCAAACAAAGGGGACCACCAGAGGACCAGGTAGCAGGTATATTAGACGCTGTTATCAAAACAGCGTCTAATATACCTGTTAGGGGTTAAAAAAATCACATCTCCAGCCTGCCAGCGAACGATCGCCGCTGGCAGGCTGGAGATCCACTTTCTTACCTTCCGTTCCTGTGAGCGCGCGCGCCTGTGTGCGCGCGTTCACAGGAAATCTCGGCCATCGCGAGAGGACGCGCCGGCGCGTCCACTCGGAATGAATCAACCACCTCCAGGACGCGTCTGTGCGTACAGCGGTCCGGAGGTGGTTAATGATCGTGTCATTGTTAGTTTCTAATTTCATATTTATTTCGGATTATCTTACCAACAATTTCTTTGCAGACCAGAAAAATAAATTTAAGTATGAGAAAAGGGCTAATTTATACCTACAATTTTATTTTCAAAGAAAGTTTATTGCAAAAAAATGTACCCAATTAAACTGCTCACTTCAAACAGGAAAAAAAAATAAAAATAAAATTAGGCATTCACCTGACATAAAATACATTTTGATTATGTGTCTCGAGGTACATTATGCGGTCAACGGATACAAATTTTACTGTAGGCCACTGCACTACAAGCCCCAAACATTAGGCATTCACCGGACAGAAAAGATTAAGTGATTATGTGGTCGGAGGTATATTACATGGTCAATGGATATAAATGGAGAGACACAGCCCAGTACAAATACAGCTCAAATACATATGTTTAAAAGAACTAAAAATATTAAATTGTATTAAATATATGGCTAAAGAAATCCCCCCTCTTAAAAAAAACCCTAATGAAAATAGTTGAAATTTGATAACACGTGGTCGTCACTAGTGTTGAATTCCTCCAAGGCCGCAAAAATTATTCATTCACTGTACAGAAATCTTTAAATCTGAGTCTCACTTCCTTCTGGGATTCACGTCCTCACCTATCCCTTGGTTGAACTTGATGGACGTTTGTCTTTTTTCAACCGTATTAACTATGTAACTAAGAAAAGAACAAGTAAGTATGTGGCTGGAGGTAGATTACACGGTCATTAGATATCAATTTTCCAGCAGGTCAGTGTAATACAGGTCCCAAAAATTATGCATTTAGCGTACATAAAAGAACAAGTAAGTATGTAGCTGGAGGTAGATTACACGGTCATTAGATATCAATTTTACAGCAGGCCAGTGTACTACAGGCCCCAAAAATTATGCATTCAGCGTAAATAAAAGAACAAATAAGTATTTGGCTGGAGGTAGATTACACGGTCATTGAATATCAACTTTCCAGCAGGCTAGTGTACTACAGGACCCAAAAATTATGCATTCAGCGTACATAAAAGAACAAGTAAGTATGCGGCTGGAGGTAGATTACACGGTCATTGGATATCAATTTTCCAGCAGGCCAGTGTACTATAGGCCCAAAAAATTATGCATTCAGCGTACATAAAAGAACAAGTAAGTATGTGGCTAGAGGTAGATTACACGTTCATTGGATATCAATTTTACAGCAGGCCAGGGTACTACAGGCCCCAAAAATTATGCATTAAGCGCACATAAAAGAACAAGTATGTATGTGGCAGAAGGTAGATTACACGATCATTGGATATCAATTTTTAGCAGGCCAGTGTACTGCAGGCCCCAAAAATTATGCATTCAGCGTACATAAAAGAACAAGTAAGTATGTGGCTGGATGTAGATTACACAGTCATTGGATATCAATTTTCTAGCAGGCCAGTGTACTACAGGCCCCGAAAATTATGCATTCAGCGTACATAAAAGAACAAGTAAGTATGTGGCTAGAGGTAGATTACACGGTCATTGGATATAAATTTTACTGAAGGCCAGTACAAATAGAGGTCAAATACATAGGTTTAAAAGAACTAAAAATATAAAATTGGATTAAAAACATGGCTAACGAAATCCCCTCTCTTGAAAAAAAAACTAATGTTAATAGTTGAAACATGTGGTCATCGCAGGTGTTGAATTCCTCCGAGGCCCAAAACATTAGGCATTCAACGGACAGAAAAGGCCTTTTATGCCGCTGTATTTACCTAAGACAGGGACCAATATTTTTTCTGGGTGGTGGTGGATATTTGTGGGCTGTCATGAGAAAATTCAATTAAATGTGGTCGTCACAGGTGTTGAATTCCTCCGAGATCCATGACTCATTCATTTTTATAAATGTGAGGTAGTCCACACTGTCGTGAGCTAGGCGAGTGCGCTAATCTGTCACAATCCCCCCTGCCGCGCTAAACATCCTTTCGGACAGGGCAAGCCAAGAGTTCTATGGCAAATTGTGCCAGCTCTGGCCACAGGTAAAGCCTGCACACCCAGTATTCCAGGGGTTCCTCACTTCTCAGAGCGTCCACATCGGCCATTAACCCGATGTAGTCGGACATCTGTCGGTCTAGGTGTTCCCTGAGGCTGGATCCGAAGGGCGGCTGTGTTACATCAGGAGAGCAAGTACCATGGTTGTGTGTCATGAACTGTGCAGAAATTCTATAATCTCCTCCCTCTATGCAGAATGAGGGCTGTAACTGTGTCGACCATCCCCTGCGGAGAATCTTCCCGGCAACAACAGATTAATAGCTGTACTTAAGGTTATTTATCTGTAAAGCCTTATAAGGGCAATGGAATGTGATCATCTCATGTGACCTGCCATGAGAGAGGGGGGATTCGAAACTGTTGTTATCCCTCACATCTTAGGGAGGGGTATATGAAAACTGTTGTTTTACCTCAATAAATCAGTTTATGTTCTGAGTTCACATCACCCAGAGGTGTGTGGTGTCTTCTCTGAGGAAAAAGGGATATTAGGATTGCATGGTTCTGGATGTCCGAATGGCATGATCTTGTGACCGTACAGAGCTACACATCTTCAAACCGCCCTCTTCTTGCATGCGCTGTTGGATTGGTACCCGCAACTGTTTCTCTGTGAGTGGAAATTCCTCTGCCAGCGCCCACAAAAGCAGAATGCAGCATTTCTCGAAGCAAGGCCTGGAAGTGCTGCTTTCTGTCAGCCCTCTGTGATGTTGGTAACATGTCCGCCATTTTGTTTTTGTACCGGAGGTCTAAGTACGTTGCCACCCAGTACTGGTTCTTTGCCCTTTAAGCTTTTTATACGGGGGTCCCTTTTCAAACACTGGAGCATGAAGGCCTCCATTTGCACTAAACTGGAAGCGGTGGATTGGCCTGGCTCCTGCTCTTTATCCAGGATAATGTCATCCTCGGTCTCCTCCACCCAGCCACAGACAACACCAGGGATCCCAGAAAACGTTTAAAGAATGCTCTTCTTGCTCCTCCTCCGCTCCGGCACCATCCTCCTCTGACTTCTCTTCAGACTCCTGTTGACTTGTCTCAGATAGAGTTGCCCCCCTGGGAATTCATCCAGCATTGCGACTTCCTCATCTTCCTGTTCCTGCTCCTCGACGGCTTGATCAATGCATGCTCCAGAAAGAAGGCGTAAGGTAGATGTCACTGATGGCGCCCTGGCTGAGCCTGACCAGTTTGGTGATCTCATCAAATGGCTGCAGAAGTCTGCATGCGTCGCGCATGAGCAGTCACTGGCGCGTTGAAAAAAAACAAGCTCCCCAGAACCTGTCCTGCCGCAGAGTTCGTACAGGTAGTCGTTAACTGCACGTTTCTGCTGGAGCAGCCTATCAAGCATATACAAGGTGAAGTTCCATTGCGTCGGGCTGTCACAAATCAGACGTCTGGTCTGCAGGTGGTGTCGCCGCTGAACATCAGCAAGGTGAACCATGGCCGTGTAAGATCTTCTAAAATGGCCAGAGATTTTCCTGGCCTGCCGCAAGATGTCCTAGACCCCGGGGTATTTGGCAACGAATCGATGCACGACTAAGTTCAAGATGTGTGCCATGCACGGCACGTGTGTAATTTTGCCCTGTTTCAGAGCGCTCATCAGATTGGCACCGTTGTCTCACACCACTTTACCAACTGTCAAATTTAGCGGGGTTAGCCACTGATCCGCATGTGACCGCAAAGCTGAAAGGAGTGCAGGACCGGTGTGGCTCTTGGCTTCCAGGCAGCACAGCATGGCAATGTTTCATCTGGCACCTCAAATAGGTTCTGGGGAGCTTGGGGGGCGCAGCAGAAGAGGCGGTAGCAGTGGAATAGAAGGAGTCAGCCGAGGAGGAGACGGAGGATGGAGTAGGAGGAGGAGAAGAAGAAGCAGGCCTGCATGCAATCCGTGGTAGTAACACCAAATCCACACGGGTACCACGGGTTGCATGCTTGACGGCCGTCAGAAGGTTTACCCAGTGGGCAGTAAAAGTTATGTACCTTCCCTGCCCGTGTTTACTAGATCACGTGTCTGTGGTCAGATGTATCTTGGCACCAACACTGTCTGCCAGAGATACATTCACTTGCCACTGAACGTGGCCATATAGCTCTGGGATGCCCTTCTGGGAGAAATATTTTCTAAAGGCCCCCGAGTCCACCAGTTTATATGCTAATAATTGGCGTGCTAGCAGTTCCGACAAGCCAGCAGTCAGTCGTCGGGCAAGAGGGTTATCCGGCGTCATCATCTTTTTTCGCTCGAACATTTGGGCCACGGAAGACTGCCTTTTGCCAGATGAATGTGACGACGGCACGGTGGATGGTGAAGTGGAGGACAAATGGGAGGAGAGGGGAGAAGGAGAGGGAGAAGAGGCAGGACGTGGAGTGTGGCTTTGTGGGTTCTGACGGTGTTGCTCCCACTGGGCTCGTTAATGGGAGGCCAGGTGCCTTCTTAAGGCGGTCGTCCCTAGGTGGGTGTTGGGCTTACCGCGACTTATGCGTTGACAGCACAGGCTGCAGATGGCAACACTATTGTCAGCAGCGGACACGTTAAAAAAGCCCACACTGCAGAGCCATGTGCCAGCATCCTGGGAGCGCCAGATGTGACCGCGCATGGTGGGTGGCTCGTTCCAGATACATTAGCAGTCTGCTTTTTGCCTCCTGTGCACTGTAAGTTCTGCCTGCTTCTCCTCCTTTTCCTCTCTATCTGCTGCTCCGTCTCTCCCTTTGAACTCCCCTCCTCTTCCTGTCTTGTGAGCACCCATGTGATGTCAATTAACATGTCATTATTGTCACCTTCACCACCACTGACATTAGAGATCTAGGAGTAGGCAGTAACAGCGGGGACCACCCTCCTTGGGCTGATCTGGGTAATGTCGTCAGACTGCTGGGTGGCGACTGTTGATACCTCCTCTTCCTGATACGATGCCAAGGATGGCTGCGCATCGGTAAGGTCTTGTAATGAATGGGAAAATAATTCCTCTGACTCGAGTAGAGGGGATATGGTGGTGGTGGTGGTGGTGTCTTTGAAGGTGCACACAGCAGAGAGTGAAGAGTTTGCAGCTACAGAGGATGAGGAGGGTGCAGAAGCGGAAGGCTGAGTGAGCCACTCAAACAAGTCTGGTGCGTCCTTTGACGTAATCGCACACACCTTCTGCAAATTCCCACTTAGGCTCCGGCCTGGTGCACCTGCCTGACCCCTACCACCCCTGCGGAATGGACTGCCTCTTCCTCTGCCTGTCATTTTCAGAAGAAGAGCAGTATTTGTGGAAGAAGGTATTTCACACCCCTGCCTCAATTACTTTTTTTTTGGGGGGGGGGGGGGGGGTAACTGTTATATCACAGCAGTAGAAAATATTTGTTCCAATAGCTTGTCACTCTGTTTAGCTGCGGTAACACAGCAAAATGGCAAACAAATGCTGTACTACCTAAATGCTCTATATAGAAAGTATATAATTGGTATATGACACCCCTGCCTCGATCAGTTTTTTTGGGGGGCAACTGGTATATCACACCAGTAGAAATTATTTCTTCCAATAGCGTTTGTCACTCTGTGTAGCTGAGGTAACGCAGCAAAACGCGCAAACAAATGCTGCATTACCTAAATGCACTATATAGAAAGTATATAATTAGGGTTGAGCGAATGCCAACTGTAAAGTTTGGGTTCGTACCAAACTTTAGGATTTTTTGGACCCCGGACCCGAACCCGAACACTTCAGTAAAAGTTCGGGTTCGGTGTTAGACTTTTTTATGGCGCTTTTTGAAAGGCTGCAGAGCAGCCAATCGACAAGCGTTTAACTGTGTGCCCTTAGAAGCCATCACAGCCATGCCTACTAATGGCATGGCTGTGATTGGCCAGTACAGCATGTGACCCAGCCTCTATATAAGCTGGAGTCATGTAGCGCTGCATGTCACTCTGCTCTGTGTAGTGTAGGGTTAGGATGCTGCTGCTGTGAGGGAGAGAATAGGACAGAATCTTTCAATAGAAGTGCTTGTTAACTCAGCGATCTACCTAGATTTTGTTTTGTGGGTGCAGTGCACAATCTTTTTACCCTGCCCTGAGCCCAGTGACCCAAAATAACTTTTATCCGTCTGCTAGTTAGGTGGGCGGCGGCCATTTTATGCAAGTTTTGTGCAACAGCATAGCATATGTGCATTTGTGACAGTCAAATCGAAGCTTGAAATACTGCAATTATATTCTGGGTTTAAAAAAATCACCAGTTTTTGCCAATATTCTACATCTGTGGCCTTGCAGCATTAGTCAGTGTGGAATTTAAGCTAGAAATACAGCAATAATTTTCTGGGTTTATTAAAAACACCCTTTTTGGGCAAAATACTCAATTTTACAGCCCTTGCTGCCTCTGTCAGTGTGAAATTCAAGCGTTATATACTGCTGTCATATTCTGTTATTAAAAAAAACACCCTTTTTGGGCAAAATAATACATTTTACAGCCCTTGCAGCATCTATCATTGTGAGATACACGCTTTAGATACTGCTGTGCTATTTTGTTATTAAAAATATTATTATTATTAATTATAATTATATAACTAATTATTCAGTCTTGCTAGCTGAGGCAGCCTCCTGTGCTTTCCATTCCTCTGTGAGAGCCACCACTGTGGTCATAGGTTTAAGTTCAGGTTTTATGTCTTATTAAGTTTATGCTTACCTGTATGTGTCATGTCTGGGTGATGGTCTGTTGGGATTTTCCTATGTTGGTTTGTGCAGCTAATGGTTCTGGATTCTCTGTGTCAGGGATCCAGTCAGCAAGGCTGTGGCAGGTTGGTTGAGCTACTGAGTTCACCTGCCATTTCCATTAGTCTGTTTATGTTTCCCCTTTTTCCCAACAGCTTGGCCGTTGAGACTCCTGCTCCTCCGTGTCTAGGAGGAGTAGGTCGTCTTACCCTGACTCCTAGCGCAGGGACCGGACGGAGGGTGAGTTAGGGATCCGAGGTTCCTGCGCATGGGTCCTCCTACCTTTAAGGTCGGCCCATGCAGTTAGGAGTTAGGGTCAGGGTAGGGACGCTGTTAGGAGGTGACCTGCTCCCTATCCTGTTCTCCTGGCCGAGTAGGCCATAACATCATCCGGCTCTACACGGCTGAGGATTTCCCCCATCCTCAGCCGTGACAGTGCTATTCAGGTATTAAAAAAACACCCATTTTGGGCAATATACTTAGTTTGCGGCCTTGTCTGCATCTGTCAGTGTGAAATTCAAGCATTTATATACTGCTGTCATATTCTGTTATAAAAAAAAACACCCTTTTTGGGCAAAATAATACATTTTACAGCCCTTGCAGCATCTATCATTGTGAGATACACGCTTTAGATACTGCTGTGCTATTTTGTTATTAAAAATATTATTATTATTAATTATAATTATATAACTAATTATTCAGTCTTGCTAGCTGAGGCAGCCTCCTGTGCTTTCCATTCCTCTGTGAGAGCCACCACTGTGGTCATAGGTTTAAGTTCAGGTTTTATGTCTTATTAAGTTTATGCTTACCTGTATGTGTCATGTCTGGGTGATGGTCTGTTGGGATTTTCCTATGTTGGTTTGTGCAGCTAATGGTTCTGGATTCTCTGTGTCAGGGATCCAGTCAGCAAGGCTGTGGCAGGTTGGTTGAGCTACTGAGTTCACCTGCCATTTCCATTAGTCTGTTTATGTTTCCCCTTTTTCCCAACAGCTTGGCCGTTGAGACTCCTGCTCCTCCGTGTCTAGGAGGAGTAGGTCGTCTTACCCTGACTCCTAGCGCAGGGACCGGACGGAGGGTGAGTTAGGGATCCGAGGTTCCTGCGCATGGGTCCTCCTACCTTTAAGGTCGGCCCATGCAGTTAGGAGTTAGGGTCAGGGTAGGGACGCTGTTAGGAGGTGACCTGCTCCCTATCCTGTTCTCCTGGCCAAGTAGGCCATAACATCATCCGGCTCTACACGGCTGAGGATTTCCCCCATCCTCAGCCGTGACAGTGCTATTCAGGTATTAAAAAAACACCCATTTTGGGCAATATACTTAGTTTGCGGCCTTGTCTGCATCTGTCAGTGTGAAATTCAAGCATTTATATACTGCTGTCATATTCTGTTATAAAAAAAAAAACCTTTTTGGGCAAAGTACTTAATATTGCAGCCTTTGCTGCATCTGTGATTGTTAAAAACAAGCTTGAAATACTTCAATAATTTTCTGGGTTTTAAAAAACACACATGTTTGGCAATACCCTCCATCTGGGGCCTCTGCCGCATTAGTCAGTGTGCAATTTAAGCTAGAAATACAGCTATAATTTTCTGGGTTATTAAATAACACCCTTTTTGGGCAAAATACTTAATTTTACAGCCCTTGTTGCATTTGTCAGTGTGAAATTCAAGCGTTATACACTGCTGTCATATTCTGTTATTAATAAAACACCCTTTTTGGGCAAAATAATACATTTTACAGTCCTTGCAGCATCTGTCATTGTGAGATACACGCTTTAGATACGGCTGTGCTATTCTGTTATAAAAAAAACAAACATTTTGGGCAAAATACTTAATTTGAAGGCCTTATCTGGATCTGTCAGTGTAAGATACACGCTTTAGATACTGCTGTGCTATTCTGTTATTTAACCCCTTAAGGACTTAGGATGTACCGGTATGGCATGTTTCACGAGTCCTTAAGGACCCATGACGTACCGGTACGTCATGTGTATTTCCGATCACCGCCACCTGGCGGGCAGTGATCGGAACCCGATGCCTGCTCAAATCATTGAGCAGGCACCTTGGCTAAATGCGCGGGGGGTCCCGTGACTCCCACGTGTCGGTGATCGCCGCAAACCGCAGGTCAATTCAGACCTGCGGTTTGCCGCGGCGTGTGGCGGTGCCATCGGGTCCCCATGCGGCTGTAGGGGGGACCCGATGGCATGGAAGGCAGCGCGATGCCTAAGGAAGGCATCGCGCTGCCTTCCGGTGACAAGCCTGTGAGATCTAGCCCCCTGTATCTCACAGACCGGAAGCTGTATGAGTAATACACACAGTATTACTCATACAGCCAATGCATTCCAATACAGAAGTATTGGAATGCATTGTAAAGGATTAGATCCCCAAAAGTTCAAGTCCCAAGACTCCCAAAGTGGGATAAAAAATAAAGTGAAAAAAAAGTTGAAAAAATAAAGTTTCCCCCCCCCCAAAATTAAAAGTTTCAAGTAAAAATAAACAAAAACGTCATTTTCCCCAAATAAAGTAAAAAAAAATTGCTAAAAAATAAGGGGAAAAATAAAAGTATGCATATTAGGTATCACCGCGTCCGTATCGACCGGCTCTATGAACATATCACATGACCTAACCCCTCAGATGAACACAATAAAAAATAAAAACTGTGCTAAATAAACAATTTTTTTGTCACCTTACATCACAAAAAGTACAACAGCAAGCGATCACCAAAATAGTACCAATCTAACCGTCACCTCATCCTGCAAAAAATGAGCCTATATCTGAGACAATCGCCCAAAAAAAAAAAAAACTATGGCTCAGAATATGGAGACACTAGAACATAATTTTTGTTTTAAAAAAGCTGTTATTGTGTAAAACTTACATAAATAAAAAAAAGTATACATTTTTTGGTATCGCTGCTTCCAAAAACCATATGGCGTTTCCCTTCTTCTATGTCCTGCCGTTTAGCCAACTAGTAGTTTAGGACCACATATGGGGTGTTTCTGCAAACTACAGAATCAGGGCAACCCATATTGAGTTTTGTTTGGCTGTTAACCCATTTTTTACAGTAATAAAGTAAGGGTTAAAATGGAAAATTTTCCCAAAAATTGAAATTCCAAAATTGTTTCTCCATCTGCCATTAACTCTTGTGGAACACCTAAAGGGTTAACAAAGTTTGTAAACCCAGTTTTGAATACCTTGAGGGGTGTACTTTCTTAGATGGAGTCACTTTTTTGGAATTTCTATTCTAGGGGTGCAACGGGGGGCTTGAAATGGGACATGGTATAAACAAAACCAGTCCTGCAAAATCTGCCTTGCAAAAACCATATGGCGTTCCCCTCCTTCTATGTCCCCCCGTTTGGCCAAACAGTAGTTTACAACCACATATGGGGTGTTTCTGCAAACTACAGAATCAGGGAAACCCATATTGAGTTTTGTTTGGCAGTTAACCCTTGCTTTGTTCCTGGAAAAAAATTTATTATATTGGAAAATTTTCAAAAAAATCAAAATTCTTAAATTTTATGTCCATTTGCCATGAAGTCTTGTGGAAGACCTTAAGGGTTAACAAAGTTTGTAAAATCAGTTTTGAATACCTTGAGGGTGTAGTTTCTAAAATGGGGTCATTTTTGGATGGTTTCTATAACGTAAGCCTCACAAAGTGACTTCAGACCTGAACTAGTCCATAAAAAGTGGGATTTGGAAACTTTCTGAAAATTTCAAAATTTGCTTCTAAACTTCTAAGCTATGTAACATCCCCAAAAAATAAAATATCATTCCCAAAATGATACAAACATGAAGTAGACATATGGGGAATGTAAAGTCATCACAATTTGTGGGGGTATTACTATGTATTACAGAAGTAGAGAAACTGAAACTTTGAAATTTGCTAATTTTTTTTAAAAAAATGGTAAATTTGGTAGTTTTTTATGCAAAATTTTTTTCTTTTTTGACACAATTTTAGCAGTGTCATGAAGTACAATATGTGACGAAAAAACAATCTCAGAACGGCCTGGGTAAGTAAAAGCGTTTAAAAATTATCAGCACTTAAAGTGACACTGGTCAGATTAGCAAAAAATGGCCTGGTCCTTAAGGTGAAATAGGGCTGTGTCCTTAAGGGGTTAAATAATTTGTCCCACATTTGCGCTTTACTAATTTGTCCCACATTTGCGCTTCAATAATTTGGCCCACATTTGCGCTTTAATAATTTGTCCCACATTTGCGCTTTAATAATTTGTCCCACATTTGCGCTTTAATAATTTGTCCCACATTTGCGCTTCAATAATTTGTCCCACATTTGCGCTTCAATAATTTGTCCGACATTTGCGCTTCAATAACTTTTCCCATATTTCCGCTCGATCCAAAAAAATGTAATCCATTGATCTCCCTTGGATGTTGTCTCTCTTTCTCACGCTCCCTCTCCGGGGTGGAACCCTGATTCGCCGATAACCGTGATCAACATGGTAGGCTCAGAAAAGAACATTGAAAGTTGATAGAGAAGATATCCAAATGGATGGTGGACGTCACAGGGATGTGCGATCAGGCAGAAGTTAGCTAGAGTCAACAAAGCGGCAGCAGGGCCTCTCCTGGCTAACGTTTCCAAATCAAAAATACCCTAGTGACATTCCCTATAATTTTTTATTAATCATTCCAAAAACAGGGCATCTTAAGAGTACTGTATTGTTATTTATCATCACTACCTCCCCGTGTAGGGAGTGGGTAATTGCCGCACGCCCCCTTCTTTCCTTCAATTCTTCAGTTTTAACGTCTTTTCCCACATTTTCTCTCGATCACAATTACATTTCATGCATTGATCTCCCTTGGATGTGGTCTCTCTTTCTCATGCTCCCTCTCCGGGGTGAAACCCTGATTCGCCACTAACCGTGATCACCATGGTAGGCACAGAAAAGAACATCGAAAGTTGATAGAGCAGATATCCAATTGGATCGTGAACATCACGGGGACGTGCGACATGGTGGGGCAGTATATTTGCACACGCCTACACGAACTGACTGATGGTTCTGCCCCCTGCAACTTCTGGATCTCCAAATTGGGCACATGGCCTGAGCTTGCCAGTGTATTGTCTGAACGTGTGTTTAGCACGACTGGAGGGGGTTATCACAGGTTATATTTCCCAATGTTTTGGGGTGTACCCGAATTTAAAAAAAGATAAATAAATTTAAAACAAAAAAAACAGTGTAGGCTACCTCCTCCTCCTCCACCGCCGCTTCCACCTACACCGCCACATCCACCGCCTCCTCAACCTCCTACTCCATATGGACCTCGTCCTCCTAGATCAAGATTATTAGTTTTTTTTTAAATGTATTTTATGTTATTTGAAGTCATTTCCCTATCCACATTTGTTTGCAGAGCACTTGCCATGCTCTTAACCACATTTTGCTGGCATTTGTAGCCCTCTAGCCCTTTCCGTGACATTTTTAGAGCCATTTTAGTGCTTAAAAGTTCGGGTCCCCATTGACTTCAATGGGGTTCAGGTTCGGGGTGAAGTTCGGGTTCCGAACTCGAATTTTTTTGTGAAGTTCGGTCGAACCCGAACATCCAGGTGTCCGCTCAACTCTATTCCTGACCAATGATAAGGCATTGAATGACCAAACCCTCATAAAACTTTATAGATCTTTACTGAAGAAAAATACCAAAATTTACTGAAAAAAACATGAAAGAAGAATCAGACGGAAGCACATAATCTACATCCGGGGTAATCTAATCCCTTGACACCTGGTCATTCCATATTCCTTCTCTTCAGGCTTCAATACTTTCTTTTCCAGGAATATTTTCTTTCTTAAAGATGAAGAAGACATCAGTCAATCATTGTTATATTTAACAAGTGATTATAGAACATGGAGGTGAAAACATTCTTGATTTTTACGATATATTGGACATGGAGGTAAAGCGCGGTGCATTGTAGAAAAAGACATAAAAGCAGCAAAAGAAACCATTAAGAGAAAGAAAGTGCCTGATAAATATACTCAGGATGATCTGCAAGTCATTATACTGTAGGGAGGCTCGGACATAACAAATAGGGTTGCCATCGAGCCCGTATTTACAACCTGAGGCCGGATAGAGCAGCATCTGTTTCAACTGCATCTTCAGGTCGCGGATACAGTTAAATCCGATGATGGAACAGGGAGTCGTCAACTCCTTGCTCCACTATTCACCCTGCGACTGATGGTTTAGTGCAGGCAGCCGCGAGACAGTGATGTCATCACGGCTGGACAGACCAGATCAGATCCATATTTGGAGAACTGGTCTGTCCGGTGGCTAGGCAAGCTAGTGAGACGATTCTATTGCATCGCGCCTGCCTGCACTAAACCATCAGTCGCAGGGTGAATGGTGAAGCCGGGAACTGTTGACTCCGCGCTCCACCATTGTATTCAACATTATGAGAAAGTGGCTGAGTATTCACGTTGGGGGCACATAAGGGGACATTATTTTGCGTGTAGGGCACATATGGAGCCATTACACTCTATGGGGTAAATAATGAGGCATTATATCATGTGAGGGCATTATGCTGTGTGGGGGTTCATAAGAGGGCATTATACTGTATGTGGGTATATAACAGGGCATTATACTGTGTGTGGGTACATAAGAGGGCATTATACTGTGTGTAGGTACATAAGAGGGCATTATACTGTGTGTGGGTACATAAGAGGGCATTATACTGTGTGTAAGTACATAAGAGGGCATTATACTGTGTGTGGGTATATAACAGGGCATTATACTGTGTGTGGGTACATAAGAGGGCATTATACTGTGTGTAGGTACATAAGAGGGCATTATACTGTGTGTAGGTACATAAGAGGGCATTATACTGTGTGTAGGTACATAAGAGGGCATTATACTGTGTGTAGGTACATAAGGGGGCATTTACCGTATGAGGCACATAAGGGGGCATTAGTCTGTGTACGTAAAGGGAAATTATACTTTATGGGGGCATACAGTATAATGTAGAAATGCATAAAACACTGTAAAAAATGCATTTTATTTTTAAAATGACAGAAAAAAATTGTTAAAATAAATGATCAAAACTCAAAGTATAAAGAAATTCCCTTCCTTCCCCAGAAAAAAAACACACCCAATGTAAATTTAACCTCAAATCTTCTGGCGTCCTTGGTAGCAATACCTGGGGAGGTAATGGTTGGAAATGGTTGGAAGGAACAGAGCTACTCCCCTCTTGGTAGGAGTGGGCTGGTCCTACTTCCTGCCAGGAGGGTAAATTCCAGAGTAGACAGCAAAGGGAGAAAAAGCACGTGCCAGAGCTCATACTCCTAGAACCCCAATTCTCCTGTGAGGCCAACACTCCACAGAGATCATCAAAATTCAGAAGACAGCTTACAGAAAGCGTCAGTGTGATAAGACAGTAGAGTGATCGGCAGGATCACAGATTTACAGACACTGCTGCCAATGAGGGACTATGGTTCAGACACCCATCACCTAGTTAACATCCATGCCAGGCTAAAATCAAGCCCGTATCATATTGGACACCTATAGTATATCCACAAGTGCCTGCAAGTGCCATTAAATTTTCACACAGCCAGCCACCATACCTTCTCATCTGGTGCCAGAAACTACACTTTGTACTTCATGCTGATGGATGTACTATACATTTTATTCTGCACCAAGTAAAGAGAGACTTTTATTCTTTTACTTATGACCTGATTCTTCAAACCACCTTTTTACTGCAAAGATTCCCAGGGAGAAAACTGTAATACAACATCTCATCAGGGCCAATGCCACACCCATCCTCTGCACCAATCCCTGGTAACTGAAGGGGCCCCAGTGGTTCCTATATACATTAAGAAGACATTACTGATAAAATAGGCATGTGAGACTCTTTTATAAAATTTGAACTAGTTTTCAGGAACTTTATGTTACACATCCCTTTAGAAGAGCATGGCTGAACAGAGCACTGCATCCAACCAGAAAGAATTACTGCTCCCCCCACAGGCAGAACAGAGCACTGCATCCAACCAGAAAGGATCAGCCCCCCCCCCACAGGCAGAACAGAGCACTGCATCCAATACTGTATATATTTGTAATAATATAATATGCAGTAAGTTAGAACAGTCAATGCGAAGTAAATTTGTAAAATAATGTTAGCTCTATCACATTTGTACATTAAAGGGGTATTCCAGGCATAACCAATTATCACCTATCTACTGTATAAGGGATAGCTGCTCTGTGTCCCCTGATTAACTCCATTCAAGGTGTATGGGACTGATGAAGAGAGTCAAGTGATAATTGCTTTTGTCCAGAATGTTCCTGTTTATTGTACTGTAAGCTAATACACAGTAAGATCTGTGGGATGTGCCGCCATTATATTAATATAATATACAATAGCAGTGCTGGTACCTGGCGCTTGATTTTTAGGTACAGAAGACGTCCTGCAAGGAGCATGGTGACAAATATGGTGAAAATTAGTCTCACGATGTTGTCAAGTCGAAGTTTAAAGCCTAGAAGCAAACATAAGAAAGTTACGGATCGAGACACGAACAGTGAGGTCTGCCAGGGGACGGGTATATGATATGAACAGGTTTTTTAACAGCTTCACTCGGTAATTAGCTCTAATTCATTTCCAGTTGACTCCACTCAGATTTTTCTTGGCTAGTCTTACAGTCGGGCAATGACTAAAGTGGACCGGCATCAGAAGACACGCCATATTTTTAGTTTATTTTTACGAGAAATAATGAAACAAACGTAGTTGAGTGAACTACCAGGATACCAACGTAACCCGAGGGTAACTGCTGTATGTCAATTACGTGTACATCAGTAGTCACACTAAAGGATCTCAGTAATTCTTAACATCAGAGAAGAAACACCCTGCAACCATTGCTGGAAGAACTCAAGCTGGTGGTGGCAGCGTTATGGTCTGGGGAATATTTTTGAGCATTCTCGAGGCCACTCATCCATGTGGAAGGCACTCTCAACTGATTTAGGTATGACAAAATTCTTGCAGATCACGTACACCGATCCATGCTGATTGTCTTCCCTGGGGCGGAGGGGATCTTACAGTTAGTGATGGACAAACATCGGCCGGGACGAATTGCGAACGCGATCGCGCGAAGGCGATCAAATGTTTGCGAACCGCAAGTTCGTGGCGGGCCCCATTCACTTTAATGGCAGGTGAACCTGAAAAACCTTCAGGTCATATTTGCAGCCACCAAATACTTACAAGAAGTGCACAACATGGACAGTGACATACCACAGGCGGATCAATTGCAAAAATTCCCCGGATCAATTGCAAAAATTCCCCCCAAAAATATGTATTTTAATCAGGGGCCATTTTTATTGTACAGTACCTCGAAACGCATCTGGCGTAAGGAGTGAGCGTGTGTCTCATCAGTCCAGCAGAGACAATATCTTTATATATAAAGAAAGAAAGTCGGGAATATTTGGATCCGGCGAAAGCCGTCCCTCACTAGTGACGTCACTTCAGCTTCATCCGGTCTCCAGAGTAACCAGGTCACGTGGGACGCCACGCTGAGGTTTAGCACACCACGTGGGACGCCGCTGGTGTGCGGCTGCCTGGAACCAGCGCTGCAGAGTCGCAGTGAAGAAGGGGAAGACCTGACTTTTGCGAGGAGTTTGTTTGGTAGCTGTGCATACACTGAGCACTGGTGCTGAGACTAATTTCGAGCTGCTATAAGTGACTGATCATGAACATAGTACGTGTATAAACTGGACTACATTTGGAGTTTGTGCCTATGCAGCTGGCTAGCCATTGATGTTAGTGGATGAATTATTACACGTTTCTCTACAGCGCAAACGGCTATTTACATTATAGCGTATTGGCACATGGGACTCACCATCTGGTGCACTTATTATAGTGCGAAGTTGATATAAATTTTATGCTGGACAGCCAGAGGAGCAGCTGTACACGGGTGCATGAGACGGAATACTTGCTCATTAAGTGGTATACAGCCAGTACAGGGTATATAGGGACTGTTTTTGTTAGGGCCATTTATTTTATTTTATGTATGGTCGCTATTTTTAGGGGATTTGCCATCTTTTATATGTATATGTTTTAATAAATTGTACAAATTTAGTTGATTTAGTGCCCCCATCTGAGTCCGAGTGTGCCCCTTTTTATTTACTATTCAAATTCTTAGAAATGTGCCCTTCTGGAGCCTAGAAAAATGTTATTTTAGGCTACGGGAGTACAGGCCCCAAAAATTCGGCATTCACCTGACAGAAAACATCAAGTGATTATGTGGCTAGAGGTATATTAGACGGTCATTGGATATGAATTATGGGCAGTAAAAGTTATGTACCTTCCCTGCCCGTGTTTGCTAGACCATGTGTCTGTGGTCAGATGTATCTTGGGACCGACACTGTGTGCCAGAGATACATTCACTTGCCGTTGAAAGTGGCCAAAAGCCTCCGAGTCCACCAATTTATATGGCAGTAGTTGGCGGGCTAGCAATTCCGACAAGCCAGCGGTCAGCCGTTGGGCAAGAGGATTATCCGGCGTCATCATTTTTTTTTTTTTACGCTCGAACATTTGGGCCACGGAAGCCTGCCTTGTGCCAGATGAACGCAACAAAGGCACGGTGGAAGGTGGAGTGGAGGACAAATGGGAGGAGAGAGGAGAAGTAGAAGAGGCAGGATGTGGAGCGTCGGGAGTGTGGCTTTGTGGGCTCTGACGACGTTGCTCCCACTGGGCTCGTGATGGGAGGCCAGGTACCTTCTTAACCACCTCCGGACCGCTGTACGCACAGACGCGTCCTGGAGGTGGTTGATTCATTCCGAGTGGACGCATATACGCGTCATCTCGCGAGACGCGAGATTTCCTGTGAACGCGCGCACACAGGCGCGCGCGCTCACAGGAACGGAAGGTAAGAGAGTTGATCTCCAGCCTGCCAGCGGCGATCGTTCGCTGGCAGGCTGGAGATGTGTTTTTTTTAACCCCTAACAGGTATATTAGACGCTGTTTTGATAACAGCGTCTAATATACCTGCTACCTGGTCCTCTGGTGGTCCCATTTGTTTGGATCGACCACCAGAGGACACAGGTAGCTCAGTAAAGTCCCACCAAGCACCACTACACTACACTACACCCCCCCCCCCGTCACTTATTAACCCCTTATTAGCCCCTGATCACCCCTAATCACCCCTGATCACCCCATATAGACTCCCTGATCACCCCCCTGTCATTGAATACCCCCCTGTCATTGATCAACCCCCTGTAAAGCTCCATTCAGATGTCCGCATGATTTTTACGGATCCACTGATAGATGGATCGGATCCGCAAAACGCATCCGGACGTCTGAATGAAGCCTTACAGGGTCATGATCAATGACTGTGGTTATCACCCCATATAGACTCCCTGATCACCCCCCTGTCATTGATCACCCCCCTGTCATTGATTACCCCCCTGTAAAGCTCCATTCAGACGTCCGCATGATTTTTACGGATCCACTGATAGATGGATCGGATCCGCAAAACGCATCCGGACGTCTGAATGAAGCCTTACAGGGGCATGATCAATGACTGTGGTGATCACCCCATATAGACTCCCTGATCACCCCCCTGTAAAGCTCCATTCAGATGTCCGCATGATTTTTACGGATCCACTGATAGATGGATCGGATCCGCAAAACGCATCCGGACGTCTGAATGAAGCCTTACAGGGGCATGATCAATGACTGTGGTTATCACCCCATATAGACTCCCTGATCACCCCCCTGTCATTGATCACCCCCCTGTCATTGATTACCCCCCTGTAAAGCTCCATTCAGACGTCCGCATGATTTTTACGGATCCACTGATAGATGGATCGGATCCGCAAAACGCATCCGGACGTCTGAATGAAGCCTTACAGGGGCATGATCAATGACTGTGGTGATCACCCCATATAGACTCCCTGATCACCCCCCTGTCATTGATTACCCCCCTGTCATTGATCACCCCCCCTGTCATTGATCACCCCCCCTGTCATTGATCACCCCCCCTGTCATTGATCACCCCCCCTGTCATTGATCACCCCCCCTGTCATTGATCACCCCCCTGTCATTGATCACCCCCCTGTCATTGATCACCCCCCCTGTCATTGATCACCCCCCCTGTCATTGATCACCCCCCTGTCATTGATCAACCCCCTGTCATTGATCAACCCCCCTGTCATTGATCACCCCCCTGTAAGGCTCCATTCAGACATTTTTTTGGCCCAAGTTAGCGGAATTATTATTTTTTTTTCTTACAAAGTCTCATATTCCACTAACTTGTGACAAAAAATTAAATCTCACATGAACTCACCATACCCCTCACGGAATCCAAATGCGTAAAATTTTTTAGACATTTATATTCCAGACTTCTTCTCACGCTTTAGGGCCCCTAGAATGCCAGGGCAGTATAAATACCCCACATGTGACCCCATTTCGGAAAGAAGACACCCCCAGGTATTCCGTGAGGGGCATATTGAGTCCATGAAAGATTGAAATTTTTGTCCCAAGTTAGCGGAACGGGAGACTTTGTGAGAAAAAAATAAAAAATATCAATTTCCGCTAACTTGTGCCAAAAAAAAAAAATTTCTATGAACTCGCCATGCCCCTCATTGAATACCTTGGGGTGTCTTCTTTCCAAAATGGGGTCACATGTGGGGTATTTATACTGCCCTGGCATTCTAGGGGCCCCAAAGCGTGAGAAGAAGTCTGGTATCCAAATGTCTAAAAATGCCCTCCTAAATGGAATTTGGGCCCATTTGCGCATCTAGGCTGCAAAAAAGTGTCACACATCTGGTATCTCCGTACTCAGGAGAAGGTGGGGAATGTGTTTTGGGGTGTCATTTTACATATACCCATGCTGGGTGAGATAAATATCTTGGTCAAATGCCAACTTTGTATAAAAAAATGGGAAAAGTTGTCTTTTGCCAAGATATTTCTCTCACCCAGCATGGGTATATGTAAAAAGACACCCCAAAACACATTCCCCACCTTCTCCTGAATACGGCGATACCAGATGTGTGACACTTTTTTGCAGCCTAGGTGGGCAAAGGGGCCCATATTCCAAAGAGCACCTTTCGGATTTCACTGGTCATTTACCTACTTACCACACATTAGGGCCCCTGGAAAATGCCAGGGCAGTATAACTACCCCACAAGTGACCCCATTTTGGAAAGAAGACACCCCAAGGTATTCCGTGAGGGGCATGGCGAGTTCCTAGAATTTTTTATTTTTTGTCACAAGTTAGTGGAAAATGATGATTTTTTTTTTTTTTTTTTTTTTTTCATACAAAGTCTCATATTCCACTAACTTGTGACAAAAAATAAAAACTTCCATGAACTCACTATGCCCATCAGCGAATACCTTGGGGTCTATTCTTTCCAAAATGGGGTCACTTGTGGGGTAGGTATAATGCCCTGGTATTTTAGGGGCCCAAATGTGTGGTAAGGAGTTTGAAATCAAATTCTGTAAAAAATGACGAGTGAAATCCGAAAGGTGCTCTTTGGAATATGGGCCCCTTTGCCCACCTAGGCTGCAAAAAAGTGTCACACATCTGGTATCTCCGTACTCAGGAGAAGGTGGGGAATGTGTTTTGGGGTGTCATTTTACATATACCCATGCTGGGTGAGATAAATATCTTGGTCAAATGCCAACTTTGTATAAAAAAATGGGAAAAGTTGTCTTTTGCCAAGATATTTCTCTCACCCAGCATGGGTATATGTAAAAAGACACCCCAAAACACATTCCCCAACTTCTCCCGAGTACGGAGATACCAGATGTGTGACACTTTTTTGCAGCCTAGGTGGGCAAAGGGGCCCATATTCCAAAGAGCACCTTTCGGATTTCACTGGTCATTTACCTACTTACCACACATTAGGGCCCCTGGAAAATGCCAGGGCAGTATAACTACCCCACAAGTGACCCCATTTTGGAAAGAAGACACCCCAAGGTATTCCGTGAGGGGCATGGCGAGTTCCTAGAATTTTTTATTTTTTGTCACAAGTTAGTGGAAAATGATGATTTTTTTTTTTTTTTTTTTTTTCATACAAAGTCTCATATTCCACTAACTTGTGACAAAAAATAAAAACTTCCATGAACTCACTATGCCCATCAGCGAATACCTTGGGGTCTCTTCTTTCCAAAATGGGGTCACTTGTGGGGTAGTTATACTGCCCTGGCATTCTAGGGGCCCAAAGGTGTGGTAAGGAGTTTGAAATCAAATTCTGTAAAAAATGACGAGTGAAATCCGAAAGGTGCTCTTTGGAATATGGGCCCCTTTGCCCACCTAGGCTGCAAAAAAGTGTCACACATCTGGTATCTCCGTACTCGGGAGAAGTTGGGGAATGTGTTTTGGGGTGTCTTTTTACATATACCCATGCTGGGTGAGAGAAATATCTTGGCAAAAGACAACTTTTCCCATTTTTTTATACAAAGTTGGCATTTGACCAAGATATTTATCTCACCCAGCATGGGTATATGTAAAATGACACCCCAAAACACATTCCCCAACTTCTACTGAATACGGAGATACCAGATGTGTGACACTTTTTTGCAGCCTAGGTGGGCAAAGGGGCCCACATTCCAAAGAGCACCTTTCGGATTTCACTCGTCATTTTTTACAGAATTTGATTTCAAACTCCTTACCACACATTTGGGCCCCTAGAATGCCAGGGCAGTATAACTACCCCACAAGTGACCCCATTTTGGAAAGAAGAGACCCCAAGGTATTTCGTGATGGGCATAGTGAGTTCATGGAAGTTTTTATTTTTTGTCACAAGTTAGTGGAATATGAGACTTTGTAAGAAAAAAAAATCAAAAAAAAAAAATCATCATTTTCCGCTAACTTGTGACAAAAAATAAAAAGTTCTATGAACTCACTATGCCCATCAGCGAATACCTTAGGGTGTGTACTTTCCGAAATGGGGTCATTTGTGGGGTGTTTGTACTGTCTGGGCATTGTAGAACCTCAGGAAACATGACAGGTGCTCAGAAAGTCAGAGCTGCTTCAAAAAGCGGAAATTCACATTTTTGTACCATAGTTTGTAAACGCTATAACTTTTACCCAAAGCATTTTTTTTTTACCCAAACATTTTTTTTTTATCAAAGACATGTAGAACAATAAATTTAGAGCTAAATTTATATATGGATGTCGTTTTTTTTGCAAAATTTTACAACTGAAAGTGAAAAATGTCATTTTTTTGCAAAAAAATCGTTAAATTTCGATTAATAACAAAAAAAGTAAAAATGTCAGCAGCAATGAAATACCACCAAATGAAAGCTCTATTAGTGAGAAGAAAAGGAGGTAAAATTCATTTGGGTGGTAAGTTGCATGACCGAGCAATAAACGGTGAAAGTAGTGTAGGTCAGAAGTGTAAAAAGTGGCCTGGTCTTTCAGGGTGTTTAAGCACTGGGGGCTGAGGTGGTTAAGGTGGTCGTCCCTAGGTGAGTGTTGGGCTTATCGCAACTTATGCGTTAACGGCACAGGCTGCAGATGGCAACATTATTATCAGCAGCTGACAAGTTAAAAAAAAGCCCACTCTGCGGAGCCATGTGCCGGTGTCCTGGGAGCACCAGATGTGACAGTGCATGGTGGATGACTCGCTCCAGATACATTTGCAGTCTGCTTTAAATTATATTATAGGTATATCACACCCCTGCCTCAATCAGATTTTCTGGGGGGCAACTGGTATAGCACACCAGTTGCAATTAGTTGTTCCAATAGCGTTTGGATAGCTGCGGTATGGCAGAAGAACCACACACAACTGCTGCACAAAACAAATGCACTATAATATACTTTCTATGTTAGAAAGTATATTATAAGTATATTACACCCCTCAGTATGTCACACCTATCGATAGCACACCTATACCAGTCCTTAAAAGGGCTTTTGTGGCCCTTATTAGCTAGTGTTTGGTGTCCCTAACAGTCTGTCCCTGCTCCACAAAGCAACCTCTCCCTACACTGGCAAAACACAGAATGTAAAATGGCTGCCAGATCACGTTCTGTTATAGGGTAGGGGGTATGTCCATGTGCTGAAACGTCTCAATTCACTGTCCTGTCCCACCTGATGGATGTGTCATGGGTCAAAGTTCTGCACAATGGAAAGAATATGGCGCCGGCAGACATCACCATATGTTCGCCTGTTCGATAAATGTGCAAAGTTCACCATGAAACGACCGCCGGGCGAACCGCAAGGTCATCTCTACTTCCAGTCACACAATACGAAATGTCACAAGCTAGAAATATGTGACATTGGTTGGAAGCAAGACCAAGACTTCCAAGTACAACCCTGGCCCCCTAATTCCCCAGACTTGGACCCAACTGTGCATTTGTGGGATCACCTCTATCGTCATGTTCTCTCTATGGATCCTCCTCCATGCCCCCTCTAGCAGCTGTGGGATAAACTGTAGTCATCATGGCTCCAGATACCTGTGACAACCTACCAGGTCCTGTCTAGCTGCTGTCTGTGCTGCACACAGTGGTTACTCTGGATATTAGCTGGAGGTCCGAATAATAGGACTCGACTGTATAATATATGTAGTGGTGTTATCCAGTCACCGTATGGAGGTGTTATCCAGTCTCTGTATGGTGGTGTTATCCAGACACTATATGGTGGTGTTATCCAGTCACTGTATGGAGGTGTTATCCAGTCACTGTATGGTGGTGTTATCCAGACACTATATGGTGGTGTTATCCAGTCACTGTATGGAGGTGTTATCCAGTCTCTGTATGGCAGTATTTTCCAGTCACTGTATGGTGGTGTAATCCAGTTTCTGTATGGCAGTATTTTCCAGTCACTGTATGGTGGTGTTATCCAGTCACTGTATGGTGGTATTATCCAGTCACTGTATGGCGGTATTATCCAGTCACTGTATGGTGGTGTTATCCAAGTCACTGTATGGCGGTATTTTCCAGTCACTGTATGGAGGTGTTATCCAGTCACTGTCCAGTCACTGTATGGCGGTATTTTCCAGTCACTGTATGTAGGTGTTATCCAGTCACTGTATAGAGGTATTATCCAGTCACTGTATGGTGGTATTTTCCAGTCACTGTATGGTGGTGTTATCCAGTCACTGTCCAGTCACTGTATGGCGGTGTTATAACCAATTATCGTTATGATTCCTCAGAAGGTGATAGTTATGGAGCCTCAATGGGTCTTTAAATGGTCCATATTCAGCCTTGGTGCCTAGGGCAGAGTGAACTGTAAATACCTCCCTGCTCCTAAGACTCATATAAGAAAGTTTTATAAAACATCCTTCATTGTTTTACAGATTGGCGACAGTCATATTAAACAGACATGAGTGGGCTATGCTTGCTATGTCCCACCGATCCCCTAAACTTTACTCACACTCGGAAAAAAATATAAAGGAACAACTATTTTCTGTTCCTCCTCTATCATTTTTTTGTGTGAAATTATAGCATAAAATATTTCATGGAGTGACATATAGACTCACAAGCATATACCCTTACCATTCAGTGATATGACTCCTGTCCATGGAGTCAGAAACGTTGGATGAGATACGACACACGTCACTGATGCCTCGTTCAGTCCCTCTGTACGGACGGTGCTGACCACTGTCCTCGTCTGGTCCGGCTCTTCCAGTATTGTAGTGGTTATGTTATCTGAATGTGGGATCCAGGAGATTTCTGCAGGTGGATTCCCACCAACGGCTCCGCACTCTGAAGATCCGTCACTGTTTAATTTTAGAAATGTAGACGGCTGAGCTGAAAATGAAGGCTATCGATTACTAATGAGCTGCCACCCAATCTGTTGGTAACAGGGGCGGCTTGGTCATTGACTCTACAGGGAGAAGGTATGATGTCATGAGGAAGTCTGCCCCAATAACTATTCAGTACACCAGTTGTTGAGTTACCAGTTCTGCTCTTCAACCATACAGACATCACTTTAGAATGCACACAGTCTATGGACAAGCCACACCCTCTTCCTGGTCACATGATATAATAGCGCTCTTATTTCTTTTGCCTTTATTGGCCACATCTGGGGCAAATTTAGACCCACCTACGACACAGGGCCACTTTTAGAATTATTTTCCAGGGTCACTTTAAGCTCACAATCGGTCCCTGTGTGACACTGGTGGTCCATGCCCTTCAGCATTTCCCTGCTCCCAGCAGTCATGGCTGTGAGGACCTGTCCACCCAATCTGTTTTCCTGGTGGTCCAAGACTACCAGTCTCTCTTTGCTCTTTCCCAGCAGGCCCAGCTGCTGGAGTAGTTCTTCTTCATACACTCCACACTGGCTGAAGCCTTCTTCTTCCATGCAGTGCCTCTCTCCACCAGTAGAGTGCAAGTGTTCCCTCAGGCTCTTAAAGGGCCGGCACAAGAATCCTAATTCGCCAGCCTATGGATGAGCCTTCTCTGGGTATTTAGGGCAATTTCTTTTTTGGGAGGATGCCTCAGCAATAGGCATTGTAGCTTGTGAGTTCACTGTGAAGGTAAATTGTATACAATTTGATCTTTATACCTAATCTCTGCCTGTTAACTGGATTTGAACCTTTGCTGCCTGACCTGACCTCTGGCTGAATCTTGTATTGATCCTGAGCTGCCGACCCTGATATTTGGCCTATTAACTGGATTGTATGAACTCTGCCCGTCCTGATGCAGCGACCCCCTGAGGATCTCATATAGAGGAAAGAATTGGTAATAGCCCTGATGAAGGGTTGTATCATGGTGAATTCCCTCAGGTCATTGCTCCCTGGGGATCAGTGATGTGGAATTATTGAACTAAAGAAGAAGGACAGAGTTAAACATAACAAAGTCTTTATTTTTTATTTTTACTAAGTACAACATAGAACTTGAATCCTGCTGCTACGTTATGTATTTCAAGTGCAAATCCTCTCTGGGACCAGCAAAGATATGAGGCCAGGTTGGTTGGTGGCATTTACGCACTTAGATGATAATGGTCTAGTAGTACTTTGGTGATGGGTGGCTTGGCTGTAATCCCACACCTTGCAGCAGTGTCTTGCTGCTGGTAGCAGTTCACAGTGCTGTCTGGAACCTCAAGGCTTGAGGACAATTGGAGTAATCCTCTCTGGAGAATTTGTAACAGGAGCAGGAGCTCAGGCGGTGTGCTTCCTCTCCTCCCTGGGGTTACTCAGGAACTCCACCTCTTGGCAGGGAGCAGGACCAGCCCATGCCTAACAAGATGGGAGGAACAGAGTGGTTATCCTTCTTACTTGACAACCTTTGCCGTCCATTCCTTGCTAGGAACTACGATCAGAAGCAAACTATAGAATATATAATATACAACAATATACAATTTGTAGTAACCCCAGGTCTGAGGTACTACACCGACCTCAGCTTGTTCCTAACTACATTTTGTCTGTCCCTTTATTGTCATTCATCAGTTTCTCTTAAACTCCATAGTCAAAGGTCACTGAACAGAAGCTACTCAAAGAGTCAGTGACTTGGTGTTTTTCCTGCAGTGGAGTCCAGATCCCTGTAAAATTGTGAAATGGTGAATACTAGGGGGAACCTAAGTTCACACTAGACGTGCAGGGAGTGCAGAATTATTAGGCAAGTTGTATTTTTGAGGATTAATGTTATTATTGAACAACAACCATGTTCTCAATGAACCCAAAAAACTCATTAATATCAAAGCTGAATATTTTTGGAAGTAGTTTTTAGTTTGTTTTTAGTTTTAGCTATTTTAGGGGGATATCTGTGTGTGCAGGTGACTATTACTGTGCATAATTATTAGGCAACTTAACAAAAAACAAATATATACCCATTTCAATTATTTATTTTTACCAGTGAAACCAATATAACATCTCAACATTCACAAATATACATTTCTGACATTCAAAAACAAAACCCAAGGAAAATTTCCCCAAAATAAAGATCGGGATTGTTGCTGCCCAAAATGTGGATATCTCAATGCGAACTATGTCCATTTGCTTTGGAGCTGCAGCAAAATAAGAAAATATTGGGATGAGGTGTTCTTTTCCCTACAAAAGGAGTCTTCAATGAACTATAACCCGGGGATCTTGATAGTGATATTTGGTGATTATGGCTCAGAAATGGAAGTTCCGCCCCAGGTCAGACGGGTTTTGGATGAGGGGATTGATGGTGGCGAAAGCTATATTGGTTAAGTATTGGGGTTCTGTCTCCCCGCCCTCGACAGGGGAGTGGGGTATATACCTTCAACAAATCAGAATATATGAGGATATTGAAAGGAAACGGAGAGTTACATGCATAGCTACGTAGCTATACTTAATGATATTATTATATATTTAATTGAATGGAGTGGACGACAGCCTATGGGGTGGGGGGGGGATATACTTAGATTTTCCACTTTTTGAGGTATGAACGTAGGATGATTTGTATAATTTGTTTATAATGATGTTTATGATTGTTATACTATGTATACCGATGTGATTAATATTGGTTTATGTATTAATATTATGATTTCTAAAATAAAATAAAAAAATATTAAAAAAACAACAAAAAAAAACAAAACAAAAACAAATCAGTGACCAATATAGCCACCTTTCTTTGCAAGGACACTCAAAAGCCTGCCATCCATGGATTCTGTCAGTGTTTTGATCTGTTCACCATCAACATTGCGTGCAGCAGCAACCACAGCCTCCCAGACACTGTTCAGAGAGGTGTACTGTTTTCCCTCCTTGTAAATCTCACATTTGATGATGGACCTCAGGTTCTCAATGGGGTTCAGATCAGGTGAACAAGGAGGCCATGTCATTAGATTTTCTTCTTTTATACCCTTTCTTGCCAGCCACGCTGTGGAGTACTTGGACGCGTGTGATGGAGCATTGTCCTGCATGAAAATCATGTTTTTCTTGAAGGATGCAGACTTCTTCCTGTACCACTGCTTGAAGAAGGTGTCTTCCAGAAACTGGCAGTAGGACTGGGAGTTGAGCTTGACTCCATCCTCAACCCGAAAAGGCCCCACAAGCTCATCTTTGATGATACCAGCCCAAACCAGTACTCCACCTCCACCTTGCTGGCGTCTGAGTCGGACTGGAGCTCTCTGCCCTTTACCAATCCAGCCACGGGCCCATCCATCTGGCCCATCAAGACTCACTCTCATTTCATCAGTCCATAAAACCTTAGAAAAATCAGTCTTGAGATATTTCTTGGCCCAGTCTTGACGTTTCAGCTTGTGTGTCTTGTTCAGTGGTGGTCGTCTTTCAGCCTTTCTTACCTTGGCCATGTCTCTGAGTATTGCACACCTTGTGCTTTTGAGCACTCCAGTGATGTTGCAGCTCTGAAATATGGCCAAACTGGTGGCAAGTGGCATCTTGGCAGCTGCACGCTTGACTTTTCTCAGTTAATGGGCAGTTATTTTGCGCCTTGGTTTTTCCACACGCTTCTTGCGACCCTGTTGACTATTTTGAATGAAACGCTTGATTGTTCGATGATCACGCTTCAGAAGCTTTGCAATTTTAAGAGTGCTGCATCCCTCTGCAAGATATCTCACTATTTTTGACTTTTCTGAGCCTGTCAAGTCTTTCTTTTGACCCATTTTGCCAAAGGAAAGGAAGTTGCCTAATAATTATGCACACCTGATATAGGGTGTTGATGTCATTAGACCACACCCCTTCTCATTACAGAGATGCACATCACCTAATATGCTTAATTGGTAGTAGGCTTTCGAGCCTATACAGCTTGGAGTAAGACAACATGCATAAAGAGGATGATGTGGTCAAAATACTCATTTGCCTAATAATTCTGCACTCCCTGTAGCCCTAAGTCAAATATGAATCATCCACACTTGAATCATGACACCGTGGCTGTTAAAATCCATTTTGTGTCCATGTGTACGTCATAGAATTCCCCTAAGAATGATCACAGAAAGTAGTGAGCAACAGTAGTCCTTATTTTCTTCACAAGGAGGCACAGAAATCTTGATGGTTGTAAACACACAGTGGGTCAAAAATTTGATTTGGATATGTATAAATTTGACTCAAACTGAAAGGACTCCAAATGACCTGAAAATTGGTATCTGCCACTTTCAGGTCTCTCTGGACTGTACCTTTCATTTTCCAAAGGAGCTCTGAAAAATGAAAGGTGGAATGTGATTGCTTGCTATGGGCAACTAAGCCAGTTTTCCTTTACACTGGTTTTGATAAATCTACCCTACAGTGTTCAAAAATTCACGGACCATCACATTTGTTATGCTTTTTTAAATAAAAAAAATAAATAAATAATAATTGTCTCTTATTAGTTGCAGATGCCTGACAGTGTTTATACACACACAATAGTATTGGAAGATGCAGTGGCTTGTTCTGAACATGTGTCCAAAAATTCTCTCTTTATTTGGGAGCAGCAGCAGAACAGTTTTTGGCTAAACATAAGGGCGTTAACCTGGTAGTTTACTGGTATTCACCCTTTAACCCGTAATACAGGAATTTGGACTTTGCTGCTGGAGAACCACCAGGCCACTACCTCCTGGAGTAGTCCTGGTGTGGTTTTCAGCTAACCCATGGTGCTGCCTCCATGTCCTTATTTTGTTCCATTAAATAGTCATTGTGACACCTGCAGGGGCATGCTGTCTATTATTTTTTTTGCTTTACCTAAGGCAGCTGCATGCATTTTTTTTTTGTTTGCTTAGCTGGTGGTTAGCTACTGTAGGAATGTTGGTGGCCTGCTCCATGATGTGCACTGTCATATATGTGACCTGATTGTCATTCAGATGCACAGTAACTCTTTTGCTACCAGAAAGGACTATCTATGCACTGACAAGTGATGTAAATAGAGATACATTCTAACTAAATTTCAACTGCAGACCGAGATAGACCTGATTTAATGTGCTTCGTGACAAATTAATTCTGATCAAAGCAAATTTTTGGGGAAAAATTCAGTAAAGCGACCAAATCAATTTTTTTAAAACTTCGCTCGTCTCTAGTGGTTATGCATCTTCACTGTAGACAGGAAGAGTTGTATCCTTTCCCTTTGACACTTATGCCATGGATTACCTTTGGCTCTGTTGAGGTGGCTACGGCTAGTCAAACTGTTGCATGAAATGCAGGAAAACACCAGCTGCGCTACCCACATATATCTTTTAAGCCAGAGCGCTCAGCTATTTTCGGAAGTTCCATAGAAATGATTAGGAAGTGCACCGCACACGCGCAACCACAGCTCCATTCACTCCTATGGGGCTGACAGAAATAGCCGAGGCAGTGCACTCCTAATTTTGGCAGTGCCATAGCAATGAATGGAGGGCGGCCGAGCATGCACAGTGCTCTCTACTTCACTTTGTGGGCTCCGTTCTAGAGATAGCTGCAGGTCCCATTGGTTGCATATCGCATGCATGAGGTGAGACAACCTTTTTAAATTTCATGGGAAAAAAGCATAGAAAAAACAGAAGCAATGGGAATCGTTCATAGAAATGGATAAAATATTATTATTATATATATAACATGAACACTTCAATATCAACCTAATGGTAAAATCAATAGTATTTGTGGTCGGATAGGCTATCAGAAAGGTGAACCTAACCTAATCTAACCCCTATATACAACAAGCAGTAGAATTATGCCATGACTGCCGTGGTAGGGCAGCCTAAAGGGGGCCACCCTAATGTGAAGTGACTGCAAGAAGGTGTGGGTGGGTGGGTGAAATCAGCTGAATCATCATCAGCCTGGGCCCACAGGTGCCTATAAATAGCCTAGTAATCAGCCAGCCTGGGCCCACAGGTGCGTATAATCAGCTTAGTAATCAGCCAGCCTGGGCCCACAGGTGCGTATAATCAGCTTAGTAATCAGCCAGCCTGGGCCCACAGGTGCGTGTAATCAGCTTAGTAATCAGCCAGCCTGGGCCCACAGGTGCGTGTAATCAGCTTAGTAATCAGCCAGCCTGGGCCCACAGGTGCGTGTAATCAGCTTAGTAATCAGCCAGCCTGGGCCCACAGGTGCGTGTAATTAGCCTTGTAATCAGCCTCCCCTCCCACAAATGCAGCAATATATTTGCTTAATACTTGTGGTCGGGTAGGCTATCAGAAAGGTGAACCTAACCTAATCTAACCCCTATCTACAACAAGCAGTAGAATTATGCCATGACTGCCGTGGTAGGGCAGCCTAAAGGGGCCAAAAAGAGCAGTCCTTGTTTAGAGTAAATATATGCATACCGTTAGGACACCCGATTTTGAACAGAAAAGACCTTTCACGATGGAGGTGCGGAATATACCGTATATATCACAGTGACTTCCATCTACCTTACCTCTTTGTCATGTGTACCGCCACATCATTCTTGGAGATGGTTAATGCTGATGCAATTGAAAGAGTGGCCGGTAACCAGAAACGATTTACTCCTATGTTGACTAACATATGACCATATTACGAGAAGGTCTGAATCCTGAGAGCTGCAGACTGAAACAAACAATGGTGAATCTGTTGGAAGGGCCTAGATGAATTTCAACCATCCGCCAAGGGCCCTGATCGGGCACCAACTGTTCCTGGTGGCAAAATACTTTACCTCTACTTATTCCCCAGGCCACACTTCCTATTAAGGGCCAAAAAGTCAGAACATGGTGTCTGCCGTCTTACTGTAGTAGTAAATTAAGTGAAATGTGTAAACTCACCAGGCCTGGGGAACCATCCACAGGAATACATGGCTATTTCGATTAACGAGCTAATGTTGCCTGTAATAAGGACAGAACGTACACAATACCTGCAGTTGTGACAGAAAATGCTTAAGGTCGTGATAAACTGTGTATGCTGCGCCTGTAGTCGTGATAGGACTTGTCGTGTCAGAAGACATGACAGACTTCGTAAACTGCGCCTTATTACTGTACCTCCTACTGGAAGATGGACCGATACCCAGGACTTAGGCCGGACACCAACACCCTCAGCCCGAGTTTGTAGATGAAGTAAGCATGCCTGGGAGAAGATGATGTCCGCAAAGGCTTGGGATGACTGCTTATAAAGAAAACAATGAAAACCCAACAACCTAGAAAATAAAAGTCAGGGAAAACAATAACGTGAGTGAGACTCTAATGGCACAAGTCACACGTGCGAGCCACCACAAGAAAATTGTATTGCGAGCCACAGATAACCGAGCCATGCGAGCGGGTCTGAAGGCAGAAAAAGACATGGAACTTACTTGTTGTGGGACCACGCAGCCGGCCTCGAATGGCGTTGTTGTGTGTAAAATTTAAACGGAGAAGCCATACGTGAGAGACTCTAATGGCGGAGCCATGCGTGAGAGACTCTAATGGCAGAGACATGTGTAACACTGAAAGGGAGGAGCCATGCGTGAGAGACTAATGGCGGAGTCAGATGTGTAACACTAAAAGGGGTGAAGCCGTGCGCGAGAGACTAATGGCGGAGTCATATGTGCAACACTAAAACGGAGAAGCCATGCATGAGAGACTAATGGCGGAATCATACGTGTAACACAAAAATGGAGAAGCCATGCGTGAGAGACTCTAATGGCTAAGCCATGCGTGAGAGACTCTAATGGCGGAGTCATATGTAACACTAAAAGGGAGAAGCCATGCGTGAGAGACTCTAATGGCAGAGTCATATGTGACACTAAAAGGGAGAAGCCATACGTGAGAGACTCTAATGGCTAAGCCATGCGTGAGAGACTCTAATGGCGGAGTCATGTGTGACACTAAAAGGGAGAAGCCATACGTGAGAGACTCTAATGGCGGAGCCATGCGTGAGAGACTCTAATGGCGGAGTCATATGTGACACTAAAAGGGAGAAGCCATACGTGAGAGACTTTAATGGCGGAGCCATGCGTGAGAGACTCTAATGCCGTCGCCCAGCCGTAAGGAGCCTCCCCACCATGCTGCTGTATCCTAGGGCTGAGCCAGAGGTAGTGAAATCAGCGGAATCATCGTCAGCCTGGGCCCACAGGTGCCTATAAATAGCCTAGTAATCAGCCAGCCTGGGCCCACAGGTGCCTATAAATAGCCTAGTAATCAGCCAGCCTGGGCCCACAGGTGCGTATAATCAGCCTAGTAATCAGCCAGCCTGGGCCCACAGGTGCGTATAAGCAGCTTAGTAATCAGCCAGCCTGGGCCCACAGGTGCCTATAAATAGCCTAGTAATCGGCCAGCCTGGGCCCACAGGTGCGTATAATCAGCTTAGTAATCAGCCAGCCTGGGCCCACAGGTGCGTATAATCAGCCTAGTAATCAGTCAGCCTGGGCCCACAGGTGCCTATAAATAGCCTAGTAATCAGCCATCCTGGGCCCACAGGTGTGTGTAATTAGCCTTGTAATCAGCCTCCCCTCCCACAAATGCAGCAATATATTTGCTTAATACATGTTCTTAATCACCTAATACTTGTAGTACTTTGTATCTGAAGAATTTTTTCATGGCATATACAACCTCACAAATATAATATCCTTCATCAGATACTTCTTCTGCTTGACACACCTAACTCAGGATGCTACAGACATACAACATAATGAGGTCCTATAAATGATAAACCTTACAACTCACCTAATACTTGTAGTAATTTGTATGTAACGACAATGTCTATGGCATTTACAACCTCACAAGTATAATCCCCTTCATCAGATACTTCAGCGTTACTGATGCTCAGTGATAATCGGTCACTTCTCATCCTTGTACTGCAGGAGCTGTATGATGCCTTTGTATTGTCATCCTCTATTTTATATGATATTAAACAGGATGAATTATATAGACGACACTTCCAGATAACTGATAGCAATGTGTCTCCAGGATCAGCCTCACAGTGTAGGACAACCGGCCGACCTCTTCTCACCTGCACCACATCTGAAAGTAAGAAGATATTGTTGGTGAGATAAAATTATGGGCAGTCCTTATCTCCATACTGGGGGTCATTTCTCATGCTCAACTGTATTTTAGAGTGCGATTAGACCGGCGTAGTGGCAGGGGTGCACTTAGCCTTTCTCCGATTGCGCTGCTCCCCATCATTGTACCCCTTGCCGCGTTCATAGCTCATCTCAGCAATATTACATTGTAAAAAAAAAAAAAAAACTATACTTACCTCATCCATTTGATCGCATAGAGTAGCCCGCCGCCATCTTGCTTGAATATCTAGTGCGAAATCTTGCGTGGCCTGTGATGACGTCATATGTCACCGCGCATAGGATTTTGTGTGAGATCTTTAATCAAGATGACGGCGGACGGCTCTTCGCACTCAAACAAATGAGTTAAGTATGATTTTTTTTTATATTTTACCGCCTTTCAGGGAAAATTGATTCGCTACCGCAAAGCATGAGGAAATTCTGCCAGTAAAAATGCCCCTATATAGTGCGCTCCAGTAGATGCCTCCATAGTGCTCATCTCCCCCCTTCCCCATAGTGCCCTCCATAATGTGTGCCAGTATAAAATGTCCCCATATAGTGCGCTCCAGTAGATGCCCCCATAGTGCTCCTCTCCCCCTTCCCCATAGTGCCCTCCATAATGTGTGCCAGTATAAAATGCCCCTATATAGTGCGCTCCAGTAGATGCCTCCATAGTGCTCCTCTCCCCCCTTCCCCATAGTGCCCTCCATAATGTGTGCCAGTATAAAATGCCCCTATATAGTGCGCTCCAGTAGATGCCTCCATAGTGCTCCTCTCCCCCTTCCCCATAGTGCCCCCCATAATGTGTACTAGTATAAAATGCCCCTATATAGTGCGCTCCAGTAGATGCCTCCATAGTGCTCCTCCCCCCCTTCCCCATAGTGCCCTCCATAATGTGTGCCAGTATAAAATGCCCCTATATAGTGCGCTCCAGTAGATGCCTCCATAGTGCTCCTCTCCCCCTTCCCCATAGTGCCCCCCATAATGTGTACTAGTATAAAATGCCCCTATATTGTGCGCTCCAGTAGATGCCTCCATAGTGCTCCTCTCCCGCTTCCCCATAGTGCCCCCCATAATGTGTACTAGTATAAAATGCCCCTATATAGTGCGCTCCAGTAGATGCCTCCATAGTGCTCCTCCCCCCCTTTCCCCATAGTGGCCCAACAGCATGGTGCCAAATGAAAAAAAATCAATACTAATACTTTCCTCCATGTGGATGTCAGTGATGTGCTGCAGGCCTCTTTCAGCCTGTGTCCTGCGCTCAGGCAGTGTGATGATGATGACGTCACTGAGCCGGCCCGCGCAGGCCTTTAATAGGCTAAAGGCACTAAGTCTGAAGCCTATCAGAGGGAACAGGGAAGGGAGACGTCGCTCACGTGCCCTGCCGCAGCTGATACAGTTGAATACATAGAGATGAGCACTTCCACAATGGAAGCGCTAATTTCCCACGGCTCTGCCGCTGCCCCCTCCTGTCTCCAGGGTCGCGCCGTCTCTGTAGTGGATTACCCTGCCACTATTTTGCATAGTATTTATAAAGAGTCGCACAACAGATGAAGAATTAGGCGATGCGTCTTTGTATTCGTCAGGGCGTAAGTGGATAGTGTGCAATTAGAATACTCGTGGGTCGGCTCACGAGTTAGGTGCAAAAAAGCAGTAGAAAGTCTCAGATAAATATTGGGGGTGCTTCAGGGTGAGCATTATAACAGTAGGGGGCGATATAACTACAGGGGGCACTGCAGGTGGCATTATTAATACTTGGGGCGCTTCAGGGCGAGCATTATAACAGTAGGGGGCAGTATGAATACTGGGGGCACTGTGGAGGCATTTTAAATCCAGGGGACATTAGGCGTTCTTATTACTACTCGGGGCTCTATAGGAGAGATCCGCATTATTTCTACTAAGAGCACTATGGGGGCCTTATTACTACTGAGGGGTCTGTAGAGAGCTTTATTACCACAGGGGGAACAATAGGGGGCCTTATTTATACAGGGGGCTCTGTGAGGGTATTATTAATACTGGAGGGCTCTTCTACTAATGGAGGCACTCTTGTGGAGCATTATCACTATTGGGTCCAGTAGGGGGCAGTATTACTAATAAGAGCATTCTAGAAGGGAATTACTATTGGTTGGACTATGAGGAGTACTGTTACTATAAGGGGCACTCATTTTTCTTCAGGATAGTATTTGTGGGTACAGAAAAGTAAGTAAGCTAAGATGTCTGTGTGTCACACTCTGCAGAGACGAGGAGGCTGAGAGAAGTTCTCCGGACCGAATGGAGAAGATGATGACAGAGAAGATCTACATTGGAGGAGACGTCACCTGGAGGCCCTGGAGGACCAGTTTGCTTACAGAGCACATAGGTCAACTGAGGATGCTGTCTCACTTACCCTTCACACTGCGCTGTCACACTGGAGCAGAGAGACAGCTATGTGCGGATGCTGTTCATTGATTACAGCTCGGCCTTTAACACCATCCCTCCCAACAAGTTGGCAACGAAACTGAACAACTTGGGTCTCAGCTCACACCTGTGCAACTGGATACTGGATTTTCTTACAAAAAGACCACAAATCGTACGCATGGGCAAGCACTTCTCTTCATCCTTAACACTAAACCCTGGGGTACCGCAAGGCTGGGTGTTGAGCCCTCTCCTTTACTTCCTCTTCACAAATGACTGTAAACCTATTCACAATACCAATACCATTATAAAATGATGGGCCTGATCTCCAACAATGATGAAACAGCCTATAGGAAAGAGGTTGAGAACCTAGAGAGATGGAGGAAGAACAACAACCTCCTACTCAATACCAAGAAAACAAAGGAGCTAATTCTGGATTTTAGGAAGAAGAAACGAAATGGACACCATACCATTAGCATTAATGGTGGAAACGTGGAGATAGTTCAAAGTTTCAGATTCTTGGGAGTTCATATTAGTCAGGACCTGTCATGGACAAAAAACACAACAGAAATTACCAAAAAAGGCCTTCAGAGGCTTAATTTTCTGAGGAGTCTGAAGAAAGCACAACTCCCAAAACAGCTGCTAGTCAATTTTTACAGCTGCACCATAGAATCTGTTATCACATACTGCATTACAGTGTGGTCCTCCGGCTGCTCTTCTGAGGACAAGAAGACCCTCAAGCGCATCATCAGAATGGCTGGCAGAATCACTGGTACTCAGCTACCATCACTGGATGACATCTTCACTGCTCGCTGCAGCAACAGGGCAAAAATTATCTGCAGGGATCCAACTCACCCCGGCCACAGCCTTTTCATTCCCCTACCCTCTGGTAGGCGTCTTAGAGCCCTACATGCCCGCACCACTAGGCTGAAGAACAGCTTTTACCCCAAAGCAATCAGTCTCCTAAATGCTCGGAGATTATTGCCCCTTCCTAGGATAGAAACTACCACAGACTGAAAGTGACTGCTGCATTCATGACCCCATGATGATCTCTTGTCTGCAGTGGTGTCTGATCAGTGTGTATATATACTCATAAGCACTTCCTACTTTGCTCTTGCTATATATATATATGCTGTGAACTGTGAATAGTAATGCCTTCTAGTGCAATGTTTTTTTTTTTTTTTTCTAGTGTAATGCTTTAGTTTAAATGTCAGTTCTTGTTCCTCTGTCCATGGCATCTAGGATTGCTCCAAACAACATTTCATTGTATTGTACATTGTATTACATTGTATTGTACAGTGACATAAAGGCATCTTATCTTATCTGGATGTGACAGGTAGGTGCTGTAGTATAGCAAGTACAGGAAAATGTCTTCAGTGCTAGTGTTTTAGGGGGGGGGGGGGGGGAATGCAGTTGTTTAACTTAGAGAATTGGGCCATATGCATTGGTGCTTAGGACCCGGATCTTTTGAGACCCTAGTAACACCACTGGGAACCACAAAGAAACTTCCATAATTAAAATGATTAAGTCTCGCACCCAGAGCTTCCCATGCAGCAGTACAAATCTATACAGGTGGGATCTGTGTCATCGCACTCTGATGCATGACGTCAGTGAGCTATGGGGAGGTATATACGATAGTGTTCGATGAGCCGCGTATCGGTAATGTCCCTAACCATGTTAGCACCAACCAAAAAGGCTAAGAAATTGGGCGGGACACCACATGAAACAAAGTATATACAAGAAACAATATCATAAACCAACATCATATCATAAAGAAGGTGAATTAAAAGGGCAATAAAAATGGTTCAAAGTCAATTTAAAAGTACAAAAACAAGCCAAAGTGCACAACTTAATAAAGACTAAGACAACTTAATAAAGACTAAGTCTTAATAAAGCCCCTGCACTGGCGGTGGATCGACTGGAGTTATGAAGAGGCACAGGCCTCTACATAACTTTGGCGGATCCACCGCCGCTTCTAAATGTAAAGGTAATCGGTGGCAGTATTAAAATGCAAGATGATCGCTAACGAGTGTTCATGCGAACGCTTTTAAGCGATCATCTGCCGAAAAATTGGACAGCTTAATACGGGCTTTAGAACAGTGTATGTCCACTCCAGTTAACCTTTTAAGAAACTGTCACAACTTTCTCCCCATCCCACATCTCTTCCCTGTATTCTCATCTGTAGAGACACTTACCTGAGGATACAGGTCCTGGGTACAAGAGAACCAGACTCAACAGAAACCTTACCGATCGTAGATGCTCCATGTCTTACTTCTTACGTGGGAAGAAAGACCTAACACATAGAACTACTGTACTTATATGATTAAGCTTCCTGTCCAGCACATTTATGGTTATATTATGTGGTGAAGCTACTCACAAAAAACATCAGACATCTATAAAGCGGCTTCAAGTTTTAAAGCACATTAACAAAGTCATTTCTGGAACTTTTTGACATTTTCAGATAAGACTTTATTAATTTAGATTGTGGGATATACTGTTAGGTCCAGCAGGACAAGGGGGATGTTTAGGAAATATAAGAATGAACTATGAAGAAAGCCTTGATTGTCAGTCCTATGTAAATCTATGTACATTGTGATAGTAAAAGCAACATTAGAAATTTTCATATGACAAATCCCAAAAAGAGATAAAAACTTTAATAGAGCAATGCCAGCACTCCATGTCCACAGGTGTCTCCCCTCTCCTGATGGTCATGGCTGCCGGATTCTATGCCGATCATCTCTGTCCGTGCCTCCTTCGATCTGTTCTGGGTGGTTCATGCTCCCACAAAGCACTCTTGTGTCTGCTTTTCCCAGCACATAAAGGGCCAGTGCATTCATGGGCTAATCTATCTCTAATAGTGATGAGCGAGCTCCAAAGTGTTTTGTGTGTTCGGGTGTTCGGTCCGAACACATCGCAATATTTGTGCGCTCAGCTGAGCACCCGAGTATAATGGAAGTCAATGGGAGGCGACCAGGCACCCCCTGCTCGAATGAAGGGAGGGTGCCTGGTTCATAGGAAAAGCTCTGACAGTGATGGAAACACCTCTGAAATTGATCAGGAACAGCAGGGGGACCATGTCTGGATGCATCTTGGACACCAATGTCGCTGCTGGGAACCATGTTGTCCGAGTTGTATGACACTTTTACAGACTGACAAAAAACGCCCAAAACCCCGTCCCCACAAAAACAAAATCCTTTTTAGAGGAAAAATTGTTAGGAAACATTTTTTCCTGTAGATTCAATTGTATATACAGTGTAAGTGCTGCCAAAAATTACAAGGAAAAAGAGATACAGCCTCTATATCACATAAAGGAGGGCCTCATTCACATGGTGCTACAATTGTTCAGGTAGTGGGACTCCTACACTCATACAGCCTATGCACTAAGTAAAAGGCCTGCCAAAAATTAAAAGGAACAAGCACTCCAATGCACCTTTTATTACACATAAAAGAGGGCATCATACACACCCTTTAAAAATTATTAATAATAGCCTGCTGCTGACCCTCAAAAAACATTAGGAGCAAGGGCCTGCTGGTTACCCTCTAAAACATTACGGGTGAGGGCCTGCTGCTCAGCTGACCTTCTTAAGCATTATGGTTGAGGGCCTACAGGTGAGCGAACCCCATAAAACATTGTAGTGAGGGCCTTATGGTGAGCCAACCCCAAAAAACAATGTAGTGAGGGCCTACAGCTGAGCTATCACGACCGGCGTGCCGATCACATATGTGACGCAAAGGGAGGGAAAACGGAAGGCCCTGTCCAAGGGAGAGGGAAAGGTGGTGACCCCTAACTCACCTTGAGGCTGGCACCTGACTGCCCTGACGTCCCTAGACGGGTTTCTCACCCATACACCGATCATGTGCCTAAAACCCTGGCTTTCCCTAAGATGAGCCCTAGCTAGTGAATAGGGCGGTGGGGACACTAGTCCGCACCACTAACACTAAAGGAAAACACCAAGGAGAGGACAGACAATACAGACAAAACATATAATCCCAGGTGGGCGACAACAGTGGACAAAAAAAGCCCAACAGGGATCCGAAGGGTAACGCTCTGGAACAACAACCAGGAATTACAGCTACACAGCTCCAGTGGGTCAGTATAGAAGTCCAGGCAGGAAGCTCTATATCTGGCAACCAGAGAAGTGGGAGGGAGAATATAAGGAGGTTGGGAGTGACAGACAAGAAACAGCTGAGGAGAAGACGCTACGGATCCGTGAGTTAGACAAAAAGGATTGCAAGGCAAACACAGAAAGCTATCATTAAGAAGCAGCGTGATCTTTAGACATAGAGCGCGCAGCCACCCGCTGCGACTTCCTGACCCCGGGTATAACAGAGTCAGACGTGGCTCTTGACACCCTCGTGACATGAGCAGTACGTATGAAACATTGGAGTTGAGGGCCTACAGCTGAGCAGACCGTATGAAACATTGGAGGTGAGGGCCTACAGGTGAGCGAACCCCATAAAACATTGTAGTGAGGGCCTTATGGTGAGCAAACACAATAAAACATTGTAGTGAGGGCCTACAGGTGAGCAGACTGTATGAAACATTGGAGGTGAGGGCCTACAGCTGAGCAGACTGTATGAAACATTGGAGGTGAGGGTCTGAAAGTGGGCAAACCCCATAAAACATTGTAGTGAGGGCCTACAGGTGAGCAGACTGTATGAAACATTGGAGGTGAGGGCCTACAGCTGAGCAGACTGTATGAAACATTGGAGTGAGGGCCTACAGGTGAGCAGACCGTATGAAACATTGGAGGAGAAGGCCTGAAGGTGAGCAAACCCCATAATACATTGTAGTGAGGGCCTACAGCTGAGCAGACCGTATGAAACATTGGAGATGAGGGCCTGAAGGTGAGCGAACCGCATACAACATTGTAGTGAGGGCCTACAGCTGAGCAGACCGTATGAAACATTGTAGTGAGGGCCTACAGCTGAGCAGACCGTATGAAACATTGGAGGTGAGACGTAACATCTGTGACGGGTCTCAGAAGGTCTGAAAGATTATCTGCGCATTAGTAATCTGACAGCCTCTTTTGGTTTCACTTTGTCTGTGTGTTGCTGGTATGTCCACACCTCCTGTTCAGGTGTGGATCATGTGACCTTTACCCATCCCTATTTAGTCTGACTTTACCCATCACTTCTTGCTTGGGATAGCTTCATTTGGTTTTGAAAGAGCTGGAGTGTGGTTCTTGTTGGAGTCCTGTTCATCCATCATCCTCAGAAGTTAAGTGTTCCGCTTGTTGTGTTTTGTATCTCCCCCTGGTTGTTTACTAGGCCTCAGTGAGACGCTAGTTCCTTCACCAGGGAAGGAACGGGTGGTCTCTGCCCTGTCATTATCTTTAGGGCATCCAAGGGTCACCAGGGTTTTCTAGGTTCCTGTGTATGGGTATCTCGACCATCTAGAGGTGCCCATACGGATAGGAGTTAAGGCCAGGAGCAGGGTTTTATAGGTGGTGCCCCTTTTCCTTCCCTAGCGGTGAAGCCTAGTGTCTTTCCCCTTCCTTCTTGTTGTCTTTTGGTGTTCTCCCCTACTACATCCGTGACATGAGGGCCTACAGGTGAGCTAACCCCATAAAACATTGTAGTGAGGGCCTTATGATGAGCAAACCCTATAAAACATTGTAGTGAGGCCCTACAGCTGAGCAGACCGTATGAAACATTTGAGGTGAGGGCCTGAAGGTGAGCAAACCCCATAAAACATTGTAGTGAGGGCCTACAGCTGAGCAGACCATATGAAACATTGTAAGTGAGGGCCTACAGGTGAGCAGACAGTATGAAACATTGGAGGTGAGGGCCTGAAGGTGAGCAAACCCCATAAAACATTGTAGTGAGGGCCTACAGCTGAGCAGACCGTATGAAACATTGGAGGTGAGGGCCTGAAGGTGAGCGAACCCCATAAAACATTGTAGTGGGGGCCTACAGCTGAGCAGACTGTATGAAACATTGGAGATGAGGGCCTGAAGGTGAGCGAACCCCATAAAACATTGTAGTGAGGGCCTTATGGTGAGTAAACCCCATAAAACATTGAAGTGAGGGCCTACAGGTGAGCAGACCGTATGAAACATTGGAGGTGAGGGCCTACAGGTAAGCAGACTGTATGAAACATTGGAGAGAGGGCCTACAGCTGAGCAGAACGTATGAAACATTGGAGATGAGTGCCTGAAAGTGAGCGAACCCCATAAAACATTGTAGTGAGGGCCTACAGGTGAGCAGACCATATGAAATATTGGAGTGAGGGCCTACAGGTGAGCAGACCGTATGAAACATTGTACTGAGGGCATATATACTGTTTGGAACAGGAGGAGGAGGAGGAATAAACAAGATTCAAACATACCGTATACCCTTTTTTGGAGGGGAAAAGGGTGCATCTGAATCTTGTGGATTGAGTATATTGTAAAGCATACATTTAAATTGCGTGTTTGTTCCTCATTAGCTCAGCATTCCGCTGGTGGAGTGGAGTAGTCAGGGGAAATCCAGGCCTTGTTCATTTTTATCTGAGTCAGCCTGTCAGCATTGCCAGTGGACAAGCGGATACACTTATCTGTTATGATGCCACCAGCAGCACTAAATACACGCTCAGACAAAACGCTGGCGGCAGGGCAGGCCAACACCTCCAAGGCGTAGAGCACAAGTTCGTGCCACGTGTCCAGCTTGGACACCTAGTAGTTATAAGGCACTGAGGGATCATTTAGGATGCTGACACGGTCTGCTATGTATTCCTTCACCATTTTCCAAAACTTTTCCCTCCTTGTACCACTAGGCCGTGCTTCAGGGTGAGGTTGCTGGCGGGGTGTCATGAAAGTGTCCCATGCCTTGGAGAGTGTTGCCCTGCCTTTGTTGGAACTGCTGTGTGTTCCCCGGTTGCCTAAGGAAGTACTGACTCTGCCGCCAGCGTTGTCAGATGGAAAATTCCGGAGCAATCTCTCAACAAGTACCTTCTGGTATTGCATATTTTACTCGTCCTCTCCACCACAGGAATGAGAGATGAGAAGTTTTCTTTGTAGCGGGGGTCGAGAAGGGTGAACACCCAGTAATCTGTGTTATATAAAATGCGTATAACGCGAGGGTCGCGGTAAGGCAGCCTAACATGAATTCAGCCATGTGTGCCAGAGTACCAACAGGCAAGATGTCGACATCAGGATGACTCTCCATCTCCTCTTCCTCCTCCTGCTCCTCCTCTTCGGCCCATCCACGCTGAACAGATGGAATTAAAGTTCCATGGGTACTAGCCTCAGTAGCAGAGGCAACAGTCTCCATCTCCTCCTCCTCTTCACGGTCCAATTCGTGCTGAGAAGACGAACTGTGGGTGGTCTGGGTATCACCCTGTGAGATGTCCTCCTCCAGTTCCTCGTCTGCCACATTCAGAGTGTCGTCCTTAATTGTGAGCAGCGATTGTTTGAGTAGACACAGCAGTGGGATGGTTACGCTGATAATAGCGTTATCGCCACTAACCATCTGTGTGGATTCTTCAAAGTTTTTTTAAACCTCACACAGGTCAGACATCAATGCCCACTCCTCGCTTGTGAATAGTGGCAGTTGACTTGAAAGGCGACGACCATGTTGCAGCTGGTATTCTACAACTGCCCTCTGCTGCTCACAAAGCCTGGCCAACATGTGGAATGTAGAGTTCCAGCGCGTGCTCACGTCGCACAACAGTTGGTGAGCTGGAAGCCACAAGCGCTGCTGCAGCATTGACAGGCCGGCTGAAGCTGTGGACGACTTGCTGAAATGGGTACACATGCGGCGCGCCTTCACTAGTAGCTCTGGCAAATTGGGGTATGTTTTGATAAACCGCTGAACCATTAAGTTTAAGACGTGGGTTAGGCATGGGATGTGTGTCAGGTTGCCGAGCTCCAAGGCTGCCATGAAGTTACGGCCATTGTCAGACACAACCATGCCTGGTTGTAGGTTGAGTGGAGACAGCCACAGCTCGGTTTGGTCCCTAATACCCTGTCACAGCTCTGCGGCGGTGTGCTGTTTGTCCCCCTAAGCAGATCAGCTTCAGCGCGGCCTGTTGACGCTTACCCACAGCAGTGCTACACTGCTTCCAGCTACCAACTGATGGCTGATGGCTGCTGGAGGTGGAAGTGGAGGAGGATGAGGCAGAAGAGGAGGAGAAGTGGGGGTTGGAGCCAGTAACATAGCTGCTTGCGGAGACCCTGATGGACGTAGGGCCCGCAATCATGGGCATGGGTAGCACCTGTGCCATCCCAGGGTACGACTCACTCCCGGCCTCCACCACATTCACCCAGTATGCGGTCAGTGAAATGTAGCGTCCCTGGCTACCAGCACTTGTCCATGTGTCCGTGGTTAAGTGGACCTTCCCAGTAACTGCATTGGTCAGGGCACGGGTGATGTTCTGGGACACATGCTGGTGTAAGGCGGGCACGGCACACCGTGAAAAATAGTGGCGGCGGCTGGGGACTGCGTACCGAGGAACCGCGGCCGACATCAGGCTGCGGAAGGCCTCAGTGTCCACAAGCCTATATGGCTACATTTCAAGGGCCAGTAATTTTGAAAGTTGGCAATTAAGTGCTATGGCCTGTGGGTGGGTATTTGCGCTTGCGTTCAAATGACTGTGGTATGGACATTTGGACGCTGCACTGGGACAGGGAAGTGGATTTTGTTGCTGCTGGTTCATTCAAAGGTCCAGGTGCAGGGCGAGAGGCATCCAGGCCTGCGTCTTGGACAGGGAATTGGACAGCACGTAACACAGGGGAAGAGGAGGCAGTGGTGTGACCCACAGACTCATATTGTGGACCCAGGCGTTCGGCCCACTTAGTAGGGTGCTTGGATGCCCTGTGACGGATCATGCTGGTGGTGGTGAGGTTGCTAGTGTTCATGCCTCGGCTCATTTTGGTACCGCACAGGTTGCAAACTACTACTCTTTTGTCCTCTGCACTTTCCTCAAAAAAGCGCCATACTGCGGAACACCTACCCCTTGCTAAGGTTGATTTACGCATGGGGGTGATCGGTGTAACGGTTGCGGGCCTGTTTGTTGTGGGCCGACTGCTAATTTTTGCAAGCCCACTGCCTCTTCCAACCTCTTGCGATGATGCGGATCCATCCCCCTCTGCACTGCTGTCCTCACTCGGCTTTTCACCTTCCCATGTTGGGTCAATGACCTCATCGTCCAACACCTCTTCTTCCACTTCCTCCCTCTGACCATGCTCCTGTCTTGACCTAACCACAACATCAGTGATTGACAACTGTGTCTCATCATCATCCACCTCGTGAACTAATGATTGACGTTCACCACCGTCATCTTCTTGAGACTGTGAAGGCTCAAGAGGTTGGGAAGCAGGGCACAATATCTCAGGTCCCTTTTCAAGCATGCTGGCCGCGAGGGCCAAATCTAATAGTGGAGCTGAGAAAGAGCTCCTCGGAATATCCGAGTGTGGGATCACTCATTTGGCAGGCCTCTTCATGGTTAGAGGAAGGATGATCTGAGCGAGGAGTTGGCTGATCATACTCTTGGCTACAGAGACTGGACTTGGTGGAAGAGAGGGTGGTGCTTAGCCGACTGGAAGCATTATCGTCATCAAGCCAACCGACCGACTGTTCGCACTGGTCTGACTTGGACAGTGTTGTCGTGCGCCGCCTAGCTAAGTTGGACATGAAGCTGGGTACGGTTTTATTATTAGTTTTTTTGGTGCACTGGCAACAGGCACAGTTTCATTGCGCCCAGTTCCACGACCTCTGCCTGAACCATCAGCATAACGCCCACTTCCCCGTCCCTTAGTGCTGGCCTTCTTCATATTTATGGATTTCTTACTGGTTGTGACGCTGTTTTTTTTTACTGTCCACAAAAGACAGTTTTCAGATACAGGGCAGTATATGACACAGAACAGCACAGATTTTGGACAGTATTTTAGCCACAGATTATTGTAATCTGCAGTACAGACACTGTTTATGAAGTTGTTTATATTTATGGCTATATTATTCCCAATATATGGGCCTGAAGCGCACAGACGGTACAGAAATGCAATGCACTGCGATTAACGTTTGAAACCGCAGACAAGAAAACTGGGTGCTGATTTAGTGAAATGTGTACCGTATATATACTCATTTTCAATTTCTTCAAATATATGGGATTGAAGCACTCAGACGGTATAGAAATGCAATGCGCTGCGATAAACGGTTTCTGCCGCAGCCTAGAAAACTGTGTGCAGATTCAGTGAAATTTGTATATATATTGATTTTCACTTTTTCCAAATATATGGGATTGAAGCAATCAGACGGTATAGAAATGCAATGCGCTGCGATAAACGGTTTCTACTGCAGACAACAAAACTGTGTGCGGATTCTGTGAAATTTGTATACCGTATATATAGATTTTCACTTTTTCCCAATATATGGCCCTGAAGTGCACAGACGGTATATAAATGCTATGCACTGCGATAGACGGTTTCAACCACTGACAAGAAAACTGTGCTGATTCAGCGAAATTTGGATATATATATTGATTTTGACTATATCCCTATATATGGCGCTGAAGTGCACAGACGGTATTCTAATGCAGAGCACTGAGATTAATAGGTTAAACAGCTGACAGCAAAAATGTGGTCAGATTCTGGGACAAAAAAATATTGTTTTCACTGAAATTCTTCCTATCTATGCCCCTGAAACACAGAAGGTGTTGCACAGATGTCAGAAGTCATTGCAGACACCTTCTTTAGTGCTGTCCAAAAAACCCATTGCTGCACGTTTACAGTTTGCACAAGAGCACCTGGATGTTCCACAGCAGTACTGGCAAAATATTCTGTGGACAGATGAAACCAAAGTTGAGTTGTTTGAAAGAAACACACAACACAATGAGTGGAGAAAAAGAGGCACAGTACACCAACATCAAAACCTCATCCCAACTGTGAAGTATGGTGGTGGGGGCATCATGGTTTGGGGCTGCATTGCTTCATCAGGGCCTGGACGGATTGCTATCATGGAAGGAAAAATGAATTCCCAAGTTTATCAAGACATTTTGAAGGAGAACTTAAGGCCATCTGTCCACCAGCTGAAGCTCAACAGAAGATGGGTGTTGCAACAGGACAACAACCCAAAGCATAGAAGTAAATCAACAACAGAATGGCTTAAACAGAAGAAAATACGCCTTCTGGAGTGGCCCAGTCAGAGTCCTGACCTCAACTCGATTGAGACAGCCCAAGAATATTGCTGAACTGAAACTGTTCTGTAAAGAGGAATGGTCAAGAATTACTCCTGACCGTTGTGCACGTCTGATCTGCAACTACAGGAAACGTTTGGTTGAAGTTATTGCTGCCAAAGGAGGTTCAACCAGTTATTAAATCCAAGGGTTCACATACTTTCTCCACCTGCACTGTGAATGTTTACATGGTGTGTTCAATAAAAACATGGTAACATTTAATTCTTTGTGTGTTATTAGTTTAAGCAGACTGTGATTGTCTATTGTTGTGACTTAGATGAAGATGAGATCACATTTTATGACCAATTTGTGCAGAAATCCATATCATTCCAAAGGGTTCACATACTTTTTCTTGCAACTGTATATGGCGCCTTCCCCTATTGGAATGTTTCCACTATGGTTTCATTCTCTGTAGGTTCCACCCCTGGTTATGGCATCCAAATGGCGGTGCAGAATACTCACCAAAATACTACTGTGTGAAAGTCTGTGTCCTTAAAAGTAATCTTATTAAACATATATGCAATGAGCAGGACACTGGGTCAGTAGGCATGCTATGCAGTGGGTCAGATTTAGATGTGTATGAGTTTGTGACGCCAGTTGCAGCTTGCGCAGGTACTATAGCAGGGCCCATTAAGATGGTATGAGCTCTCGTACCAGGTGAGGAATGCCAGAGGGGGATATTGTCTCTGTATAATGTCAACGGTGTCTCCTACCTGTGGTACGGCTGGACTCCTGTATCCCGGCTCACATGCAACAAAATGAGTGCTGTTAATAGGAGTAATGGAGGAATGATGGAGGAATGATGGAATTCCACACAGATAATAGGGTCCAACTTGTCTTTACTTGATGTTATAATATGCAGCTTTTGATCCATACAATGTACAGCAGTAGTCTAGAGTCCCAGCAGGTATTGGCAATATGTGGCAGGAATTTACATATATTCTGCATCTGGTACATACGCCTATAGAATCTGGCAGGTATCTATCTTCTGCTCTGTCTGAGGTCTGCTTGGTTTGGGTCTGACTAGCTGTGAAGGTACTTATCTTCTCCTTGTCTTGGAATCTTTACTTACAGGACTGCTCGCAGGGGATGATGGTGGCTTCCTGGAGATCTGATAGTTCTGTAGATGGCTGCTTCCTTGGTCTACCAGCTGAGGTAAGGGACTCAGGCTGGGAAGGTTGATCTTGGGCCTCATCCGAGGCTTTGATCCTTGGTTGGGGTCCCTGTTTCTGGGAGCTCCTATCAACACACAGCCTACCCCAACAGGGGGTGGCTGGTACACTGCCTAGAACTTTCCTTCCTCCCCCTGAAGTAGGATGTGGGAACATTCCACTTCTCCTCAGAAAGGGGGGAGCTAGCCTGGAATGGTATATTCCAGTCTAGGTCTATTAACTAACTGTGGCCTACTTACATATTGCTGCCACCTGCTGGTGTACATGGAAATTACAGCAAATACATATAATACAAATGTAATGTCAACTTACACATGATGTTAACACATTTACACTTTAACATCATATAGCAGGGTGACAGAGTTTTAGTGACATACTCTGGGATGTTACATATACAAGGTCACCTCAAAGAACTGCCACATTAATGATTCATTCCAAGAACTGTTCTGTAAACAGCCTGATTTTGTGATGCTCTTTTCTGGCTACTGTGGTTTTGATCTCGGTGTTGCTATAGAGGCTCATGATGGCGGCAGAAGCGAAGGCCCAAATGTTAGATTTTCAGTTTTCAGAAGTCGTCAACTCGATCCGGGTCAGATGGAGAACAAAAGAAATGAAAATGACTCCAAACACAGAGGATGTCTCTTATGAGTGGATTTATAGAGATGCTGTCACCTCTTCTGACATGTCTGTCATAGTAAATTCATGAGATAACAATTCTAGATCTTTACTTACTGTACAGCTCTGTGTTGATGATATTGATATATGAAAGAGAGTAATGATGGGTTTGGCTAATCAATGCAATTGCATGCTGGTATTTTTCATGATATTGAGGGTGGGAGGGGGGTGATGTTGTATGTGGGCTTGTGGGGTTTGTTTGCCAGGGGTTCTTATTTGTCCCACCCTGGTTAAAAAAACTGTTTTTTACACCCACCCCCCTACACACACACACACACACACACACACACACACAAAAATTTATAAAATGCAATTAATAAATTCTATGTAACCCAAAATGGCATCATTAAAAAATACAACTTATCCCACAATAAAATGCCTGTCTATTGTTTATATTGAAGGAAGAAACTCGTAAAATGTGAATGGGTTAATAAATGAATAGAAAAGTCACAATTATTCTCTGTCTGAGAAATGTGGACAGGAACTAGTCACTCACACAACCCAACACCTTGTGCTCCGCTTCCTGTTTTTCCGAGTGTGTGATACCAAGAATACATAGAATTTTGACAAATAGTGGAATTTTAGAATTCATGCTTCTGGTTCAACAAAAACGGTCGGAAGACAGAGAATGCTTCATATTTTGAATTCTCAGTCCAGAGCACCAGCTGCCATTTTTCTGTGCTCCAAATGTCAAAATGTGAATTATCTGGTTGTAGCAGAAGACAGTTGGTTTGCCAAAAGCCTGGAGAGCGGTACAATAATGAAGATCTGCAGGAACAGTGAAGCATAGTGGACGTTGCTTTCACGTTTTTTTGGCTGCATTTCAGCAAATGGAGTTGGGGATCAGGTCAGGATTCATAGTGACCTCTATGCTGAGAAAGTACAAACAGATACGTATCTATCATGTGTGACACAGCGAGGGGTTTTGTATGGGAAGGCAGGTATTTTCCCTCCCAACATGTGCAGCTTGGCTGATTTCCAGCCAGGTGAGCTCAAATACCGGACCGGAGTTTAAGTGCTGGTCCGGGTTTTGGCAGCACCTGCTTGTTCTTTAATAGGCAGCTGGGCTCAGAGCCAGGTCTGTGTCTGTGTATGAGGCTTGTAGCTGGATGCATGCCTGCGACCTGTCTGGGAGGACAAGGGAACAACATCCAGGACTGGGACTCTTTATGTGGTACCCGCAGCATGGTGTGAAGTGAACACCAGGACTTGACCTTCTTATGCGGTACCTGCAGCAAGGTGTGAATGGAACACCAGGATTTAACCTAAGGTGACTTTGTTTATATTTTGTTAACCTGCCTAGTGTAAATAAACACTGAATTGTTTAAGTAAAAAACTTTGTTGTTGCCTCTATACTGCAAGGTTACGACCCGTGTCCCCTGACAAAATGGAGGCGGTCGTGAAAGCCCTCATGGTGGAGGCTAACTTGCAGCAGCAGGACACTAACAGACAAGTGCTAGAGGCTAATCAGCGACAGCAAGAAATGAACCAGCAGCTGCTGCAACACGTGATGGCCTTAGAGAAGACAGGAGTATCTCAGGGATTCCACGATGCCCGGAAAGCGGTCCGCACGGCAATCCCCAAGATGGCACCTAGGGATGACGTCGAAACCTACCTGGCGGTGTTCGAGAAGGTGGCTGTGAGGGAGAGTCTACCCCGAGACCAGTGGGCTGAGGTCATCGCTCCGTCACTGGCATCAGGACCCGAACAGGTTTACTTTGATTTACCGGACGAGCAAGCGGCAGACTACTATAAGGTCAAGGGTGAGATCCTGGCGAGACTAAGGGTGAATGTGTTGGTCCGGGCCCAGCGGATGCATCAGTGGGAGTTTAACCCAGCTAAGCCAGCGAGACCCCAGTATTATAATTTGCTGCATCTCTTGCAAAAATGGCTACCGCCTGACGTACTGAGTCCCACTGCTATGCTGGACCGCATTGTAGCTGACAAATTCTGGAGGGCATTGCCACCACCCTTACAGCGCTGGGTTGGCCAGACGTTTCCTACTAGTGCCCTGGAGATGGTGGACCTGGTCGAACGGTATGGGGCTACTGAGGAACTCCAGGGGGAACTCTGGGGAAGGGTGTAAAAAATCCAGAAAATCCCCGCCCCAGACCTGGTGGCCTGAGCTGAGAAAGACCGCACATGATGTGCCCTTTGGGGATCGGAACCCAATCTGCTGTCGGTGTCATGAGCACGGCTATGTACCCACCTCATGATCCCACCTGGTCGAGCCCATGGATGTAAACTTTGGGTATCGACAGTCATGGTATGCCAGAAGGGTCGGTTCATCAGAAACTCTTAATAACGATTCTTTGTGTCAGGTGGAGGTGGGAGTCACTCCCGTGGTGGCTCTGCTGGACTCAGGGAGTCGGGTGACCCTTGTGAGGGCTTCCCTGGTGCAACCCACCGAGTTTACAGGCTGGAAAGTCGGGATGCTCAGCATACATGGAGATTCAAAAGAGTACCCCACTGGCCATAACCACAAGCATGCACTATAAAGTGATAATAGGAAGAGACTTTCCGTTGTTGCCAGCCCTGTGGCCAGCCGTTGTACATACTGATCTCTGAGAGATAGGGAAACTCCAGTAGCGAGGCCTGGCCCAGTTGAGGTGTTAGAACACAGGAAACCCAAGGCGGAGGGGACTACGGTGGGTCCGGTGGATGAGGGGGAGACAACCCCATGGAATAGGATAGGTATGGAGCATAGGAAGATAGCTCAGCAAGCCCAGAGTCGGACCTATAATCGAGCATCTGGAGATCCGGTTTTGGTTCTGCGCTAGGTGGAAGTGGCCCTACAAGACACTAGAGGAAGTTGGAGACGAAAATTACAAGGTACGACAGCCAGGTTGGCGAAAGCCAGAGCAGGTCTACCATGTCAATTTACTAAAATCTTGGAAGGTTAGGGAGACCTGTACAGAGAACAGCCCACGGCAGGTTTATCTAGGAGAAGAGATTCTGGTCCCTCTGTCTGCGACAGGGGAAGCGGCTGCCACAGAAAAATTGCTGACAGCCTTTCGACAAAACAGGATCAGGGGGTCAAGGAGTTCATTAGTTGGAACACTGATGTGTTCTCTGACCTCCCTGAACGCCCTTCTGTAACCCACCGTGACATTGTCACTGAGCCTCAGGCGAAAGTCCGGCTAAAACCATGCCGGGTACCAGAGGCTCGACGACGAGCCACAGTAGAACACAGGGCAGGCCGGTTGCAGGGAAATGTGTATGCCCTGTCCCGGGTGCGCTGTTTGGCATGTGTTCACCCCCTCAGGGTTGAACAAAGGGGAAGTATGTGACACAGCGAGGGGTTTTGTATGGGAAAGCAGGTATTTTCCTCCCAACATGTGCAGCTGGGCTGTTTTCCAGCCAGGTGAGCATGGTGTGAAATGAACACCAGGACTTGACCTTCTTATGCGGTACCTGCAGCAAGGTGTGAATGGAACACCAGGATTTAACCTAAGGTGACTTTGTTTATATTTTGTTAACCTGCCAAGTGTGAATAAACACTGAACTGTTAGGTAAAGACTTTGTTGTTGCTTCTATACTGCGTCTGCTAACCTGCCTACCAGAGCGAGTCTCCACACATGCCATACCATCAGGGAATCATCTGATTGGCTGCAAATCTATTTTGCAGCAGGACAACAACCCAAAACATCCATCCAATGTCATGAGGATCTATCTTCAGCATAGAGAACGGCAAGGAATCCTGGACAGGATGATGCAGGCCAAAGGGAATCATCCCCCCCCCCCCCATACAATCCAAATACAATCATACATTGTCCACCCATAAAGGGATTTGCTTAGTTTTTGTGGTGAACTGTATTTACACACACGATTATGTACGCAGATCTCATCAGCTCCATGTTCTCTGGGGGAGGGGGGGTAGGTACTCCATAACTTTCAGTAGAATGTTATATTTTATGGCTTTATTGATTTGGTGCTGTTGAAGTGGTACTTATGGTTCTGAAGCTCTTTGGACTTGGTTATGGGGTTCTCCTGCCTAATGGTGATTGAGGTGCCCTTGGTGTTAATAGTTTTACAACACTTTGTGGTTTAGAAGTAGGCCAGAAAGCAATGATGAGGTAGTTGAGAAGCAAAACAGTCCTTTACTGAAGAATTGTAATGCAAACAGATCAGAAAAGTTCCTACATGCAATATATTGGCAAGATGGTGCACTGAATGCAGCCTCCACAGGTGTTAATGATTTCACGGCTGCTTAGATAGCTGATAAGCCAAAAGGTGTCTCTTTAAAGTAGTCTTTGTTATCCTGCACTTCACTAGCCGATTCTGACTTAAGCAACTGGGCATGAGGTGTAATATTTTATGCAATGCAACCAAAGGCCAGTTTTCCCTCACTGCAGAGAAACACTACTGTCGGATTCTTTGAGCAGGTGGCTGTACTTACAGTACAGTTCCACAAAATCCACCTTGGCATGTGGAGATGTTCAAAGATGCTGTAGAGTCAATAAGTCCTTTAAGACTGGTTATCTCTACTAGTCTTTCTCTAAACCTCTCTCTTGCATCTGGTCCACTTTCTGGAGATCTTCTGGCTGTTTCCAGGGTGGTACGAGGTCCAGATTGAGCTAAATTGTTAACAAATATGGGCTTCCTTCTCCTAGCCCTACTTAGGCTAGACTCTCTGATTAGACTGCTCTGGAATGTTCTAAACCTTCTCCCTTAAAGGGAGGAGCAGCAGATCTACTTAGTGTCTACTTAGTTGGTGGATCCTTCAGCCTATTAATTACCATGTACATACAAAAAATACAGTAAATGCATAAATTTACACAGAAATATATTCTGTTACTTTCTTTTGCAATATATTGTGACTCTGGATCAGAATTCTGCACAATTTCCAGCCTTTGGTATGTCCAGGACATTATGGAACCAGTTATACTGCCTTTTTTTTTACTCAGAAGACATAGTGTTCCAACAAGACATCATTGCCACACACTGCCTGCACTACACAACATGCTCTTCAGGATATCCAGAAGCTCCTCTGACCAGCTCGATCACCAGATCTCTCCCCCATCAAGAATGTCTTGGACTGGATGAGGTGATGCACAGGAGCAAAAGACCACTTTGGTTCAACTATGGCTCCAAAGAGCTTGGAAGGATGAAACCCAGCATCTGTATGACCACTACCATGCCAGAGTGTCAGCACATATGGCAGCAAGGGGATACTGTATGTCACCTAGTATTAATGTGACCCTGCCTCATCATATACCTGCTGCAGAACTCAAAATAAAGGGGGCACCATCCTGGTTGTGTGATCATTGACTGAGCACCACTAGCAGTTTATATAGCTTAATCAAATTAAAGGGGTTATCCAGTAATATGTAATATGACCTATCCTCAGGATAGGTCATCATTATCAGATCGACGGGGGATCCAAGTCCTGACACCCCCGATGATCAGCTGTAACACTGAGCCGTCTCGCTAACCGGAGCTGTGGTGAGAGCAGCTGACTCCCGGAATCTCTCCCAAGCACACCACTGTCCATAGTACAGCAGCTGTGCTTGGTATTGCAGTCCAGCCTCATTTACTTCAATGGATCTCTTGGAGATAGGCCATCAATATTTGTCACTGGAAAACCACTTTAAATTTCCTAGGCGTTTTTTTATTTTATTTTCTAGTAGCGTTCCGAATATACGGTACACATACTGGAACAGCATACTGTTGTATTTCAAGATGCCGCATCGTGCAAGGCGAGAAATTAAGATGGTTACTGAAAACTTGTGTTGAGCGAATGAAAGTTGACGAAGTGGAATTCAATCCGAATTTCAGGAAAAATTTGATTTGTCTTACGAATGCAAATTTCCTGGTGATTCAAGGAAACAAATTGGATTTTTTCTGAAATCACTGCTGCACATGTTACAAAGTGAAAGTAAAGCTTAGGAATAAGGGATCACCCATAATGCTGTGCAGCCAGCCAATCAGCAGATAGCCAGCCCCTCTGATGTCACAGCCCTATAAAAAGCCTCATCCTGCCCGATCTCTGCCATTGCCCTTTGATCTGAGTAAAGGGACAGATTTGACAATGACAAGTGCTAGGGGAGCTACAGACTTTGGTTGATCAAAATGTATTACACCATGTTATTGATAAAAAATTAGCGGAGTTCTTGATCAACCAACACCCTGTGACACCCGTATTTTATACACTACCAAAAGTGCATAAATCCCTGGATAAGCCTCCGGGTCGCCCCATTGTTTCAGCTACTGATTCAGTCCTATCTCCCCCTGCAATATTTCTCGACAAAGTGTTGACTCCACTTACAAAAAAGGCCCCTTCCTATCTGAGGGATACCCAACACTTTTTGGAGGCAGTACGGGAAATTGAGCTGTCGCATGATTGCATCCTGGTCACTCTAGACGTCTGCAGTTTATATACAAGTATAACTCATGAAAAAGGTCTGGAATCTGTCCAGAAGTTACTAGATGACAGCCTGTACTCGGTACATGAAAAAGAATTTTTTATTTCCTTACTGTCCATTGTCTTACGTCGCAATTATTTTTTATTTCAGGATACTTTTTTCCAGCAGCGGTGCGGGACCGCGATGGGGTCCAATGCTGCACCGCCATATGCAAATTGCTATATGGCACACTTTGAGAGAGAATATATTTACCCAAGTGAGCTGTATCAAAATCATTGCATATTTTGGAAACGTTTTATAGATGACGTTTTTTGCATATGGCGGTGCAGCATTGAGACCCTTATGACCTTTGTGGATTATATTAACAACATAAGACCAGAACTGAAATTTACCCTGCACCAAGATACACAATGTGTCTCCTTCCTTGACACATGGGTGATTAGGGGAACTGACAATAGAATTACCACTGACTTATATGTCAAAAAAACTGACAGAAATAGTCTCTTGTCATTCCAAAGTAATCACCCATCTACTGTAAAAAAATCTTTGCCATACTCGCAATACAGAAGAGTGGCCAATATTGTCATGGATCAGGACACACGTGACCTCAGGTTACGGGAGATGACTGAGAAATTTATAGACAGAGGCTATCCGCCCTATCTATTACACCAACAGCTGGATAAGATAAAAAATCCCACAGAAAGGAAAGACAAGGGACAAAGAATACCGTTAGTGGTAAAATACCATCCTTGGATGGACCGAGTTAAGGCTGTCATCTATAAACACTGGAACATCTTACAAAAATCATATCCTGAGATTCAGGAATTTAGGGACCGTCCCATGATGTGTTTCAAGCGAAATAAAAATATTAGGGACATGATTGTCCGAGCAGATATAGGGAGTGACAGGATGCCTCAGCGACAGCTCACTTTCTCTACAGTTAGGAAGGGAACATTTCCCTGTCTTAACTGTGTTCACTGCTCCAATGTGATTAAAGGCTCCAGCATAGCACACCCACAGACAGGACAGCAAATCCCCATTCGGGGTCACTTCACATGTGACAGCAGCTTTGTGATTTATTTACTTAAATGTCCCTGTGGGTTGTGCTATGTTGGAGAGACGACAATGCGTATGAAGGACCGGGTAGCAAAACATAAGTCCACAATTAGGAAAGAAAATATTTTGCTACCTATTCCCCAACATTTTAAAGAAAAAAATCACGGCATCTCACAATTGCGTTTTCAAATTCTAGAAGAAGTGACCTTACCTCGACGTGGAGGAAATCGGATCCAGATGCTCCACCAGCGTGAAGCATATTGGATCCATCGACTTGAGACGCTTGCGCCCAAAGGCTTAAATAAGGAATATTCACTTAATTGTTTTCTCTGATCCTATATGTGTGTGATAGATAATTGTGGTCTGTCATTTTGTATCTATGCATGCTACTGTTTTGTAATCAAATATTGATACCGCGGTTCTCTACATATGTTTGAACCTGACACGAATCTTTTTGAATACTGCAGCACAACCTATTTCCTGTAATATGTGATATTCTTTTATAACATTTTTTGTAATTGAGACAACGGTGCTATGTCATATGATGTATCGTGTGACTGACATCATTGTCTCCGTGACCATATATCCGTCCTTGTATGAGGGGGTGATGTTTTAATTATAATGTACCGTTATCCATGGAGTATATATATGAGATGTGTAAGGGATCAAAAATTGCCTCGATAAAATAATAACATATGGATTAGATACTTATCTTACCGCACTCCACTCTTGATTAGTTTGTTTGGTTGGGTTGCTTAGCAGTATGACGCACTGGCCCCGTGACTGGTCACATGGCCGGGGACGGTTCAGCCCGCCCCTCGCCATGTGACTGCCTACGTGGTCAAGAGGCGGGTTATTTGAATTGTATATAATGATGCCATTTGTAAACTACGATGAGCTGTTATCACCTGTACTTTGATAAAGACACAAACTAGTGTCGAAACGCGCGTCACACATGGGTGACGAATAAAAGGAAAACTTTTTTTCATCATTGGAATTACGGAGTGCTGGTCTTTATACTGCAAATATTCAAGTATCTACCTCTTGACCGCGCACCTGGACCGCGACTGATGCGCAGTGCCGCCCATTCATTTATCTCAAGTGCTAGGGAAAGTGACTAGGAAAGACTATTTGAAAAATATTACTGTAGTTTTCAACAGTTCAGGGACAGCACTGAGAAAGTGTAGGGAGATAATAGGGAGACTGTATCCACACTATAGGGAGAGTGCAGGGGCCAAAAATACTGTGTAAAGCCTGGGTAATGGAGCGATTCTTGTAAATTTCAAGTTTATTGAAATTATTATTATTTTTTTAATATAATAAAGAAAAATTTTCTTTACAACATATTCAATCAAAATAACAAAGGAAAAGCAGGTCATCGAGTACAAAGGTTAACATAAAGATATTCATTCAAAAAATCTATTACCTCTAAGTAAGGGTAAATTTTGGTAAGATAGTTGGTCATAAGAATAACTCTGAAGTCAGTCTGCTAACACAGACAAATAGTGTCTCTTTAACTTTGTACCTTAAGACAGTTTACCTAGGTATAACTTGCCGTTATATCAGAACTTAATAACAGGATTACAATGACATTGGTGTCTCAACCATTCAAAAATTAGTATAAGATTCCTATAAGGAACTCCCAATAGTGAGAGATTATCTGAGTAATATTATTGTGTGTAACCTTATATTAAAAGTTCTCAGATCATCTCCCACCATGAAGGATTTGCATAGTTATTCATTACAAAAAACTTCAGAACCTTAAGGTGCTAGGCAGGATCAAGGCCAGAAGGAACAGGAAAGATGTGTAGAGGGTTAAACCTGTTGGCTCTCTAGTTCTGGACAAGCGGGTAATGGAGCTATTCTATTACACATTGCTGCACTAATTGGGGTTAAAAGTGATCTATTACTACAGGGTGTTCACATTCTTTTGTACATAAATTATTCCGTTAATCCTTGATTCTGTAATTAGGGTGAAATAGGTGTCCGATACTACAGATTTGGGGCGGGGGGGGGTTCACGTTCTTTTATGCATAAGTAATTCCATTAATACTTGATTGTCTAATTGGGGTGAAATTGCGGTCTGACACTACTAATTTTGGGGGGGGGGGGGGGTCACATTTTCATTTTCCATAAGTAATTCTATTAATCCTTGATTCTGTAATTGGGATGAAATTACAGCCTGATACTACAGATTTTGGGGTGTTCACGTTCTTTTAGACATAAGTAAATCTGTTAAACTTGATCCTGTATTTGGGCTGAAATTGTAGCCTGATACAACAGATTTTCGGGTGAACAGGTTCTGTAGCAATCCATGAGGAATCAGCTGATGGTGTAAAAGGAGACCGCTCTTTCACTCTATATATAACCTACAAAGAAAAACAAGCCAGTGATATACCCTTAAAGTATAATCATTTTTATTATGACACATGAAATTACATGATGCAAGGATAGGTGACTGAAAAAAATGCCATCTCTGACCCACAAAAATGACTACTGGGAATTACTCAAAAATACATATTATAACTAAAATACATGTTATAACTAAATCCAAAACATGACCGTCTCTGCCACACCCAGATGATAATGGTGTTATATGCTGTTGATCATTGACCGGCTGTATTAACCGAAGTAATGTTTTGGATTTAAATTTAATTTCAATTTTGAATTATGTGTCATATTATTATACTTTATGGGTATATCGCCGGCTTGTTTTCTTTGTAGGTTATATATGGTTTTTGAAGCCCATACCTAGTAACTTATTGTAGGGTGGACTGGAAGCACAACAGCAGGGTATTGTACACGGCTGACTAGTTTCTCATGTGTGCTTTTACTGTTTTCTTTCACGCTATAGTAGGATCTTGGGCCGCTGCTCGGTTCTTTATACCTAGCGCTAACATCGACCTGTAAGGCTGAGTTCACACTTGAGTTATTTGGTCAGTTTTGGTCGCGTAACTTCCCAAAGAAGTGAAGTGTGCAGTGATTCTAGGAGCGACGCCTGTCACCTGCCTGCCATACTGACGCACCTTAACTGTTTCACTACCACAGCGGACTAGCTATGCATGTTTCTTCAATGCACAGAGATGTACACAGATGTACACCGATGTACAGGCTCTCAGCAGCCAGGAAATAGCAGATTTTTTTTAACGTACTTTGTCACGAATTAATTCGGATCAAATTATTATAATTTTTATTCGGTGAAGCATATGAAATGAATTTTTGAAAACTTTGCTCATCTGTACTGAAAACATATTGGTTCCTGACCAAGGATAAGGCATTGAATGACCAAACCCTCATAAAACTTTATAGATCTTTACTGAATTAAAATACCAAAATTTACTGAAAAAAACATGAAAGAAGAATCAGACGGAAGCACATAATCTACATCCGGGGTAATCTAATCCCTTGACACCTGGTCATTCCATATTCCTTCTCTTCAGGCTTCAATACTTTCTTTTCCAGGAATATTTTCTTTCTTAAAGATGAAGAAGACATCAGTCAATCGTTGTTATATTTAACAAGTGATTATAGAACATAGAGGTGAAAATATTCTTGATTTTTACGATATATTGGACATGGAGGTAAAGCGCGGTGCATTGTAGAAAAAGACATAAAAGCAGCAAAAGAAACCATTAAGAGAAAGAAAGATAAAATAGGAAGAAAACGGCTGGCACTCACTATGTGGGGTTATTGTGCGGTTTTAGATCCAATTGAACAGTATATTGTTTTTTATTATTTATTTTTTAGGGGGATTTTTAACTATCTTGTTTTTATCGAATATGTATTTTACTGTTTAAATAGCGATACAGCTTTAATAAATTGTTGTTTGATGTGATACCACATAGTGAGTGCCAGCCGTTTTCTTCCTATTTTATTTATCTTCTTGGACTGATCGAGTGAGCAGTCTTATCGGCTAGAGCACCCCTACCCTACTGAGGAGGGTGGTGAGCTATCCACATATCTTTCCAAGAGAAAGAAAGTGCCTGATAAATATACACAGGATGATCTGCAAGTCATTATAATGTAGGGAGGCTCGGACATAACAAATAGGGTTGCCATCGAGCCCGTATTTACAACCTAAGGCCGGATAGAGCAGCATCTGTTTCAACTGCATCTTCAGGTCACGGATACAGTTAAATCCGATGATGGAACAGGGAGTCGTCAACTCCCTGCTCCACTATTCACCCTGCGACTGATGGTTTAGTGCAGGCAGCCGCGAGACAGTGATGTCATCATGGCTGGTGTGCTAAACCACTGGACAGACCAGAACAGATCCATATTTGGAGATCTGGTCTTCCAGTGGTTAGGCAAGCTAGTGAGACGATTTTATTGCATCGCGCCTGCCTGCACTAAACCCTCAGTCGCAGGGTGAATGGTGGAGCCGGGAACTAATGACTCCGCGCTCCACCATTGTATTCAACATTATGAGAAAGTGGCTGAGTATTCACTTTGGGGGTACATAATTGAGCATCGTACTTTGTGAGGACACATACATATGGGGGCATATACTGTGTTGGGGGCACATAAGGGGACATTATTTTGCGTGTAGGGCACATAAGGAGGCATTACACTCTATGGGGCACATAATGGGGCATTATATCATGTGAGGGCATTATGCTGTGTGGGGGTTCATAAGAGGGCATTATACTGTATGTGGGTACATAAGGGGGCATTTACCGTATGAGGCACATAAGGGGGCATTAGTCTGTGTACGTAAAGGGAAATTATACTTTATGGGGGCATACAGTATAATGTAGAAATGCATAAAACACTGTAAAAAATGCATTTTATTTTTAAAATGATAGAAGAAAGTATGAAGAAATTCCCTTCCTTCCCCAGAAAAAAAACACAACCAATGTAAATTTGGCCGGAAATCTTCTGGCGTCCTTGGTAGCAATACCTGCTTTAGAGGTAACAAATGCAGTATCCTCGACCTGGGGGTATCTGCAAATGTTTTATTGTGTACTATAATGTATTGTTATGTTATGTTGTTCCCGTTTAGTCCAGCAGAGGAGGTAATGGTTGGAAATGGTTGGCAGTAACAGAGCTACTCCCCTCTTGGTAGGAGTGGGCTGGTCCTACTTCCTGCGAGGAGGGGGAATTCCAGAGTAGACAGCAAAGGGAGAGGAAGCACGTGTCAGAGCTCATACTCCTAGGACCCCAATTCTCCTGTGAGGCCAACACTCCACAGAGATCATCAAAATTCAGAACACAGCTTACAGAAAGCGTCAGTGTGACAAGACAGCAGAGTGATCGGCAGGATCACAGATTTACAGACACTGCTGCCAATGAGGGACTATGGTTCAGACACCCATCATCTAGCTAACATCCAGGCCAGGCTAACATCAAGCCTGTATCACATTGGACACCTACAGTATATCCACAAGTGCCTGCAAGTGCCATTAAATTGTCACACAGCCAGCCACCATACCTTCTCATCTGGTGCCAGAAACTACACTTTGTACTTCATTCTGCTGGATGTACTCTACATTTTATTCTGCACTAAGTAAAGAGAGACTTTTATTCTTTTAATTATGACCTGATTCTTCAAACCAACTTTCCACTGCACCAGGGAAAAAACTGTAATACAACATCTCATCAGGGCCAATGCCACACCCATCCTCTGCACCAAGCCTTGGTAACTGAAGGGGCCCCAGTGGTTCCTATATACATTAAGAAGACATTACTGATAAAATAGGCATGTGAGACTCTTTGATAGAATTTGAACTAGTTTTCAGGAACTTTATATTACACATCTCTTTAGAAGAGCATGGCTGAACAGATGGCAGAACAGAGCACTGCATGCAACCAGAAAGGATCAGCCCCCCCCCCCCCCACAGGCAAAACAGAGCACTGCATCCAATCAAAAATGATTACTGCTCCCCCACAGGCAAAACAGAGCACTGCATCCAAACAGAAGGGATCACTGCTCCCCACAGGTAATACAGAGCACTGCATCCAAACAGAAGGGATCACTGCGCCCCCACAGATAGAGCACAGCACTGCATACAATCAGAAAGGATCACTACTCCCCCCCATAGGCAGAACAGAGCTCTGCATCCAAACATAAAGGATCACTGCTGCTCCCCCACAGGCAGAACAGAGCACTGCATGCAAACAGAAAGGATCACTACTCCCCCACAGGCAGAACAGAGAAATGCATACAACCAGAAAGGACCACTGCTCCACCCACAGACAGAACAGTGTGGTGGTGTGGTACGTTCACTGCAATGTGTTAATTATATTCACTTTAAATGTTCTTCTAGTTAAAATGCTATATATATACACTGCTCAAAAAAATAAAGGGAACACTTAAACAACACAATGTAACTCCAAGTCAATCACACTTCTGTGAAATCAAACTGTCCACTTAGGAAGCAACACTGAGTGGCAATCAATTTCACATGCTGTTGTGAAAATGGGATAGACAACAGGTGGAAATTATAGGCAATTAGCAAGACACCCCCAATAAAGGAGTGGTTCTGCAGGTGGTGATCACAGACCACTTCTCAGTTCCTATGCTTCCTGGCTGATGTTTTAGTCACTTTTGAATGCTGGCGGTGCTTTAACTCTAGTGGTAGCATGAGACGGAGTCTACAACCCACACAAGTGGCTCAGGTAGTGCAGCTTATCCAGGATGGCACATCAATGCGAGCTGTGGCAAGAAGGTTTGCTGTGTCTGTCAGCGTAGTGTCCAGAGCATGAAGGCGCTACCAGGAGACAGGCCAGTACATCAGAAGACGTGGAGGAGGCCGTAGGAGGGCAACAACCCAGCAGCAGGACCGCTACCTCCGCCTTTGTGCAAGGAGGAACAGGAGGAGCACTGCCAGAGCCCTGCAAAATGACCTCCAGCAGGCCACAAATGTGCATGTGTCTGCTCAAACGGTCAGAAACAGACTCCATGAGGGTGATATGAGGGCCCGACGTCCACAGGTGGGGGTTGTGCTTACAGCCCAACACCGTGCAGGACGTTTGGCATTTGACAAAGAACACCAAGATTGGCAAATTCGCTACTGGCGCCCTGTGCTCTTCACAGATGAAAGCAGGTTCACACTGAGCACATGTGACAGATGTGACAGAGTCTGGAGACGCCGTGGAGAACGTTCTGCTGCCTGCAACATCCTCCAGCACAGCCCTGCATGTGCTCGCCAGAGGTAGCCTGACTGCCATTAGGTACCGAGATGAGATCCTCAGACCCCTTGTGAGACCATATGCTGGTGCGGTTGGCCCTGGGTTCCTCCTAATGCAAGACAATGCTAGACCTCATGTGGCTGAAGTGTGTCAGCAGTTCCTGCAAGACGAAGGCATTGATGCGATGGACTGGCCCGCCCGTTCCCTAGACCTGAATCCAATTGAGCACATCTGGGACATCATGTCTCGCTCTATCCACCAACGTCACGTTGCACCACAGACTGTCCAGGAGTTGGCAGATGCTTTAGTCCAGGTTTGGGAGGAGATCCCTCAGGAGGCCGTCCGCCACCTCATCAGGAGCATGCACAGGCGTTGTAGGGAGGTCATACAGGCAAGTGGAGGCCACACACACTACTGAGCCTCATTTTGACTTGTTTTAACCACCTCAGCCCCCAGTGCTTAAACACCCTGAAAGACCAGGCCACTTTTTACACTTCTGACCTACACTACTTTCACCGTTTATTGCTCGGTCATGCAACTTACTACCCAAATGAATTTTACCTCCTTTTCTTCTCACTAATAGAGCTTTCATTTGGTGGTATTTCATTGCTGCTGACATTTTTACTTTTTTTGTTATTAATCGAAATTTAACGATTTTTTTGCAAAAAAATGACATTTTTCACTTTCAGTTGTAAAATTTTGCAAAAAAAAAGACATCCATATAGAAATTTTGCTCTTAATTTATAGTTCTACATGTCTTTGATAAAAAAAAAATGTTTGGGTAAAAAAAAAAAATGGTTTGGGTAAAAGTTATAGCGTTTACAAACTATGGTACAAAAATGTGAATTTCCGCTTTTTGAAGCAGCTCTGACTTTCTGAGCACCTGTCATGTTTCCTGAGGTTCTACAATGCCCAGACAGTACAAACACCCCACAAATGACCCCATTTCGGAAAGTACACACCCTAAGGTATTCGCAGATGGGCATAGTGATTTCATAGAACTTTTTATTTTTTGTCACAAGTTAGCGGAAAATGATGATTTTTTTTTTTTTTTTTTTTTTCTTACAAAGTCTCATATTCCACTAACTTGTGACAAAAAATAAAAACTTCCATGAACTCACTATGCCCATCAGCGAATACCTTGGGGTCTCTTCTTTCCAAAATGGGGTCACTTGTGGGGTAGTTATACTGCCCTGGCATTCTAGGGGCCCAAATGTGTGGTAAGGAGTTTGAAATCAAATTCAGTAAAAAATGACCTGTGAAATCCGAAAGGTGCTCTTTGGAATATGGGCCCCTTTGCCCACCTAGGCTGCAAAAAAGTGTCACACATCTGGTATGTCCGTACTCAGGAGAAGGTGGGGAATGTGTTTTGGGGTGTCATTTTATATATACCCATGCTGGGTGAGAGAAATATCTTGGCAAAAGACAACTTTTCCCATTTTTTTTATACAAAGTTGTCATTTGACCAAGATATTTATCTCACCCAGCATGGGTATATGTAAAAAGACACCCCAAAACACATTCCTCAACTTCTCCTGAGTACGGGGATACCAGATGTGTGACACTTTTTTGCAGCCTAGGTGGGCAAAGGGGCCCATATTCCAAAGAGCACCTTTCGGATTTCACTGGTAATTTTTTACTGAATTTGATTTCAAACTCCTTACCACACATTTGGGCCCCTAGAATACCAGGGCAGTATAACTACCCCACAAGTGACCCCATTTTGGAAAGAAGACACCCCAAGGTATTCCGTGAGGGGCATGGCGAGTTCCTAGAATTTTTTATTTTTTGTCACAAGTTAGTGGAAAATGATGATTTTTTTTTTTTTTTTTTTTCATACAAAGTCTCATATTCCACTAACATGTGACAAAAAATAAAAACTTCCATGAACTCACTATGCCCATCAGCGAATACCTTGGGGTCTCTTCTTTCCAAAATGGGGTCACTTGTGGGGTAGTTATACTGCTCTGGCATTCTAGGGGCCCAAATGTGTGGTAAGGAGTTTGAAATCAAATTCAGTAAAAAATGACCTGTGAAATCCGAAAGGTGCTCTTTGGAATATGGGCCCCTTTGCCCACCTAGGCTGCAAAAAAGTGTCACACATCTGGTATCCCCGTACTCAGGAGAAGTTGAGGAATGTGTTTTGGGGTGTCTTTTTACATATACCCATGCTGGGTGAGATAAATATCTTGGTCAAATGACAACTTTGTATAAAAAAATGGGAAAAGTTGTCTTTTGCCAAGATATTTCTCTCACCCAGCATGGGTATATATAAAATGACACCCCAAAACACATTCCCCACCTTCTCCTGAGTACGGAGATACCAGATGTGTGACACTTTTTTGCAGCCTAGGTGGGCAAAGGGGCCCATATTCCAAAGAGCACCTTTCGGATTTCACAGGTCATTTTTTACTGAATTTGATTTCAAACTCCTTACCACACATTTGGGCCCCTAGAATGCCAGGGCAGTATAACTACCCCACAAGTGACCCCATTTTGGAAAGAAGACACCCCAAGGTATTCCGTGAGGGGCATAGTGAGTTCATGGAAAAAAATAAATTTTGTCACAAGTTAGTGGAATAGGAGACTTTGTATGAAAAAAAAAAAAAAAAAAAATCATCATTTTCCACTAACTTGTGACAAAAAATAAAAAATTCTAGGAACTTGCCATGCCCCTCACGGAATACCTTGGGGTGTCTTCTTTCCAAAATGGGGTCACTTGTGGGGTAGTTATACTGCCCTGGCATTTTCCAGGGGCCCTAATGTCTGGTAAGTAGGTAAATGACCTGTGAAATCTGAAAGGTGCTCTTTGGAATGTGGGCCCCTTTGCCCACCTAGGCTGCAAAAAAGTGTCACACATCTGGTATCTCCGTACTCAGGAGAAGGTGGGGAATGTGTTTTGGGGTGTCATTTTACATATACCCATGCTGGGTGAGAGAAATATCTTGGCAAAAGACAACTTTTCCCATTTTTTTTATACAAAGTTGGCATTTGACCAAGATATTTATCTCACCCAGCATGGGTATATGTAAAATGACACCCCAAAACATATTCCCCAACTTCTGCTGAATACGGAGATACCACATGTGTGACACTTTTTTGCAGCCTAGGTGGGCAAAGGGGCCCAAATTCCTTTTAGGAGGGCATTTTTAGACATTTGGATACCAGACTTCTTCTCACGCTTTGGGGCCTCTAAAATGCCAGGGCAGTATAAATACCCCACATGTGACCCCATTTTGGAAAGAAGACACCCCAAGGTATTCAATGAGGGGCATGGCGAGTTCATTGAAAAAAAAAAAATTTGGCACAAGTTAGCGGAAATTGATTTTTTGGATTTAGTTCTCACAAAGTCTCCCTTTCCGCTAACTTGGGACAAAAATTTCAATCTTTCATGGACTCAATATGCCCCTCAGCGAATACCTTGGGGTGTCTTCTTTCCAAAATGGTGTTATTTGTGGGGTGTTTGTACTGCCCTGGCATTTGAGGGTCTCCGCAATCATTACATGTATGCCCAGCATTAGGAGTTTCTGCTATTCTCCTTATATTGAGCATACAGGTAATGAGATTTTTTTTTTCCGTTCAGCCTCTGGGCTGTAAGAAAAAAATGAACGGCACAGATTTCTTCATTCGCATCGATCAATGTGGATGAAAAAATCTCTGCCAAAAAAAGAAAAAGGAGGGGAAAGGCGTCTGCCAGGACATAGGAGCTCCGCCCAACATCCATACCCACTTCAGCTCGTATGCCCTGGCAAACCAGATTTCTCCATTCACATCAATCGATGTGGATGAATAAATCATTGCCGGGATTTTTTTTTTTATATATACAAAGTGTTTGCCAAAGTATATGAACACCGCCACCTCCTCAGCTCATATGCCTCGGCAAAGATATCTTTTACTGCAGAGGAGAAATCTCGTCTTGCAGCGCCGCATACACCGACTTGCGTGTAATCTGACAGCAGCGCAATGCTTCTGTCCGAATGCACATCAGTGCTGCAGCTGGTCGATCGGTTGGTCCACCTGGAAGGTAAAAAAAACAAAACAAAAAAGAAAAAACCAGGCCGCAAAGCAATAACTTTATTAACTTTAGAACAGAACATATTAACTTTTTTAAACTTTTTTAACTTTTTTACTTACCGGTAATTTTTTTTTTGTTTAGTTTTTTTTACCTTTATAGAACAAACCTCTCCTTCCCCATGGGACAATGTGCAAAGCGCAAATCACCCAAAGATGTGGCGAAGTACGTTATGCACTTTATCCCAGGTGAAAGGAGAGGTTTGCAGCAGCTGAGAGTAAAAGGGCCCTAATAGCCCTGTGTGCCTGTCCTGTGAGATGCAATCCCTATGCTAGGTGTACCTGTGTGTGGTACTTCCGGAAACACTCTCCATAGCATAGGGCCGGGTGGTCCGGACAGTCAGGACAGAAATAGCGGGTGTCACGCCTTATTCCACTCCTGCTACAGACACGACATCTTTTTCGGGGTGACGGTTGGGTTGAGGTACCAGGAACGACACTGGGGAAATGTCGCTCGTGTAGACGGCTAACTACACTGGGGGATGGGGCCACGGAACCTCCTGGGTAAAGGAGGTTCTCGATGATCTCTTCCTGGAATTTGAGGAAAGATCGTGTTCTCCCAGCCTTACTGTAGAGAACAAAACTATTGTACAGCGCCAATTGAATTAAATATACAGACACCTTCTTATACCAGCGTCTGGTTCTGCGGGAAACTAAATACGGAGACAACATCTGGTCATTGAAGTCCACCCCTCCCATGAGCGCATTATAGTCGTGGACACAGAGGGGCTTTTCAATGACACGGGTTGCTCGCTCAATTTGGATTGTCGTGTCTGCGTGAATGGAGGAGAGCATGTAAACGTCACGCTTGTCTCTCCATTTCACCGCGAGCAGTTCTTCGTTACACAAGGCAGCCCTCTCCCCCCTTGCAAGACGGGTGGTTACAAGCCGTTGGGGGAAGCCCACGCGACTAGTTCGCGCGGTGCCACAGGCGCAAATCCGTTCTAGAAACAAATGCCTAAAGAGGGCCACACTTGTGTAAAAATTGTCCACATAAAGATGGTACCCCTTGCCGAATAAGGGTGACACCAAGTCCCAGACTGTCTTCCCACTGCTCCCCAGGTAGTCAGGGCAACCGACCGGCTCCAGGGTCTGATCTTTTCCCTCATAGACACGAAATTTGTGGGTATAGCCTGTGGCCCTTTCACAGAGCTTATACAATTTGACCCCATACCGGGCACGCTTGCTTGGGATGTACTGTTTGAAGCCAAGGCGCCCGGTAAAATGTATTAGGGACTCGTCTACGCAGATGTTTTGCTCGGGGGTATACAAATCTGCAAATTTCTGGTTGAAATGGTCTATGAGGGGCCGAATTTTGTGGAGCCGGTCAAAAGCTGGGTGGCCTCTGGGACGGGAGGTGGTGTTGTCGCTAAAATGCAGGAAACGGAGGATGGCCTCAAATCGTGCCCTGGACATAGCAGCAGAGAACATGGGCATGTGATGAATCGGGTGCGTTGACCAATATGACCGCAATTCATGCTTTTTTGTCAGGCCCATGTTGAGGAGAAGGCCCAAAAAAATTTTCATTTCGGAAACTTGGACTGGTTTCCACCGGAAAGGCTGGGCATAAAAGCTTCCCGGGTTGGCGGATATAAATTGTGTGGCATACTGGTTGGTCTCTGCCACGACTAAGTCCAAGAGCTCCGCAGTCAAGAACAGCTCAAAAAATCCCAGGGCCGAACCGATTTGAGCCGTCTCAACCCGAACTCCAGACTGGGCGGTGAAAGGGGGAACTACAGGTGCGGCTGAAGTTGGTGACTGCCAATCAGGGTTTGCCAGCACCTCAGGGATTCTAGGGGCTCTACGGGCCTGTCTGCGCGGTGGCTGCGACGGGGTAACTAGTGCACGTGCCACCGTACCAGCTTCAACTGCCCTTCTGGTGCTCGCCACGTCACCATGTTGTACGGCAGTGCTGGTACTAGGTCCAGGGAGGGCTGCGCTGCTGGTGTATGCCTCACCACGTGATCCGGCAGCGACAGCCCCACTCTGCTGCTCTTGAAGCGGATCCTGCATAACCTGTGGTCTAGCGACACGGGGCCGGGTACGCCTGGTGCTGCCAGGGACCTCCACCTCCTCGTCCGAACTTTGGGTCAGAGAGCCACTGCTTTCCACAGGTTCATATTCTGACCCGCTAGATTCGTCAGATGAGGGTTCCCACTCCTCATCCGACTGGGTCAGAATCCTGTAGGCCTCTTCAGAAGAATACCCCCTGTTTGACATTTTGGACTACTAAATTTAGGGGTATTCCCTGAGACTACCCAAGAAAAAAAGCAAGCCTGTCTTACAAAGGGGAGGCTAGCGAAGTACCGGAGGCCGCTGCGGTTGATAAAAAATATCAAAACTGATTTTTTTATCGCCGCAGTGCGTGTAAAATGAATGTGCAGTGATCAAAAAATATATATTTTTTGTCACTGCGGTGGGGCGGGCGTGGGTGAACGCACGTGTGGGCGACCGATCAGGCCTGATCGGGCAAACACTGCGTTTTGGGTGGAGGGCGAACTAAAGTGACACTAATACTATTATAGATCTGACCGTGATCAGTTTTGATCACTTACAGATACTATAAAAGTACAAATGCTGATTAGCGATACGCTATTCAGCGAATAAAAGTGACTGCGGTGCGGTGGGGTGGGCGCTAACTGACGCTAACTACCTAACCAAGGGGCCTAAACTATCCCTAAAACCTAACAGCCAATACTAGTGGAAAAAAAAAAGTGACAGTTTACACTGATCACTTTTTTTCCTTTCACTGGTGATTGACAGGGGCGATCAAAGGGGTGATCAAAGGGTTAATTGGGGTGCAGGGGGGTGATCAGGGGCTACAGTGAAGTGTTTGGTGTACTCACAGTGATGTCTGCTTCTCTGCTGGATCCAACCGACGAAAAGGACCAGCAGAGGAGCAGAGAAGCCATATAACAGATCATATTTACTAATATGATCTGTTATATGGCTTGTGATTGGATTTTTTTAAAAATCGCCAGCCTGCCAGCCAATGATCGTTGCTGGCAGGCTGGTGACGAACTTGTTCTTTAACTTTTGCCGGCCCGCGATGCGCATGCGCGGGCCGGCTTGGAGCGAAATCTCGCGTCTCGCGAGATGACGCGTATATGCGTGACTGTGCGCAGCGCTGCCACCTCCGGAACGCGAATCTGCGTACAGCGGTCCGGAGGTGGTTAAGGACATTACATCAAAGTTGGATCAGCCTGTAGTGTGTTTTTCCACTTTAATTTTGAGTGTGACTCCAAATCCAGACCTCCATGGGTTGAAAAATTTGATTTCCATTTTTTATTTTTGTGTGATTTTGTTGTCAGCACATTCAACTATGTAAAGAACAAAGTATTTCAGAAGAATATTTAATTAATTCAGATCTAGGATGTGTTATTTTTGTGTTCCCTTTATTTTTTTGAGCAGTGTATACACTCACCTAAAGAATTATTAGGAACACCATACTAATACGGTGTTGGACCCCCTTTTGCCTTCAGAACTGCCTTAATTCTACGTGGCATTGATTCCACAAGGTGCTGATAGCATTCTTTAGAAATGTTGGCCCATATTGATAGGATAGCATCTTGCAGTTGATGGAGATTTGAGGGATGCACATCCAGGGCACGAAGCTCCCGTTCCACCACATCCCAAAGATGCTCTATTGGGTTGAGATCTGGTGACTGTGGGGGCCATTTTAGTACAGTGAACTCATTGTCATGTTCAAGAAACCAATTTGAAATGATTCGAGCTTTGTGACATGGTGCATTATCCTGCTGGAAGAAGCCATCAGAGGATGGGTACATGGTGGTACTCAGGTTGCCCGTGGCATTTAAACGATGCCCAATTGGCACTAAGGGGCCTAAAGTGTGCCCAGAAAACATCCCCCACACCATTACACCACCACCAGCCTGCACAGTGGTAACAAGGCATGATGGATACATGTTCTCATTCTGTTTACGCCAAATTCGGACTCTACCATTTGAATGTCTCAACAGAAATCGAGACTCATCAGACCAGGCAACATTTTTTCAGTCTTCAACAGTCCAATTTTGGTGAGCTCGGGCAAATTGTAGCCTCTTTTTCCTATTTGTAGTGGAGATGAGTGGTACCCGGAGGGGTCTTCTGCTGTTGTAGCCCATCTGCCTCAAGGTTGTGCGTGTTGTGGCTTCACAAATGCTTTGCTGCATACCTCGGTTGTAACGAGTGATTATTTCAGTCAACGTTGCTCTTCTATCAGCTTGAATCAGTCGGCCCATTCTCCTCTGACCTCTAGCATCCACAAGTCATTTTTGCCCACAGGACTGCCGCATACTGGATGTTTTTCCCTTTTCACACCATTCTTTGTAAACCCTAGAAATGGTTGTGCGTAAAAATCCTAGTAACTGAGCAGATTGTGAAATACTCAGACCGGCCAGTCTGGCACCAACAACTATGCCACGCTCAAAATTGCTTAAATCACCTTTCTTTCCCATTCTGACATTCAGTTTGGAGTTCAGGAGATTGTCTTGACCAGGACCACCCCCCTAAATGCATTGAAGCAACTGCCATGTGATTGGTTGACTAGATAATTGCATTAATGAGAAATAGAACAGGTGTTCCTAATAATTCTTTAGGTGAGTGTGTATATATATATATATATATATATATATATACACTATATATATCTGTAATAATATAATATGCAGTAAGTTAGAACAGTCAATGCGAAGTAAATTAGTAAAATAATGTAAGCTCTATCACCATTATCATTCTTTGTACATAGGGATTAAAGGGGTATTCCAGGCATAGCCAATTATCACCTATCTACTGTATAAGGGATAGCTGCTCTGTGTCCCCTGATTAACTCCATTCAAGGTGTATGGGACTGATGAAGAGAGTCAAGTGATAATTGCTTTTGTCCAGAATGTTCCTGTTTATTGTACTGTAAGCTAATACACAGTAAGATCTGTGGGATGTGCCGCCATTATATTAATATAATATACAATAGCAGTGCTGGTACCTGGCTCTTGATTTTTAGGTACAGAACACGTCCTGCAAGGAGTATGGTGACAATTATGGTGACAATTAGTCTCACGATGTTGTCAAGTCGAAGTTTAAAGCCTAGAAGCAAACATAAGAAAGTTACCGATCAAGACATGAACAGTGAGGTCTGCCAGGGGACGGGTATATGATATGAACAGGTTTTTTAACAGCTTCACTCGGTAATTAGCTCTAATTCATTTCCAGTTGACTCCACTCAGATTTTTCTTGGCTAGTCTTACAGTCGGGCAATGACTAAAGTGGACCGGCATCAGAAGACACGCCATATTTTTAGTTTATTTTTAGGAGAAATAATGAAACAAACGTAGTTGAGTGAACTACCAGGATACCAACGTAACCCGAGGGTAACTGCTGTATGTCAATTACGTGTACATCAGTAGTCACACTAAAGGATCTCAGTAATTCTTAACATCAGAGAAGAAACACCCTGCAACCATTGCTGGAAGAACTCAAGCTGGTGGTGGCAGCGTTATGGTCTGGGGAATATTTTTGGGGGATTCTCTAGGCCACTCATCCATGTGGAAGGCACTATCAACTGATTTGGGTATAACACTATTCTTGCAGATCACGTACACCCATCCATGCTTATTGTCTTCCCTGGGGCGGATGGGATCTTCCATTCAGACAATGCGAAATGTCACACGCTAGAAATGTCTGACATTCGTTGGAAGAGCATGGCCAAGACTTCCAAGTACAACCCTGGCCCCCTAATTTCCCAGACTTGGACCCAACTGTGCATTTGTGGGATCACCTCTATCGTCATGTTCTCTCTTTGGATCCTCCCCCATGCCCCCTCTAGCAGCTGTGGGATAAACTGTAGTCATCATGGCTCCAGATACCTGTGACAACCCATCAGGACCTTATTGAGTCACTCCCAGCCTGTCTAGCTGCTGTCTGTGCAGCACACAGTGGTTACTCTGGATATTAGCTGGAGGTCAGAATAATAGGACTCGATTGTATAGTATAAGTAGTGGTGTTATCAGGTCACTGTATGGCGGTGTTATCCGGTCACAGCATGGTGGTAATATTTAGTCATTATAATTATTACTATTTGGGGTATGGATGATCTTTGTATACAGCCCTATTCTGCAATAACTTGTATAAATATCACTATGAGCGGTATTAACATTTATCAATTGTGACACCAATAACATTCATATTTACAGCATCGCAGTTGATGATAAAGAATGATTTATTGTTGATCTTCTCCTTTGCTATCATTGACCATAACCAATTATCGTTATGATTCCTCAGAAGGTGATAGTTATGGAGCCTAAATGGGTCTTTAAATGGTCCATATTCAGCCTTGGTGCCTAGGGCAGAGTGAACTGTAAATACCTCCCTGCTCCTAAGACTCATATATGAAAGTTTTATAAAACCTCCTTCATTGTTTTACAGATTGGCGACATTCAGAAAAAAATCCAAAGGAACAACTTTTTTCTCTTCCTTCTCTATCATTTTTTTTGTGTGGAATTATGGCATAAAATATTTCATGGAGTGACATATAGACTCACAATCATATACTCTTACCAGTTAGTGATATGACTCCTGTCCATGGAGTCAGAAACGTTGGATGAGATACGACACACGTCACTGATGCCTCGTTCAGGCTTTCTGTACGGAGGGTGCTGACCACTGTCCTCGTCTGGTCCGGCTCTTCCAGTATTGTAGTGATTATGTTATCTGAATGTGGGATCCAGGAGATTTCTGCAGGTGGATTCCCACCAACGGCTCCGCACTCTGGAGATCCGTCACTGTTTAATTTTAGAAATGTCGACGGCTCAGCTGAAAATGAAGGCTATCGATTACTAATGAGCGTTGAGGTTTAATTAAACATAAAAATGAGTTGCCACCCAATCTATCGGTAACAGGGGCGGCTTGGTCATTGACTCTACAGGGAGAAGGTATGATGTCATGAGGCAGTCTGCCCCATTAACTATTCAGTACACCAGTTTTTGAGTTACCAATACTGCTCTTCAACCATTCAGACTGTAGCTGGCTAGCTAAGACCTGTCCTAGGTTGCTAATATGCCTTATATGTGTATATAGCTAAACCTGCTAATAATGTAATACAGTTCCTATGTTTATACTGTATGTTAAAGACCAAAGCAGTGTTATTTACAGTGACTTCATATGTTGGATGTCATGTAACAGTTATATATTGTGTTCAATGAAGCAGAAAAGATAATATACCTTTAAGATTCAGTAAAATGAATGTAAGGTAAGCTCAATGACACAGCAGAAACAACAGAAAGCATAGTGTTAAACAGTTGTGACCAATCACAGCCAGCCTCACACTGAGCCTGTGTGGGGAATTCCCTAGCAGAAGCTGCTAAAATCATTAAACCAGAGGAGAGGAGCTAAACAGATATTCACTCAACTAAGATCTGAGTTTTATGGAAGCAAGAAGCCAAAATAGGTATTTAGAACAGTTATATAAATGTTTCTATTGTTAGTATTGTAAATTAGAACTGTATACTAAACTAGTTATGTGTTTACTTACAGTTCCACCAAACTGCAAACTGCTCATACCAGATCATACTGAGCCATAGGAAGCAAACTAAGCAACCAATCTGAAAATAGTTAATGCTAACTGCATACTGCAAACAGCAAACCAAGATGAGCAAGTAGAACTATTAGTTAGACCTGAGATATACCTCTCAGAGAGATCATAAAGTGCTTAAATAACTTAAAGAGAGAAATACACTCACCTAAAGAATTATTAGGAACACCATACTAATACGGTGGTGGACCCCCTTTTGCCTTCAGAACTGCCTTAATTCTACGTGGCATTGATTCAACAAGGTGCTGATAGCATTCTTTAGAAATGTTGGCCCATATTGATAGGATAGCATCTTGCAGTTGATGGAGATTTGAGGGATGCACATCCAGGGCACGAAGCTCCTGTTCCACCACATCCCAAAGATGATCTATTGGGTTGAGATCTGGTGACTGTGGGGCCATTTTAGTACAGTGAACTCATTGTCACGTTCAAAAAACCAATTTGAAATGATTCGAGCTTTGTGACATGGTGCATTATCCTGCTGGAAGTAGCCATCAGAGGATGGATACATGTTCTCATTCTGTTTACGCCAAATTCGGACTCTACCATTTGAATGTCTCAACAGAAATCGAGACTCATCAGACCAGGCAACATTTTTCCAGTCTTCAACAGTCCAATTATGGTGAGCTCGTGCAAATTGTAGCCTCTTTTTCCTATTTGTAGTGGAGGTGAGTGGTACCCGGTGGGGTCTTCTGCTGTTGTAGCCCATCCGCCTCAAGGTTGTGCGTGTTGTGGCTTCACAAATGCTTTGCTGCATACCTCAGTTGTAACGAGTGGTTATTTCAGTCAACGTTGCTCTTCTATCAGCTTGAATCAGTCGGCCCATTCTCCTCTGACCTCTAGCATCCACAAGGCATTTTTGCCCACAGGACTGCCGCATACTGGATGTTTTTCCTTTTTCACACCATTCTTTGTAAACCCTAGAAATGGTTGTGCGTGAAAATCCCAGTAACTGAGCAGATTGTGAAATACTCAGACTGGCCCGTCTGGCACCAACAACCATGCCACGCTCAAAATTGCTTAAATCACCTTTCTTTCCCATTCTGACATTCAGTTTGGAGTTCAGGAGATTGTCTTGACCAGGACCACACCCCTAAATGCATTGAAGCCACTGCCATGTGATTGGTTGACTAGATAATTGCATTAATGAGAAATAGAACAGGTGTTCCTAATAATTCTTTAGGTGAGTGTATATCCACCATTGTATGTTGAATTATAAGATTGAACAGTTGAACCACCATCTTATGCATGCCGCCATTTTATGATACTTTATTCAACACGTGTTTTGTACATGGACTATCTGCTGCGGGGGCGGCAGTGTTTTATTTGAAGAAAAGTTGAAGTTAATAAAGAAGTTATTTCAAGCATTTGGTGTGCTCTTTAAACCTACTGTTACCATAGAATGGCGCTAGAGGAATTACAGAGTAATAGACAGTCTGGTTAGACTAAAAGTCAGAGATGCCAGAATTCTTCTAATGCCACAGCGCAAAAGGCACTTCATAGTGCTGCGCCTGCCACACAGACATCACTTCACAGTCTATGAACAAGCCACACCCTCTGCCTGGTCACATGATATAATAGCGCTCTTCTTACTTTTGCCTTTGTTAGCCATGTCTGGGGCAAATTTAGACCCACCTACGACACAGGGCCACTTTTAGAATTTTTTTTAGGGTCGCTTTAAGTTCAAAATTGGTCCCTGTGTGACACTGATGGTCCATGCCCTCCAGCATTTCCCTGCTCCCAGCAGGCATGGCTGCCAGAACCTCTCCACCCGCTCTGTTTTCCTGGTGGTCCAAGACTGCCACACTTGCTGAAGCCTTCTCCTTCCATGCAGTGCCTCTCCCCACCAGTAGAGTGCAAGTGTTCCCTCAAAGGGCCGGCACAAGCATCCTAATTTGCCAGCCTATGGCTGAGTCTTCTCTATTTAGGGCAATTTCTTTTTTGGGAGGATGCCTCAGCAATAGGAATTGTAGCTTAGAATTTGATCCTTATTCTTAATCTCTGCCTGTTAACTGGATTTGAAACTTTGCTGCCTGACCTGACCTCTGCCTAAGGGTCCATTCACATGTCTGCAATTTCGTTCCGCATTTTGTGGATGTGCTGCCCAGACACGGAATTGCGTATCCGCACTTCCGGGTACGCAATTCCGATCCCAAAAAATATAGAACATGTCCTATTCTTGTCCGCAATTGCGGACAAGAATAGGCATTTTCTATTAAGTGCCGGCGATGTGCAGTCCGCAAAATGCGGAACGCACATCGCCGATGTCCGTGTTTTGCGGATCCACCACACAGACGTGTGAATGGACCCTAATTCTTGTATTGATCCTGAGCTGCCCACCCTGATCTTTGGCCTATTAACTGGATTATATGAACTCTGCCTAATGCAGCGACCCCCTGAGGAGCTGATGTAGAGGATAGAAGTGGTAATAGTCCTGATGAAGGTTGTATCATGGTCAATTTCCTCAGGTCATTGCTCCCTGGGGATCAGTGATGTGGAATTATTGAACTAAAGAAGAAGGACAGAGTTGTATGTAACAAAGTCTTTTTTTTACTAAGTAGAACATAGAACTTGAAGCCTGCTGCTACGTTATGTATTTCAAGTGCAAATCCTCTCGGGGACCAGCAAGGATATGAGGCCAGGTTGGTTGGTGGCATTTACGCACTTAGATGATACTGATCTAGTAGTACTTTGGTGATGGGTGGCTTGGCTGTAATCCCACACCTTGCAGCAGTGTCTTGCTGCTGGTAGCAGTTCACAGAGCTGTCTGGAACCTCAAGGCTTAAGGACAATTGGAGTAATCCTCTCTGGAGAATTTGTAACAGGAGCAGGAGCTCAGGCGGTGTGCTTTCTCTCCTTCCTTTGGGTTACTCAGGAACTCCACCTCTTGGCAGGGAGCAGGACCAGCCCATGCCTAACAAGATGGGAGGAACAGAGTGGTTATCCTTCTTCCTTGCCAACCTTTGCTGTCCATTCCTTGCAGGGAACTCTGACCAGAAGCAAACTATAGAATATATAATATACAACAATATACAATTTGTAGTAACCCCAGGTCTGAGGTACTACACCGACCTCAGCTTGTTCCTAACTACATTTTGTCGGTCCCCTTAGTTTCATGCATCAGTTTCTGTTGACCTCCATGGTCAAAGGTCACTGAACTGAAGCTACTCAAAGAGGTAGTGACTTGGTGTTTTTCCTGCAGGGGAGGATCCCTGTAAAATTGTGAAATGGTGAATACACGGGGGCACTAAGTTCACACTAGAATTAGCCCTAAGTCAAATCTAAATCTGCCACACCTGAATCATAACACCCTGACTGTTAAAATCCATTTAGTTTCCATGTGTAAGTCATAGAATTCCCTTAAAGGGGTATTCCCATCTTGCTAAATCAGCCTGAGCTGCAGTTACAGCGGAGTTCACTTCCTGTTTTTTCTGCAGATAAGGCTGGGCGGGCATAGGCAGCTAGAGTGAAGGCTGGCCACGCCCCTTATGACATCACACTGAGAGCGTGATGTCCTGCGTGCTAGTTCATGTGACGAGTATGACTCATCAGTCTGGCAGCCTGCAGTGTCTGTGAGGGGAATGGTCACTCAGAGAGCCATGTGAAGTGAGCTCAGTGCACAGTAACACGTGGCTGCTCTGCAGTTTTACACACAAAATCTCTGTCTGATCTTTTAGAAACCCATTCTGTGCATCAAAAACTATAATTCCATATTATACATTAGCTCAAAAGCTTGACCAACCCCCACCCACCAGCACTGATGCAGATTTGTTTCCATTACAGCTGTACTCCAGTTGTGTATAAACCTTACACTATGTATCTTTATAGATGCATATACAGCTCAGCTACTTGTGTCTTCTCCAATCCCCTAACATCACTTTGGCTGAATGGCTTCCTATACAGCCCTGCTACATCTTTATTCTACTCCCCCGCTAGCACTGGGTCTGAAAAGTTACATATACAGCTCTGCTACATCTGTTTCTCTCTTCCACCAGCATTGATGCTGACCTGCCACATATTCAGCTCTGCTACATCTGTTATTCTCTTTAACCAGCACTGTGTCAGAACAGCCGCATATTCAGCTCTGCTACATCTGTTTCTCTCTTCCACCAGCATTGATGCTGACCTGCCACATATACAGCTCTGCTACATCTGTTTTTCTCTTCAACCAGCACTGTGTCAGAACAGCCGCATATTCAGCTCTGCTACATCTGTTTCTCTCTTTCACCAGCTTTGATGCAGACCTGCCACATATACAGCTCTGCTACATCTGTTTTTCTCTTCAACCAGCACTATGTCAGAACAGCCGCATATTCAGCCCTGCTACATCTGTCTATTCCCTTCCCACTATAACTATGGCTGAACAGCAGCATATTCAGCTCTGCTACATCCATCAGCCCCCAAAGTGCCTCCACCATCTGCCCCCATAAGTGCCTCCACCATCTGCCCCCATAAGTGCCTCCACCATCTTCCCCCATAAGTGCCTCCACCATTTGCCCCCATAAGTGCCTCCACCATCTGCCCCCAAAGTGCCTCCACCATCTGCCCCCATAAGTGCCTCCACCATCTGCCCCCATAAGTGCCTCCTCCATCTGCCCCCATAAGTGCCTCCTCCATCTGCCCCCATTTATTAGTGGAGCACATAGAAATAATACTTACCCACCACTTATGTCCTCCGACGCTGTCCGCACTATCTCTTCCCTGCACGAACTGTTTGGACGGCCGCGCATGTGCAGAACTATATTAGCCGCGGCTCAAAAGAATATGGATCAGCGCATGTGCGGTACGCTATACGCGTTCACAGTGTCAGTGAGGAGGACGGCCGGAGCATCACAAGATAACAATGCGCAAGCGCGGCCCATGGATGCGGCCGGCGAGCGGTGGCCGTATCCATGGGCAGCCAAAATAAACAATGAATATTGATTTTTATAATTGAAAAAGAACAGTGCGATATTTTTAATCACATATATTTAGAAAATATTTCATTGGGGGATAAATCATGTAATTAAATATGATTAACAAGATGGGACTACCCCTTTATGAATGATCACAGAAAGTAGTAAGCAACAGTAGTCCTTATTTTCTTCACAAGGAGGCACAGAAATCTTGATGGTTGTAAACACACAGTGGGTCAAAAATTTGATTTGGCTATGTATAAATTTGACTCAAACTGAAAGGACTCCAAATGACCTGAAAATTGGTATCTGCCACTTTCAGGTCTCTCAGGACTCTACCTTTCATTTTCCAAAGGAGCTCTGAAAAATGAAAGGTGGAATGTGGTTGCTTGCTATGGGCAACTAAGCCAGTTTTCCTTTACACTGGTTTTGATAAATCTACCTTACAGTGTTCAAATATTCACGGGCCATCACATTTGTTATGCTTTTTTTTTATTTAAAAAAATAAATAAAATCCAAAAATTGTCTCTTATTAGGGGCAGATGCCTGCCAGTGTTTATACACACAAACTAGTATTGGAAGATGCAGTGGTTTGTTCTGAACAAGTGTCCAAAAATGTTCTCTTTAATTTGGAGCGGCAGCAGAACAGTGTGGATGTGGAATCTCATGGACAAGGCAGAAGTGTGGCCATTTAGGGATAGTACTAGTATCAACTGCAGAAGTAACAATACAGTATGGAACACAAGGGACTGGCAGACAGTGGCAATAGCATCATTGGGCTGGTGATAAATAGCCACTGTGTTACAATCAGTGGGTTACACTGTGTCAACCTAAACATAAGGGCATTAACCTGGTAGTTTACTGGTATTCACCCTTGAACCCGTAATACAGGTAATGCAGGAATTTGGACTTTGCTGCAGGAGAACCATCAGGCCACTACCTCCTGGAGTAGTCCTGGTGTGGTTTTCAGCTAACTCATGGGGGTGACCATGTGATCACTAACAGGTTGAGGTCAGGGCAGGCAGAGTTTGTTAAAATGAATGGTAAGGAGAAAAAGGGTAGGAATCAGCGGCACTGCTTGTCGACAAGTCACCTATACCCCTCACTCCGACGGAAGTCACAGACCAGCGGCTCAGCAAACAGACCAGATGATGTGGTGCTCAGCGTAGATACAAATAGACACTTGATGAGTTGTAAGTAGATAGAAAGAAAGAAACGCGGCACTCACCCCGATCTTGATGATACTTCAAAACTTTATTGCTTCTTCATAGCAACAAGCGTGCAGGCTGGGGAGCGGAATGGCCCTATGGTGTGGATCAGCGGTGACGGCCGTTTTGCGTGTGGCTTGCACTTCCTCGGACCGTTATGACGCACAAGAGCACCGCCGTGCATTTAAGGGCGAGCCTCCGATCATCACCATGGTAACCAAAGGACGCTCCACAGGTGCGCAACTGTGTGTGAGAATAGATACAAAAGAGAAGGACACATTGTGCCAATGCAATGCAATACAGATACAATAGAGCAAACAATATCAATTAGAGGCAACAAATTACAAGAGGCAAAACAGGCTAGTGGGAGAACGGGGACTCTAGAGAAATACAGCCATGTCATTCTTATCATTTAACCCGTGCGGACCCATGGCATTAGCCCTGATGATCCATCGAGCCTCCCGCTGCAGCAGGAGGCGGTGGCGATCACCACCCCTAGGGCTGGGTCCGAGCCTCGATGCCAGCAAAAGAGAGGCTAGATGGATCACCATCATGGGCCGCGCGGACGTGGTCAATCAGGTGGGGAGAACCCCCGACCTGTCCTAATGGAAATTAAATGCTCCCGTACTCTTTCGAATAAAGGTCTTATAGTTTTACCAATGTAAAACCTGCAGCAAGCACACGTTATGACGTAAACTACGTAAGATGTACGACATGTGATGAAGTCTTTGACTTTATGCATTACCCCCTCTAAGGATAGTATTTTTCTCAGCGAATTTTGGGAACAGAAAGAACACATGCCGCACTTGTAGTTACCCTGCGGTTTTCTATTCTGTAACCAGTTAGTCTGTTTGGGATGTCTCAACACACTGTGGACTAATCTATCTTTCAGAGTGTGAAATTTTTTGAAAGTAATAAGGGGTCTTTTAGAAACAACGTCCCCCAAAGAAGACTCGCCTCTCAAAAGGTCCCAATTATTTAACACCGCTTGTCTCACTATATCCACAGCTGGACTAAATCTAAAGACAAATGCAAATCTGTCCTGGTTATTGTCCTCGATCTTATCCCTAAGGAGATTATGACGTGGATGTCGGCCGGCACGGTGTAAGGCATCGACCACGTCTCTTCTGGGGTAACCCCTCTCAAACAGCCTTTCCTTGAGTTGGTGTGCTTTCCTGAAATAGCCCTCATCTGTACTATTAATTCTACGTAAACGGATGAATTGTCCAAAAGGGACAGCATCCTTCACCGCGGGGGGATGAAAGCTGGTCTGGTGGAGCAGCGAATTTGTTGCGGTTGGCTTACGAAAACCTGTTGTATGGAGCACACCATCAACTATAGTGACTCTTACGTCTAGAAAATCCAGAGAATCACCACCAAAGTTGAGGGTAAACCTCATATTCATGTGATTAGTCTCATTTAAATGTTGTACAAACTGTTTGCACATCTCTTCGCTGCTCGATCAGACCAGAAATTCATCATCCACATAACGCAGGTAAAGGTGGACATATTTCAGGAAGGGGTTCCCCAGTGAGAAGACGTATGTCTCTTCAAATACCGCCAAATACAGGTTCGCGAAGGTACACGACACCGGTATACCCATCGCTGTACCTAGTATCTGGCGGTACCACTGCCGGTCAAATTGGAACACGTTATTAGTGAGTACTAGGTCTAAGGACTCCTGTATGAACCTTGAGAAAACTGGACTATTATCGGAGCGACTCAGAACCATGGCTATGGCTTTCAAACCCAAATACTGGGGAATTCTCGTATATAAATTCTCCATGTCTAAGGACACAAGGCGGAATTCCTCCCGCCACTCAAAGTTATTGAGGGCGCGGAAGAAGTCCCCGGTGTCCTTTAGATATGTGGGAGTGCCCCTAAGTAACGGCCTCAATAGCCAATGAGTATACCTAGAGATGGGTTCGGTCGCTGATCCCATCCCAGTGACGATTGGTCGTCCCGGGGGATGGGACAGCGACTTGTGTATTTTTGGGACGAAATACCAAGCAGGGTTCTTAGGAAACTTTGGAGTCAGTCTCTCCAGAAAGCTCTTGGGCAAAAATTGTATATCAATATATTTATCAAGGAGTGACTGTACCCTGGCCAGTATAGACGGGATTGGGTTCTCACTAAGTTTTTCATATACACTTCTATCTTCCAACTGCCTGGCAGCTTCCTCCAAATAATAGGCCTTGGTCATCAGGACCACATTACCCCCTTTGTTGGCGGGCTTAATGACCACATCATCAAGATCATCAAGCCACTGTAAAGCAGACCGTTCCTCGCGAGTAATGTTAGGCACCCACTAGAGTTTGTGAAAATCCGTGAAACAATTCTAAAGTCAGGGCAGGCAGCAAAGGTCAAAAAGGTAATCAGGCATAGGTCAGGTTAGGCATCAGAGAGTCAAAACCAGGAATCAGGCAGAGATCGGTACATGGGCAGTCAAATGAAACAGCACAATTTAGGCAGGGATTAGCCAGCTAGATCAAGCTATTGCTCAAATACCCACAGGTGTCCAGCCATAGGGTGTGTTTTAAAAGTTTAGGGTGCAAGTGCTGACCGTTTGCCTTAAGAGACAAGCGAGATGGCCTAGGAAAGAAGGTCAGGCTATGGCCTGCAACAGAAGACACAGAACTCTGGTGACCAGGCCTGCTGCCAGAGGTTAGAGGAGGGACAGAGGGCCCTGGCCATTGGACAGAGGCAGCTGCAGCGACTTGGTGAGAAAAGCAGAAACCAGTTCCATTCTGGTGAAGCCGGAGGGTGGTGGGTAAGGGCTGCCACAGTAACACACTATCAGCAATGGCAGATCTATTCATTGGCCTCACCCAGAGGTATGTTAAAGCTCTGACATACCCTTATCTGATTTGATCAATTTGACAGAGGTAATGTTTTGTACACTTGCAGAGGGTAATTTTGCCTAAGTGGGTGTGGCTCCACCAGCCGCGCTGAATACCCTCTCTGTCAGTACACTGGAGGCTGGACAAGACAGCACAACATTAGCAAACTGGGCCATTACCAGTCAAAGTTCCATTCTGCCTCCCGAGAAGTACATGGGGTCAGAGAACAGGATGTGTACAAGAGAAAGGAAACAGTCCAGGTAGGACTGAACCTGGTTGTTCAGGCAGTTCATATCCATTTGCTGATGTGCATCAGGTTGGCACAGCAGTTAAAAAAAAAAGGGTTTCATCATGTTCAGCAATTGAATTGGCAGATGCAGCTTCTGCGAATTGTTGTTGCAGAAATGGTGGATAAACAGAGAAACAGCAGGGGGAGGAGATGGGCAGTGGTGGACTGGGAACTTAAAGTGGCCTTGAAAAAAATTACTAAAAGTGGCCCCGTTCTGTGGTCAGGTCCAAATTGATGGAAGGCTGAGCCAGCAATATCATATTGTGGCACATTATACCACCCCAACAGAGCCAAATACCACAGTCCATCACAAAATACTGTCACTAGCAGCATAAAATACATCCCCAAAAGCTTCCACTGGCTAGCCATGAGGAGGACTCAGATGGCTCTCTAGGCATCGGCCCACTGGGAAATTTCCCTGTAAGGTCTATGGCCTCCTGGTCAGACACACTGGAAGCAAGCATCTGCGGAGCAAGGGAGGGAGGAGGTGGATAAATGCCTAGGGTGTAAACATGCACTATCCCTGTCTGTAACAACTGCTCCGCACGTCAAAGGTGGCATTCACCTTGCCCCCACATTGTTAATTCCAAAGAGCAGAACACATTATCTGTCACATGAGTGTACAAGGCAGAGATGTATTTTTTTTATAAATAATGGAAGTCAATAATATTTTTAACAATTTTTTGAGAATTTTTTTTGATTGGATAGAGTAGAGCTTGCAAGCAGAGATGGTTTGGTACATACAAGCACACCAGAGAGAGAACTCATTTTGGGGAATAACAGGAAAACAAGATGGAACTGGAAAAATAATGTCATTAGTTTTTTTTTAAGACAATTATAAACAGTTTTGGAGATGACCATGTGGAAATTGATGAGGAGACAATTTTCATAAATTTTGGTGAAGACAAGGAACTTGAAGATAATTTTCAGCTATATCCACAAGTCTGATTAGCTGCGGTAGAGATTTGCTGTTGCGGATTTCCTGCTGCAAATCTGCAGTGTTCTACAGACTCAGCAAAGTGAATCAGTTGAAGAAATTCTCCTCCACATGTGGCAGTGGAAACTGACCCGTGGTTCAGAGTTTAAATCCATAGCATGTCAATTTATACCAGTGATCTTCATTGTGGATTTCACAGTAAAATCAAAAATACGGCATACATATTAGGACATCATCAGACATCATCCACAACTCCATCCTCCGTCAGGCAAAACTCCATCAGACCTCAGACAAAACTCCGTCCTCCCTCAGACATCAGCCAAAACTCCATCAGACATCAGCCAAAACTCCATCAGACATCAGCCAAAACTCTGTCAGACATCAGCCAAAACTCCATCAGACATCAGCCAAAACTCCGTCGTCCCTCATCCAAAACTCCGTCGTCCCTCAGACATCAGCCAAAACTCCATCAGACCTCAGACATCAGCCAAAACTCCATCGTCCCTCATCCAAAACTCCGTCGTCCCTCATCCAAAACTCAGTCGTCCCTCAGACAAAACTCAGTCGTCCCTCAGCCAAAACTCCGTCGCCCCTTAGCCAAAACTCCGTCAGACATCAGCCAAAACTCCGTCAGACATCAGCCAAAACTCCATGAGACATCAGCCAAAACTCCGTCAGACATCAGCCAAAACTCCGTCAGACATCAGCCAAAACTCCGTCAGACATCAGCCAAAACTCCGTCAGACATCAGCCAAAACTCTGTCAGACATCAGCCAAAACTCCGTCAGACATCAGACAAAACTCCGTCAGACATCAGACAAAACTCCGTCAGACATCAGACAAAACTCCGTCAGACATCAGACAAAACTCCGTCAGACATCAGACAAAACTCCGTCAGACATCAGACAAAACTCCGTCAGACATCAGCCAAAACTCCGTCAGACATCAGCCAAAACTCCGTCAGACATCAGCCAAAACTCCGTCCTCCCTAACTCAAAATATGCCCTACTACACACACTCTTCACCTGACAGAGCTGCTAGCTGCTGGAAAGGCAAAGGACCTGTGATGATGTCATGACCATGTGACGAGTCACGTGTGTGGGAGGGGTCAGATGTGCACAGCAGCTGGTAGAGTGTACAGAACTGTAGCCATCAAATAGAGCTCTGTACTAGAGATGTGTGTGTAACCTGCATGTAGCAGTGTTGTGTATTGTGTAGCAGGGCTGTATGTGTGACCTGCATGTCGCAGAGCGGTGTACTGTGTAGCAGAGCTGTATGTGTAAACTGCATGTAGCAGAGCTGTGTACTGTGTAGCAGAGCTGTATGTGTAACCTGCATGTAGCAGTGCTGTGTACTGTGTAGCAGAGCTGTATGTGTAACTTGTATGTAGCAGAGCTGTGTACTGTGTAGCAGAGCTGTATGTGTACCCTGCATGTAGCAGAGCTGTGTACTGTGTAGCAGAGCTGTATTTGTAACCTGCATGTAGCACAGCTGTGTACTGTGTAGCAGAGCTGTATTTGTAACCTGCATGTAGCAGAGCTGTATGTGTAACCTGCATGTAGCAAAACTGTGTACTGTGTAGCAGAGCTGTATGTGTAACCTGCATGTAGCAGGGCTGTGTACTGTGTAGCAGAGCTGTATGTGTAACCTGCATGTAGCAGAGCTGTATGTGTAACCTGCATGTAGCAGAGCTGTATGTGTATCCTGCATGTAGCAGAGCTGTGTACTGTGTAGCAGAGCTGTGTACTGTGTAGCAGAGCTGTATGTGTAACCTGCATGTAGCAGAGCTGTATGTGTAACCTGCATGTAGCAGTGCTGTGTACTGTGTTGCAGAGCTGTATGTGTAACCTGCATGTAGCAAAGCTGTATTTGTAACCTGCATGTAGCAGAGCTGTGTACTGTGTAGCAGAGCTGTATGTGTAACCTGCATGTAGCAGAGCTGTATGTGTAACCTGCATGTAGCAGAGCTGTGTACTGTGTAGCAGAGCTGTATGTGTAACCTGCATGTAGCAGAGCTGTGTACTGTGTAGCAGAGCTGTATGTGTAACCTGCATGTAGGAGAGTTGTATGTGTAACCTGCATGTAGCAGAGCTGTGTACTGTGTAGCTGAGCTGTATGTGTAACCTGAATGTAGCAGAGCTGTGTACTGTGTAGCAGAGCTGTATGTGTAACCTGCATGTAGCAGGGCTGTGTACTGTGTAGCAGAGCTGTATGTGTAACCTGCATGTAGCAGAGCTGGTTACTGTGTAGTAGAGCTGTATGTGTAACCTGGATGTAGCAGTGCTGTGTACTGTGTAGCAGATCTGTATGTGTACCCTGCATGTAGCAGAGCTGTGTACTGTGTAGCAGTGCTGTATGTGTAACCTGCATGTAGCAGAGCTGTATGTGTAACCTGCATGTAGGAGAGTTGTATGTGTAACCTGCATGTAGCAGAGCTGTGTACTGTGTAGCAGAGCTGTATGTGTAACCTGCATGTAGCAGAGCTGTATGTGTAACCTGCATGTAGGAGAGCTGAATGTGTAACCTGCATGTAGCAGGGCTGTGTACTGTGTAGCAGAGCTGTATATGTAACCTGAATGTAGCAGAGCTGTGTACTGTGTAGCAGGGCTGTATGTGTAACCTGCATGTAGCAGAGATGTGTACTGTGTAGCAGAGCTGTATGTGTAAACTGCATGTAGCAGAGCTTTATGTGTAACCTGCATGTAGCAGAGCTGTGTACTGTGTAGCAGAGCTGTAGGTGTAACCTGCATGTAGCATTGCTGTTTACTGTGTAGCAGAGCTGTATGTGTAACTTGCATGTAGCAGAGCTGTGTACTGTGTAGTAGAGCTATATGTGTAACCTGCATGTAGCAGAGCTGTGTACTGTGTTACAGAGATGTGTGTGTAACCTGGGAACTATAAAAAAGTGTAAAAAAATTAATAATAATTAGATCACCCCCCTTTTCCCAAAATGAAAATAAAAGAACTGAAAAAATACACATCATGGGTGTCGCAATGTATAAAATCACCCATTGTATAAAAATATATTCCCCATACGGCAAACAGCAAAACAGAAAAAAAAAGAGTCCAAATGTCCGATTCGTCGTTTTTGGTCGCTTCATTTGCTACAATTTTTTTTTATAAAAAGTGATCAAAAAGTCTTAAACACCCCAGAATGGTATGAGTGAAAAGTTCAGATTGCCCTGCAAAAAATGAGCCCCACACAGCTCCGTAAACATAATTACAAAAAAGTTATAGGGGTTAAAATAAAAAATAAATAAATCAGATTTTGGAAATCTCCTGTCACTCCGAGTTACTCAGAATTGGTAGCCCTAATTAATAAATACATGCAACATGAATGTATATATGCCGCTTCACACAAAACTAGATCACAAGTGTTAGGCCTCTTACACATAAACGTTGTTGGTCGATTCCGTGCATTAGGGACAGCAATTTGCAGTCCCCAATGCACGGGCAACGTGCGTGCAGCGGCTGGGACAGATCCAGACTTATTCAACTTGAATGGGTCAGTGAGCATGTTCTACTTTTTTGCTGTGCGGTGGGACGGCCAGAAACACCACGGAAGCACTCTGTAGTGCTTCTATGGGGATCCGATCCGTGTTTCCGTTCCGTTCAAGTGAATGGGTCGACATCACGGATGCGGGATGCACACGGCTGGTGCCCTGTGTATTGCGGAACCGCCGTATGTGGTCCACAATACAACCACAGGCACACAGCGGCCATGTGCAAGAGGCCTTACAAAGATGGGATTTATGGTGCACATCCTCTTATGCTTCCCATATTCCACAGATTTATATCACACAGCTACTTACAGTTGTGCTGATAAGTTTACATACCCTTGCAGAACTTATGATTTCTTAAAGGGGTATTCTCATCTTCACTTTTTTATACTTGCCTTTCTTGAGCGCGACGTTCACTTCCTGGATTCTTCTCCCGGCCGGGCCGTGCTTGCGCAGAAGACTGAAGATTTTCTCCCGGCCGGGGCGCTCAATGTCCTGAACGCGCACGCCGCCGCGCATGTGCCATGGTGACTTATTCCTGGCCTGTATAGTATAGAGTCGGCGTGCGCGTTCGCGGCTCTTTACTATACTGGCCAGGAAGAAGTCATCATGGCGCATGCGCGGCGTCATGCGTGTTCAGGACATTGCGCGGCCCGGTGGGATTCAACAGGAGAGGTGGCCGTAACCAGGGGAGACCAAAGACAACATCAGGTAAGAGGTGACTTATTTTCTAAAAAAGGGTGGGAATTGGGTAATAAAATGTATTTAGAAAAATGATCACTGTCAAATCATTAACAGATTTAACAGTGATCAATATGATGGGAATACCCCTTTAACCATTGTTCAGAGAATATGAATGATAACACGGACACTTGTCTCTCGCTCATGGTTAGTGGTCGGCTGAAGCCATTTATGCCAAGCAACTGTGTTTACTCTTTATAAATCATAATCACAACACAAACTCCCCAAATGACCCTGATCAGAAGTTTACACACCCCAGTTCTTAATACCATGTATTGCCCCCTTTAACATCAATGACAGCTTGAAGTCTTTTGTGGTAGTTGTGGATGAGGCTCTTTATTTTCTCAGATGGTAAAACTGCCGATTCTTCCTGTTGAAAAAAAAAAAGCAATTCCACCACAGTTTTACAGGATTTTTATTTACGACATTCGATGTGCGATAAAACTGACTTACTTTTATTCTACAGGTCAGATCGAATCCGGCGATACCTTATATGTATAGTTTTTCTTGCGTTTTAATAGTGATAAAAAAATAAAATAAAAATCGGATTAATTTTTTTGTCGCCATATTTTGAGCCCTATAACTTTTTAGCAATTATGTGTACGGAGCTGGGTGGGGGCTCATTATTTGAGGGGCAATCAGAACTTTTCACTGATACCATTCTGGGGTGTTTAAGACTTTTTGATCACTTTTTATTTAAATTTTTGTAGCAAATGAAGCGACCAAAAACGGCGAATCGGACATTTGGACTCTTTTTTTTTCTGTTTTGCTGTTTGCCGTATGGGGAATATATTTTTATACAATGGGTGTTTATACACATTGTGAAACCCATGATGTGTATTTTTTTAGTTCTTTTATTTTCATTTTGGGAAAAGGGGTCTGAATTTTTATGTTTTTTTTTTACACTTTTTTATAGTTCCCAGGTTACACACACATCTCTGTAACACAGTACACAGCCCTGCTACATGCGGTTAGACACACTGCTCTATATACACAGTACACAGCTCTGCTACATGCAGGTTACACATACAGCTCTGCTACACAGTACACAGCTCTGCTACATGCAGGGTACACATACAGATCTGCTACACAGTACACAGCACTGCTACATGCAGGTTACACATACAGCTCTGCTACACAGTACACAGCTCTGCTACAGCCAGGGTACACATACAGCTCTGCTACATGCAGGTTACACATACAGCTCTACTACACAGTACACAGCACTGCTACATGCAGGTTAAACATACAGCTCTACTACATGCAGGTTACACATACAGCTCTGCTACACAGTACACAGCTCTGCTACATGCAGGGTACACATACAGATCTGCTACACAGTACACGGCACTGCTACAGCCAGGGTACACATACAGCTCTGCTACATGCAGGTTACACATACAGCTCTGCTACACAGTACACAGAAACATAGAAACATAGAAACATAGAATGTGTCGGCAGATAAGAACCATTTGGCCCATCTAGTCTGCCCGTTATACTGAATACTATGGATAGCCCCCGGCCCTATCTTATATGAAGGATGGCCTTATGCCTATCCCATGCATGCTTAAACCCCTTCACTGTATTTGCAGATACCACTTCTGCAGGAAGGCTATTCCATGCATCCACTACTCTCTCAGTAAAGTAATACTTCCTTATATTACTTTTAAACCTTTGCCCCTCTAATTTAAAACTGTGTCCTCTTGTGGTAGTTTTTCTTCTTTTAAATATGCTCTCTTCCTTTACCGAGTTGATTCCCTTTATGTATTTAAAAGTTTCTATCATATCCCCTCTGTCTCTTCTTTCTTCCAAGCTATACATATTAAGGTCCTTTAACCTTTCCTGGTAAGTTTTATCCTGCAATCCATGTACTAGTTTAGTAGCTCTTCTCTGAACTCTCTCTAGAGTATCTATATCCTTCTGGAGATATGGCCTCCAGTACTGCGCACAATACTCCAAGTGAGGTCTCACCAGTGTTCTGTACAGCGGCATAAGCACTTCACTCTTTCTACTGCTTATACCTCTCCCTATACATCCAAGCATTCTGCTGGCATTTCGTGCTGCTCTATAACATTGTCTTCCCACCTTTAAGTCTTCTGAAATAATTACTCCTAAATCCCTTTCCTCAGATACTGAGGTCAGGACTGTGTCAAATATTCTATATTCTGCCCTTGGGTTTTTACGCCCCAGGTGCATTATCTTGCACTTATCCACATTAAATTTCAGTTTTCAGAGTTCTGACCATTCTTCTAGTTTTCCTAAATCCTTTTCCATTTGGCGTTTCCCACAGCACTGCTACATGCAGGTTAAACATACAGCTCTACTACATGCAGGTTACACATACAGCTCTGCTACACAGTACACAGCCTGCTACATGCAGGTTACACATACAGCTCTGTTACATGCAGGTTACACATACAGCTCTGCTACACAGTACACAGCTCTGCTACATGCAGGTTACACATACAGCTCTGCTACACAGTACACAGCACTGCTACATGCAGGTTATACATACAGCTCTGCTACACAGTTCGCAGCACTGGTACATGCAGGTTAAACATACAGCTCTGCTACATGCAGTTTACACATACAGCTCTGCTACACAGTACACAGCTCTGCTACATGCAGGTTAGACATACAGCTCTGCTATATACAGGTTACACATACAGCTCTGCTACACAGTACACAGCTCTGCTACATGCAGGTTACACATACAGCTCTGCTACACAGTACACAGCAATGCTACATGCAGGTTACACATACAGCTCTGCTACATGCAGTTTACACATACAGCTCTTCTACACAGTACACAGCTCTGCTACATGCAGGGTACACATACAGCTCAGCTACACAGTACACAGCTCTGCTACATGCAGGTTACACATACAGCTCTGCTACACAGTACACAGCACTGCTACATGCAGGTTATACATACAGCTCTGCTACACAGTACACAGCTCTGCTACAGCCAGGGTACACATACAGCACTGCTACATGCAGGTTATACATACAGCTCTGCTACACAGTTCGCAGCACTGCTACATGCAGGTTAAACATACAGCTCTGCTACATGCAGTTTACACATACAGCTCTGCTACACAGTACACAGCTCTGCTACATGCAGGTTAGACATACAGCTCTGCTATATACAGGTTACACATACAGCCCTGCTACACAGTACACAGCTCTGCTACATGCAGGTTACACATACAGCTCTGCTACACAGTACACAGCAATGCTACATGCAGGTTACACATACAGCTCTGCTACATGCAGTTTACACATACAGCTCTTCTACACAGTACACAGCTCTGCTACATGCAGGGTACACATACAGCTCAGCTACACAGTACACAGCTCTGCTACATGCAGGTTACACATACAGCTCTGCTACACAGTACACAGCTCTGCTACATCCAGGGTACACATACAGCTCTGCTACATGCAGGTTACACATACAGCTCTGCTACACAATACACAGCACTGCTACATGCAGGTTACACATACAGCTCTGCTACACAGTACACAGCACTGCTACATGCAGGTTACACATACAGCTCTGCTACATGCAGATTACACATACATCTCTGCTACACAGTACACAGCTCTGCTACATGCAGGTTACAAATACAGCTCTGCTACATGCAGGTTACACATACAGCTCTGCTACCCAGTACACAGCACTGCTACATGCAGGTTACACATACAGCTCTGCTACATGCAGGTTACACATACAGCTCTGCTACACAGTACACAGCTCTGCTACATGCAGGTTACACCAACAGCTCTGCTTCATGCAGGTTACACATACAGCTCTGCTGCATGCAGGTTACACATACAGCTCTGCTACACAGTACACAGCCCTGCTACATGCAGGTTACACATACAGCTCTGCTACACAGTACACAGCACTGCTACATGCAGGTTACACATACAGCTCTGCTACACAGTACACAGCTCTGCTACATGCAGGCTACACATACAGCTCTACTACATGCAGGTTACAAATACAGCTCTGCTACACAGTACACAGCTGTGCTACATGCAGGTTACACATACAGCTCTGCTACATGCAGGTTACAAATACAGCTCTGCTGCACAGTACACAGCTCTGCTACATGCAGGGTACACATACAGCTCTGCTACACAGTACACAGCTCTGCTACATGCAAGTTACACATACAGCTCTGCTACACAGTACACAGCACTGCTACATGCAGGTTACACATACAGCTCTGCTACACAGTACACAGCTCTGCTACATGCAGGTTACACATACAGCTCTGCTACACAGTACACAGCTCTGCTACATCCAGGGTACACATACAGCTCTGCTACATGCAGGTTACACATACAGCTCTGCTACACAAAACACAGCACTGCTACATGCAGGTTACACATACAGCTCTGCTACACAGTACACAGCACTGCTACATGCAGGTTACACATACAGCTCTGCTACATGCAGATTACACATACATCTCTGCTACACAGTACACAGCTCTGCTACATGCAGGTTACAAATACAGCTCTGCTACATGCAGGTTACACATACAGCTTTGCTACCCAGTACACAGCACTGCTACATGCAGGTTACACATACAGCTCTGCTACATGCAGATTACACATACATCTCTGCTACACAGTACACAGCTCTGCTACATGCAGGTTACAAATTCAGCTCTGCTACATGCAGGTTACACATACAGCTCTGCTACCCAGTACACAGCACTGCTACATGCAGGTTACACATACAGCTCTGCTACATGCAGGTTACACATACAGCTCTGCTACACAGTACACAGCTCTGCTACATGCAGGCTACACATACAGCTCTACTACATGCAGGTTACAAATACAGCTCTGCTACACAGTACACAGCTGTGCTACATGCAGGTTACACATACAGCTCTGCTACATGCAGGTTACAAATACAGCTCTGCTGCACAGTACACAGCTCTGCTACATGCAGGGTACACATACAGCTCTGCTACACAGTACACAGCTCTGCTACATGCAAGTTACACATACAGCTCTGCTACACAGTACACAGCACTGCTACATGCAGGTTACACATACAGCTCTGCTACACAGTACACAGCTCTGCTACATGCAGGTTACACATACAGCTCTGCTACACAGTACACAGCTCTGCTACATCCAGGGTACACATACAGCTCTGCTACATGCAGGTTACACATACAGCTCTGCTACACAATACACAGCACTGCTACATGCAGGTTACACATACAGCTCTGCTACACAGTACACAGCACTGCTACATGCAGGTTACACATACAGCTCTGCTACATGCAGATTACACATACATCTCTGCTACACAGTACACAGCTCTGCTACATGCAGGTTACAAATACAGCTCTGCTACATGCAGGTTACACATACAGCTCTGCTACCCAGTACACAGCACTGCTACATGCAGGTTACACATACAGCTCTGCTACATGCAGATTACACATACATCTCTGCTACACAGTACACAGCTCTGCTACATGCAGGTTACAAATACAGCTCTGCTACATGCAGGTTACACATACAGCTCTGCTACCCAGTACACAGCACTGCTACATGCAGGTTACACATACAGCTCTGCTACATGCAGGTTACACATACAGCTCTGCTACACAGTACACAGCTCTGCTACATGCAGGTTACACCAACAGCTCTGCTTCATGCAGGTTACACATACAGCTCTGCTACACAGTACACAGCAATGCTACATGCAGGTTACACATACAGCTCTGCTACATGCAGTTTACACATACAGCTCTTCTACACAGTACACAGCTCTGCTACATGCAGGGTACACATACAGCTCAGCTACACAGTACACAGCTCTGCTACATGCAGGTTACACATACAGCTCTGCTACACAGTACACAGCTCTGCTACATCCAGGGTACACATACAGCTCTGCTACATGCAGGTTACACATACAGCTCTGCTACACAATACACAGCACTGCTACATGCAGGTTACACATACAGCTCTGCTACACAGTACACAGCACTGCTACATGCAGGTTACACATACAGCTCTGCTACATGCAGATTACACATACATCTCTGCTACACAGTACACAGCTCTGCTACATGCAGGTTACAAATACAGCTCTGCTACATGCAGGTTACACATACAGCTCTGCTACCCAGTACACAGCACTGCTACATGCAGGTTACACATACAGCTCTGCTACATGCAGGTTACACATACAGCTCTGCTACACAGTACACAGCTCTGCTACATGCAGGTTACACCAACAGCTCTGCTTCATGCAGGTTACACATACAGCTCTGCTGCATGCAGGTTACACATACAGCTCTGCTACACAGTACACAGCCCTGCTACATGCAGGTTACACATACAGCTCTGCTACACAGTACACAGCACTGCTACATGCAGGTTACACATACAGCTCTGCTACACAGTACACAGCTCTGCTACATGCAGGCTACACATACAGCTCTACTACATGCAGGTTACAAATACAGCTCTGCTACACAGTACACAGCTGTGCTACATGCAGGTTACACATACAGCTCTGCTACATGCAGGTTACAAATACAGCTCTGCTGCACAGTACACAGCTCTGCTACATGCAGGGTACACATACAGCTCTGCTACACAGTACACAGCTCTGCTACATGCAAGTTACACATACAGCTCTGCTACACAGTACACAGCACTGCTACATGCAGGTTACACATACAGCTCTGCTACACAGTACACAGCTCTGCTACATGCAGGTTACACATACAGCTCTGCTACACAGTACACAGCTCTGCTACATCCAGGGTACACATACAGCTCTGCTACATGCAGGTTACACATACAGCTCTGCTACACAAAACACAGCACTGCTACATGCAGGTTACACATACAGCTCTGCTACACAGTACACAGCACTGCTACATGCAGGTTACACATACAGCTCTGCTACATGCAGATTACACATACATCTCTGCTACACAGTACACAGCTCTGCTACATGCAGGTTACAAATACAGCTCTGCTACATGCAGGTTACACATACAGCTTTGCTACCCAGTACACAGCACTGCTACATGCAGGTTACACATACAGCTCTGCTACATGCAGATTACACATACATCTCTGCTACACAGTACACAGCTCTGCTACATGCAGGTTACAAATTCAGCTCTGCTACATGCAGGTTACACATACAGCTCTGCTACCCAGTACACAGCACTGCTACATGCAGGTTACACATACAGCTCTGCTACATGCAGGTTACACATACAGCTCTGCTACACAGTACACAGCTCTGCTACATGCAGGCTACACATACAGCTCTACTACATGCAGGTTACAAATACAGCTCTGCTACACAGTACACAGCTGTGCTACATGCAGGTTACACATACAGCTCTGCTACATGCAGGTTACAAATACAGCTCTGCTGCACAGTACACAGCTCTGCTACATGCAGGGTACACATACAGCTCTGCTACACAGTACACAGCTCTGCTACATGCAAGTTACACATACAGCTCTGCTACACAGTACACAGCACTGCTACATGCAGGTTACACATACAGCTCTGCTACACAGTACACAGCTCTGCTACATGCAGGTTACACATACAGCTCTGCTACACAGTACACAGCTCTGCTACATCCAGGGTACACATACAGCTCTGCTACATGCAGGTTACACATACAGCTCTGCTACACAATACACAGCACTGCTACATGCAGGTTACACATACAGCTCTGCTACACAGTACACAGCACTGCTACATGCAGGTTACACATACAGCTCTGCTACATGCAGATTACACATACATCTCTGCTACACAGTACACAGCTCTGCTACATGCAGGTTACAAATACAGCTCTGCTACATGCAGGTTACACATACAGCTCTGCTACCCAGTACACAGCACTGCTACATGCAGGTTACACATACAGCTCTGCTACATGCAGATTACACATACATCTCTGCTACACAGTACACAGCTCTGCTACATGCAGGTTACAAATACAGCTCTGCTACATGCAGGTTACACATACAGCTCTGCTACCCAGTACACAGCACTGCTACATGCAGGTTACACATACAGCTCTGCTACATGCAGGTTACACATACAGCTCTGCTACACAGTACACAGCTCTGCTACATGCAGGTTACACCAACAGCTCTGCTTCATGCAGGTTACACATACAGCTCTGCTGCATGCAGGTTACACATACAGCTCTGCTACACAGTACACAGCCCTGCTACATGCAGGTTACACATACAGCTCTGCTACACAGTACACAGCACTGCTACATGCAGGTTACACATACAGCTCTGCTACACAGTACACAGCTCTGCTACATGCAGGCTACACATACAGCTCTGCTACATGCAGGTTACAAATACAGCTCTGCTACACAGTACACAGCTGTGCTACATGCAGGTTACACATACAGCTCTGCTACATGCAGGTTACAAATACAGCTCTGCTGCACAGTACACAGCTCTGCTACATGCAGGGTACACATACAGCTCTGCTACACAGTACACAGCTCTGCTACATGCAAGTTACACATACAGCTCTGCTACACAGTACACAGCACTGCTACATGCAGGTTACACATACAGCTCTGCTACACAGTACACAGCTCTGCTACATGCAGGTTACACATACAGCTCTGCTACACAGTACACCGCTCTGCTACATGCAGGTTACACATACAGCTCTGCTACACAATACACAACACTGCTACATGCAGGTTACACACACATCTCTAGTACAGAGCTCTATTTGATGGCTACAGTTCTGTACACTCTACCAGCAGCTGTGCACATCTGACCCCTCCCACACACGTGACTCGTCACATGGTCATGACATCATCATAGGTCCTTTGCCTCTCCAGCAGCTAGCAGCTCTGTCAGGTGAAGAGTGTGTGTAGTAGGGCATATTTTGAGTTAGAGAGGACGAAGTTTTGGCTGATGTCTGACGGAGTTTTGGCTGATGTCTGACGGAGTTTTGGCTGATGTCTGACGGAGTTTTGGCTGATGTCTGACGGAGTTTTGGCTGATGTCTGACGGAGTTTTGGCTGAGGGACGACAGAGTTTTGGCTGATGTCTGACGGAGTTTTGGCTGATGTCTGACGGAGTTTTGGCTGAGGGACGACGGAGTTTTGGCTGAGGGACGACGGAGTTTTGGCTGATGTCTGACGGAGTTTTGGCTGAGGGACGATGGAGTTTTGGCTGAGGGACGACGGAGTTTTGGCTGAGGGACGACGGAGTTTTGGCTGAGGGACGACGGAGTTTTGGCTGAGGGACGACGGAGTTTTGGCTGAGGGACGACAGAGTTTTGGCTGAGGGACGACAGAGTTTTCCCTGAGGGAGGACGGAGTTTTGTATGAGGGAGGACGGAGTTTTGTCTGAGGTCTGATGGAGTTTTGCCTGACGGAGGATGGAGTTGTGGATGATGTCTGATGATGTCCTAATATGTATGCCGTACAAAAACATACCATTTGATGCATTGGTGCTAGAGTTGAGCGGACACCTGGATGTTCGGGTTCGGCCGAACTTCAGAAAAAAGTTCGAGTTCGGGACTAGAGGGCTGCAAAAGGCATCAGAATGTGGTAAAGAGCATGGCAAGTGCTCTGCAAACATATTTGGATAGGGAAATGACTTTAAATAACATAACATACGTAGAAATTAAAAATAATAATCTTGATCTAGGAGGACGAGGTCCATATGGAGTAGGAGGTTGAGGAGGCTGTGGATGTGGCGGTGTAGGTGGAAGCGGCGGTGGAGGAGGAGGAGGTAGCCTACATTGCTTTTTGGTTTCATTTTTTTTTTTTTATTATTAGGGTACACCCCAAAACATTGGGGAATATAACCTGTGATAACCCCCTCCAGTCATGCTAAACACACGTTCAGATAATACACTGGGTGCAGGGCAGGCCAGCACCTCCAAGGTGTAAAGGGCAAGCTCAGGCCATGTGCCCAATTTAGAGACCCAGAAGATGAAGGGGGCAGACCCGTCATTCAGTACGTGTAGGCGTGTGCACACATACTGCTCCACCATGTTGGTGAAATGCTGCCTCCTGCTAAGACGTTCCATATCAGCTGGTGGTGCTGGTTGTTGTGGCGTGCTGACAAAGCTTTTCCACATTTTGGCCATGCTAACCCTGCCTTCTGAGGTGCTGGCGGTGCCCCAGCTGCATTGGCGACCTCTTCCTCTTCCTTCGCCTTGTGCTTCCACTGTGCCCTCGCTGTCAGGTGGGAATGCCACTAGCAGCGCGTCTACCAGCGTGCGCTTGTACTCGCGCATCTTACGATCACGCTCTAGTGAGGGAATTAAGGACGGTACGTTGTCCTTTGTAACGGGGATCCAGCAGCGTGACCACCCAGTAATCAGCACAAGTTAGAATGTTGGCAACTCGGCGGTCGTTGCGGAGACACTGCAGCATGTAATCGCTCATGTGTGCCAGGCTGCCCAGAGGCATTGAAAAGCTGTCCTCTGTGGGAGGTGTATCGTCTGTGTCATCTGTATCCCCCCAGCCACGCACTATTGATGGCCATGAGCTGGTCTGGGTGTCACCCTGCTGTGAACATGGTTCCTCCTCCTCCATCTCCTCCTCATTATCCTCCACCTCATCATCCTCCAGAACTGTGCCCTGGCTGGACAATTGTGTACTGCTACCTGTCGGTCGAGTCGTTCTCTAAGGCTGGATCCCGAAGGGCTATGGCGATGTGTAGGACTGAAAAAGCTCTGCATGTCCTCCATCAACAACACATCTGTAAAGCGTCCTGTCCTTGCCGCCGTGGTCGTGGTAGGAGGAGGATTACTTTCACCTCTTCCCCTGTTAGATTCCCGTTGTGCTGTGACATCCCCCTTATAAGCTGTGTAAAGCATATTTTTTAGTTTTGTTTTTAACTGCTGCATCCTTTCTGACTTTCGGTAAGTTGGTAACATTTCCGCCACTTTCTGCTTATACCGGGGGTCTAGTAGCGTGGCCACCCTGTACAGGTCGTTCTCCTTCATCCTTTTTATACGAGGGTCCCTCAACAGACATGATAGCATGAAAGACCCCATTTGCACAAGGTTGGATGCCGAGCTACTCATTTCCCGTTCCTCGTCCTCACTGATGTCATTGACGGTCTGTTCTTCACCCCAGCCACGTACAACACCACGGGTCCCAGATAGGTGACAACAACGAGCACCCTGGGATGCCTGCTGTGGTTGGTCTTCCTCCTCCTCAAAGCCACATTCCTCCTCTGACTCCTCTTCCTCAGACTCCTCTTCCAGCGTTGCCGCAGGTCCAGCAAGCGATGATGACAAGGCTGTTTCTGGTGGTGATGGTGACCACAGCTCTTACTCTTCACGCTCATCTACAGCCTGATCCAGCACTCTTCGCAGGGCACGCTCCAGGAAGAAAACAAATGGGATGAGGTCGCTGATGGTGCCTTCGGTGCGACTGACTAGGTTTGTCACCTCCTCAAAAGGACGCATGAGCCTACAGGCATTGTGCATGAGCGTCCAGTAACGTGTCAAAAAAATTCCCAGCTCCGCAGAGGCTGTCCTAGCACCCCGGTCATACAAATACTCATTAACAGCTTTTTCTTGTTGGAGCAGGCGGTCGAACATTAGGAGTGTTGAATTCCAACGTGTCGGGCTGTCGCAAATCAAGCGCCTCACTGGCATGTTGTTTCGGCGCTGAATGTCTGAAAAGTGCGCCATGGCCGTGTAGGAACGCCTGAAATGGCCACACACCTTCCTGGCCTGCTTGAGGACGTCCTGTAAGCCTGGGTACTTAGACACAAAGCGTTGTACGATGAGATTCAACACGTGCCATGCACGGCACATGTGACAACTTGCCCAAATTCAATGCCGCCAACAAATTGCTTCCATTGTCACACACCACTTTGCCGATCTCCAGTTGGTGCGGGGTCAGCTACTGATCCACCTGTACGTTCAGGGCGGACAGGAGTGCTGGTCCGGTGTGGCTCTCTGCTTTCAGGCAAGTCAACCCCAAGACAGCGTGACACTGTCGTATCCGGGATGTGGAATAGCCCCTGGGGAGCTGGGGGGATTCAGTTGATGTGCAGCCAGACGCCGCAGCAGAAGAGGACTCAGCCGAGGAGGTTATGGAAGAGGATGGAGTAGGAGGAGTAGAGGAGGTGGCAGTAGGCCTGCCTGCAAGTCGTGGCGGTGTCACCAACTTCGCTGCAGAGCCACGCATTCCATGCTTGTCAGCCGTCAGCAGGTTGACCCAATGCGCAGTGTAGGTGATATACCTGCCCTGACCGTGCTTTGAAGACCAGGTATCAGTGGTCAGATGGACCCTTGCCCCAACACTGTATGCCAGAGATGCCATGACTTCCTTTTCAATCACGGTAGAGGTTTGGGATTGCCTTTTTTTTTTTTTAATTCGTCCGGGTACCTTCCACTGTGGTGTCCCAATAGCGACAAATTTTTTGAAGGCCTCAGACTCCACCAGCTGGTATGGTAAAAGCTGGCAGGCTAAGAGTTCCGACAAGCCAGCTGTCAGACGCCGGGCAAGGGGGTGACTCTGTGACATTGGCTTCTTACGCTCAAACATTTCATTTACAGACACCTGACTGTGGGCAGATGAGATGGAACTGCTGAAGGTGAGAGGCGGAGTGGCGGGTGGTTGAGAGGGGGCAAGGAGGACAGCAGTGGTTGATGTGGCTGAAGATGCTGGACCAGGAGGAGGATGGTGGCTTTGAGCTTGTGTGCTGCTTCTACTCGTCATCATGTGTTCATCCCATAGGCGTTTGTGATGTGCGATCATGTGCCTTCGCAAAGCAGTTGTACCTAGGTGGGTGTTGGATTTCCCACGACTCAGTTTCTTTTGGGACAGGTTGCAAATGGCATCGCTGTTGTCAGAGGCAGACACACAAAAAAAATTCCACACTGCTGAGCTTTGCAATGACGGCATTCTGGTGGTGGCAGCAGCATGTGTTGATTGGTGTGCTGTCTGGCTGACCCCGGGTGCCGATACATGCTGTCTGACTGTGCCACTAGCTCCTTGCGACGACCTCCCCCTGCTTCCAACTCGTCTCCTCCTCCTCTCTGTCTCCCCTTCTGAACTTTCCCCCTCTTCTTCTTCTCTTCGAGCAGGCACCCACGTGGCATCCACGGACACATCGTCATCATCAACCACTTCACTTGTATCTGACACCTCAGCAAAGGAAGCAGCAGCGGGTACAACATCATCATCATTATCATCACACTGTACGTCCATGTGTGTAATGCTGCCTGACTGAGACATATCCCTGTTATCTCCATCCTCTGGCAATAATGGTTGCGCATCACTAATTTCATCCAAATTATGTGTAAATAACTCCTCTGAGGGATCAAGTGAAGCGGCTGTGGTGGTAGTGGTGGTGGTGGCGGCGGGCGGGAGAGTGGTAACTTGAGAGCAGGTGACCAAAGCTGAGCTGAAGGAGGATGGTGCGTCAAGGTTCTTAGCGGAAGCTGTTGAAGATAGGGTGTCCTGTGTAAGTCAACTATTTTCTCCGAATTTTTTGGGTTCAGGGTACGTGGCCTCTGAACACTGGGCATTATTCCAGGGCCAGTGGAAATCACAGCACCACGAACACGACGGCCCCTGCGGCGTGGCCTGCCTCTGCCTGTCATTTTTTATTAGATAAGTGTTACTATGCGTGCAAGGTACTGTGCCACCCTATATAAGTGGTTGGCAGTGGGCACAGTACAGTCTGACACACACTGGCTTGCAAAAGGGATTATATCACAGAAAAATATTAAATAGATTTTTTATTTATCTGCAAGGTATTTGAGAGTGAGTGACACCCTGTAACGGTATAAGTGGAGGTCTAGCCACTAGCCAGTGGCCACAATACAGTCTGTGTGGGCCTGACACACACGGGCTTGCAAATGGGATTAGATCACAGAAAAATATTAAATATAATTTTTTTTTATCTGCGAGGTATTTGAGAGTGAGTGACACCCTGTAACGGTATAAGTGGAAGTCTAGCCACTAGCCAGTGGCCTGTAATGACCGGCGTCACACACATGGAGGGAAAAGGGAAAGCCCTGCCCAAGGGAGAGGGAAAGGTGGTGACCCCTAACTCACCTTGCGGCTGGCACCTGACTGCCCTGACGTCCCTAGATGGGTTCCTCACCCGTGCGGCGATCACGTGCCTAAACCCTGGCTTTCCCTAAAATGAGCCCTAGATAGTGAACGGGCCGGTGGGATCGCTAGTCCGCACCACTGTCACTAAGAGGGAGACAACAGGGAAAGGACAGACAAAACAGACAAACACATACACCCAGGTGGGCGACCACAGCAGACCACAAAGGTCCAACAGGGATCCGGAGGGTAGCGTTCTGGACCAACTACCAGAGAACGCAGCAACACAGCTCCAGAGGGTCCGAATAAATGTCCAGGCAGGAAGCTCTATATCTGGCAACCAGAGAAGTGAGAGAGGGGAATATAAGGAGGTTAGGAGTGCTGGACAAGGAACAGCTGAGGAGAAGGAGCTACGGATCCCTGAGTGAGCCAAAAGGGTTTGCAAAGCAAACCCAGAAAGCTACCATAAGGAAACAGCCCTATCTTACATAGAGCGTGCAGCCAACCGCTGCGACTTCCTGACCCCGGGTATAACGGAGTCAGGCGTGGTTCTTGACACCCTCGTGACATGCCACAATACAGTCTGTGTGGGCCTGACACACACGGGCTTGCAAATGGGATTAGATCACAGAAAAATATTAAATATAATTTTTTTTATCTGCGAGGTATTTTCTGTCACACCCTGTATGAATGGTGTGCACACAGTACTGTCTGTGACTGAGCCTGCAGCCTCTCACACACGGGCAGGCAACTGCAATATTTGTATATATATATATATATAAAAAAAAAGCAGACTGATGAACCAGCCCTGAAAAGGGCTTTTTGGGGTGCTGTCAGGACGCTGTCCTTACAGCAGATGAGTCTGTGGACACAGAACAATGCCCTAGCTAACGCTTTCCCTATTGAATCAGCAGCAGCAGCACTGTCCCTCCTCTCACTGAGAATGCAGATTCTGAATGAATCTAAAATGGATGCTGTCCAGGAGGTGGGAGGGTCTGGGAGGGAGGGTCTGCTGCTGATTGGCTGGAATGTGTCTGCTGAGGTACAGGGTCAAAGTTTACTCAATGATGATGTATAGGGGGCGGACCGAACACCGCATATGTTCGCCCACCGCGGCGAACGCGAACAAGCTATGTTCGCCGGGAACTATTCGCCCGCGAACTATTCGGGCCATCTCTACTCATCAGTCTGTTGTTCAAGGCCCATCCACAGCTCCTGCGCGGTGTGGGTTTTGTCCCCCAAACAGATAAGTTTGAAAACTGCCTGCTGTCGTTCACCACCAACTTCAGCACAGCCAGGGGTAAAGGTATTTCGCTGACCTGATGAGGAGCCGGTAGAGGATGAGGAAGCGGAGTAGGAGGAAAAAGCAACAGGAGGCAAACTGAAGCACCCTGCAATCCTCGGTGGTGGAAGGACATGCGCCAAACTGCTATCCGCCTCAGGCCCAGCCGTCACAGCATTTACCCAGTGTGCTGTTATGGAGATATAACGGCCCTGACTGTGCTTACTGGTCCACGTATCCATAGTGAGGTGCACCTTGCCACAGATGGCGTTGCGCAGTGCACACCTGATTTTGTCCCCTACTTGGTTGTGGAGGGAAGGGATGGCTCTCCTGGAAAAGTAGTGGCGGCTGGGCACGACGTACTGTGGGACAGTCACCGCCATAAGGCTTTTACAACTATCCGTCTCCACCAGACTGAATGACAGCATTTCAAAGGCCAGTAATTTAGAAATGCTGGCATTTAGGGCTAGGGATCGCGGGTGGGTAGGGGGGTACTTCCTCTTCCTCTCCAGCGTTTGAGAGATGGAGAGCTGAACGCTTCCTTGGGACATTGTGGAGATGCTTGGTGACCCAGGTGTTGGTGTTGCTGGCAGATCCTCTGTTTGCGTGGTGGCAGGTGGCACTGTCACTTCAGAGGTGGATGAAGAGGCCGAGACTGCAGCAGAAGAGGAAGCAGGAGGAGTCAGAGACCTTTCTTGGTTTTTGAGGTGTCTACTCCACTGCAGCTCATGCTTTGCACTTAAATGCCTGGTAATGCAGGTTGTGCTCAGGTTGAGAACGTTTATGCCTCACTTCAGGCTCTGATTGCACAGCATGCAAACCAATCGTGTCTTGTCGTCAGCACATTGTCTGAAGAACTGCCACGCCAGGGAACTCCTTGGAGCTGGATTTGGTGTGCTCGATCCCTTGCTGCGGAGGGCAGTAGCAGGCGTACTGTCTAGAGGACGGCCGCTCCGCTTTTGCACCCTGTTCCCTCTCCTGCTGTGCTGGTAGTTCTGTGCGACCACCGCCTCTTCCTCCGAACTACATAGGTCACTCGCATGACCTTGATTCCATGTGGGGTTGAGGACCTCATCGTCCTCCACATCATCCCAGTCTTCACCCCTGCCTTCCTTGTCGGTCTGCACACTTTCGAAAGCCCCACTAGTTGGCACCTATGTTTAGTCATCATCCGAGACGTGCTGCGATGGTCCTCCCATGTACTCATCTTGAAAAATAAGTGGTTGGGCATCAGTGCACTTAATCTCTTCATCTTCTGGGGCAGGGCTAGGTGGATGGCCCTGGGAAACCCTGCTAACAGAGTCATCAAAAAGCAGAAGAGACTGCTGCATGACTTGGGGCTCAGACTGCTTGGCTGATTTGCAAGGGGGTGAGGTGAAAGACTGATGGACATCGGCTGCAGATGCCAACTGTGGTCTTTTAGCAGGAGACTGGGTGGGAGACAATGTGAAGGAACTGGATCCACTATCTACTATCTGTAGAATTGTACTTGTTCAGGCCTCACCATTTGTAGAGCCGCACTAGGCCCGACCAAATACCGCTGCAGGTTCTGTAGCCTACTCGTACCTGAGGAAGGGGTTTCACTTGTGCGTGTAGCTGGCACAGATCGACCATGTCCTCTCCCTGCAACAGGAGCTCCACATGCAGCACCACAACTTGGGCCACGTCCCTTATTTGACGCTCCCCTCATATTTCTCGAATTTAGGATCTTGCCCTAAATGGGTGTTTAATTAATAGTAGAATAGAACGACAGTGAATTGGTGAAGTGGGCATCTGGGGTCTGCCAGCCTATTTCAATTATGGAGAAAAATTTACCTGGCTCTTTTAAACCCCTCCCAGTAGTATGATTAATGAGGAGGGTCTGGGGAAAAGTTAGGTAATTTCTGGGTGTTCAGTAACTATTGGACCTGTCTCCTGTTTGGAATAACCCTCTTTTAATAGAATTGTCCAAACTGCAGGGATTTTCTGATTGGGAACGTAAAGGACTATGGAATTTAGGTCAACTATATTCACAAGGTATCCTAAAACAATTTGCACAACTTTGCACTGAATATGGCCTAGTGTCTACCCATTTCTATAAATACCTTCAGTTAAGGCACGCTATCAGTTCGCAGGATAAAGTGCGCCCCCTACAATTTGTATCACATCTCATGCTTAAAAAACCGATAGAACCAGGTCCTGTAAAAGGAGCTATTTCAGATGCTTATAATACTTTGCTATATGAGCAGCTGAAAAAATATCCGCTCAAAGTTAAGTTGAAGTGGGAGAGGGATGTGGGCCCCATCTCAGACAGCCAATGGGAAGAAGTCCTTGCACAGATTCCTACTCTAACCCCTAGCGAAGCGGCTAGACTGTCTCAACTCTATATGATACACAGGGTATATAGAACTCCAATCTTCTTATGGAAGGTGGGATATAGATCTGACTCCAAGTGTCCGAAATGTGGGGAAGAAAGGGCCGGATTTCTCCATATGCTGTGGAATTGCAGTGCGCTACAGGGCTATTGAACAGATATAATCAATTTATTAAACAAAATTTATAGCGCTAATTATAAACTGGATCCTCGGTTTTGCTTGCTTGGTATGTTAGATTCGGATAACTTGCCACCAAATGTTACAATCGGAATCAACAGAATCTTATATCAGGCACGCAAAACCCTAGCTGCTAAATGGATACAGCCGCTTCCCTCAAGCATCTCGGAATTCATTACCAGAATGAATACAGTCATAAGATTGGAAAGAGGAGTATACATGAAGCGTAATAGCATGTCGAAATTTGATACCGTTTGGGACCCCTGGATTGACAGATATGGAGTTTGTAGTACATGGCTATCTAGTCTGAGGATCTTCTCGGGCTAGCCCGGGAGGGGAGAGATGGGGCTGATTGTGTTTGTTTAAGCCTAGTGTGATGAAGCTTTATAGTGCATAGGTGATGTCATGGTCTGTTACTAAAACAAATAAGCATAAACATGTGTAAGACCTATCTACTCACAAAAAGGTCTCACAGTGGGTGGGGGGGGGGAGTTTGGTTGTTGGATCTTTATGTTAAGGATCCTGTTTATTGACTATCCTGTTTTTGTACAATGAGTATTTTTGCACTGTGTTGAACATAATATATGACCCAAGAATTTTGTAAAATGATATTGTTTATTTTTACAAAATAATAAAAATGTATCCGATAAAAAAAAAAGAATAGAACGACAGTATGTACAGGGTGTATCTCACACGCCCTGAACCAGACTAGGCCTCAATTAAATTTGTTTGCCCAAAATGGCTGTATTTCAAATGCCTGAACAGAAGCCCTGTATTTAAAGGGGGTATCTCACATGCCCTGAACCAGACTAGGCCTTTTAATTTTGTTTCGCCAAAAAGGCTGTATTTCAAATACCTGAATAGAACCCCTGTATTTAAAGGGTGTATATCAAACGCCCTGAACCAGACTAGGCCTCAATGAAAGATTTGTGCACCAAATGGCGGTATTTCAAATATCTGAATATTACCCAAATATATAAAGGGTGTATCTCACAATGACATATACAGCAAAGGCTGCAAATTAAACTTTTTTTGCCCAAACGGGTGTTTGTTTAATAACTGAATATGGCAGCAGTATATAACTCTGGAATTTCAAACGTCTTGATGCTGCAAGGCCTAAAAAATAGTGTATTTTGCTCCAAAAAGGGTGTTATATTAATAGAAGAATATAAGCCCTGTATATACAGGGTGTATCTCACACGCCCTGAACCAAACTAGGCCTCAATTAAAGACTTGTGCACCAAATGGAGGTATTTCAAATACCGGAATAGAACCACACTATGTAAAGGCTGTATCTCACAATGACATATGCAGCAAAGGCTGCAAAATAAACTTTTTTTTTTGCCCAAACGGGTGTTTGTTTAATAACTGAATATGACAGCAGTATATAACCCTGGAATTTCACACGTGCTGATGCTGCAAGGCCAGAAAAATAGTGGAATCTGGCAAAAAAGTGTGTTTTTAAAAACCCAGAAAATGATGGCTGTATTTCTAGCTTAAATTGCACACTGACTAAGCCTGCAAATGCACCAGATGTTGTAAATTGCTAAAAAAAATGATGTTTTCAATGTCCCAAAAGCTCAGATGCAGTGCTGGTGCAGTGAGCTTGCATAAAATGGCCGCCGCCGCCGCCCACCTAACTGACTTATAAAAGTTTTTTTTTTTTTTCAGTCACTGGGCTCAGTGCAGGATAAAAAAAATTGTGCCCTGCACCCACACAACACAATGTATGTAGATCGCCGAGTTAGATTCACATTTTGAGCAAAGATTCTCTCCTATTCTCTCCCTGAAATCACCAGCCGCATCCTCTCCCTACACTAGTAAGAGCAGAGTGACGTTCAGCGCTACATGACTCCAGCTTATATAGAGGCTGGGTCACATGCTACACTGGCCAATCACAGCCATGCCATTAGTAGGCATGGCTGTGATGGCTTCTAAGGGCACAGAGTTAAACGCTTGTTGATTGGCTGCTCTGCAGCATTTCAAAAAGCGCTGAGAAATCACCGAACACAGAACCTGAACCCGAACTTTTACTGAAATGTTCGGGTTCAGGTCCGGGGTCCAAAAATCCTAAAGTTCGGTACGAACCCGAACTTTACAGTTCGGGTTCTCTCAACCCTAATTGGTGCTGCAGAGTACAGGTAAAAATGCTGCAGAATTTCTGTTGTAGAAATTCTGCAGCTTATCAGTCACACGTGAACCTACCCGTTATCAATTTTTTGAAGACATGAGAATTTTACATGAGTTTGGTAAAGACCTGGAATTTTCATAAAATTTTTTAGGGCAGTTTTAGGTTGGGGTCACACATGAATGATTAGCTGCGGATTTGCTTTTACCTGTGGCAAATCCACAGTATTGCACAGTACCATCAAAATGGATGCGAATACACACAGTTTTGTTCTGGTTTTTGTCATACAGTTTTTGCAGCGGAAACTGCAGCAGATTTTTCTGCTGGATTTTACATTGCGTGTGTCCATTAAACAATTTTGGTGGAGACCGGGAACTTTAAAGAAAATGATTTTGATATTTTTCTTAGAATAATATTTTAGAAAAAATCCAACACAATAGCGACAATCACTGTGGAGAAATATTACAAAATGATAGCCCCACAGAGCACCCCACCAGCAAGGATGAGATCATTTCTAACACCACCACTTCCACCACTTGAGTTTGGCCAAGGTCTGACACAGGTCCTCCCCCATCACTGTCAGTAAGTGCATATGCAGTACCCCAGACCTGGGGGTATCTCCAATGTTTTCTGTGTATTGTATTATGCATTGGTGTTGTATTGTATTATATATTTTCATGTTTTGGCAGTTTATTTAATCAGAGGAGGTGATGGTTACCAATGGTTGGCAGGAACAGGGTTAACCACCCTGTTCTTCCGCTCTTGGTAGGAGTGGGCTGGTCCTACTTCCTGCCAGGAAGGGGAGTTCCAGTGTAGACCGTGAACAGAGAGGAAGCACATGTGAGAGCTCCTTCTCCTAGTACTCCTATCCAATTCTCCTGTGAGACCAACACTCCAAAGATATCTTCAGAAATCAGAGCACTGTTTCTAGAAAGCATCAGTGTGCCAAGGCACTATCCCATCATGCTCACCCTACCCCAAATGAATCACCTTTCATCTGACTGTACCATCAGATACTGGTGTACAGCAGTACCGATACGCAGCCAGCCAGCCCATGAGTCTGCTCTGGTGGCTGGCACAACAGGTGTGCCTAAGAAATGTGCCCTGTGTGGTACATCTGCCATTTCTTGCAGAAAGAAGTTGAGAAAAATCCAGCTCCACTTTAAAGGAGTGTGCGTTTATTCAGCTTGCGGTTAAAAACTCATCCATGAAATACAAAAATTAGCAGTCTTGTCAACGCGTTTCGGGCTACCAGAGACATTTCCAGCCCTTCTTCATGACACAGAAAGACATTAAAAGTGAGACCTTTTAAAGGGGAGGGTGCACCTGTGTTCACTAATTGTTCCCACAGGCCTGTAACCGCCCCCAGGAAAAGGTGCCACACCTTCAGTTAACTCTTCTCATGAAATTTAAATGAAAGAAAAAACAAAAATATAACCATATGTATGCATAGAGAAAATAAATGTATAATAACTATGCAAAAAACTATGTCATACAAGGGTATACATATATAGAGGATACATGGGGTATGAGCCGGGTATATAGCAGTGTTTTAGCAAACTATGGTGAAATGTGATGGAAATCAGATCATCAGAAATTTACTATAACATTCTCAGAGAAAGGAGAAATACACACACCAAAATTGATAGTATGTGGATTATTGCTGCAAAATCAGATCTAGACGTTTGTTGAGCCCCTCAGGTTGACGCGTGTTCAGCAAAAAAATCCAAAACGATTCCCTGTTTAATAATTTTCTTCTATGGTCTCCTCCACGTTTAGGCAGAAAAACTTTTTCTATGCCTTGTACTATCATATCTGATGTGTCCCCACCATGGCAGACAGCAAAGTGCAGACTAGCTGCAGACACATTGCGGCTGCCATGGTGGGGCACATCAGAGATGTGTTTTCGTATCCTAGATTTTATTGCATTAATAGTGCAACCCACGTATTGCAGTTTGCATGTTGTGCAAGTGATCAAATATACAGCGTGGGTTGTATTGCAGTTAAGATACGCTTTCATTGGGAAAACTCTGTTGTTTACAGTTGAGGAAAAAGTTTTGGACTTCATCATATGTGTGCAGCAAATGCATCTGTGGTGTCCGCACTTGTAACTCCCCTTGGTCCTAAGCCACACTGGTTGCGACTTTTTGTCTTCTTGGTATAGGCTAGGGCTGACATAGTTTGCAATTGTGGGCGCCCTTCTAGCTGCGCATTTAACCCCATCTGCAACTATGTCAGTCCATTCTCTATCATAAGACAGGACAGGAAAATGTTTTTCCACCTCCCCTTAGGCCAATTGTAGCAGGCATTGGCTCCTTTTCGGAGAGAATGTCACAATGGGCTGATTCCATACTCCAGCCACTCATACCGCTCATACCGGGTTATCTCAGGGACACTACGTCTGTTTTGCAAACAATTGATAATATTGAATGGTCCTCAAATTATGTTTGGATCACAGCAGACGTAGTGTCCCTGTATACTAATATTCCTCATGAATTGGCCATTAAATCCCTAACCTGGTTCCTACAGATATATGGCAACATTACTGCAGGTTTGCAGGAATATGTCCTGATGGTGGTGGACTTCCTCCTCAGGCGCAATTTCTTCATGTTCAACAATAAATTTTATCTCCAGACATCGGGGGTGTCGATGGGGGCTAAATTCTCTCCCTCCATCGCCAATATTTTTATGGCATGGTGGGAGAGGTGTTTTCTCTTCATCGACACCCACCCTTTTTGGCACCACATTAGATGGTATGGCCGTTACATCGATGACCTGATCCTGATCTGGACGGGCGATGTGGCGGCCATACCATCCTTTTGTGGTTACATCAATTCCTGTGTGGATACCATCTCCTTTAGTGTCCATCATGACACACTGGAGGTGGCTTTTTTGGATTTGCGCCTGAAGGGGGACCCCGCCACCAGTCAGGTATCCACCTGCACATATAGGAAACCTATGGCAGGTAATACCACATTACATGCGACATCATGTCATCCAAAACATGTAACTGCCAATATACCCAGGGGGGAAATCATCCGTGCAAGAAGGAATTGCACGGAAGAAATAAGCTTTATGGAGGAAGCTGGACACATCTCCCATAGACTGGGTAAAAGAGGCTATAACATTAAACATGTAAAAGATGCCATAGCTCAGGTCTCAACCATTGAAAGGGGATCCCTCCTTTATCCTAGACAGCAAGATCCTTTGCAAAGGGAGGTTCCACCACTTGACATAGGCACTAACAGCAAACACAAAAATAAAAACACTAACAATATTATCAAGGACAAGGGCAGAAGGTTTGTGACACAATATAGTACAGAGTACCAACAGATATGTCATATTTAGTGATGAGCGGCAGGGGTCATATTCGAATTCGCGATATTTCGCTAATATTTTGTAGAATATTAGTCGAAAATTAGCAAATTCGAAAATTCGCGATTTTTTTTTTTACTCAAAAAATCGGAAAGGTAATGATTGTGCAATATGCGAATTTTCGGAATTCGAATTTTCGGATTCGAATTTTTTATTGCAAATTTTTCAACTTACAACTATTAGACAAAGAAGATTATATCACTATTCGATTTTTGCTCTATTCGATTTTTTTTAGAATATTCTCTATATTGCTATAACTTTGTTTTTTCGAATATTCGTAATATTCTAAAACAAGAATATATAGCAATATAGCGAATATTCAAAAAAGACGAATATAGAGCAAAATTTGCAAACAGTACTACTCCTAAAGTCAAGTATATTGCAGCCTTCTTATTGGCCCACAAGCTAGAAGCAGTGAGGGATCATGTGTACTGATAAAAAAAAAAAAAAAAAAAAAAAAAACACAATTTGAATATTTGAAATTTCGAATATATATAACTATATTCGAAATTTTCGCGAATTTTCGAAGTACCTATATTCGCGATAAAAATTCGAAATTCTAATATTCGTGATCAACACTAGTGATCAACACTAGTGTTGATCACGAATATTCGAATTTTTATCGCGAATATAGGTACTTTGAAAATTCGCGAAAATTTCGAATATAGTTATATATATTCGAAATTTCGAATATTCGATTTTTTTTATTTTATCAGTACACATGATCCCTCACTGCTTCTAGCTTGTGGGCCAATAAGAAGGCTGCAATATACTTGACTTTAGGAGTAGGACTGTTTGCAAATTTTGCTCTATATTCGTCTTTTTTGAATATTCGCTATATTGCTATATATTCTTGTTTTAGAATATTACGAATATTCGAAAAAACGAAGTTATAGCAATATAGAGAATATTCTAAAAAAATCGAATAGAGCAATTTAGCTAATATAGTGCTATAATCTTCTTTGTCTAATAGTTGTAAGTTGAAAAATTCGCAATAAAAATTTGTATCCGAAAATTCGAATTCCGAAAATTCGCATATTGCACAATCATTACCTTTCCGATTTTTTAAGTAAAAAAAAAATCGTGAATTTTCGAATTTGTGAATTTTCGACGAATATTCTACAAAATATTCGCAAAATATCGCGAATTCGAACATGACCCCTGCCGCTCATCACTAATCAACACTAGTCATATTATAAAAAAACATTTTCCTGTCCTGTCTTATGATAGAGAATGGACTGAAATAGTTGCAGATGGGGTTAAATGCGCAGCTAGAAGGGCGCCCACAATTGCAAACTATGTCAGCCCTAGCCTATATCAAGAAGACAAAAAATCGCAACCTGTGTGGCTTAGGACCAAGGGGAGTTATAGGTGCGGACACCACAGATGTATTTGCTGCACACATATGATGAAATCCAAAACTTTTTCCTCAACTGTAAACAACAGAGTTTTCCCAATGAAAGCGTATCTTAACTGCAATACAACCCACGCTGTCTATTTGATCACCTGCACAAAGTGCAAATTGCAATACGTGGGCTGCACTATTAATGCAATAAAATCCAGAATACGCAATCACATCTCTGATGTGCCCCACCATGGCAGCCGCAATGTGTCTGCAGCTAGTCTGCACTTTGCTGTCTGCCATGGTGGGGACACATCAGATATGATAGTACAAGGCATAGAAAAAGTTTTTCTGCCTAAACGTGGAGGAGACCATAGAAGAAAATGATTAAACAGGGAATCGTTTTGGATTTTTTCACTGAACACGCGTCAACCTGAGGGGCTCAACAAACGTCTAGATCTGATTTTGCAGCAATAATCCACATACTATCAATTTTGGTGTGTGTATTTCTCCTTTCTCTGAGAATGTTATAATACATTTCTGATGATCTGATTTCCATCACATTCCACCATGGTTTGCTAGAATATTGCTGTATATCCGGCTCATACCCCATGTATCCTCTTTACATGTATACCCTTGTATGACATAGTTTTTTGCATAGTTATTATACATTTATTTTCTCTATGCATACATATGGTTATATTTTTGTTTTTTCTTTCATTTAATTTTCATGAGAAGGGTTAACTGAAGGTGTGGCACCTTTTCCTGGGGGCGGTTACAGGCCTGTGGGAACAATCAGTGAACACAGGTGCACCCTCCCCTTTAAAAGGTCTCACTTTTAATGTCTTTCTGTGTCATGAAGAAGGGCTGGAATTGTCTCTGATAGCCCGAAACGCGTAGACAAGACAAGACTGCTAAATTTTGTATTTCATGGATGAGTTTTTAACCGCAAGCTGAATAAACGCACACTCCTTTAAAGTGGAGCTGGATTTTTCTCAACTTCTTTCTGCATTTGCTGCCCGCACCTGACACGGGCCATCCATGCTCACAACCAAAGGAAGGGCAGGTGAGAGCTGCTACATTTCTCTTTTCCTATCTGCCATTTCTTAGTTTATTAAAAGAGCAGCGCTCTGCATGCCAGAGAAATGTGGCCTGCGTGCCATCTTTGGCACACTTGCCAGGGGCTGCCAACCCCTGGTCTATAGGGACACCTAAGTATCAGCTCATAATAAATGTAATAGTACAAGCTCCTACTCACCTAATACTTGTAGTACTTTGTATGTAATGACTGTGTCTATGGTATTTGCATCCATACAAGCATACAATCCTTCATCGGATACTTCAGCATTACTGATCCTCAGTGATAATCCGTAACTTCTCATCCTTGTACTGCAGGAGCTGTATGATGGGATTTTATTGTATCCCTCTATTTTGTATCCTATTACACAGGATGAATTATATAGATAAACCTTCCAGATAACTGATAGCAATGTGTCTCCAGCCTCACATTGCAGGACAACCGGCCGACCTCTTCTCACCCGCACCACATCTGAAAGTAAGAAAATAATGCGCAGTCCTTATCCATATATGACAATTTATTTCCTACACTTTGGGTAAGTGTTTATTTGGCTTCATGTGTGTTTTTTTAAAGTCTTTTTTGGTTGGCTGCCTTTTTTTAAAGGGAATCTGTCATCTGCTTTGACCATATTAAGCTGTCACCATTGCCATGTTTAATAAAATACCTTATTTCCTGCAGTGGTCTTCTTTCTTTTCTTCATGGTTTCATTTTGTTAAAAAAAGCGATTTTTGTATTATGCCGGAAATCTCGCGCCTGTGCCTGTGTGATCCAATAGCTCATGAGGGCAGCAGCCTCAAAAGTGTCACTGGGCATGCGCCGAGCCCAGTGACGTCTTCTTATCGCTGTTGCCCTCAGGATCTATTGGATCGCACAGGCGGAGGCAGTAGGCGGTACTGCGCCTGCGCGAGATTTCCGGCGGACGAAATGAAGATTCCAGGTGCGTAGCTTGAATGAATTAGTTGGCGTAGCGGGGGGGCGGCGCCGTTGAACTAGGCTGTGGGACGATAGTTCATAACGAGGAGGCATGCTTGGGCTCTAAATTAAGGCGGGCTAGGCACTGCAGGGGCTCGTTACTGGGCTCAAAAGGTGATGAATAACACCCCTCTGGGCACCTTCGAGGTTCATTTGCATAACGCAAAGATCGCTTTTTTTAACAAAATGAAACCATGAAAAGAAGAAAGAAGACCACTGCAGAAAATAAAGTATTTTATTAAACATGGCAATGGCGACAACTTAATATGGTCAAACCAGGTGACATATTCCCATTAATCACACAACATTTTACTTGCGCTTTTTTTCTTTTAAGGTTTGCAGAGAAGTCAATGGGAAAATACGTGAAAAAACCCTCTATGCCCAAAATTAGCAATTTCAAAAAAAATGCCAAGGGATGACAAAAACAGCAGGAAATGCATCACAAAAAAATCTGTGTCCATGGGGCATTTTATAATTTCCTATTGGCCAGCACGTCACTTCAGGTTTTTTAGCAAAAAATAAAAATAAATAACACATGTGTGTAAACACTTAATAAGAATAATGTGACTTTTACAGATCAGTAGAGAGGAGCAAATTGATTCTAAATGAATCAAATATGACACGAATCTTCCAATAGGCAAAGAGGTATCTCCCAAGAAAGAGAACCATCTCACCAACGCCACCTACTGGCAAGCACCCCAAAACAGCTGTCTAGGGATAGATATCTGGGTTGGCTATATTCCCTTGTCAAATCCCAAGGCTTGTTGGAAAGTCAGATCTTGACTCATAGGGAGTAAGTAGGTAGAGATGGCGAGATGGTTCTCTTTCTCGGTAGATACCTCGTTGCATATTGGTTTCCCATAGAGCATTGTAGGAAGGGGTTAAATAGTATGCACATATTTGGCAAACAGGTGTTACACATGGTGCGGCATATTCCGTAATTAAAATTATTATGTGTCTAACATCCTGGAGTATGTCACTAAACTCTTTCTCCCCGCTACAACATGTCAGGTGCATATGTATTGTCATCTTGTGTAATATAACACTGCATTCATTATTGTATGTATTTTCCAAGCCTGTTATATACATATTTGCTGTAATTTCCATGTGCACCAGCAGGTGGCAGCAATGTGTTTAGTTCAGTTTAGTATAGCTAGACTGGAATAGTTCATTCCAGTGTTTAGCTCCCCATCTTCTAGGAGCAGAAGTGGGCTGGTCCCACGCCCTGCAGCAAGGGAGGGAAGAAACCAGTTAGATCCAGTGTGTACCAGCCCCCCTGCTTGGGGAAGGCTGTGTTGGTAGGAGCTCCCAGAAACAGGGATCCCAACCTAGGATCCGAGCCTCAGCTGAGGCCAAGATCACTCTTCCCAGCCTGAGCCATCAGCCTCAGCTGGTTGACAAAGCAAGCAGCCACCTCCAGAACTACAGATCTCCAGGAAAACAACCATACCCTGCGAGCAGTCCTGTGAGTACAGATCCAAAGACCAAGAGAAACCAAATACCTCCTCAGCTAGTCAGGCCCAAACAAAGCAGACTAAAGTCAGAGCAGAAGATAGATACCTGCCAGATCTACTAGGCATATGACCAGAAGCAGAATACATATAGATTCCTGCCACATATTGCCAATACCTGCTGGGACCCTAAACTATTGCTGTATCTTGTATGGATCAAAGCTGCCAACCATTAAGTAAAGACATTTAGGGCCAAAATGTACATTTAGGGCCGAAATGTCAGTAATCTAGAAGGGTCTAAACAAAAGACCCAGATACAGAATGTTGGTAGTAGCAGGACCAGCAATCCAGAAAGAAATTGTAGGAGTAGTAGGTGGCCGCAGTTGTCCTTGTGGCTTTGGAAAGCTGCAATATTAGAGGATGAGATTGTGGATTGGATGACTCACTCCTCCTCTCAGTCACAGCAGGATGACACTGTGCCTTGGAGCCAGGGGTCACAGCATTCCTCCAGTTCCTCCTCGCAGTCCCAGAGAAGGCTTTCGGTAGAGTCCTTCCTAATGGGGTGCCTTCCTTTTTACTAAAAAGTGGCAAGAAAACCGACCACACCCTATGCCAGACAAGAAAGTCTCTCTGTTGACGACTTGTGTGAGAGCAGCCTACCTTCATGTTGCCTGCCTACCTTCATGTTCCATGCGGCTACTGCTGCCTCCATCAAGCTATCGCCTCCATCATGACACTGCTCCTGCCTGCCTACCAATATGTTCTGTACAGCTTCTGCTGCCACCTTAGCTGCTGCTCCTTGCTGTTGCCAGTGTCACCACTATTAGTGCTACACATTTGCCACTACTACTACTACTACTACTACTACGCATAGACAGCCAACTTATTGCCATGCATGTTCCATGCTATGCTGCTTCTGCTGCCGCACGCCACTACATCTGTACCGTACCCTTTCCATATCCACTCTGCACTGCTCCTGCTCCCAAAGCAAGCCACCTTTTCTTCTCACAATCAACACTTGTGCGTGTTGTATGGGCAGGTATTCTGATCCCTGTCAAAGCATCATTTTTGGACACTTGGTCCCTCAACAAACTACTGTTGTTTTTTATTTTTATTTGTTACCTTAACACAGTGTGTTTAACCCCTTAAGACCCTTGCCGTACATGTACATCATAGCTGGAAGTCACTTAAGGACCAGCGCCGTACATGTACGGCAGGCTGATTGGGCGGGTGCAGGAGCTGCCCCCGCCCAATCAGTGGCACGGACCCGGAAGTCACTGACAGCCAGGTCTCTGCTGCATATGCCGGCATCGTTGAAAACACAGATGCTGGAGTAAAAACCCCTTGTATGCAGCGGTCAAAGCTGACAGCGGCATACAGAGGGTTTGCGGAGGGTATAGGTGCCCTCCGCTTCCCCATCGGGCCCCCACGCTGCAGTGGCAGGGACCCGATGGCAGAGAAGGCAAGCCCGATGCCTTCCATAAGAATCGGAGCTTGCCTTCTACGGAAGCCTGTGAGATCCAGGCAGGCTCTCAGCATAAAAGCTGACAACTAATGCATTACAATACAGGTTGTATTGTAATGCATTGCAGAGGGGATCAGACCCCAGAAGTTGAAGTCCCAGAGGGGGACAAACATAAAAATTTTTAAAAAGTTACAAAAAAGTGTTTTTCATAATAAAAAAAAAAGTTCAAAGAACAAAATATAAAAATAAAAATTCCCAAAATAAAACATATAAAATTGTAAAAAAAAATAGAAAAAGAAAACCAGACATATTGGGTATTGCCGTGTCCATAACGACCGGCTCTACAAAAATATCACACAAAAAAAACTGTGATAAAACAATCATTTTTTTGATCGCCTTAAGTCACAAAAAGTGCAACACCAAGCTATCAAAAAGGCATATACCCCCCCAAAATAGTACCAATCAAACCATCACCTCATCCCACAAAAAATTAGCTCCTATATAAAACAATCGGGCAAAAAATAAAAAATAAACTAGGGCTCTCAGACTATGGAGACACTAAAACATGAGTTTTTTTTTGTTTCAAAAATGCTTTTATTGTGTAAAACCTAAATAAAAAAATAAAAAAAAGTATACATATTATGTATTGCCACGTCCATATTGCCACGTTCATAACATGAATTAACGCCTCAAGTGAACACCGTAAAAAAAGCGCCATTTTTTGTCACCTTGCATCACAAAAAGTGTAATACCAAGCGATCAAAAAGTCATTTGCACCCCAAAATCATAGTAATCAAACAGTCATCTCATCCAGCAAAAATGAGACCTTACCTAAGACAATTGCCCAAAAAATAAAAAAAACTATGGCTCTCAGAATATGGAGATACTAAAACATGATTTTTTGTTTAAAAAATGCTGTTATTCTGTAAAACTTAAATAAATAAATAAAAGTACACATATTAGGTATCGCCATGTCTGTAAGAATCTGCTGTATAAAAATATCACATGAACACCATAAAAAATAAAAACTGTGTCAAAAAAGCAATTTTTTGTCACCTTACATCACAAAAAGTGTAATACCAAGCGATCAAAAAGTCATATGCACCCTAAAATAGTACTAATCAAACCGTTATCTCATACAAAAAAAAATTAGCCCATACATAAGAGAGTCGCCCAAAAAATAAATAAATAAGTATGGCTTACAGAATATGGAGACCCTAAAATATCATTTTTTTCAAAAATGCTTTATTATGTAAAACTGAAACAAACAACCAAAAAAGTAGTCATACTTGGTATTGTCGCTTCTATAGCAAACTGCTCTATAAAAATAGCTCGTGATCTAACCTGTCAGATGAACATTGTAAATAACAAATAATAAAAACGGTGCCAAAACAGCTATTTTTTGTTACCTTGTCTCACAAAAAGTATAATATAGAGCAACCAAAAATCATATGTACCCTAAAATAGTACCAACAAAACTGCCAACCTATCCCGTAGTTTCCAAAATGGTGTCTTTTTTTGGAGTTTCTACTCTAGGGATGCATCAGGGGGTCTTCAAATGTGACATGGCAGCTTAAAATTATCCCAGTGAAATCTGCCCTCCAAAAACCATTCCTTTCCTTCTGCTCCCTGCCGTGTGCCCGTACAGCAGTTTACGACCACATATGGGGTCTTTCTGTAAACTACTGTCACGGATGGTGTACAGGAAACAAGATGATACAATACAAACAATAACTCACTGGATCCACAACTAAGGAACAAAAGGGAGACCCCTGCAATCGACCTGCCGCTCTCCCTTATTGCTCAGCCTATGCGACCACCCCAAAGGTGGATGGGCGCATATCCACGTACCTCGGCTATCTTAGACCTGAAGGCCCTACAATAGTGAGGGGACACGACCACCGGCTCCCTACACAGACACGGAGGGAGTCAGGGTCACCTGGATCCAGACAACAGAAAATCATAAATACATAAACAGAACTTATCTTGCAGACGACTGTGGACAGGGAACTGGGAACTAGGAACTAGGAGCTGGGAACTGTGAACAGCATGCACACACACTCCAGGAAGTTGTATCAGCTGCACACAACTGCCTTATGGGGAGGAATTTAAAGGGAAGTGATCAGTCCGACTGCATGACAGCTGAGATAGACTAACGAGGTGAGGAACAGAAATCAAAACAAAGAAACTCAAGGAGGAGGATCTGGACGGCTCCTGTCAGAGCTTCTCAGCTGTCTGGTTGTGACAGTACCCCTCCCTCTAGGAGTGGACTCCGGACACACCTTCTCAGGATGGGACCTATGGAAAGCCCTGATGAGACGAGAGGCCTTAATGTCCGTCACTGGGACCCACATCCTCTCCTCAGGACCATAACCCTCCCAATGAACGAGGTACTGGTGGGAACCGCGGACAAGACGAGAATCCACAATCCTAGAGACCTGAAATTCAAGATTTCCATCAACAATAATCGGAGGAGGAGGCAAAGGCGAGGGTACAATAGGTTGAACATAAGGTTTCAATAAGGACTTATGGAAAACATTATGGATCTTCCAAGTCTGAGGAAGATCAAGACGGTAGGCAACAGGATTGATGACAGACAGGATCTTGTAAGGCCCAATAAACCTAGGACCCAACTTCCAGGAGGGAACCTTCAATTTGATATTCTTGGTAGACAGCCACACCAAATCATCAACATTCAGGTCCGGACCAGGCACACGTCTCTTATCCGCCACACGCTTATATCTCTCACTCATGTTCTTTAGATTATCCTGAATCTTTTGCCAAATAGATGACAAAGACGAGGAGAATCTGTCCTCATCAGGCAAACCAGAAGAGCCCTCTCCAGAGAAAGTCCCAAACTGCGGATGAAACCCATATGCACCAAAAAATGGTGACTTATCAGAGGACTCCTGACGACGGTTATTTAAAGCAAACTCAGCAAGGGACAAAAAAGAACACCAATCCTCCTGATTCTCCGCCACAAAACAGCGCAGATATGTCTCCAGATTCTGATTGACACGCTCTGTCTGGCCATTCGACTGCGGATGGAAAGCAGAAGAGAATGACAAGCGAACCCCCAAGCGAGAACAGAAAGCCCTCCAGAATCTGGAAACAAACTGCGTGCCCCTATCAGAGACTATGTCTGAAGGAATACCATGCAATTTGACAATGTGGTCAACAAATGCCTGCGCCAGCGTCTTAGCATTGGGCAAACCAGGAAAAGGGATAAAATGCACCATTTTGCTAAAACGGTCCACCACCACCAGAATCACAGACTTCCCCGAGGAACGAGGCAAGTCCGTTATGAAGTCCATGGACAGATGTGTCCAAGGACGGGAAGGAATGGGCAAAGGAAGGAGAGGACCTGATGGCCGTGAATGAGGGACCTGGGCACGAGCGTAAGTCTCGCAAGCTGCCACAAAACCCTCAACCGACTTACGAAGCGCAGGCCACTAGAATCTCCGAGCAATGAGATCCAGTGTGGCTCTTGTCCCCGGGTGCCCAGCAAGGACCGTATCGTGGTGTTCTTTAAAAATCTTGTGTCTCAAAGCGAGAGGCACAAACAACCTCCCAGGAGGACAAAGATCAGGAGCTTCTGACTGGGCTGCCTGCACCTCTGCCTCCAATTCAGGAAAAAGAGCAGAGACCACCACACCTTCAGCCAAAATGGGACCCGGGTCTTCAAAATTCCCACTTCCCGGGAAACAACGTGATAGGGCATCTGCCTTCACATTCTTAACCCCAGGGCGGAACGTAACAACAAAATTAAACAATGAAAAGAACAAAGACCATCTGGCCTGTCTCGGGTTCAGACGCTTGGCTGACTCCAAGTAGGCCAGATTTTTATGGTCAGTAAACACGGTAATAGGGTGTCTGGCTCCCTCTAGCCAATGGAGCCATTCCTCAAAAGCCAGCTTGATGGCCAACAATTCCCTATCTCCCACATCATAATTTCTCTCTGCGGAGGAGAGCTTCTTTGAGAAAAAGGCACACGGTTGCCATTTGGCAGGAGAGGAACCCTGAGACAAGACCGCACCCACCCCTACCTCAGAAGCATCAACCTCAACTATGAAGGGTAACGAAACATCAGGTTGTACTAGGATGGGAGCGGAAGCAAAACTCTCCTTGATATTAGAAAAGGCCTTACGCGCCTCTACCGACCAGGAAGAAAAATCTACCCCCTTTCTGGTCATATCAGTGAGTGGTTTAACAACAGAGGAATAATTCAAAATAAATTTCCTGTAATAATTAGCAAAACCCAAAAAACGCATCAGCGCCTTCTGATTCTCAGGAAGCTCCCACTCAAGCACAGCGCGAACCTTCTCGGGGTCCATGCGAAAACCAGAAGCGGAGACAAGAAACCCCAGAAATTGGATCTCTGGAACCGCAAACACACATTTTTCCAGTTTCGCGTATAATTTATTCTCCCGCAGGATGAGTAAGACCTGACATAAGTGTTCCTTATGAGTCTTGAAATCAGGAGAAAAAATCAAAATGTCATCCAAATACACTAATACAAATTTTCCCATTAAATGATAAAAAATGCTGTTGACGAAATGCTGAAAAACGGCTGGGGCATTCATCAAACCAAAAGGCATAACTAAATTCTCAAAATGGCCCTCAGGGGTATTGAAAGCCGTCTTCCATTCGTCTCCTTCTCTGACCCTAACCAGGTTGTATGCCCCTCTTAGGTCTAATTTAGAAAAGACTTTCGCCCCAACAACCTGGTTAAACAAGTCCGGGATCAGAGGAAGCGGATAAGGATCACGAATAGTGATACTGTTCAGCTCCCTGAAATCCAGACAAGGTCTTAAAGAACCATCTTTTTTCTTAACAAAGAAAAAACCAGCGGCAACAGGTGACTTCGAGGGTCGTATGTGTCCTTTTCTCAGACTCTCAGAGATATAAGCACGCATAGCGACCCTCTCAGGTTGGGAAAGATTGTATAAACGAGATTTAGGCAGCTTGGCGCCTGGGATGAGATCAATAGGGCAATCATACTCCCTGTGCGGAGGTAAACCCTGAACTCCACTCTCAGAGAAGACATCCAAAAATTCAGAGAGGAAAGGTGGTACAGTTTTAGTAGAAACCTCAGAAATAGATGTTATGAGGCAATTCTCTCTGCAAAAGTTACTCCAACCATTTATTTGCCTCGCTTGCCAATCAATGGTGGGGTTATGTTTAGTGAGCCAGGGTAGCCCCAACACTAGAGGAGTAGGCAAACCGCTAAGGACGAAACATGACACATCCTCAACATGAGTATCATTCACAATTAAACGGATATTATGAACTATGCCCTTTAATGATTTCTGAGAAAGTGGAGCTGAATCAATAGCAAAAACAGGAATATCTTTTCCCAAAGTGCATACCTGGAAACCATGAGTTATTGCAAATTGATTATCAATGAGGTTGACAGCTGCTCCACTATCCACAAAAATCTCACAAAAAATGCTCTTGCTCTCTAGCGCCACCCTAGCAGGCAGGACAAAACGGGAACTACAAGCAAACGGGAAACCTTCAATTTCCGCCTCAACCCTGCCAATAGTAACAGACGGAACATTCTTAAAAGATTTCTTCCTTTTTGTCTCTTTATTACTCCCAGAAAACTGCCTGAATCTCCTAGAGGGACAAACATTTGCCAGATGATTTATACCTCCACAACAAAAGCAAACCCTCCCCTGCGGGCTGAATCTTCTATTGTCAGAGGCAATCAACCCCAGCTGCATGGGCTCCTGCTCAGAAGGGGCTGGCAGCGACTGAGACCCCTGTGCACAGAATGACACTGCTGCACTGTCCCGGGACTGAGTATGACAGGAAGGAGAGATCTCTCCTCTCTCTCTAAGACGCCTGTCAATACGAACAGCCTGAGACATAGCAGAATTCAAGGAGGTAGGTCTTTCATGAAAGGCAAATGCATCTCTCAATCCCTCTGAAAGACCATAGCAAAATTGACTTCGGAGTGCAGCATCATTCCAACCCGTATCTGCTGCCCATCTCCGAAATTCTGAGCAGTATATCTCTGCGGATTGTTTACCCTGGCATAACAGACGTAGTCTAGACTCAGCCAGAGCAATACGATCCGGATCATCATATATCTGACCCAGGGCTAAAAAGAATTCATCCACTGAACGGAGGGGCCATGCCCCCTCCGGCAGCGAAAAGGCCCAGGACTGAGCATTACCCCTGAGCAGCGATATAATGATGCCCACCCTTCGTTCTTCATCACCAGAAGAATGGGGAAGAAGGCGAAAATGGAGTTTGCAAGCCTCTCTAAAACGTACAAAATTCTCACTACCCCCGGAAAACGTATCCGGGAGCGAAATCTTAGGCTCAGCACAAACTCCATGAACGCAAGCTGAACCGGTCACTTGAAACTGAGAAAAAGTCTTACGGAGATCAGCTACCTCCAAAGCAAGACCCTGAAAGCGTTCAGCCAAAAGTGTAACCGGATCCATGCTTGAGACGGTTTTGGCGGCTGATAATGTCACGGATGGTGTACAGGAAACAAGATGATACAATACAAACAATAACTCACTGGATCCACAACTAAGGAACAAAAGGGAGACCCCTGCAATCGACCTGCCGCTCTCCCTTATTGCTCAGCCTATGCAACCACCCCAAAGGTGAATGGGCGCATATCCACGTACCTCGGCTATCTAGACCTGAAGGCCCTACAATAGTGAGGGGACACGACCACCGGCTTCCTACACAGACACGGAGGGAGTCAGGGTCACCTGGATCCAGACAACAGAAAATCATAAATACATAAACAGAACTTATCTTGCAGACGACTGTGGACAGGGAACTGGGAACTAGGAACTAGGAGCTGGGAACTGTGAACAGCATGCACACACACTCCAGGAAGTTGTATCAGCCGCACACAACTGCCTTATGGGGAGGAATTTAAAGGGAAGTGATCAGTCCGACTGCATGACAGCTGAGATAGACTAACGAGGTGAGGAACAGAAATCAAAACAAAGAAACTCAAGGAGGAGGATCTGGACGGCTCCTGTCAGAGCTTCTCAGCTGTCTGGTTGTGACAACTACAGAATCAGGAAATTAAATATTGTTTTTTTTTGGCTTTTAACCCTTGCTTTGTTAGCGGAAAAAATTCATTAAAATGGAAAATCAGCCAAAAGTGAAATTCTGAAATTCAATCTCCATTTTCCTTTAATTTTTGTGGAACACCTAAAGGGTTAACAAAGTTTGTAAATACCTTGAGGGGTGTAGTTTCTAAAATGGGGCCATTCATGGGTGGTTTCTATTATGTAAGCCCCACAAAGTGACTTCAGACCTAAAATGGTCCTTAAAAATTGGGATTTGCTTCTAAACTTCTAAGCCCTCTAACGTCCCAAAAAAAAGAAAATGTCATTTTCAAAATGATCCACACATGAAGTAGACATATGGGAAATGTAAAGTAATAGCTATTTTAGGAGGTATCACTATCTGCTTTAAAAGCAGATAAATTGAAAATTAAGAATTTTTCCCAATTTTTTGTAAACTTTGTATTTTTTATATAAATAAAAATTAAATATTTTGACTTAAATGTACCACTATAATGAAGTACAATATGTGACAAGAAAACAATCTCAGAATGGCTTGGATAAGTAAAAGCTTTTTAAAGTTATCACCACATAAAGTGACATGTCAGATTTAAAAAAAATGGCCTGGTCCTTAAGGTGAAAAATGGCAGGGTCCTGAAGGAGTTAAACACCATCTGCCCCCAATAAGGGACAATTTTTGGAGAGGAGTGAAAGTAAAAATTAATAAAAAAAATAGAGAGAACGTTTTTTTAAAAAAAATTCCTAGGGGACTACAGGGTGTTATATACCACTTTCCGAGGCAATAAAAACCAATATGGTTTGGCCCAAACCAAACTTTTTAAAAAATTCAGCAAACCCGAAACCTCAACGGGTTCTCGCATTTCTAATGCTGTTATCAGATAAGAAACTTTTTTGTCCAAGATGGACAAGCATAAAATGTCTCGTCATCCAAGAATGTAAAATTAGGACACCATTTGCAGCAAGTTACTGACTAGAGATGGCCTTGCGGTTCGCCCTGCGGTCGTTTCGCGGCGAACTTTGTGCGTTCGCGATTCACCGAACATATGGCGATGTTCGCTTGCGCCATATTCTTTTGCATTGCGCCGAAATTTTACCCATGACACATCCATCAGGTAGGACAGGACAACCAATTGAGACGTTTCAGCACATGGACACAACTCTACCCTATAACAGAATCCGTTCTGGCAGCCATTTTACATTCTGTGTTATGCCAGTGTAGGGAGAGGTTGCTGTGTGGAGCAGGGACAGACTGTTAGGGACACCAAACGCTAACTAATAGGGCCACAAAAGTCCTTTTACGGACTGGTATAGGTGTGCTATCGATAGGTGTGACTTACTGAGGGGTGTGATATACCTATAATATACCTTCTAACATAGAAAGTATATTATACTGTATTTATATTGTGCAGCAGTTGTGTGCGATTCTGCTGAGATACCGCAGCTATACAGAGGGACAAACGCTATTGGAATAACTAATTGCAACTGGTGTGATATATAGTGATGAGCGTCAGGGGCTATATTCGAATTTGCAATATTTTACAAATATTTTGTAGAATATTTGTCATATATTCTAGAATTCGAGATAATTTTATTGAATGCGAAAAATCAGCAATTTAAAAATCGCGTAATGCAAATTCGTAACGCGAAATACAGGCATGGGTCACTTTGGCTACATTTTTTGAGCTGCTAGAAGTTTTATGAGTTTCTCCTGAGACTGGAGAAAATGGTTGGCACGGCAGAACATTACAATAGCTTTATATACAGATAGAGTCAAGTGCTCCAATATATTCGCGATTGCTCTAATCGGCAGTGATTAGAAAAAAAAATTGCACTACGTGCAACTTCACATTTTGGCAGGTCTGACTATAGATTACTGATTGGTGCACTAAGTATTGTTGTGAACTTGACATTGCTTCCTTCTCATTGGCCCAGAAGCAAGAAGTAGAGAGGAATCATGTGTTCAGATGGAAAAAATGCTGAATATTCGAAATAACGAATATATAGCACTATATTCTAAATATTTGCAAATTCTCGAAGTGGCGATATTCGCGATAAAAATTAGCGATTCGAATATTTGCGCTCAACACTACTGATATACCTGTTGCCCCCAAAAAAACTGATTGAGGGGTGTGATATACCTATGATATACTTTCTAACATAGAAAGTATATGGTGCATTGTATTGTGCAGCAGTTGTGTGTGATTCTGCTGCAATACCGCAGCTATATAGAGGGACAAACGCTATTGGAACAACTATTTGCAACAGGTGTGATATACCTGTTGCTAAAAAAATAAAAATGATTGAGGGGTGCAATATACCTGCTTCCACAAAATACTGATTGAGGGGTGTGATATACCTGCTTCCACAAATTACTGATTGAGGGGTGCGATATACCTGCTTCCACCAAATATTGATTAAGGGGTTTTATATACCTGCTTCCACCAAATATAAATTGAGGAGTGCGATAAACCTGCTTCCGCAAAATACTGATTAAGGGGTTTGATATACCTGCTTCCACAAAATACAGATTGAGAGGTGCGATATACCTGCTTCACCAAATATTAATTAAGGGGTTCTATATACCTGTATCACTGAGGGCAAGGACCTAAAACTTAACTTTTATTTATAATCACAATAAAATCAAATTACAACTTGGATAAAGCATCTTAATTGGTGCGTAGAAAGCTATCAACGGTAAACAAAGGGCGGTAAAAGGCTGAGAAACTGGGATACAGGGAATAACTATCCCTAAACTTTCCCTCCACAGCTGCTCAGCCCAGAGATACACCTTAATGGTAGGTGTACTCTGTCCGCGTACCTAGGACTGAACTGTCCTTGAAAAGACCCTATTACAAGATGTTATTACAAGATGTATCCCAATTTGAAATTAAGAATTTTTGCCATTGATCCCCCTCTAGTATGTCATTGTCCATGTTGTGGGACTATTTGTGCACTTCTAATAAGTATTTGGTGGCTGCAAATATGACCTGAAGGTTTTTCAGGTTCGCCTGCCATTAAAGTCAATGGGGTCCGCCGCTAAAGCGCGTATCGCAAATATTTGATCGCGAAGACGCTTTCGCGAATCATCCCGGACGATTTTCGGCCATCACTATTACTGACTGCAGTGTATGTTCACTCCAGTCAACTTCTTAAGAAACTGTCACAACTTTCTACTTCCCCAACTCCCCCACCCATATCTCTTCCAGATATTGAGATCTGTCCTGACACTTACCTAAGGATGCAGCTCCTGGGTACAATAGAACCAGACTCAACAGAAACCTTATTGATTGTAGATGCTCCATGTCTTACGTGGGAGGAAAGAAGAAACTAATGCAGAACTACTCAAGTGTATAACTATGCTTCTTGTCCAGCATAATTTCCGTCTGTCGAAAGCTGTTTATGGTTTTCCTTTATGGTTTCATGATTAGACACCAAAAATATCAGACATCCATCTAGCAGCTCAGAAAATTAAAGCACCTTAACAAAGTAGTTTTTGAAACTTTTTGTTATTCTCAGATAAGACTTTATTCTTTTAGATTGAGATATGGACCCATCAGGACAAGGGAGATGTTCAATGTTACCTATGAAGAAAGCCTTGTCTTGTGAATCAGTTGCTATATGGAGAAAGTAATACAGGGCATATAGGGTACATTCATATCACAGATCTCCAAAAAAAGATAAAATCTTTGATAGTATAATCGCAGAAGTCCACGCCTGCTGGCATCTCCCCTCTTCCAGCGGCCATGGCCACTGGAATACTCACCTCTCTAGCTATATTTTCTATCAAAACTCCTTCTACCTGCTCTGGCTGGTTCATACTCCCACAAGGTGATTGTCCGCTTCCCAGTTCTTTAAGAGCCACAGAACACATGGGAGAATCTAACCCCAGCCTATGACATTGTTCCCTGTTGCAAATATGACACCTTGCCCTATGGGATGGTGTCCAATCAATAAGGCTCCTAATTTAGTTCTTGCAAAGGTGTGCAGCTATTGTGTATTCTGACCTCCCATGGCTGACCTCTCCCTAATTACCGCATTGACTAGAGATGAACGAAGTTTAGAAAAATTGATTCAGCAGCTTCACCAAAGTTTGACAAAGTATTTGATTAGTTACGAATTAATTTGTCACAAATTGTTATGTTAAAACCCCATTCAGCCTATCAATCAATGGGACCGTTTTTGATGGCTGCTTAGACAGGAGTTCACCCGTCTAACGCCCGTTATAAACAGTGCTACGCTAGTGCAATATGATCTTTTGGTTTAAAAAAATACAAAACAAAAAACACTCACCTCATCCATTTTCTTGCGCAGAAGCAGTCCGCTCCCCTCCTGATTAAAAAAGACCTGCAGAAGGACCTGCACTGAGTGTGATGACGTCACCACGCGCTCTTAGCAAGATCACGTGATGACATCACGGTGTGATTACGCTGGTAAAGCGCAATGACGTCATGACGGTCAGTGCAGGCCCTTTAGCAGGTCTTTTTCAATCAGGAGAGGAGAGGAGAGGACTGCCTCTGCCTGAGCAAGTGGATGAGGTGAATAATTTTCTTTTCCATTCTTTCTAAGCAAAAATTGATTCTGATAACACATGGCACAGTGTTATCTTAGTTACCTCGTTACAAAAGCCATTGACATCTATTGAAAAGTTAGTTATCTTTTTCTTGCCATTCTTTACTAAACACATTATACATAAACACCCATATGTGTTTGTAAACTGCTCTATGGGCACATGACAGGGGTCAGATAGGGAGAAGCATCATATGGTTTTTGGAGGGAAGATTTTGTTAAAATGTTTTTTGGGCACCATATTGTATTTGAAGAGACCCCCTACAGTGGAATCTCCCAAAAAGTGACCCCACTTTGGAAACTGCACCCCTCATGGAATTTAGTAAGGGGTGTACTGAGTCTTTTGACCCCCACAGGTGTTTTACAAAATTTAGAAACACTTGGCTGTGAAAAATCTAATTTTAATTTCTTCCATTAAAATGTTGCTTTAGTCCCAAATATTTAATTTTCACAATGGATAACGAGAAAAGGCACCCCATAATTTGTTACAAATTTTCTCTTGAATACGGCAACACCCCATATGTGGTCATAAACTGCTGTAGTGGCACATGGTAGGAATCAGAAGGGAAGAAGCACCATATGGCTTCTCAAGGACAGATTTCTCTGGAACGATTTTTGTTCACTATGACACATTTGACACTATGTCACAATAGACTCAGAGGTGCCCCTATAGTGGAAACCTTCACTCAAGAAACCACTCCCCTCAAGAAATTTATAGAGAGATGTTCTGAGTGCCTTGATCCCACAGGCATTTCACAGAATTGAGAAACACTGGGCTGCGAAAATGAAAAATTAAAATTTAATTTATTTCAATAAAATGTGCTTTATCCTCATTTTATTTTATTTTAACAAAGTGTAGCAGGAGAAAAAGCACCCCATAATTTGTTAACCATTTTCTCCTGAATACGTCACCATGCCATATGTGGTCGTAAACTGCTGTAGGGGCACATGGCAGGAATCAGAAGGGAAGAAGCGCCATATGGCTTTTTGAGGACAGATTTCTCTGGAACAGTTTTTGTTAACTATGAAAATTAACTTAATCCCAAAAAAACCTTTCCACTGCATTTCATTGCTGTCATTAAAGGACCTGCTGAGATCATTTCAGTAATCGTCTTGTTAACTCAGGTGAGAATGTTGACGAGCACAAGGCTGGAGATCATTATGTCAGGCTGATTGGGTTAAATTGGCAGACTTGACCTGTTAAAATGAGGGTGATGCTTGAAATCATTGTTCTTCCATTGTTAACCATGGTGACCTGCAAAGAAACGCGTGCAGCCATCATTGCGTTGCATAAAAATGGCTTCACAGGCAAGGATATTGTGGCTACTAAGATTGCACCTCAATCAACAATTTATAGGATCATCAAGAACTTCAAGGAAAGAGGTTCAATTCTTGTTAAGAAGGCTTCAGGGCGTCCAAGAAAGTCCAGCAAGCGCCAGGATCGTCTCCTAAAGATTCAGCTGCGGGATCGGAGTGCCACCAGTGCAGAGCTTGCTCAGGAATGGCAGCAGGCAGGTGTGAGCGCATCTGCACGCACAGTGAGACGAAGACTTTTGGAAGATAGCCTGGTGTCAAGAAGGGCAGCAAAGAAGCCACTTCTCTCCAAAAAGAACATCAGGGACAGATTGATCTTCTGCAGAAAGTTTGGTGAATGGACTGCTGAGGACTCGGGCAAAGTCATATTCTCCGATGAAGCCTCTTTCCAATTGTTTGGGGCATCTGGAAAAAGGCTTGTCCGGAGAAGAAAAGGTGAGCGCTACCATCAGTCCTGTGTCATGCCAACAGTAAAGCATCCTGAGACCATTCATGTGTGGGGTTGCTTCTCATCCAAGGGAGTGGGCTCACTCACAATTTTGCCCAAAAACACAGCCATGAATAAAGAATGGTACCAAAACACCCTCCAATAGCACCTTCTTCCAACAATCCAACAACAGTTTGGTGAAGAACAATGCATTTTCCAGCACGATGGAGCACCGTGCCATAAGGCAAAAGTGATAACTAAGTGGCTCGGGGACCAAAACGTTGACATTTTGGGTCCATGGCCTGGAAACTCCCCAGATCTTAATCCCATTGAGAACTTGTGGTCAATCGTCAAGAGGCATGTGGACAAACAAAAACCCACTAATTCTGACAAACTCCAAGAAGTGATTATGAAAGAATGGGTTGCTATCAGTCAGGAATTGGCCCAGAAGTTGATTGAGAGCATGCCCAGTCGAATTGCAGAGGTCCTGAAAAAGAAGGGTCAACACTGCAAATACTGACTCTTTGCATAAATGTCCTGTAATTGTCGATAAAAGCCTTTGAAACGTATGAAGTGCGTGTAATTATATTTCACTACATCACAGAAACAACTGAAACAAAGATCTAAAAGCAGTTTAGCAGCAAACTTTGTGAAAACTAATATTTGTGTATTTCTCAAAACTTTTGGCCACGACTGTAGCTTTTATTCTGGGTAAAAACATAAAAGATGCGGGTCACTGCACAGCAATCCAAGGCAACAGCCGTTTCGCACTAAACAGTGCTTTGTCAAGCCTCCTGTGACGTGGCTGAGGGGCGCAGTAAATACCACACTCGCTCCTCCACGTGACCAGTCAACAGGTGAGACAATTACATGTCAATGTATCAAATACAAATACATACAATGTTAAAAAACAACATAATTATATAAAGACAGCCAGGTCGTTCTTATCATTCAGACCCAATGGTCCCATTGCATTAGTTTTAATGATCCATTCAGCCTCTTTTTGTAAGGCCCCTTTCACACGAGCGAGTTTTCTGCGCGGGTGCAATGCGTGATGTGAACGCATTGCACCCGCACTGAATCCGGACTCATTCATTTCTACGGGGCTGTGCACAAGAGCAGTGATTTTCACGCATCACTTGTGCGTTGCGTGAAAATCGCAGCATGTTCTATATTCTGCATTTATCACGCAACGCAGGCCCCATAGAAGTGAATGGGGTTGCGTGAAAATCACAAGCATTCGCAAGCAAGTGCGCATGCGGTGCGATTTTCACGCTTGGTTGCTAGGAGACGATCGGGATGGGGACCCGATCATTATTATTTTCCCTTATAACATGGTTATAAGGGAAAATAATAGCATTCTGAATACAGAATGTATAGTACAATAGGGCTGGAGGGGTTAAAAAAAAAAATATATAACTCACCTTAATCCACTTGATTGCGCAGCCCGGCTTCTCTTCTGTCTTCTTTGCTGTGCACAGGAAAAGGACCTTTGATGACGTCACTGCGCTCATCACATGGTCCGTCACATGATCCATCACCATGGTAAAAGATCATGTGATGGACCATGTGATGAGCGCAGTGATGTCATCAAAGGTCCTATTCCTCAAAGAAGAAGACAGAAGAGATGCCGGGCTGCGCGATCAAGTGGATTAAGGTGAATTAAATTTTTTTTTAAATTTTTTAACCCCTCCAGCCCTATTGTACTATGCATTCTGTATTCAGAATGCTATTATTTTCCCTTATAACCATGTTATAAGGGAAAATAATACAATCTACACAACACCTAACCCAAACCCGAACTTCTGTGAAGAAGTCCGGGTTCGGGTCTGGGTACCAAACATGCCGATTTTTCTCACGCGCGTGCAAAACTCATTACAATGTTTGCGGAAAAAACGCAAACATGGAACGCAATCGCAGTGAAAACTGACTTGTTTTAGTGTCAAAATAGCACCATTTTCCCTGAACGCATCCGGCCCCAATCCGCCACGCCCGTGTGAAAGGGGCCTAATTGTTTACGCTTCCTATCTCCTCCTCTTATGGGTAGTTTAACTACTTCTATGCCAGCACTTTTTAAAACCTTTTTATCTCCCTGATGTGCACAGTGTATATGTTCAATTGATTTCTTCAATTGATTTCTTATGTTCCCTGAAACGAATATATAGGGGCCTATAGGTTTTGCCTATATAAAATCGGCCACATGGGCAGAGAATAACACGTACAACATACCGTATGTAGTTTTACAGTTAATAAATTCTCTTACTGCGTGCTGTAAACCTCCTACATGAATTGATGCACCTCTGTACACAGAATCACACATAGAGCAGTGTCCACATCTAAAGTTTCCCCTTGGCCCCCATCTCTCCAGCCAATTGGTTTGCAAGCTCCCAAAATTGCTATTAGTGACTACATCTCCTATAGTTTTACTACGCCTAAAGCTCACAATTGGCATATTCTGCGTTTTATCTCTCAAGAGATGATCTCTTTGTAGCATATGCCAATTGTTCAGAATCGCTTTTTGAATTGTTTGGGCCATAGGGGAATATTCAAATGTGAACACCGCTCTAGCGTGTTTTGGAGACTGTTCTCCAATCATATTTTTCTTTTTCTTGCGTGAAGTCAGGCCATTTTTCCTTTGTGTATGCGCTTTTTGAGAAGCTTTATCAATGATTTACGCTGGATATCCTCTTTGTAATAATCGTACCTTTAGGTCTCTACATTGTTCTAACACTTCTGTATTTGTGATTATTCTTGTTAACCGCAAAAATTGGCCATAAGGAACTGCAGTCAGCACACGTGGGGGATGACAACTCTTAAAGTGTGATAGAGCATTTGTAGAAGTGGGTTTCCTATATACTGTGGTGTCTAGACTGCCGCGCTTCACACTGACTAGGACGTCTAAAAACTCCAATTCTTGCTGCTCTATTCTACTAGTGAATCGCATATTCATGTCGTTGATATTAAGATGTTTTACAAAGGAGTTGAACAAATTCTTATTACCAGCCCATATAATGAAGACATCATCGATGTATCGAAGAAATATCCTAATATGTTTAACATATGGATTGGCAACTGTGAAAATGTATTTTTTTTCAAGAACAGATTAGCAAAGGTACAGGAGACCGACGTCCCCATACTTCTGTTTTCCCTGCCTATTTATTTTGGTCTTGCCTACTTATGCTGCCTACAACATGGGGCCACTTTAAGTTCCCAGTACTTCCCGATCTGTACGTTGCAAGTTTCTAATGTTTATTATTTTGTTTTGTTTTTTCAGATACTGTGGGGTGATATTGTATGTGAGCCGCGAAAATAATCTTGCCATGAATAGGTTTTGGAGAGGTTCTACAAAAGGTATATAAACCCTCACCCAACCTTAACCTTGCGTATAGCACCCAGGTGCACTAGTAACCCGTGCTGCAGTAATACATTTTTTTATGAATGCCTGCTTGGAGTCAAGAAGGAATTTTTTTCTTATAAAATGAGGAATATTGGCTTCCACCTCATGGGGTTTTCTTGCCTTCCTCTGGATCAACTTGCAGAATAACTGGCTGAACTAGATGGACATATGTCTTTTTTTAGCTTTACAAACTATGGGGGTCATTAATTAAACAGAAATACGCTTAAATTGGGTATATTTCTGGCGCAGACTTCTCCGCGCGCATGCCAGGTCTAAAAAAGGGGGCATGGTGGGGAAGGGGCCTGTCTCATTCATCATTTTCTACAACTGGCGTAGGCGTAGAAAATGGTCTAAAATGTAAGACAGCAAGGAATCCGGTCTTAATAAATGTGCCCCTATGTTACTATTAGTATAGGTGAACTTTCTGTGCAGCTATTGTTCTTCTCTTTGTATGAGGATTTTGGTGAGGAATTGGTCACTCGCACAACTCAGTATGTGGTTTCTGCTTTTCTGAGAAAAACCAAAGACCTGCTGAACTCAGCGGTTTAATAAAAATGACTGTAAGCCATGGCATTGCTGTGAATCCAACAGGTCAAAAAACATCCAAAAGAAACAAAAAATGACCTCAAATAAAAAAAATTATGAAAAGGAAGGTGAAAAAATATAAACATTTATAAAACGTCTGTAATGTTTCTGCACCATTCACATTGACAATGGTGTACATTCTTTAGGTTGCAGAGTATCTTCGACCCATTCTTGTTGAATCGAGGGTGAGTGAGCTCAGCTCTGTTATATTCCGGGTTGGACTGGCCCACGATAGAGCCAAAGGATCCCAAGCTCTGACAAAAATGGACCCCTAATAGAACAGAGGGTGGGTCCTCAGAATAATTTCCTCTGGCGGGCCCAAGGACTTCGGTCTGATGCTGGTTATACTATTGAAGTTACATGTATGTCTGGGGGCCCCTGTTGTATCACTAAGTTCTGCCCCCATCAGACACTAAGTTTCACCCTGTTGGCCTGCTAAGCAGTGCAGCCTGGGAACTTCAGCTACTGATCTCCATTGTGGTCAGCAGGGAGACCCTGCTCTCTGGGGCCTCAAACGTTTGCATGGTGAGAAGCCTACCATTGTATATACACTACACACACAAGACTGTATACAGCTTCATACAATGCCATGGGTTTTGGAGGTGGGGGCTGTACTCCATAACTTCCTTCATACATTTTTCTTTGGCGCTTTTATACCAAATACATAAAAGTAGTTAATGTCTCCAAAATGAAAAATAAACTGCTTTATTTAATAAAGTCAGAAAAAATACACTGGCCTAAGATGTACCAAATATGTTAAGTTATATAGATCAAATAGCCTAGTTTCCTAGACTAATAGACTCCCGTTTCAGGTCAGTTTAAAACGTAACATTTATTTTATTTATTAGAAATAATATGAAGCGGGAGAAAAACTGAAAACTTTAAAAAATTTTGGTGTTGTTAGACTGCGGTGGCAGAGATTAAGGGTTACTTCACCCATGATAAGGAGGCGAGATATATGGGTGAAGTAACCCTTAATCTCCCGCTTCATATTATTTCTAATAAATAAAATAAACGTTACGTTTTAAACTGACCTGAAACGGGAGTCTATTAGTCTAGGAAACTAGGCTATTTGATCTATATAATTTGGAATATCCCGGGTCTAAAGGGTCCTTGAAATATTATAAATATGTTAAGTGGCACACGCCTCTTAACCTATTATGGACACAGGGTGTACAGGTACGCCCTGATGTCCTGGTACTTAAGGACACAGGGCGTACCTGTACGCCCTGTGTATTTCTGATCACCGCCGCGCAGGTACCCTGGGTCAATGCCGAGGGGGGTCCTGTGACCCCCCCCGTATCAGCGATCGCTGCGGATTAACCTCTTCTATGCCGCTACCGCAGCATAGAAGGGGTTTGTGTTTGAGGGAGCGGAGATTCGATGTCTCAGAAGGCAGCCCGATGCCGTGCAGAGGCTGCCCAATGCCTTGCACAGCATCGGGAACTGCCTTCTAGAGGAGCCGAGGAGATCCAGCCTCAGGCCCGGTCTCCTAGGAAACATATTTGTGTACTACTCACTGTAGTACACGAACAGGCAATGCATTACAATACAAATGTATTGTAATGCATTGCAGAGGGGATTAGACCCCCAAAAGTGAACATCAGAAATAAAGATTTTTAAAGATTAATAAAGTAATAAAATTTATAAAGTAAAAAAAGAAAAAAACCGCCCCTTTCCCCTTATTATATAATAAAAAACAGAAAAAAAACTCACACATATTAGGTATCGCCGCGTCCGTAATGACCGGCTATATAAATATATCACATGATCCACCCTGTCCGATAAATACCATAAAAAAATATTTAAAAAATGGTTTTAAAAAAAGCCATTTTTGTCACCTTACATCACAAAAAGTGACACCAAGTGCAACACCAAGTGATCAAAAAGGCGTATGCCACCCAAAATAGTAACAATCTGACCGTCACCTCATCTCGCAAAAAATGAGCCCATACCTAAGCCAATCGCCCAAAAAAGAAAAAAACTATGGCTCAGAATATGGAGACACTAAAACATCATTTTTTTTGTTTAAAAAATGCTGGTATTGTGTAAAACGTAAGTAAATATAAAAAAAGTAGACATATTAGGTATCGCTGCGTCCGTAAGAACCTGTTATATAAAAATATCACATGACCTAACCCCTCAGATGAACACCGTAAAAAAAAAAAACTGTATAAAAAATGCCATTTTTTGTCACCTTACATCACAAAAAGAGTAATAGCAAGCAATCAAAAAGCCATACGCACCCCAAAATAGTGCCAATCAAACCGTCATCTCATCCCCAAAAAAATGAGTCCCTACACAACACAGTCGCCTAAAAAATAAACAAAACTATGGCTTTCAGAATGTGAAGACACTAAAGAATCATTTAAAAAAAAAAATGCTTTGTCATGTAAAACTGAAACAAATAACCATATTTGGTATTGTTGCGTCCGTGACAACCTGCTCTATAAAAATACCACATGATCTAACCTGTCAGATGAATGTTGTAAGTAACAAAAAATAAAAATGGTGCCAAAACAGCTATTTCTTGTTATCTTGCCTCACAAAAAGTGTAATATAGAGCAACCTAAACCTTAATTTTTTGGAGTTTCTACTCTAGGGGTGCATCAGGGGGGCTTCAAATGGGACATGGTGTCAAAAAACTAGTCCAGCAAAATCTGATTCCAAAAACCGTATGGCATTCCTTTACTTCTTCGCCCTGCCGTGTGCCCGTACAGCAGTTTACGACCACATATGGGGTGTTTCTGTAAACTACAGAATCAGGGCCATAAATGTTGAGTTTTGTTTGGCTGTTAACCCTTGCTTTGTAACTGGAAAAAAAATATTAAAATGGAAAATCTGGCAAAAAAGTGAAATTTAGAAATGTTATCTCTATTTTCCATTAATTCTTGTGGAACACGTAAAGGGTTACTTTATTTCCACTTGTGGACTGAGTATATAAAAAATAACTTTTACTATTAAATCGCTAAAAGCATAGGTGGTTGCAGTGGGACGAAACAAAAACATACATACATACAGTACAGACCAAAAGTTTGGACACACCTTCTCATTCAAAGAGTTTTCTTTATTTGCATGACTATGAAAATTGTAGATTCACACTGAAGGCATCAAAACTATGAATTAACACATGTGGAATTATATACATAACAAACAAGTGTGAAACAACTGAAAATATGTCATATTCTAGGTTCTTCAAAGTAGCCACCTTTTGCTTTGTTTACTGCTTTGCACACTCTTGGCATTCTCTTGATGAGCTTCAAGAGGTAGTCCCCTGAAATGGTTTTCACTTCACAGGTGTGCCCTGTCAGGTTTAATAACTGGGATTTCTTGCCTTATAAATGGGGTTGGGACCATCAGTTGCGTTGAGGAGAAGTCAGGTGGATACACAGCTGATAGTCCTACTGAATAGACTGTTAGAATTTGTATTATGGCAAGAAAAAAGCAGCTAAGTAAAGAAAAACGAGTGGCCATCATTACTTTAAGAAATGAAGGTCAGTCAGTCAGCTGAAAAATTGGGAAAACTTTGAAAGTAAGGGCTATTTGACCATGAAGGAGAGTGATGGGGTGCTACGCCAGATGACCTGGCCTCCATAGTCACCGAACCTGAACCCAATCGAGATGGTTTGGGGTGAGTTGGACCGCAGAGTGAAGGCAAAAGGGCCAACAAGTGCTAAGCATCTCTGGGAACTCCTTCAAGACTGTTGGAAGACCATTTCAGGGGACTACCTCTTGAAGCTCATCAAGAGAATGCCAAGAGTGTGCAAAGCAGTAATCAAAGCAAAAGGTGGCTACTTTGAAGAACCTAGAATATGACATATTTTCAGTTGTTTCACACTTGTTTGTTATGTATATAATTCCACATGTGTTAATTCATAGTTTTGATGCCTTCATAGTCATGCAAATAAAGAAAACTCTTTGAATGAGAAGGTGTGTCCAAACTTTTGGTCTGCACTGTATATACACATATATTGCCACCATCTGGGGCCGCGGTAAGATAGTTATGGGTAGATCTTACCCCGTCCTGTAGACACACGACCAGTAGACAGTGAATGGCGTCAGCTCCTTGGTGTGATAAATGGACACTGGTGACCAATGCTTCTGTGGGTATGGCAGTCTGGACACTCCTATAGTGCCCTGGTCTAGAGCCCTCCCTATATGGATGGTTAAGGGCTATCCTCATAGACCTGCCTCAACGACACAGAGCACCCGCTCCGACCCCATACTGAACCTGTCCCTGCAATGGGGCCTAGTCCCTGTAAATCCCTTACTGTATAGCCTTACATGTGTTTCATTCCATAGAATTGGAACTCATCAGGGGCTTATTGAAGTCAAAGGGTTTCTACAAAAAACACAGAAAAAGACACGCAAAAAGACCGCGGTCACTAAATATGCTTAGTCATATAGACATTCAAAAAAAGTTATTGAGTATGTATCCTCTACTTACTACTTCAGGATAAGTTTTCTTTCCTTGTAGATTGGAGGGTGTACGGACGGTCAGTGGTACTCGTCCCTACAGGGTATGGGAAAGTGTCCCCCAAAAATACCCTCGCCTCACCGCAAGATGCCAGGAGTGCGGAGATACAGCATGCTGCGCCGTATCGCATTTTAAATCCGGAGCCTCAGGCAGTTACCACCCCCTTATTCCGCCTGGTCGCGCGGTGGAACGCATATGGAACGCACACTGTTACTGTGCGCTCCATTTCCACCGGAAGCTGGCGTCACGTCATCATTGGGGCTACCGGAAGCTCCGTGCATCTGTGTCTGTGCGTCCCACATTGCCAAGCAACCAGATGACGCCCAGGCACTGCGCGCTCGTATACCGTCTCAAATGCCGGACGGCAGATTTATTCAGTACGACCATTTAATATGAATTTTGTTTGGCTGTTTTCTCATAAATACATGTATCTGCACAAGGTTAGTTGTGGGATGCAGATGGGAGAAATATGAAAAACAGATGGCTATGGTCCTACATCGAATAGGTCATTCAGAATTACGTCATCATCAATGCCTACTTAAATAAAGCAAGTAAAACTCTGTTGTTCATTGAGGCCATTGGGGTATACAGTCTTTAAATAAAAAATCCATCTTGCCTCGCACTGGAGAATTCTCTTATCCCAGTCGCCACATCTTAGTGGTGGTTTCACTTTTTCGATGCCCATAAAGGAGAGGCACTTTGAGTCCCCACCATGTTCAATCCGTACATGGCGCGAGACAGAGGTGTCCCTACAATTATTGATGTCACTTATATGCTCCCCGATCCTTCTTCTTAGTTCCCTTTTTGTTTTGCCAACATATTCCTTGTTACAGGAGCATGTGATTTTATAGACAACTCCTGTAGTCTTGCAGTTAATCAGGTCTCTAATGATATACGTTTTCCCCGTAACGGTATTACTGCTCCTAAAGGATTTTCCACACTGCATGTACTTACAGGCTACGCACCCACTACATCTGTAATTACCATGAATTCCTCTTTCCAGCCAAGTTTTAGGTGCTGGTTTTGGGGAAAAATGACTGTTCACCGTCCAATCACGTACACTCTTTCCCCTCCTGTATGTTATACTTGGATGTTCTTTTATGGTAGCACAGAGGTCAGGGTCCATTCTAAGTACATGCCAGTGTTTCGCAATTATTTCTCTTATGCCAGTAGAGGCCTCATTGAATGTACTAATCAGGCATATCTCTTGTGCATTTGTTAGAGAAACATTGTCACTGCCTCTTGTCTTTTTGGGGGTAAGAAGGGAGCTACGGTCACGGGCTTTTGCAGCCTGATAGGCTGGTGTTAACGTGCCAATGCGGTAACCCCGATCCATGAATCGTTTTTTCAGGGTAGCTGCTTGTTTCTGAAATTCTGCGTCTTTGGAGCAATTACTCCTTATCCTTAGATACTGGCCTCCAGGAATCCCCCTCCTGAGGGGGAAAGGGTGACAGCTGTCCCACCTCAGGAGGGAATTCGTCGAGGTCGGCTTACGGCATATTGTTTCAAGACTACCGTCTTGATTTTTAATGATGAGGATGTCCAAAAATGGCAACTGTTTCTCGTCACACTCTGACGTGAAACGTAGGCCAATCTGATTCCTATTGAGACCAGTTGCCCATTCGGAAAAAGACTTTGAACAACCCCTCCAGATAACCAGCACGTCATCAATATAACGTGCCCATATCTGGACATTTTGGACTTCACGAATTGTCTCATCACAAAAGACAAGAGTGTCTTCCCACCAGCCCAGGAGCAAATTTGCATAAGATGGGGCACATGAACACCCCATCACGGTGCCCCTGAGCTAAAGGGTTAACAAAGTTTGTAAAATCAGTTTTGAATACCTTGAGGGGTGTAGTTTGTAAAATTGGGTCATTTTTGGGTGGTTTCTATCATGTAAGCCTCACAAAGTGACTTCAGACCTGAACTGGTCCTGAAAAAGTGGGTTTTAGAAATTTTCAGAAAAATTTCAAGATTTGCTTCTAAACTTCTAAGCCATTTCTCAAAAATTCGATTTGGCCGGTTCGCCGAATTTTTCGAAAATATTCGGTTCAATCCGAATTTATTTGCGGCGAATCGCGTTAAAGAATGGCTATTTCCTGGCTGCAGAGAGCCTTTATAGTGGTGTAGAACACTCAGTGGCGTTGCTAGGGCTGGTGTCACCCAGTGGGGTAGAAAATGGTGTTACCCCCCCAGAAGCAATAATTTTTTTGCCATATATGGGGGCTATGGGGGTGCTACTACCATAGGGGGGCATCCGTTAGCTCAGCAGACTCCCCCCCCCCCAGATCGCTGACAGGGGGGGGGAAGGTGCTAGCAGTCAGATCGCTTACTAGGCAGTGGCGGATCCAGAGCCTGGTCTCGGGAGGGGCACTTCCAGATTATTTTCTGTCCGCCGCCACAAAACAATGGTGCTTATAGAACAGACTCCACAGTGTAGAAGTATACTGTATATTGTGAGGCACAATGTATGCTATATGTGTATAACATAAACATATTTCACATGAAAACTTACAATTACTTGGCTTGGCCCTTGGGGATCTCGGACACCACTTCAACACTTGGCCGGAGCTCATGTGTTTTATCCTAATGAGAAACATTTAATAATAAGGATTTGGAGAAAGGGCAGAGGGATAGCAGAGCAGGGAGAGGCTGGAGCTGCTACTAGAGAGCTCATACCTTGGAGGAGTAATAAAGCCCACCATAATGCCCCCCCCCCCCAGTAGAAATAATTTTCCTTATAATGTGCAAAAAATACCCCCTTGTAATGCCCCAGTTGAGCTAATATCCCCATAGTGCCCCCATAATGTGGCAGCATAAAATACCCCTACATAGTGCCCCCAGTAAATGCCCCCATAGTGCTCCTCTCCCCCCTTCCTCCTAGTGCCCCCCATAATGTACCAGTATAAAATGCCCCATATATAGTGCCCCAGTAGATGCCCTCAGTGTCCCCCATTATTTGCTAGTATAAAATACCTCTTCTTAGTGCCCCCCGTAGATGACCCCATAGTACTCCTTTCCCCCCTTCCCCATAGTACCCACCATAATGTGTCCCAGTATAAAATGCTACTGTACAGAGCCCCCCATATAAAATACCCCTTCTTTGTGGCCTCAGTAGATGCCCCTATAGTGCCCACCAATAATGTGCCAGTAAGAAGTGCCCCCAATAATGTGCCAGTAATAAATGCCGCCAATAATGTGCCAGTAATAAGTGCCCCCATAGATGCCCCCCAATAATGTGCCAGTAAAATGTGCCTCGATAGATGCACCCCAATCATGTGCCAGTAACAAGAGCCCCCCTAACATGTGCCAGTAACAAGAACACCCCCCATCATGTGCCAGTAATAAGATCACCCCCCATTATGTGCCAGTAATAAGAGCATCCCTCCATCATGTGCCAGTAACAAGAGCCCCCCCCAATCATGTGCCAGTAACAAGAGCCCCCCATCATGTACCAGTAAGAAGAGCCCCCCCATCATGTGCCAGTAAGAAGAGCCCCCCCATCATGTGCCAGTAAAACTTAAAAGTATTGTACATATAAAAAAAAAACACTTATAATTACCTCCATGTCAGCGATGTGATGCAGGCCTCTTCCGGCCTATGTCCCGTGCAGTACGGCTCAGGCGGCCCGATGACGTCATTGCGCCGCTTGCATCGGCCTCTGATAGGCTGCCGGCCTAGTGCCGGCAGCCTATCAGAGGAACAGGGAAGGTAGACGCCTCTCCCTCCCTCCCCCGCCGCAGCACAGCCATCTGTATCGCTGTCCTGAGGACGGCGATACAGATGACTATGGAGATGAGCGCTTCCACAATGGAAGCGCTCAACTCCCTGTGCCCTGCCGCCGCCGCCATCAGAGTCACTGGTGTCACCCCATCACTGGTGTCACCCGGTGCGGCCCGCACCCGCCGCACCCCCCTCGCAACGCCACTGAGAATACTATGCCTTGCAGTAACACACATAGGGAGTCTGCTGTGGTAGTGAAGTAATACTGTTAGTCAGTATGACCTGTAGATGACATGCGTCGCTCTTAGAATCACTGCACACTTCACTTATTTGGGCAGTCACGGGGCCAAAACTGTCCAAATAACTTAAGTGTGAACTCAGCTTTACAGGTCAATGTTAGCGTCAAGAAGAAGTGCACTCCTTTTAAACCGTCTGCAGCTGATTCCACATAGATGTCTACAGAACCTGTTTTTTTTTTTTTTTTTTTTTTTTTACAGAAGTAACATTCATTTTTATTTATATTCTTTTGGAATGATAAAATATGCAGCAAAGAACATAGCTGGTGTCATGACTTTCCATGGCTTTTTCACCTCTCTTTTTTTTTAAATAGTTTATTTTCAATTTCAGGAAAAGACATAGTAACAAGACACCAAAAATGGTGTAACAAGGTACCAGATACCAAAGGCAAAAAGAGTCATCGATTTGTATAAAGGATGGTGACATAAAAAGGAGATTTTTGTGAAACTCACCTGTAAAATCTTTTTCTCGTCTTTTCCATTGGTGGACACAGACCATGGGTATAGCTTGAGGTATTAGTAGGAGGGACACTATGCAAATGAAAGAGCTCCTCCTCCTCAGGCTATACCCCCCGACTCCACCAGGAGGAACTCAGGCGTTGCACAAGCAGTAGGAGAAGGAGCAAGAAAAAATTATGGAAACCATCGGACCAAGCCAGAAGGTCCAACCATAAGCAAAAACTGAATTGAAGACCCCTCCTGCAACAGACAGAATGGGTGGGAGCTGTGTCCCCCAATGGAAAAGACCAGAAAAAGATTTTACAGGTGAGTTTCAAAAAAATCTCCTTTTCTCGTGCTTTTTTCCATTGGGGGACACAGACCATGGGACGTCCTAAAGCAGTCCATGGGGTGGGAAAAAATCTCAGCACCGCCAGGAGGAACGTCCAAACGGTCAAACAGGAACCACAGCCTGTAAAACCCTGCGGTCAAAGACAGCATCAGGGATGCAGCTGATAAAACTTTGTAAAGGAAAGTAACGACGACCAGGTGGCCGCCTTACGCAGCTTAGACGCAGAGGCACGATTGCGCCTTGCCCAGGAAGCCTTCACCACCCTAGTGGCGTGAGCAGCATTTCGTGCCGGGGGAACCCTAACACGAGCGTGACAACAGCAGAGCGGATTCATCGCGCCACAGTGACCTTGGAGGCTGCCAGACCCCTACGAGGTCCCTCAGGAACCACAAGGAGGAATCAGAACTGCGGACGTAAGCGGTAGTCGTGAGATACACTTCCAAGGCCCGGACGACAGCCAGGGAGTGTAGAGCGCGTTCCCTGGAGTTTGCCGGAGAAGGGCAAAAGGAGGGCAGGACAAGATCCTTGCTAAAGGTGGAAAGAAGAGACCACCTTGGTCAAAAAGGAGGGAACCGGACGGAACACAACCGTATCCTGGAGAAAAACTAGAAAGGAGCTCCTGGCGGGAAAGAGCGGCCAGCTCCGACACCCGTCTGATGGGAGATGTGGCCACAAGGAAGACCACTCTCCAGGTGAGAAAGGTCAGGGAGACCTCTCTCAGAGGTTCGAAGGGGGCCGTCTGCAGAGCGCGCAGGACCAAATTGAGATCTCAAGGAGGCAAAAGGGGAACATACGGGAACCAAATGTGCCACCCTCTGAAGAAAAAACCTTCACAGGACCCATAAAGAGCAAGGGACCCTTGAAAAAGGACGGCAGCGCCGAAACCTGACCTTTCAGGGAACTCAGCGACAGTCCCATCTCAAGTCCGGACTGAAGAAAAGACAGCACCATCGGGATGGAAAAGCGAAGGGGAGGGAACCCCGAGTTCTCACAAAAAGTCATGAAGGCCTACTAGGTACGATAGTAATCCGGAAGGAAGCCGGCTTCCCCTGATCATGATTCTAACCACCGAATCCGAGAATCCCCTCTTCTTCAGGATGGCGGTTTCAACAGCCACGCCGTTAAACGAAGAGACCGTAGATTCCGAAGGAAGAGAGGACCCCGAGACAGTAGAACCTCCCTGTCGGGAAGAAGCCATGAGGCATCCGCCAGCATCCGAGCCACGTCCGAGAACCATGCGCGGTTAGGCCAATCTGGGGTGATGAGGACGGTCGGAATCCCATCCACCGCAATCTTGCGTAGACCCCTCGACAGAAGAGAAGCGGAAAGAAGACATAGAGGAGGCTGAAGACTTGCCACGGAGACACCAGCGCGTCCACCCCATACGCCTTCGGACCTCGGGCGCGAGCCGGAGACCTGGGAGCTTGTTGTTGAACCTATGACGACATCAGATCCACATCCGGACGGCACCACCCGCCACGCACGTCATCGCAGACACCCGGATGCAGAGACTCTCGCCTGGCTCCACCTTGTTTTGACTTAGAAAGTCCGCAGCCCAGATGCCTATTCCCGGAATGAATATTGCTGGCCACACCGGAACGTGTGACTCTGCCCACAGCAGAATTTTACTTATTTTTTTTTTTTACTTCCCGCATCACTGTCCGGCTGCGGTCCCACCTTAATGGCTGAAGTAATTCACTCTCAGCTCAAGGATGTTGATAGGGAAAACGATTCCGTCGCCGACCAAACCCCCAGAATCGAGTGGGACCGGAGAACGCCGCCCCAGCCAGAGGCAGGCATCAGTGGTCCAGGAAAAGAACGGGAGTAACGATCTTCCCGCCGTCAGGTTCATAGGGAGCCCACAAAAAAAGAGCTTCCTGGACCTGTAGAAAAAAACAGAACGCGCCACCTGCAGATGTAAGCGTACAGACCACGAGAGGTCTCGTCCCAGAGGGAAAGATTTCCTGTCGCGGCGACAGAGTGTGAGAAAAAACTGGACATATGGTACGGCCTCGGAAGAGGCCACCACAAGACCGAGGACCCGCAGGTACCCCCGAAAGAGACACAGGGAGCGCAGAAGGTGCGACACCGCCATTTGGATCCAGAAGACCTAGTAGTCTGAAAGAAAAAATCTCTCGGTCAAGGCATCCAAAAATATCCCCAGAAGGAGAGCTTCAGGGACGGGAGGAGAAGGATCGTGGAAGTCGATCAACCATCCGAGCTGTCTCATTTGAACAGTGATCCGGACGCCAAGAAATGTCCTTGGTGCGAAGAAGAGCCATCAAAGGCGCTAGGATCATGGTACAGACCCTAGGGGCAGTCGCTAACCCGAAAGGGAGGGCGACAAAAATACATAGAGTCGGCCACCCATGGCAAGCGCAGGAATCGTTGTGAGATTCTGTGATCGGGCCATGCGGACAGGCGTCCTGGAAGTCTACGGACGCGAGGAATTACCCCGAAGAAGAGAAACAATAACGGAGCGGAGGGATACCAATTGAAACCTCCTTATCCGGAGGAAAAAATTTGAGCAGCTTCGGATCCAGGGTCGGACGCACAGACCCCTCCTTCCTTGGAACGATGAACAGGTCTGAAAAGAAACCCGTGCCCTGTTCCTCTGGAGAAACCGGGGTAATAATACCCCTGGTCCAGAAGGGAAGAAACTGCCATCCAGAGATCCGAGGTGGAACGGATCCCCCGGAACGCTGGATGTAAACTATCTTGTAACCCGACGTTACAATTCTTAGAGCCCAGGCGTTTCTGAACATGAGCCCTCCAAACCTGTGGAAGTAGCAGGGAGGTTGACTGCGTCCTTGGACACCATGACGGCTGGGGCTTGAAGGGAAGAGGTTCCTGCGGGAGTCCTGTAGCCCCCAGCGGCGGGGCAGTGAAAGGACTGGTACTGGAACCGGAGGACCCGGTTCGAAAAGGACGTTAGGACGTAGGTGTGGAATGTAAGAGTTCTTGCCCCCAGATAGCGGTAGAGAAGAACTCGTCCAGCTGGGCCCTAAAAAAACCTGGAACCCTCAAAGGGGAGGTTAGTAAGGGGACACTTGGAGAAGCGTCAGCGTCCCACACTATCAACCCAACCCCTCTGTGCAGAATGACCGAGAGGGCTGCAATGCGGGTAAAGAGGGAATCAATGTCCATGGAAGCCTCGCAAAGGAATTTGGAAGACTGAGACACCTGGAGAACCAAAATCCGGTGTGTCAGTAGACGCCTCATGTTCCGCCAGGTTCAGGTGGTGGCACTGCAACCACACTTGGGGAGAACACTGACCTAACGTGCCCGCCAGAGATAAATGGCTCTTGAGAGAGAATCTAGGCGCCTGTCCAGAACGTCCTGCAGAGAGGAGCCGGTAAGGACAGGGAAGGCTGTGATCCTGGACACTGGGGGATCCACCCTAGGGGAGAAGACCAGCCCTCCACACTGCTCAGTCGTAAAAGGATGATCCTGTCCCAGGTTCTGGGTATGACCGCGGAAATTCCTCATGGATAGGAAAAAATGCGGCAACCTATGGCTTCTTGGACAGAAAACAAAAAAGGGGGGAACTCCCGCGTAGAGGAGAATCCCCTTGGAGATTACAGGTGTCACGGACAGCCGCTACTAAGTCCGCCAAACGTGGGGAGCTTAGGCGGAGGGACCCGCTCCATGACCTCGTCCGAGCCGGACAATCCCCCTTCAGACCTGCGCTCCTTAGGGGGGGGAGAGTCGTCTGAACACACCTCTAGACGAGGGGGGAAAACGGAGTCATCCAAGATGGATGCTACCGCTCATGCTGCCTCTTATTGCAGTATCCCAGGGGGTCAGTAGCCGCTTTGGGTATGCGGGGAGTCGTAGTGCAGGGCAACCCACTAACCTGGGATTCACTGTCGTCTTCAATCTGGGTAAATACTGGAACAGGCAGTTCATAAACGTCGTGACGCCAGTGCCAATTGAACGGTGACACACCGTGTAGTGATAGGTGGAATAATAGAGTAGTCCAGGTATTCATACAACAGGTCAACTTTACTGCATGGATTTGTAGTAGGATGAACAGCCAGAGAATACAGTTCCAGAGTTATTCCACACTTTACCATACAGTTAACAGTAGTGGTTCAGGCTTTTACTTACAACAAGGTTAACTTCGAGACAGGCCTCCTAGGTACAGGGATTCCCTCTTATGCTACTTGCAGCAATACCCTCAAGGTCCAGACACCTAATTCCTGGTGATAACCCTTGAGCAAATACTTGGTAGAGGTATTCTTCCCTCCTGATGGCAGGCTCTATCTTTTGAGTTCTTCAGGTACAACTAACCTGGAAAGCTGGGTGGGTATGACCCTCCACACCAGTAGTGCAATCTCTGCACTCTTGACTGAGCCCTGAATCTCTCAGCACTCTCTCCAGAAACTTCTAACTAACTTCCTAGGCTAGGCCCTAGCCTATTTATACTGAACTGGGGGCTCCCTCTGCTGGCTGGAATAAAGATTACCTGCCACAGGCCTAACTGGCTTAAAGGGAAATACACCTTACAATCTAGCAGTGTCGGGTAACCTACCCGTATGCTGCACACCCCCAGACTTTAACGTGAGTAAGGCCTCGTACTCACACACACCTTCCTGAACCGGCATAACATGGTACATAACTTAAGCATTACATTATAAATATAATAAATAATTATTTAACATTTGTAACTCAATGAACAAATGACACAAGGGAAAGGGGCGTCTTCTTGCTTCTTAGGCACGGCCGCTGACCTGGCACAGCGGACTTAAGGTGAACCAGGTTAGTCCATTTTTCTTTGGTGGCAGTATAATAATGGAACTACCCAGGGGTTTCCTGTGGGTGTATAATAGGCAAGGGCTCACGTGGAGGAGTCCATTCTTGCGCACAAATGTCAAGCAAGGTATTACCAGTAGCAACTGCTCGGGAGGAGACACCACCAGCATAGTCAAAGTCCCCTAAACTGACTGGCGGACGTCCCCTGGTCATCCGGGTAGACCTTCTCAACACAGGGGTCTCCTCTTCCCTTAGCAACGAGGTAGAAGAGAGAGGAGCAACAGGAGGGTCTCCATCAGTGAGACCTTGGTCAGGAACAACAGGAACAACAATATCCCTTAGAAGGGGGACTGGATCCGGGGCATCTTGAACCGGCTCTTCTGGAGGTGAAGATACATTAGGTGTCGGAGCGGGCACCAACAAGTTCAACCATGGTGTCAGAAGCCAATGCATGGGATCAGAGTCATACCTTAGATTATTGACAGCCTGCATAGGATCCTCGGGCTGTATTGCTGACTCTGACACAGGGGATTCAGATCTAGAACTCTCGGCACTGGGTTCTGGTGTCAGGCAGAGTTTTAACCGGTTTCTGTGTACAATTTGGGATCCCCTGCCTTCCCGGGTGATCTCATAAGTGTGAGTTCCAACATTTGGGATTGCAGTGACAACATAGGGACTTTGCTCCCATTTACTGTCCAGTTTACTTGTACGGCGGTTATTTTTTAACCATACCACAGCCCTATTGTCAAGGGTTCTGCATGGGCTGCTTGATCATAGTCTCTCTGCTGTCGGTCTCTAGCATAATCCATACGTTCCTGAACAATAGCTTTGGCTGTATTCAATCGCCTTTGGTGCTCAGCAACCCAGTCGGTATTAGGTAATGGGTTAATGCAATCAGGTACATGTATGTCCAAGGAGTGATCAGCAGGCAATGTCCCTTGGCGCCCAAACATCAAGTAAAAAGGGGTATACCCAGTGGAACAATGTATGGTATGATTGTACGTGAACATGAGCTGTGGCAACAGATTAGGCCAATCTCCTCTGGTTTCAGGAGGCACGGCCCTCAGCATCTCTATCAAGGTCTGATTCATTTTTTCACATAATCCATTACCTTGAGGATGGTAGGCCGTTGTCCGGATCTTCTTACAGTTGTGTAAGCGGCACAGTTCATGGAACAGATGGGACTCAAAGGCGGGTCCTTGATCGGTGAGGATCTTTTCTGGACATCCGTAGGGCAGGAGGAAGTGTTTCCAGAACAGTTCGGCTGTAGTCTTGGCTGTCTGGTCTCTCACAGGCACCGCTACAACAAACTTAGTGAAATGGTCAATAATAGTCATGGCATAAGCATACCCTGAGCGACTAGGCTCCAGCTTCACATGGTCGATGGCGACAAGTTCAAGAGGACGGGTACTTACAATGGGTCTCAGTGGTGCCCTCTGATCATAGTGCTCACTTCGTTTTAAGGCACAGGCTACACACTCCCGACACCACTTCTCAATGTCTTCTCTCATGCCCACCCAGTAAAACCGCTGGCGGATATTAGCCTCAGTCTTTTGGACCCCAAAGTGACCGGATTGATTGTGGTACATCTCCAACACCATACCTGCATCTCGTCGGGGTATGAGAATCTGGTGTACTCTTTCGTTGGACACTGGGTCTAGGCTTCTCCGTAGCAATAGGCCCTTTTGTATGAAGAGTTGATGGCGCTGTCTCCACAGTTTGATGAGCTCAGGATCTGCACTCTTACGCCGAATCCTCTCAGGGCCTCTGCCACTAGTAATGAAGTCCAACAACTCACCCAGTACTCTACTTTCAGACTGTAGTTTCACCCACCTTTCTTCTTTAGGCTCAGGCCTACTGGAGGGTGAAGGAACTGCAGCTCTGTCATTGGTAGCTCGAGCCTGATCCTGTTGAGCAAATTTGTTATAGAAAGCCGGCATTTCTACATCTTCCCAAGCATCTCGCCCATCATCAGGAGCTGTCTCTTTTGGGAAGCCTGGATAAAGCATCAGCATTGTCATTAGTACGTCCAGCACGGTATTTTACAGAGAAATCATAGTTGGCAAGGCGAGAGGCCCATCTCTGCTCCAAGGCCCCCAATTTAGCTGTATTTAGATGCGCTAGAGGGTTATTGTCAGTGAATGCAATGAACGGGGTGGCGGCTAGATAATCTTTGAATTTCTCCGTCACTGCCCACACTAATGCCAGGAACTCTAGTTTGAAGGAACTATAATTCTGGTCATTTTTCTCAGCCCCTTTCAGGGAGCGGCTTGCATAAGCTATCACTCTCTCTTTTCCCTCTTGGATCTGGGCTAACACAGCTCCCAGGCCTCGCTTGCTAGCATCGGTATACAGATGGAAGGGCTTGCTGTAGTCTGGATAACCTAACACAGGAGGCTCGGTCAGTTTCTTTTTTAACAATTGGAACGCTATCTCTCTTTCCTCATTCCACTCAATGGGCACAGGAGTTCTAGGACTTTTCTTGGGTTGCCCCCTCAGGAGTTCCTGGATAGGATCAGCTATTTGAGCAAAATGGGGGATAAAACGTCTATAGTAGCCTGCAAAACCAAGGAAAGCCCTCACTTCCTTGACGGTAGTAGAAACCGGCCAATTACGGACAGCCGCTAACTTATCAGGGTCAGGTTGCACGCCCTCTCCGCTTACCACATGCCCCAGGTATTTTACTGCAGGTTTGAGCAAGTGACACTTGGACGGCTTTACCTTCAAGCCATATTTGATAAGGATTTCAAATACTTCTGCTAAATGTTTCAGATGGTCTTCATATGTTTTTGAGTACACAATGACGTCATCTAGATACAGCAGCACTGTTTCGAAGTTTTTGTGACCCAAACACCGCTCCATTAGTCTCTGGAAAGTTCCTGGGGCATTACATAACCCGAACGGCATACAATTGAATTCGAACAGGCCCATGGGAGTGGTGAAAGCAGTCTTTTCCCTATCTGCAGGGGCCATGGGTACTTGCCAGTAGCCACTGGTCAAGTCCAATGTGGAGAAATAGCAGAGGAGCCCAGAGCAGTTAGTGACTCCTCAATGCGGGGCAGTGGGTATGCATCTTTGTGGGTTATTTGATTAATTTTCCTATAATCCACGCAGAAACGGATACCACCATCCTTCTTCTTTACAAGGACCAGGGGTGCCGCCCACGGGCTACGACTGTCCCGGATTACATTAGAGTCTTTCATCTCTTGGATCATTTCCTTTACAGTCTGATATGAAGTAGGCGGTAAAGGTCTGTACCTTTCCTTGATAGGAGGATGTGAGCCAGTAGGTATGGTGTGTTGTATGGCACTAACCTCTCCATAGTCAGTAGCATGCTTACTGAAGGCCTGGTGGTGCTCTTTGACAAGCTGTATAATCCCTTCTTGTTGTTGTTGGGGGGTAGTCTCGTCCCCGACATGGAGCTCTTCCCACCAGGGCACTTGTGGCTGGGTCACCGGCGAACATCCGCTGACTGCAGCTGGCGGCTTCTCTGTCACTGGAAGACGAATGATGTCTTGGAAGGACACCTGGGACAGCTGAGCAACAGGGTAATGCTTCGTAAGCGCAACAGGATGATCACTCAGGTTAATCAGACGGACAGGTACTTTACCTTGGGAGACGTTCACCAGGCACTTGGCAGCTCTCACATAAGGGTAATCCTCCATCTGGATTGGTTCCACCAGGGCTGGATAATCTCGGCCTTGGACTCCCAGGACCGCACGACACCATAAAAGAGTTTGATAATTAGGAGGCAAAGTCACAGGCTTAATATCACGAATCCTGGCAGTACAAATTTCTCCTTTCCCATTAGCAAACCTCTGCTGGGCACTTAACACAGTAATAGTCTTTTGAATCACCCTCTTGGATGCAGAGGAAGCAGTGGGCAAAGTCTGGTGTAATACGGCAAGTATTTCTGAATAACAGTTTTTGAAGACATTGGTGCCTAGGATGACAGGATGTCCTCCTCTGTCGCCGGCCTGTACTACTATCACCCCCTGTTGCGGTAAGGTTACTTCTCCCACCTGCAGGGTGGGTTCCCAGTATCCATGAATCTTTACTGGTTTGCCATTGCTGGCGATAATCTCTACCCAGGATTCAGGCGGCTGGATCAATTGGTCGGTGTCCCAGAATTTTTCAAAGGCGGGCAGCTGAATAGTAGTGACTTGAGACCCAGTATCTAATAGGGCTTCAAAGGGGACCCCGTTGATCTCTATATTGATTTTAAGATGGGATCCTACAAACCGTGGCATCCAATTTGGATCCTTTGGACCTAGTGTTCTACCTCCCGAGTGGTGGTCCTCAGCCTCAGGGGTTGCCCGTTTAACTGCCAGCACGTGGATTCTGTGTGTCCCACCTTTTTGCAGTATGTACACACGGGCCGCTTGCGATCTCTATTACGCCTCCCAGGATCCCTGGGGTGAGTCTCTTGGTATGGAGGTGAGAACGGCCTAGGAGGTGACAGGAACTCTTCTTCTGACATTATGGGTTTTTCCCATTCCTCTATTTTTCTGCACACTCTCTCTAGACTTTTGGTGAGGTGATTTACCTGTTCTGTCAGCATGGCAATAGTATCGGTAGCTGAAGCTTGAACAGCTTGACCGGCCTCAGCTTGGTTAGTGATAAGCGGTTTTGGCCTGCAGGCTGATGACTCAGGTGGGGTGTTCAACTCCGTAGATACTGCTGACCCCAGAATTTTTATAGCCAGTTCTTTAAAGTCCAGAAAGGTACTGTTAGGGTGCTGGGCGGACAGCATCTTTAATTGGGTCCTTATTTGCTCACTAGACACCCCGGTGATAAATTGTTCCCTCAGGGTCTGGTCCTGATTATTAGCCTCCTTGGGATCTATCTGGATTACAGCCCCTAAAGCCTCCTGAAGTGATAGGGCATAGTCACGGAGGGACTCACCGGACTTCTGTTTCTTGCCAAAGAAGTGCATCTTTATCTCTGAGGCAGTCCTTGTTTCAAAAGTGGCCCTGAGGCGGGTGAATATCTGCTCTAGAGTACTCCGTTCAGCAGCAGGCCAGGATAATACCTCTCTGCGGGCAGCTCCCTCCAGTTGTGCTAGCAGGATTTCCATTTGCTGGTCGGCATTTATGGGGTACAGTTTGAATAATGCCAGCAACTTTTCTTTAAAGTCTCTTAGGGTATGGGTCTCTCCTTTATAGCGGGGAAACCATGGGGCCCCAAAATAGTAAGGCATGGTAAAGGGCATCATGCTGGGGGCTATAGGATGATTAGGAGCCGCAAGCTCTCCCGGGGCCGGCTGCTCGGGCACTCCCGGTTCTGACATGTTAGCCTATTAAGATGTGGCCGCTGGCGACTAAAGGGGCCGGAACAATCCCCTTCCCTCCGGTTACAAGTCCTTACCGGTATCGCTGGGTTTGCGCAGTCCAAATATCGAGAGACTCCGGACGTCCTGAGTACGCGGTGACGTAGAAGAAGCAGGGCCGCGGCGGTGCGATGATGAAGAGGGGCGGGATTCTCTGTGTCTTTGAAGGGATCCGCCCACGAAGGTCCTCAGCAGCGCGGGAAACTTTACTCCAGGCGGCCGGTGGCCATCTTGGTCACCATTCCCTGACAGCAAGCAGGGTTGTTGACAAGTGAATAAATTGTAATCCACAAAACGATTTTCTTTTCCTGGGGATAGCGCAACACAGCACAGCGCCTCCGAATCCTCCCAGGCACACTTGTAATCCACCGACTTGGGAATAAAGGGTACAGTCCTTGCAATACGGTGGTGGAATAGTTAAAGCACACAGTTCACACTTCTCTGCACTCCAGAAGCATGCGGATCCTGTTCGTGACGCCAAAAAGAGTGATGCAGTATCCCAGGGGGTCAGTTGCCGCTTTGGGTATGCGGGGAGTCGTAGTGCAGGGCAACCCACTAACCTGGGATTCACTGTCGTCTTCAATCTGGGTAAATACTGGAACAGGCAGTTCATAAACGTCGTGACGCCAGTGCCAATTGAACGGTGACACACCGTGTAGTGATAGGTGGAATAATAGAGTAGTCCAGGTATTTATACAACAGGTCAACTTTACTGCATGGATTTGTAGTAGGATGAACAGCCAGAGAATACAGTTCCAGAGTTATTCCACACTTTACCATACAGTTAACAGTAGTGGTTCAGGCTTTTACTTACAACAAGGTTAACTTCGAGACAGGCCTCCTAGGTACAGGGATTCTCTCTTATGCTACTTGCAGCAATACCCTCAAGGTCCAGACACCTAATTCCTGGTGATAACCCTTGAGCAAATACTTGGTAGAGGTATTCTTCCCTCCTGATGGCAGGCTCTATCTTTTGAGTTCTTCAGGTATAACTAACCTGGAAAGCTGGGTGGGTATGACCCTCCACACCAGTAGTGCAATCTCTGCACTCTTGACTGAGCCCTGAATCTCTCAGCACTCTCTCCAGAAACTTCTAACTAACTTCCTAGGCTAGGCCCTAGCCTATTTATACTGAACTGGGTGCTCCCTCTGCTGGCTGGAATAAAGATTACCTGCCACAGGCCTAACTGGCTTAAAGGGAAATACACCTTACAATCTAGCAGTGTCGGGTAACCTACCCGTATGCTGCACAATTAGTCAGGCGACCTCAGTGGGAACCACTGCGGGGAGACGGAGTGGTAGGGGCCACTGGATTGGCAACTGCCATACGGTCCAAAAAGGACATGGCTGCCTTGGCGACTCAGGCCAAATCAGCGGCCGCGCAGGACCTGGCAGATGCCCAAGCGGGTACCGCCAGCTCTGCTGGGACAGAAATAAACATTTTTCCCACTTTTTTTTTTAAAGGGTTTCTATCACTTCGTATCACATATTTAGGTGTCAGACACTAGCGATCCGCTAGTGTCTGCTCTAACAAACCATCCTAATATGATAGGTTTTGGGGCAGCCGTTTCGCTAAAATAAGAACTTATATCTATATGCTAATGAGCCTCTAGGTGCTATGGGGGCGTCATTAGCACCTAGAGGCTCCGTCTACCTTCATAAACTGTCGCCGCCCAGCGCGTCCCTCCAGCCCGCCCATCTCCTGCTGAATGCGCAGGTCAGACATTCACTGCGCATGCGCCGAACAGAGACGCGCACGGAGAGGATCGCATTCAGCAGGAGATGGGCGGGCTGGAGGGACGCGCTGGGCGGCGGCAGTTTATGAAGGTAGACGGAGCCTCTAGGTGCTAATGACGCCCCCATAGCACCTAGAGGCTTATTAGCATATAGATATAAGTTCTTATTTTAGTGAAACGGCTGCCCCAAAACCTATTATATTAGGATGGTTTGTTAGAGCAGACACTAGCGGATCGCTAGTGTCTGACACCTAAATATGTGATACGAAGTGATAGAAACCCTTTAAAGGCTGAAAGTGGTTTGAACTCAGAAAGCCTGGACTGGGGTAACAGCCTTATCACTGAGATACCAGCTTGCCTTAGGAGCTGGGTTGGGCAGGAAGGAGATCCTGTCCAGGGCCAGGGCAGGAGGCACAAACACCAGTGGTCTAACAGGACCCCATTGGAGCCTGAGAAGGTGACTTGGCTTAGGCATGAGAACAACTATGCAAGAATCTACAGTTGCAGTTAGTTAGAGAAAAGAAACCTTAAAAGTGTCTTCTGGGAATCGAACTAGAGATCGTTCACATCAGAAGCAAGGCATTTATACACACACATACACAGCTAGACAGCTGTTCAGAGAGAAGCAGGGGAGCGGATAGGAGCGTGGGAACCTTTGTAGCAGACCGAGGAAGATGCCGGAGCGAAGCGCTAGGCTCCGCCCCCCCGGTCGCATCAGGCTCCGCCCCCCGGCCACGTTAGGCTCCGCCCCTGGCCGCATCATAGAAGCGCGAAAAAATCGTGCGCTCCACTCCCTGTGATTCCTGAAAACATGTCCCCCAGTGCCGAACACAGCGAAGTGGGGGTTAAGAAGGAACGCACGCCTGCCTGCAGTTGCAGCCCAAAAACCTTGTTCTGTCCGAGGTTAGCAGGCGCCGCCAGGGAAAAGTCATGCCTCATAAAGGGGGAGCAGAGAGTCCCAGCAGGGAGATTAGCCAGTATAGTGCCTCCATGCCCCAGAACCCCCGGACAGAGAACATCCTCAGTTCACCCAGGCTGCCCATAGACATAAGACAGGGAGGGGAGGGGAAGCAGAGCGATTGCAGTAACAGCCACGCAGTTATACTTATCTGCTCCTGCAGTCTTCTCCCTCCGTTCAGGACCAGCAGGGCTCACCTCTTCAGACGTCTGACTCCAGGAGTGCAGTGCTCTGGGAGGAGGGCATCAGCAGGTGACCCAGGAGCTGGTGGGATGCCGGAGCTAACAGGTCAAGCCCGGATCCACTTATCTTCTTGGGGGGAAATGGAGGCAGCCAGGCAACGTCCCAAAGACGGCGGCGGGCACTCCACGGGGGACCAGGAAGGCGCCATGTAGACCTGTGTCCCCATCTAGAATAAAAATAACAAAAAAGAGTAGAATCAGAGAGTGTCAACCTCCTTCACCAGACACTAAGCAAAGACTGAGTTCCTCCTGGTGGAGTCGGGGGGTATAGCCCGAGGAGGAGGAGCTCTTTCATTTGCATAGTGTCCCTCCTACTAATACCTCAAGCTATACCCATGGTCTGTGTCCCCCAATGGAAAAAAGCACGAGAAACTGCTGATTTCAAATGGTTATTAGACAAGCAAGCAGTTTGTAGTTTGAGGAGCCAGGAGATGGCTATCACAATATAATTAATCAACACTTTTTCTAGGTTGGCAAGAAAAAGAAAAGAAAAACCAAGTATTCCTGGTACAATACTTATTTTTAGCACTAGGAAGCGTATGTAATGCTAGAGGTCGGTTAGGGCAATCCTCCGTTCAAGATACATGGTTAGATAAAGGCTGTTATTAAAGCTTCGCTCGATGTTGCAGTGGCACCCCAAAGGAAGAGCTTAAAAAAGGGCTTGGTCTGTAGTTATGGAAGTCTGAGAAACATGTAGTTTGTCCATAAGGCCCAACGCTTAAGAAAAGCAGGATGGGTGCGAGATTCCCAAGAGGAAAGTTCCTCAAAACGGTAGAGTTGGTCCACCTTTAGTTTCCACTGCTCCACAGAGGGAAGATAGGTCTGAAGCCAATATTTGGGGATCAAGAGGCGAGCCGCAATCAATAATTGTTTGAAGAGGAAAGAAGGAGGGGGGGTTAAATCCTTTTCGTAGTATGAGAAAAGGGCTCCATAGGGGGATATCTTAACTGATGTTAAGCATATTTGGTTACTGATCTGTATGATATCCGACCACCATTTACTTATAATTGGGCAGTGCCACCAGATATGTAGGAATGTTCCTCTCTCCCTCAAGCATCTCCAGCATCTGTCCGAAGAGGAACCTGCAAAGTGTGAGGATCTAACTGGGGTGATGTAACACTGTGTGAGGATTTTGTACCCATTTTCCTGAATGCGTACACAGCGCGATGATTTATGCGGCAGTTCAAATAGCGTGGGCAATATTGAGAGGGGCAAATCTATCCCAGTATCTTTTTCCCAGGTGCGTATGAATGCAGGCTTGACAGTCAGGGGAGGGGAGCGTAGTTTATTGTCAATTTGTGAGATTAGTTTTTTGGGGGGGTTAGGATTTGCTATTAGGGATTCATACCAAACTAGAGGGCGCAGGAGATCTCCCCTTGTGTTGTTTCTAATAACAAAGGATTTGATGAGTGATAATAGGGTGAAGTGACAAGGGGGTTGAGCAAGGTTCGAAGGCTGTCTGAGGAGACCAGGGTTCCCTGAGATTCAAGGAGATGGGAAATTGGGAGGGAAGATGATCTAACTATTTTTGAGGAAGAGTCGCACAGGGCTGTGGAGGATGGGCCCAAGATATCACTGACTGTGACTAGTGGAGAGGGAAAGGGCACTGAGCAATGGGAGGAGCTAAACCATTTCCAAACCTCCAAAGTAGCTTTTATTATTGGATATGCAGATAACGTGGTTTGAGGTGGTGAATGGTGTCCCAAACAGAGAGCTCAGGCAGGCATCCCTAAGATGCTTTGTTCCAGCGCAACCCAGGATTTATTCCTTGTGTTCCGAAGTCAATCTACGATTCTAGCCAGTAGTATGGCTTTCCCATAGAGTTCTGGGTCTGGGAGCCCAATACCACCTGAGAGGCGGGACTGAGACAGGAGAAAGTAGGAAAGTCTTGCTTTTCTCCCATTCCATATGAAGACCCTAAATCTCTGTTTAAGAGAGGTATAATAGGACTTGGGTATGGGAATTGGAAGGACTTGCTGAAGATACGTGAGGCGGGGTATGATAAGAGAAGTGAGGAGGTTTTTTCTGCCGAACCAGGAGAGGGTCGGGGCGGAATTGGTAAATTTATTAATTTTTTTGAATATTGAAGCCTTTAGGGGGATATAGTTGAGTGAAAAAAGGTCTGTAATATTGGGACTAATTTTGACTCCTAAATATGTAATAGTCGGGGAAGACCAATTAAAAGGAGAGTTTTCCATTAGAGAGTGTTTAAGTCGGGGGGATATGCCAGTACTAAGTATGAGGGATTTACTCGCGTTAATCTTAAAATTGGATAATATACTGTAGTGGTTAAGGTGTTTCTGTATCTTAGGAAGAGAAACTTTGGGGTTGGTTGTCATTATCATAACATCGTCAGCAAAAGCCGCTATTTTATGATCATGACCACCTAGATTCAGGCCTCTGATGTCAGTATCTGCCCGAAGCGTGGCCAGGAGGGGTTCCATTGCTAGGATAAAAAGGAGGGGAGATAAGGGACAGCCCTGACGGGTTCCATTGTGGATTTGGAAAGGAGTGGATAGGTCCCCATTCACCATGACGCGAGCTGTAGCATGAGTATATATAGCAAAAACAGCTATGACATATGGACCAGGTAGGCCAAAGTTCGCCAAGACGTGTTTTAAATAGTCCCAGTTGATACGGTCGAATGCTTTCTCAGCATCAGTGCTAAGAAGTAATAATGGGGAAGAGGTATGTTTAGCATGACACAACACATTAATGACTCTAGTCGTGTTGTTTCTGCCCTCTCTATTCCGAACAAAACCCGCCTGGTCCACATGTACCAAAGAACCTGTTCTTTTAAACCAGGGTAGCACAACCTGCAGCCCCCAGAGCCAAGGTTTGCGGCCCCCGTCCTGCTGGACAGAAACATAGCTGATTGTGCGATCAGCTGTGTTTCTTCCTGGAGCGCCACACAGGGAAGAATGAAAGCTCCTGCCCCTGCACTGTAGCAGGAGTCTGGAGCAAGATGGGTCCCTGGCTATTGATGAGAGTGGGGGAGCCAAGGAGAAGGCAGGCACAGTTTTCCAATGCTTCTGCCTTCTTCTCAAGGAGTGCTCTGCAGAAGTGGCGTACTAAGGAAGGGGGGGGGCAGGGGGGCGGTCCGCCCTGGGTGCCACTCTCAGGGGGTGCCAGAAGCAATGAGTGCTTCCATCAATACAGATGGAAGCTCTCATTGCTGGAGCGCAGGGAGCTGGGTCCTGTCACTCACCGCTCCGCTCCCCGCGCTCCTACCCTCCTTCAGGCCAGCGGCGCACAGAATGGTGAAGCAGGAAGACTTCTCCCCACTCCACTATTCAGCCTGCAGACACGGAAGGGGGCACGATGGTCATTGCTAATGTGAAGGGGGCGCAATCAGTATTTCTACTCTGGAGGAGGCACAATGATAATTTCTTCTCTGGAGGGAACACAATGGGCATTGCTAATGTGAAGGGGGCGCAATCAGTATTTCTACTCTGGAGGAGGCACAATGATAATTTCTTCTCTGGAGGGAACACAATGGGCATTGCTAATGTGAAGGGGGCACAATGGGAATTTCTACTATGGAGGGGGCACAATGGGCATTGCTAATGTGAAGGGGGCACAATGGACATTTCTACTATGGAGGGGGCACAATGGGCATTTCTTCTCTGGAGGGGACACAATAGGCATTGCTAATGTGAAGGGCGCACAATAGCATTTCTACTATGGAGAGGGCACAATGGGCATTTCAACTCTGGAGGGGGCACAGAGGACATTGCTAATGTGAAGGGGACACAATTGGCATTTCTACTATGGAGGGGTACAGTGCACAGAGGGCATTACTACTATGAAGGGGGCACAGAGGGCATTATTACTGTGAAGAGGCACAATGGGCATTACTAGCACAGAGGGCATTACTACTATTAAGGGGGCACAATGGGGATTTCTACTATGGAGGGGACACAGAGGGCATTAATACTGTGAAGGGGGCACAATGGGCATTATTACTATTAAGGGGGAACAATGGGCATTATTACTGTGAAGGGGACAATGGACATTACTACTATTAAGGGACATTATTACTGTGAAGGAGGCAATATGGGGATTATTACTGTGAAGGGGCACATAGAGGGCATAACTACTGTGAGAGGGACACAATGAGGGCATAACTACATGAAGGGGGCACAATGAAGGGATAAGTACTTTATTGGGGCACAATGTGGGCATAACTACTGTTAGGGGGCACATCTCTGTACAAAACTACTGTGAAGGTTATACAATGAGGGCAATACTACTGTAAGGGGGTACAATTTTTTTTTTAAGTATTGGGGGGGAGACAGACAAAGGACCCACCCCGGGTGCCAAACAACCTAGGCACACCGCTGATCAGCTGATAAACAAGCGATCACTCGTTTGTCGGCTGATTTGCATGTTTTACCAGGATTAAAGATTACAATTATTGTCAGCATATCTCATTGTGTAATCAGTGTGCTACCAATAATCAACAGAACTGAATGAGGGAGCAGTGGCCGTGGTAGCAATCATTCCTCCCCATTTACTTTGCATCAGCCTGTGTAATAGGCTGATGCAAACAAGTGCTGATTAACTTTTTGTTTTGCGGCCCCTTGAAATAGTGCAATGTGTCAATGCATCCCCGAGACCAAAAAAGGTTGTGCACCCCTGTATTAAACACTTCTACAAGTAGAGCCTTGCCCCCCGACAGAGTGGAGAGGGTGTCAGCAGTAAGTTTGTGTTGACGTCACTGATTATTTTGCCCTTCCTCTGATCCGTCAGAAGAATAATCCCCCAAAAAACAGATTCTGTCTGTGAAGCATCTGCCTTCACTCAGCATTTAGTCAGTAATCCATCAGTATTGCTAAAGCCCAAAAAAAACAGGAGTGGATCCAAAACAGAGATAACACGTGAATGGAATATTTGCATGTCTTTTGTACCCACTCCTACTTTTGGCTACCAAATCATAAGCCAACTCTGATTCAAAATAGGGACCATATCTGTCATGCCTCACTCTGACGATGTGCGGAGGTCGGCCAGGATTGCAGCACGAGTTTAGTGTTTGTTTTGGAGTCGTGCTGGATCCGCCCCTCATCAGGTGTACTGGGTGGAGTCATTAGTTTAAATAGCTCATCAGCCCAGTGTCCTGAGCGGATTATACTCATCATTGTGGTCTTGGAAGCTAGGAAGGAAGGTTGGCTGTCTGCTCCAGCTCAGGAAGATAGGTGTTATTTCAAGTTAGTTGTTTTGTGTCATCTTCCCATCCATGTTCTGTGCGAGCAGGCTGCTCCTATTTCCCACTTCACCATCTCAGGGAATTCAGGGTTTTGTCAGCCCAGGCACGGGGACACCTCATACCTACCTTTAAGGTCTGTAGGTGGGCTGAGCAGTGAAGAGGGAAAGAGGTCAGGGATTTGCTAGGAGGTGACCCTTCCCCTGTCTCTCGCCCAGAGCCTGGTTGGCGCGTTATCTGTTAAACTGAGTGCATGCCCGCCGTGACAATATCATGCAGGCCTTACAGCTGTTACATAGACGGTATCCGTTGTGCGTCTCATTTTTCCTTCCTTCTGACAGATCAGAAGAAGGTTCAAATAAATGATGATGTCAGCCAGGCCAAAAGGCAAAATAGTGGCCCAGTCATGAAGTGGGGAGGGTGGCAACAGCATGAGAAGTCCACAGAGTGGCCCTATGACACAGTGGTGAGGTGGAAGTAGCATGAAGAGACAACATAGTGGCCCAATGACAGAGTCTGGAGGTGGCGGCAGCATCAGGAGGAGGCCACAGAGTGGCACAATTACAGTGTGGAGGTGGAAGCAGCAGCATCAGAAGGCCACAGAGTGGCAGATTGACAGAGTGTGGAGGTAGCAGCAGCAGTAGCATGAATAGACCCCAGAGTGGCACAATGACAGAGTGTGGAGGTGGCAGCATCATCATCAGGAGACCACAGAGTGGCACAATGACAGAGTGTGGAGGTGGCAGCAGCATCATCAGGAGGAGGCCACAGGGTGGCACAATGACAGTGGGGAGGTGGCAGCAGCAGCATCAGAAGGCCACAGAGTGGCAGATTGACAGAGTGTGGAGGTGGCAGCAGCAGCATCGGGAGGAGGCAACAGGGTGGCACAATGACAGTGTAGAAGTGGCAGCAGCAGCATAAGGAAAGCAGAGAGTGGCACAATGACAGGGTGTGGAGGTGGCAGCAGCAGCATCGGGAGGAGGCAACAGGGTGGCACAATGACAGTGTTAGGTAGCAGCAGCATCAGGAGGAGGCCACAGGGTCACACAATAACAGAGTGTGGAGGTGGCAGCAGCATCATCAGTAGGCCACAGAGTGGCACAATGACAGAGTGTGGAGGTGGCAGCAGCAGCATAGGGAGAAGGCCAAAGGGTGGCACAATGACAGTGTGGAGGTGGCAGCAGCATCAGGATGAGGCTACAGGGTGGCACAATGACAGAGTGTGGAGGTGGCAGCAGCAGCATAAGGAGAGCAGAGTGGCAAAATGACAGAGTGTGGAGGTGGCAGCAGCATGAGTAGACCCCAGAGTGGCACAATGACAGAGTGTGGAGGTGGCAGAAGCATCATCAGGAGACCAAAGAGTGGCACAATGACAGAGTGTGGAGGTGGCAGCAGCATCATCAGGAGGAGGCCACAGGGTGGCACAATGACAGAGTGTGGAGGTCGGAAGAAGAGACCGGCACTCACTTGATCTTTTGCAAATTAAATCCTTTATTCGTCACATATAAGATGCAATTTTCTGTGACGCACGTTTCGGCTCCAATACGAGCCTTTCTCAAACAGATATGGCATACACATGATACAAAATACACGATTTAAATAGACCGCCTAGGCGGAAGTGACATCAAGTAACCATGGTGATTAATTAAACAAAATAAAGCAAAAACAGAAACACGTGAAGAAACAGCCCAACTGCAGCAGCATCGATCAAAACTGGGTTGCTTAAATAGTATAAGGAATTCTCCAAAAATCGAAACCACTTTCAAATCAGATGATGCGGTTGGGGGTTCTTCACGTTTTCTGAAAAGAGTAGAGAAAAAAACAAATAAATACATAGAATACAAAATGCACATAATAGTGGAGCTTGGAAATTACAGGAAGCTATACAGATCATACTCCCGGTTTAAAACCATGGGCTCAAGTGTCTGCAATGTGTGAATCCAGTAGGATTCACGTCTTTTTAACATTTTATCCCCTGTCCCCCCCTCTGCGAGGTTGCGCCACATGTTCGATGATTTGAAAGCACAATTGCTATGTTATGTTTGCAGCGATCAAAGTGGTAGGGAATCGGTAAGAGCAGGTTCTTTTTTCGTATGGTGGACTTGTGTTTCGAGAAGCGATCCTTCATTCGCATGGAAGTTTCTCCTGTATACAGGAGTCCACACGGACATTTCAATAGATACACTATATAGTTACTATTGCATGTAAAAAAAAACTTAACAGGAAATCGCTTGCCCGTATGGGGATGTGAAAAATATTCCCCTCTAATCACACTCGAACAGTGTATACATCCAAGGCAGGGAAACGTACCCTTCCTTGGAGTAGACAATGTTTGTTGACGCTTCTCAGTCTGACCACTGCCCACGTCAGCCCTTACCACCATATCGTGAATGTTCTTATTGCGCTTATAACATATTAAAGGAGAACTCTTGAACTCCTCCACAGAGGGGTATGCCCGGGACAAAATATTCCAGTGTCGATTAAAAATATGCCGACACTTGTTAACCCATGGATGGTATTTAGTAACAAATGGGATACGTGACTTCTTTGCCTCCTTCTTAGGAGCCAGAGAAGTAACCTTTTTCCTCTCACTATTCAGCAGTGAAGTGGGGTAACCTCGATTCTCAAATCTCACTGACATTTCATTTAGGCAATTTTCCTTAACCCTTGCACTAGAAACAATCCTACGGACCCTCTGGAACTGAGAATGGGGCAGTGCTTTTTTTTTTTACCGTAGGAGGGTGATAGCTAGAGAAGTGAAGAAGAGAATTCTTATCAGTGTTTTTTATATACAAATCAGTCTCTACCACTCCATTCTCACTCTTGATCACCAGGGTGTCCAAAAAATGTATTTCATGGACATCATAGTGCAGCGTGAACTGAAGTTCAGGCTAAATCGAGTTTAAGTAATCTGCAAAATCGCGAAGGGATCGAATGCCACCCCGCCACACGCAAAACACGTCATTGACGAATCTTCGCCAAAAAATACAATGGAGTTTAAACAGTTCATTACTGTAGATATATTTATCCTCAAACCATGACATGTAAGAATTTGCTTATGGCGGTGCGGCATTCGAGCCCATCGCGGTCCCACAGCACTGCTGATAGTACGTGTCCTGAAACAAAAAATTATTTTCATTCAAAATGATCTCGAGCAAACACAGGAAGAATTGTTTCTCACATTCAGTGTGAGAGGAAAAGGACAAAAGCCACTCTACAGCCCGTATACCCTTAGAATGTATGATAGAGGTGTATAATGAACACACATCAAAGGTGGCCAATAAATCGTCATCCTGTAACACCAGGTTCCCAACTTCACCCAAAAATTGATTAGTATCCAGCAAAAAAGACGGCATGTTTTTAGTAAGAGGTGTCATGACTTTTTCAAGAAGAATCGCTGGTGGGGATAAAATAGAATCAGTTAGGGCCACAATCGGACGGCCAGGTGGTTGAGTTAAGGATTTATGCACCTTGGGAAGTGTATAGAACACTGGCGTTACAGGATGATGATTAATCAAGTATTCCCCCATTTTAGGGTCAATGGTCTGATTAGATACAAACGCATCAACCAAAGTGCAAAAATTATTTTTAATGTTAAATACCGGGTCGCCATTTAAAGGGCGATACACATCAGTATTGGCTAACTGACCTAAGATCTCATTAATATAGTATTCTTTGTCCATTAGGACAAGGGCATCCCCTTTATCAGCAGGTTTGAAAATCAGGCTATTATCTTGTGTCAAATCCTCAATAGCCTGTCTTTCAAGACGTGACAGATTGTGGCTTAAATGAAAGCCACAATGTCTCACCTCCTGTAATGCTTGTGAAATATTGCGCTGTACCAAAGAAACAAATGTTTCCACAGGGTGGTAATTTTGGGTGGCTTAAAACTACTTTTTATTCTCAGGCCAAAATCCTTTAACATAAGACAAGTATCGTCTACATTAACCCTCTCTTCACTTATTTTATCTGAACTTACAATCTGTGCGCTTGCAAAATGTGCCTTAAGCCGGACATTCCGAAAGAAGCGCTGGCAGTCCATGTCAAGTTCGAAACTGTCCAGTGGACTAGTCGGGCAAAACGATAGTCCCTTCTCAAGTACATGTAATTGTAGTGGACTCAAGCTTTTGGAAGAGATGTTAAATACTAGAGTGTCACTTGTACCTGAGAGCGCGTTGTCCTCGGTGCATTGATGCCGCCGATAATGACGTCCTGCTCGTCTTGTGTTTTTCTTGGCTGGGGTCTTTGTCTCCTTCTGCCTAAAAAAGTAGAGCGGGGAGCTCCAACCGTGGAGTCGCTGTGTGAGATTGTGGATAAGCTCTGCCTGTATGATATTTATGTTTAAATTGTATTAGAGCTGTCATTTGGCATTCCGGGCACTAGACGCCACTGTTTTGCAGCACAGTCAGTACACTTTGGGATCTGCATATGCAAAGCAGATGATGACTCATTCTTCTGTGTGAACCAGGAAGTGCTGATCTGACATGGTGGAAGGATTGTGCTGTGAGGGACTGAATCCGATTCCATCCTGGCTTGCGGATGTCTGGCAGTGAATGGACACTCAAAGGAAGGAGAGTATCTGCTGTCCCCTGTCTGGATCCAGCTCTTTGAAAGAGAAGTAGTCCCAGGAAGACCAGTTCCAGTGTATGGGCAGAAAACCTTATCATCAAGCAAGGCCGCGCGGTTGCTGAGAGCTTGGTGGCCATCCCGGGTAAGCGGCATCCTAGGGCCCAGAACGGACGCAGGTCAGTACACCTGATTACCAATTGTACTTTACTGTTTGGCGCCTAAAGTAACAGAGACTAGCCTAGGCCTTGTATTAGCTAGTTAGATAGGGTTATAGCCTTGTTAGGCCTTACTATACTGGACTGCAGCGCAGTAATTGACTTGCAGGCTCTGCTGCGTCTGCCACCGGTTAGGTGTGTCCTCTATAGCGGCACAGTACGACTTGTAGGCTCTGCTGTGTACGCCAACGGGCTAGGCCTGTCCCTCAGACAGGGACGGTGACTGTGGGCCTGGGGTATTATTTATACTGTTTGTACTTGTGTTAATACTGTTTCCAAAGTAAAGTTTTCTGTTCTTGCATATAAAGCTGGTGTCAGTGTCGCTTTCCTTGTCTGTGACTTCGCTGTATTCTGGGGAGCCCACCCCGGTACACGGCTTACAACTTGGCGTAGTCGGCAGGATACAGCGACCGTTATGGACGGGAACGCGGCGGGAGATCGTCCCCCGGTGCCAGTGGTGCCGGATCAGGACCCAGCCCAGGGTGCACAGGCGCAAGTCCAGCTTGCCCCCAACAATATGGCTACCCCAGTAGGATACATCCCTGTAGGGGCACTGCTGCGTCATCTGCCAAAGTATGACGGTAGAAACATGACATTGCAGGACTGGACTAAAAGGGTGCGAAGTGCGGTTAAAATGTGTAACCTGACCCCCGAACTGCGGGCCGAGGTTGCATTGGGAGCCCTAGAGGGTGACGTCAGGTGGACAGTGATGGTAAGGCCTGACTCCGAGAGAGATACCCTAGAGAAGATATTCTCCCTGCTAGAGAGAGCCCGAGGGGGGCGGGCCAAAGTAGTACAGTTACGGAGTCACTTCTTTAACCGACCCCAGCGAGAGGGCGAGACCCTGATGCAATATTCCAATGCTCTACAGGAGACATTGAATGAGATACAACGACGAGACCCTGAGGCCATGGGCGCCTTCCGGGAGGTGGACCGGCTTCTACGAGATCAGTTCATAGTGGGGCTCTCCAATAAATTCTTACAAGATAAATTACAAGAGATGACCCGAACAATGGCCGATATAACATTCTACAGTGTCCACTTAGCCGCCGTAGAGAGAGAGGAAGAGCCCATACCTGCGGCAGCGAGAGTGGTGAATAGCACACATGTTACAAGGGACCGGCCGGGGTCTGAAGAATCAGAGTCCTTAAAGGATGTGGTCCAGGCCCTGCGGGCGGAATTGAAAGAGCTCCGGCTGGAAGTGTCCCAGATGAAGGTAGAACCGTCCCGGCCTCCGGAAACGGTCTCCGCACCTCGTGCCACTCCACCCAGAACAACCCCGGTGAGGGGGCCGGTCAGAAGAGGGCTCCTCTGTTGGGCTTGCCGAAAGTACGGCCATATGGCCAGAGAGTGCCCAGAACAGGAAGCGTCTGAGCCGACGTTAAACTTCTGACCGCTGCAGTAGCTGGGCGTCCTGCGGCAGTGCACCAGAGGTTAAGCCCTCTGCGTGAAGAACGTGATCTGTATGCCAGCAGCCCCGTATTGAAGCCGAGTTGGAAGGCCGAAAGGTTTGCTGCCTAGTTAATACAGGGTCAGAGTGCACCCTAATGCCTCTGGAGTTCTTCGAGAGACACTTCGGGCATATGATGGAGCCCGAAGATGGGCTGCCGATAATAGAGAGATGGATGTTCGAGGGATAGTCTGGATGCGGGTCCGACTGTTTGGGCAAGACATCGGCAAGAAAGGGGTCGTGCTGGTGGACCATTCGTCTCGGAAAGGAATGGACGTGACCCTGGGCATGAATATACTGAGAGACCTAGACCATCAACTCTATGCCAAAAAAGGGCCGAAGTACTGGCAACGGGCCACCGCACACCGGCCTACCCAGAAGGTCCTACAACAAATGGTGAGGAGCTGTAGCCTGCAAAAGAGTAACCTGTCTGGATTGGCTACGGAGGACTCTGTTGAAGATCCCACCTCGACACGAGCGAATATTGATGCTGCCAGTGGGGGCTGGGCGATGACTGAATAGACTGGAGGTCCTGATCGAGCCTGCATATCAAGAAGAAATGCAGATTCGCCCACTGGTAGCCCAGGCCCTCGCCATTGTAAAGGACGGATGTGTGACTATACGTTGCTGTAATGTTGAGGACTACGAATTAACCATCCCTGCAAACACCCTGCTGGCCAAAGTTTATGTGTCCGAAGGGGGTATCGCTCGACGAAGGGGCTTCACGCTGCAGCCGGATAGGAGATCAGCCTGGACCTATGTTGTGAAGATCCATTCAAGGGAAACCCCGACAGCGGAGTGGAACGGTCGAGAGATCATGGCCCGTATGCAGAACCCTGACCCCGGGGGAACAAAAGCTGCTGGAAGACACCCTCTGGGAATTTCAGGAGGCCTTCTCAAGACATGATGATGACTTTGGGTGTGCTACTGCCATCGAACATGAAATCCCAACCGGCGATGCCGCGCCGATCAGGGAACGTTACCGGCAGATCCCACCTAAGATGTATCAGGAGGTGAAACACATGGTGGCCAGCATGTTGGAGAACCAGGTGACCAGGAGAGTCAAAGTCCGTGGGCTGCTCCGGTAGTCTTGGTGCGGAAGAAAGACGGGAGTCTCCGGTTCTGCGTGGATTATCGGAAGCTGAATGCTCAGACCGTCCGGGATGCCTAACCCCTTCCACGGATTGAGGAGTCATTATCAGCCCTAAGCCAAGCAAAGTTCTTCTCAACTCTTGACCTGGCTAGTGGGTACTGGCAGGTGCCGGTGGCCAAGAAGGACAAAGCCAAGACGGCCTTCATTCTACCTATGGGACTCTACGAGTTCAACCGGATGCCCTTCGGCCTCTCCAATGCTCCGGGGACATTCCAGCGATTGATGGAACACTGTCTGGGGGACCTCAACTTCGAATCAGTATTGATATACCTGGATGACATAGTAGTGTTCGGGGCTTCCTTTGAAGACCACCTCCAGAAGCTGCGACAAGTCTTGGGACGGCTACGAGACCATGGGCTCAAGATCAAGCCAAAAAAATGCCAGCTGTTCCGCCAGCAGATAGAGTACTTAGGACATGTGGTCACCCAGGAGGGGGTAAAACCGGCCCCCAGCAAGGTGGAGGCCATTCAGAAGTGGCCCCGGCCAAGTACGCTACGGGAGGTACGAGCGTTCGTGGGACTGGCTGGCTACTACAGGAGGTTTATACCCAAATTCGCTCATCTGGTAGGCCCGTTGAACGAGTTGCTAAGAGGCACGGCTGGAGGCCCGAAGAAACGCCCTGTCGACTGGGGGCCCCAACAACAAGAGGCCTTTGAAGCGGTGAAAGAGGCGCTGACCAATGCGCCGATCCTGGCTTACGTGCGGTTTGATACCCCATTCCTGCTGTATACTGATGGAAGCCTACATGGTCTGGGGGCCGTATTGTCCCAAGTCCAGGATGGATGGGAGAGAGTCATCGCCTATGGGAGCCGGTCCCTAAGAGAGTCAGAACGCAACCCTGATAACTATAGCTCCTTTAAACTGGAACTGCTGGCACTGGTGTGGGCCATGACCGAAAGGTTTACAGAATACCTGACTGGTGCAGAAGTGACCGTGATGACGGACAACAACCTGTTGGCACACCTGGAGAATGCCAAGCTCGGTGCACTCGAGCAAAGATGGTTGGCCCGCCTTTCTAAGTACCAATACCGCATCAAGTTCCGGTCCGGTAGGGAGAATGGCAACGCCGATACACTCTCTCGAGTTCCAGTAGGACAGTCGACTCAGAGAGCAGATGAGGAGTTAGAGGATACTGAAACTCCTGACCTTGGTCGCTTACCTCTGTTCCCGGATGTGGCACATTCAAGTGGGGTGGCGTCTGGAATGACGCTGGTGCTGGGGAAAACGTTGACTGATTGGGATAGAGTCCAGGATAGCTGCCGAGACTTGTGGAAAGTGAAAGAATGGGTTCGGAGAAAGATCTGGCCTCGGCCAGAAGAACGAGCCTGCCTGACCCCAGAGGGTCAGAAGTTGTTGAGGCAGTGGGATAAGCTGACAATTACCCAGGGCATCCTGTGCCGTATCGTATACTTACAGTCAGAGCTGCAGTACTGGCAACAGATTGTTATTCCCATTTCGTTGGGACCGGAGGCCGCCAGGGAAGCTCATGAAAAGGGAGCTCATTTTGGGAGCGACAAAACGTTCAAGTGGCTCCAACGGCTGGTATACTGTCCAGATCTGGCCGACATGGTGGCCGCGGCATGTCTTAAAGGGAACCTGTCACCGGGATTTTGGGTATAGAGCTGAGGACATGGGTTTCTAGATGGCCACTAGCACATCCGCAATACCCAGTCCCCATAGCTCTGTGTGCTTTTATTGTGTAAAAAACCCCGATTTGATACATATGCAAATTAACATAAAAGAGTCATAACTTACTTGTCTGACCAGAGAAGAGTCATATTTTCAAGCTCTGACTCATCTCAGGTTAATTTGCATATGTATAAAATCGGTTTTTATACACCATAAAAGCACAGAGAGCTATGGGGACTGGGTATTGCGGATGTGCTAGCGGCCATCTAGCAACTCATGTCCTCAGCTCTATACCCAAAATCCCGGTGACGGGTTCCCTTTAAGTGTCGATCCTGTAGGTTGAGTAAGAGTACTGAACAGCGGGCTCCTGTGCAGACCATCCGCACCTCAGCGCCCCTAGAACTTCTGATGATCGATTATGTACAGATTGGATACTCTACCTCGGGACACTCGTACTGTCTAGTTATGACAGATCACTTTACCAAGTATGCGGTGGCTGTGCCCACCAGAGACCAAACCGCAGAGTCGGCCGCCGAAGCGGTTTGTAAACACTTTATACAGGTGTTTGGGTGTCCACGGAGGATACATTCTGACCAGGGAGCATGCTTTCAGGGTGCTCTAATAAATGAACTGTACCAACTGTATGGGATTGAACGCTCCCGCACCACTCCGTATCACCCACAAGGAAACGGGGCGTGCGAACGCTTCAATCGAACCTTGCTTCAGATGCTGTGGACTCTGGAAGACAGTCAAAAAGGCCCAGTGGCCCGCGTACCTACCTGAGTTGATGTGGGCCTATAACAACAGAGTACACAGTACCACCAGATACTCTCCACATATGCTCATGTTTGGACGAGCCGGACGGGAGATTGAAGATCTCCACATGCCCAACCCGATGGAGCCCCCACCGAGAAGTACCACCGCATGGGTGCAGGAGCACCGCCGCCGACTGAGAGCGGTCCACAAGGTTGTGGGGGAGCGCCTGGGACAGGTGGTACACCCTAACCCAAGACCAGTGCAGAAAGATGGGTATGTCCCTGGTGATCTGGTGATGGTCAAAGCCAAACGGCCATCAGGGAAGTTGGATGGAGGGTGGGAGGCAGTTCTATACACGGTGAAGAGAAGGGTAGACCCCGCTATTCCGGTCTATGAGGTAGAGCCAGTAGGGACAGGGGGACCCTCACGGAACTTACACCGTAATATGTTGAGACGTTGCAATTTTGATGAGCCGGTGTGCGTGAAGGGGGTGTCTTCTCACGCTCAGGGTATAGAGGAAAGTCCCTCAGATGAGGAAGAGGAGGAATGGTGGGTCGTTCCCGCCCAAGTGTCCACAGAGGTTCCGGCCATGGCAGGTTTGCCACCCAGATGAAATGCTGAGCAATCAACAGCTCCTCTCTTGTCAAATATGCCTGATTCCCCCAGTATTTCTGAAACCCCCAATCTGAGAAGGTCAGCAAGGCCCAATGCTGGTGTGCCTCCACAGCGCTATGCCCAGGATGAGTTTGTATGGGGAGAGTTGCCGAGGACGACAACTTCTAGTGGGGTGGCATGTGAGATTGTGGATAAGCTCTGCCTGTATGATATTTATGTTTAAATTGTATTGGAGCTGTCATTTGGAATTCTGGGCACTAGAGGCCACTGTTTTGCAGCACAGTCAGCACACTCTGGGATCTGCATATGCAAAGCAGATGATGACTCATTCTTCTGTGTGAACCAATAAGTGTTGATCTGACATGGTGGAAGGATTGTGCTGTGAGGGACTGAATCCGATTCCATCCTGGCTTGCGGATGTCTGGCAGTGAATGGACACTCAAAGGAAGGAGAGTATCTGCTGTCCCCTGTCTGGATCCAGCTCTTTGAAAGAGAGGTTGTCCCAGGAAGACCAGTTCCAGTGTATGGGCAGAAAACCTTATCAAGCAAGGCCGCACGGTTGCTGAGAGCTTGGTGGCCATCCCGGGTAAGCGGCATCCTAGGGCCCAGAACGGACGCAGGTCAGTACACCTGATTACCAATTGTACTTTACTGTTTGGCACCTAAAGTAACAGAGACTAGCCTAGGCCTTGTATTAGCTAGTTAGATAGGGTTATAGCCTTGTTAGGCCTTACTATACTGGACTGCAGCGCAGTAATTGACTTGCAGGCTCTGCTGCGTCTGCCACCGTTTAGGTGTGTCCTCTATAGCGGCACAGTACTACTTGTAGGCTCTGCTGTGTACGCCAACGGGCTAGGCCTGTCCCTCAGACAGGGATGGTGACTGTGGGCCTGGGGTATTACTTATACTGTTTGTACTTGTGTTAATACTGTTTCCAAAGTAAAGTTTTCTGTTCTTGCATATAAAGCTGGTGTCAGTGTCGCTTTCCTTGTCAGTGACTTCGCTGTATTCTGGGGAGCCCACCCCGGTACACGGCTTACAGCTGCCAGATCCAGATGACATCGAGCCTCCCCGGCGCTGCAGCCGAGTGAACAGTGGTGTTGCGGTACCTGACAAGTCTTGCCATTTATACACGCGTTTATTCTGATAGTCCTCAGAATCTCTGATAAACTTTTGACGTTTAGTGCCTTCAATGTCTCGCTTGAGATCAGCACAAATTTTATCCACCTTGGACTTCAGAGTAGTTAATTCATCTGCAGGTAATGCATCCTTAAGTTGTGTTTCAATGGACGTTATTTTTTGCTTGCTGGCAGTTATCGCTTCAGTCAGGTATTCAATAGTTAATACCATAAGGTCCATAGAACATTTGTTAAGTATATTTGAGAAGTGGGTACAGTAGTCGATGTTCTCGCAAAAAAAGTGGGTCTCAGATGAACCCGTAATCCACGTGGGATACGCTGTAGGCGGCAATATTCGGCTAGGGTAGAAACATGTAATTCCCAGGAAGTTAATCTCCTCACCTCCTTTTCCAATTCTCTCGCTCGGTACTCCGTAGGAGGTAATTTGAGAAAGTCCACATTGGCGGTCACCTGATTGTGTGGAGGTAGCAGCAGCATCATCAGGAGGCCACAGAGTGGCACAATGACAAAGTATGGAGGTGGCGGCAGCAGCAGCATCAGGAGGAGGCCAAAGGGTGGCACAATGACAGCGTGGAGGTGGCAGCAGCATCAAAAGACCACGGAGTGGCAGATTGACAGAGTGTGGAGGTGGCAGCAGCATCAGGAGAAGGCCACAGGGTGGCACAATGACAGTGTAGAGGTGGCAGCAGCAGCATAAGGAGAGCAGAGAGTGGCACAATGACAGGGTGTGGAGGTGGCAGCAGCATCAGGAGGAGGCCACAGAGTGGCACAATAATAGTGTGAAGGTGGCAGCAGCATCATCATCAGGAGACAACAGAGTGGCACAATGACAGAGTGTGGAGGTGGCAGCAGCATCATCGGGAGGAGGCAACAGGGTGGCACAATGACAGTGTGGAGGTGGCAGCAGCAGCATCAAGAGGAAGCACACAGGGTGGCACAATAACAGAGTGTGGAGGTGGCAGCAGCATCATCAGGAGGAGGCCACAGGGTGGCGTAATGACAGTGTGGAGGTGGCAGCAGCATCAGGATGAGGCCTCAGGGTGGCACAATGACAGAGTTTGGAAGTTGCAACAGCATCATCAAGAGACCACGGAGTGGCACAATGACAGTGTGGAGGTTGCAGCACCAGCAACAGGATGAGGCCACAGGGTGGCAAAATGGCAGAGTTTGGAGGTGGCAGCAGCATCATACAGAGGGCACAGAGTGGAAGATTGACAGAGTGTGGAGGTGGCAGTAGCAGCATCAGGAGAAGGCTACAGGGTGGCACAATGACAGTGTAGAGGTGGCAACAGCATAAGGAGAGCAGAGAGTGGCAAAATGACAGAGTGTGGAGGTGGCAGCAGCATGAGTAGACCCCAGAGTGGCACAATGACAGAGTGTGGAGGTAGCAGCAGCATCATTAGGAGCCCACAGAGTGGCACAATGGTAGAGTGTGGAGGTGGCAGCAGCAGCAGGAGAAGGCCACAGGATGGCACAATAACAGTGTAGAGGTGGCAGCAGCAGCATAAGGAGAGCAGAGAGTGGCACAATTACAGAGTGTGGAGGTGGCAGCAGCAGCATCAGGAGAGCAGAGAGTGGCACAATGACAGAATGTGGAGGTGGAGCAGCAGCATCAGGAGACCACAGAGTTGCAAGGTGACATAGTGTAGAGGTCGCATCAGCATCAGGAAACCACATAGTGGTAAGGTGACATAGTGTGGAGGTGGCAGCAGCATCAGGAGACCACAGAATGGCAAGATGACATAGTGTGGAGGTGGCAGCAGCATCAGGAGACCACAGAATGGCAAGGTGACATAGTGTGGAGGTAAGAAATAGTGACTAATCTAGTCAAAGAGGTTACACCCCTATGAGAAGCCAAAACCCAAAAGTGTTTCAGAAAAAAGCAACAAAATGGTCAAGAGTGTATTAGCTAATAAATAATGAGTAGAGTGTCCACCCTGTACAAGGTGACCCAAGAAAAAAAGGGGGAGTCAGTGAACAATAAACTCACTACTAGAGCACACCTATAAAAACAAATGGTGAAATTAATCACATATAATAACCATATATAAGTATATTGGAATAGCCAAAGGTAGTAATAAACTCACTTCACAGGGGGTGGCCAGCTGGATAAACTCAAGACACCAGCAAGGACCAACAACCCCCCAGCCAAGAGTGCCTGTAGAGTCTTCAATGTTGATAGTTGCCCGGTATGGAAAAAAGGCTTCACCTCAGTAGTATTGTTGAAGACTTTGGCTTCTTTAATGTAGACAAATAGCTCACAAAACAGCTCAACGCGTTTCGGGGTATGCAAACCCCTTCATCAGGAGCAGGTATAGATAAACAGATGCATATAGTAACAATGACTAAGGATCCACATCTACAGTGATCCGAAACCGGTCGATTTTCTGCATTGCTGTATGTTGGTTTTTATCTGCACGGGATTAAATAAAGCCTCAAGTATTTTTCAGTGAAGCTGGACCGTCTTTCTTTTTATTGGGATCCGTTGTGCGCCTAAGGTTCAGGGCGAGGTCCGGGCTCCTGGCTTCCTGTGGATGAGCGCGACATCTCCTAGTGTTGCTCATATAGTAACAATAGTCTTTACCTGGTGGCCCTTAATATAGGGCTGTAAAACCGCCAATTGAAAATTTAGGGAGGCGTCTTTTGGGGCCCAGGGTGAACACATGGGACGCTGAAAATAATGAACCGTTCCCTACAAAGCACACTCGCAGCTTGAGCGAATGGAAGGAACTAACGGAGGCCGAACTTCCGGTCCACCATGCGCTCCACCCTGGAACGCACCAAGAGCTTCCGGCCCGGCATGCGCTCCACTCTGGAGAGCTTCCGGTTCCTCCCCCCTGAGGCGCACTGTTAAACTTCCGGTTCCTGTTGTGCGCCTCACGCTGGACCTCATAGATGGACTTCCGGTTCGGCGATGTAGAAGAAAAACCGCAGATGGCACGAGTTTCTCTGGATTGTTATTCAAATAACACGACCAAAAAAAAACTAGTACGAAGTATATTTGGGAATGATGCCATATACAATATTGATAAATATATACCGAAAGTATTATATATATAAAATACATAAATATACATAACATATAAACAAATATACCACAACATCTCATAAAACTATAAAAGGTATATATGTAAATATGAAAGTCCAGCTGAGGTGTAACCCTAAATAATAGATAATCTTTAATAGTATTACCAAGACAAACATAAGTCCTGAAACGTCCAAACCTAGGCGTGTCCACCAATAAAGTCTAATGGGGAGTGGATAACCCTGATGATGGTCCTAAACCTAGGCCCTGTGCCCAGGGGCGACTCCTGAAGGTGGAGACCCCCTGTCCTCGAACCTAACTGGCAACTCCTAGTTATCCCTACTGGGGAAGGGCAGATAAAGAGAATAATAATTGGTGGACAGGTCAGGTAAGGACAAAAAAGGATACACAAATATGCAAAGTGTATACAACCCTATTGGAAAGGATGTCCAAAGGTACACGGTGCAAGAGACTACAAAACACTACATAAACGACACCTGGAAAAAATGACACAGACGCATCTGTGTAAAACCCCAACGCGTTTCCCCCACTGTGTGGGATCATCAGGGGGTAAATGAGTTATTTTAGATAATGCTTATGAATACATGTCCGATGGTAGGAAGCCCACATTTGGACATCACCAATGTAACCATGGGACATAAAAGGTGTCTACTGACGGTCAAATGAAGATGTCAAATGACAGTCAGTAATTAAAAGATTGGACCAGATGACCTTACTGGGAGAAGCGAAGGGAGGCACAGACGGACAGCAGCAGTCTAAGGGAACTGTATCAGGCACACTGCTCTATGGATATAGACAGGCTTGCTGATAACCACTTTCTGATAAACCTAGATTCGCCCTCCTGAAGGGGTTTGACCAAGTGGCATGACCGATTCCAATATACTTATGAAGGTGATAGACTTAAAGGGCGTGCTCGGTCAAGTGACACCGTCCCTGTTGATACACAGGCCATAAATCCTGCGTGCCTGTGGGTGCTGTCAGGGCGCTTATCCTCCCATGCTGGATGTAGCCTCTCCCAGGGTCCAACCGCACCCCTCGCCGTCCGGTGCCCAGCACCGCCTTCCCTAGCTCAGCGCCGCCTCCGCAATCCTATACGTCCCTCTGCCAGATACCGCGCCTGCGCACTAGGCTTAGCCTGATGCGCCGCGGACTCCTGGCAGCGGCTTAGTTGAACGAAGTGCGCATGTGCATCAGGCAGAGCCTAGTGCGCAGGCGCGGGATCTGGCAGAGGGACGGATAGGATTTCGGAGGCGGCGCTGAGCTAGGGAAGGCGGCGCTGGGCACCGGACAGTGAGGGGTGCGGCCGGGCACCCTGTATTAACGGACCTCCCCTTGGGCACCTTAAGTGAGTGATTGACAGGTCATAAAAACCTGTTTTCTGGGCAAATAGAGCCACAATGAAGTATAATAAGGCCAGCTTAGGATTCTTATTATTACTCCAGACATGAGCATATGTTTAGGTTATAGGGGTAAAATCTCATGACAGAATCCCTTTAAGACTAAGTTGCTGAAAGGAGGAAGATACATGTTCAAGAGGAATCACTTTTAAAGGTAGCCGAATTTCCCTCATGTTCTAAAGCTAAATGGCGCGATACACTATGGGTTGTAATTTTTCTATTAATGTTGGAGCGATGCTCATTCATACGCTCCCTTAGAGTTTGGGTGGTACGGCACACATAGTAAAGACCACAGTGGCACAAGAGTCGATATAAAACATTCGTTGTACCACAATTCATATGGTGTTTGAAGATGATTTTGTTGCTAGATACTGGTAATTGGAATTCACCTGTTGCACATTGTAGCATTACGCAACACTTACATCTTCGCACTCCACATTTAAATGCACCTTTGATATTTTCTAACTTTTTATGATCATGGCATATCGGAGTGGCCTTCTTACAAGCTTTCCCTGGGCAAGAGGGGGCTACTATATTCTTAAGTGTTTTGGCTCTACGATAAATCAGATTCGGTTGTCTAGGGATGTCTTTCCCTAAAATAGGGTCTTTTTGTAAAATCGGCCAGTACTTAATGAGAATCTGTCTTATGGTTTTATGTTTTGAATTATATCTTGTAATGAGACTCTGTTTGTGCACATAGGAGTTAATCTTATTTTTAATGTTTGGTTTAAGACTAGCACTTTGTGTCTCCTTCAGAACTCTATTTTTTGATTCTTTAATAAGCTGTGGTGGATAACCCCTAGTGATAAATCTATCGCCCACAAAGTCTATTTGTTCCCTCATTACCCTATTATCCGTACAATTCCGCCTAATACGTCTCATCTGGCTGAAAGGTATGTTACTCTTCCATTTATGATGGTGACAGCTTTTAAAGTCTAAGTAACTATTTGTATCTACATTTTTAAAATAAGTTTTTGTCAAGATTCTGTTATTGACACTATTCAGATGTAAATCGAGAAAAACGGCTTCCCTCGGGTGGCATTTTAGTGTGAGGTTGAGATTCCAGTCGTTTGCATTAACAATTTTTATAAAAGACTTCAGATCCTCAACATCACCATTCCAAATTAAAATAATATCATCTATATATTGTTTATAAAATATGATGTTGGGGTGGCTAAGGAGACCAATCTGTTCCTCAAAGGCCCCCATCAAGAGATTAGCATATGATGGGGCAAATTTGGTCCCCATTGCTGTACCTTTTTGTTGCAAGTAAAAAGTATTATTATAAATAAAATAGTTATGATGTAAAATGAACTCAATGCATTGTAAAATGAAATCTCTTTGCGTCTGTGGCATGAGAATATCTGCTTTAATAAATTCCTTGACTGATCTTATGCCTAATGAATGTATAATGTTACTATAGAGTGCTGTGACATTTAAAGTTGCCCACATGTACTCATCTCTCCACTCAAAAGGTTCTAGAGTGCAAATTAATTGAGCAGAGTCTCTAAGGTAGGAGGGCAAGTAGACCATCAAAATACTCTGACAAATTGGACGTAAGTGAGCCAATTCCTGAAAGAATAGGCCGCCCGGGGGGGGTTCTGAAGGGATTTATGTACTTTAGGTAAAAAGTAAAAGCGTGCTATTGAAGGGTGTAGTGCTTTGAGATATGTTTTTTCTTTCTTATCAATCACGCCATTTTGGTGTCCTGTGTCAATCAATCCATTTAGTATTAGGATGTATTCCTTGGTAGGGTCATGACTGAGTTCTTTATAATACTCTGTATCCGACAAAATTCTGTCCGACTCAGCCTCGTAGTACGTGTATCCATAAGCACTATTGCTCCCCCCTTATCGCCACTTTTTATAACTATGTCCCGATTCTTTTTTAAATTCTTAAGAGCTAGCTGAAGATTCCGGTTTAGGTTATTAGGTCCCGGAACCAATGAAACGGACTCCCTCTTTTTAGTCCTACCGGTACAGGTTAACTGGTTGGATGGACCCAGTTGGAAAAAGGTATCTTTAAACTAATCCATAACCATATTGTAGAAGCTCTCAATATGGGGGCCTCTACTCTCCAAGGGATAAAAAGACAATTTTCTTTTCAATAGTGGTTTAAGAGGGGTAATGTTGGAGGTATCCACACCTTCCACTTGGGATACTGGATGAACTGACGGAGAAACATTTGATGATTGGTTTTCTGTTGAGGTCATTTTTTTGGAGGTACATGAATTTCTTATTAGTTTACGGATAAATTTATTTAAATCAATAAAAAGTTCAAAAACATCCGGCTCTGTTGAGGGGCAAAAGGATAGTCCTTTACTAAGTAGTTCAATCTCATATGGTTTTAACAAATAGTTAGATATATTGAAGATCCCTTTATCCCGTAATAGGTCTTTTTGTGTTGATAGGGTGATTATTGGGGTAACAATTTGGGTCTGTTCTTTTTAGGGATCGGCATGTCTCTTTCGGCCTCCTCTACATCCTCTGTGACGGATTTTTGCCTTTTTCTTGTACTCTGGATTGTTGTGTAAAAATGTGTAATTTTTCGAGGCTAGAAGCGGTCTGGGAGTGACATGGATGGAACTCGGTGTTGAGATTAATGTGTTGAGATCTTGAGTGCTGGATAGGTTGATCCTCGGAGGGGGTGAGGTTGGAGTGGTTGGATGTCGCTTGATGATCAGAGGTGATATCTGGTCTAAAAAAGGACTTTCCTGAAGACTGGGAGGAAGGGCTAAAAAAGCATCAGGGCTAGATAGGGATAGGGAGTGAGTAGTGATATCGTGTAGTGAGAAAGATAGATCATTAGATGATTTATCCGTCTTAACCTGTTGGTTTGATATATGGGTGAGAGGGTCTAGTAATGTACCCGGCTCAGTCTTTGATTCCTTATACGGTAATGGTGTGGCATAGACAGAAAGATTAATATCAGTGATAGCATTGAGGGTAGAATCGGGTCCGGGGAGTTGCATTTGCCGGGTCGGAAGCTCTTGGTGCGTTCCAGGGTGGAGTGCATGGTGGACCGAAAGTTCGGCCTCCGTTCCTTCGTTCCATTCGCTCAAGCTGCGAGCGCGCTTTGTAGGGGGCGGTTCATTCTTTTCAGCGTCCCATGTGTTCACCCTGTGCCCCAAAAGACTCCTCCCTAAATTTCCAATTGGCGGTTTTACAGCCCTATATTAAGGGCCACCAGGTAAAGACAATTGTTACTATATGCATCTGTTTATCTATACCTGGTCCTGATGAAGGGGTTTGCATACCCCGAAACGCGTTGAGCTGTTTTGTGAGCTATTTGTCTACATTAAAGAAGCCAAAGTCTTCAACAATACTACTGAGGTGAAGCCTTTTTTTCATACTGGGCAACTATCAGCATTGAAGACTCTACAGGCGCTCCTGGCTGGGGGGTTGTTGGTCCTTGCTGGTGTCTTGAGTTTATCCAGCTGGCCACCCCCTGTGAAGTGAGTTTATTACTACCTTTGGCTATTCCAATATACTTAAATATGGCTATTATATGTGATTAATTTCACCAACTGTTTTTATAGGTGTGCTCTAGTAGTGAGTTTATTGTTCACTGACTCCCCCTTTTTTTCTTAGGTCACCTTGTACCCATATAGTGTGGAGGTGGCAGTGAAACAAGCACCTCCCCCTAGGGCCCTCTATGTAATGCGACACAGGTGTAGGAATGCCGAATGGTATAGTGCAGCCTAAAATGGCCCTTTACGTGTGTCACGGTGCTCCTACCTAGATATGGCTGGACCCCAGGCGTTGGCACCGAAGAAATAAATAGAGGGAATAATTGAGAAATTTGCAAGAAGAATTCAGTCCAGACCTTGTATGTAGTTGAATAGCAGCTTTACTTTGCATAAAAGTTCTCCAAAACGGTTTACAGACTTTGTCTTGGTCCCAGCAGGCTTTAGCATTAAAATGGCAGGTAAACTCGACTCTGCTACATCTGTTTCTCTCTGGCTCTGCTGTACTGACAGGCTGACTATGTGACTTTGCTTCTTCTTGTATGCTGCACTTCTGCAGAATCAGAATAGTAGCTGAGGCAAGTAGCCAGAAGAAACCTGTCTCTTTTGTGTGTCACCATGGATGATCTAGTCTGATGCATCAGGCATTGATGGGTGGAAATCCTGGCTGATCCACGCCTGATTCATCTTGACAAAGGTCTCTCCACATTTTAGGGGGACAGGCCAGTTTTTCTTGGGGTAACTATGGCCCCCGCCGCACTAAACACCCGCTCTGATGCCACACTACTGGCCGGCAGGACAACTTTTTCAGTGCAAACTGTGCCAGTTGCGGCCACAAATCCAGTTTGGCTGCCTAGTAGTCCAGCGGATCTTCAATGTGGGGTGGCAGGGTGCTGTGCAAGTATGCCACCACCTGTTGGTTCAGGTCCTGCTCCAGGTCTACCTGCTGCTGCTGGTGAGTAGTTTCTTCACTATGTGGGTGAAGGAAACTACTCATCAGCGACTCTAGACTCAGGCTTCTGCTGATGAAGCTGGTACTGCTCCTGCCATCCCACCCCTCCCCAGCAGCCATGGCAGTGGAACGTGAGCGCAGAGGGCCCACCCAGTCAGACCTGCGAGAGGATGGACGATGGCGCAGATAGGCAGCTGCCAACTGACTACATAGGATGTCTCTATAGTAGTTCAATTTATACTCCCTCTCAGCGGGTGTAAAAAAAGCCCCCATTTTGGACAGGTAGCAATGGTCCAACAAAGTGGTGGGACAGAAGTCATCCCTCTGCTGAATGCTGACAATTCGGCTGTCACTACGCAAGCAAGTGAGCATGCATCGGGCCATTTGTGCAAATGACCCTGAGAGACTCCCTGCCTCCATCTCCACTGCATACTGCCACGGTGTGTCTGGGTCCTCTGCCTCATCTTCCTCATCGCCCTGGAGCTCCTCTGGCTCCTCCTGCTCCTCCTCTCCTGTCACCTGTGTAGAAAAACCACCCATTTCGCTACACATTGCTTCTCCTCCAATGTCCTCCTCCTCTTCCAGTTCAGGCCCCACAGGGCTCATGTGGCAGCGAGATCTAGGCGCCACGTCTCCAGTTCCCTGACCAGCCAGATTTACCAGCATCTGTTCCAGGACATGTAGCAGTGGAATGACGTTGTTCATTCCGTAGTCCTGGCGACTGACAAATAACGTGGCCTCCTCAAAGGGCCTGAGCAAACGGCAGGTGTCACGCATGAGCTGCGACTGGCTGACATCGAAGCTACACAGGGTAGTACTCCTGTCCGCTTGGATCATCAAGAAATCGTTTATGGCCTCTTTCTGTTCGTATAGTCAATCCAACATATGGAGGGTGGAATTACAACGGGTGGAATTGTTGCATATCAGCTTATGTTGGGGTATGCCGTTCTGCCGCTGCAGCTCAAGAAGGGTGTGCTTTGCGGTGTACGAGTGGCTGAAGTGCATGCAAAGTTTCCTGGCCATTTATATGATGTCTTCCAGATGGGTGGAAGACTTCAGGAAATGCTTGGCAACCAGATTAAACACATGTGCCATGCAGGGGGCATGGCTCAGCCCTCCTTGATGCAGCGCCGACACCATGTTCTTCCAGTTGTCGGTCACCATGGCTCCGATTTTAAATTGTTGCGGAGAAAGCCAGGATTTGATTTCTTGACGAAGGACACGGAGCAGTTCCTCCCCTGTGTGACTCCTTTCCCCCAGGCAAACGAGGTGCAGAACAGCGTGACACCACCATGCCCTGCACATGTGGTTTGCTGGAGGGGCACTGTGAATTGTCACTGCAGTGGAGGTTGAAGACACGGTGGAGGATGAGGAGGCCGAGGCGGACATTGTCGCCGGACCAACGGCGTAAGAACATTGAGGCGGAAGCGGCGTCACCTGGCCAAGTTGCTGTTGTGCATGAACCACATTCAGCCAGTGGGCCATAAAGGACATGTATTGTCCCTGACCGTAGTTACAGCTCCACACATCGGCTCTGCCGTGCACTTTGGCAGACACTGACAGGCTCAAGGGCTGGCCCACCTTCTGCTACATATGTGTGCAGGGCTGGTACTGCCTTTTTGGCAAAGAAATTATGTCTTGGGACTCTCCACCTCGGCTTGGCACAAGCCATCAGATCTCTGAAAGGTGCAGAGTCCACCACTTGGAATGGGAGGGACTGCAGCACAAGCAACTTGGCCAGGAGCACATTCAGCTTCTGCACCGTTGGATGAGTGCACGCCTACTGTTGTCTCTTGGCAATCGCTTCGGTGATCGATTGCTGACAAAATGACTGACTAGGAGTTGGAGCAGGAGCATCAGGACCAGCAGATGATGGGAAGGACAGACAGCTCCCTTCGGCTGAGGTGGTGGAGCCTTGACTGCCTGAAATTGGGTGCAGCCACTGGGTGATGCCGCAGTTGCTGTGGCAGGCTGGACACACATCGGAGCCACTGTTCTCCCAGGAAACTTTATGGTGATGCATCATATGTTGACTCAGGGCTGTGGTGCCAACATTGGCACCCTGGGCACTCGTCACCTTCTGCCCACAGATTCTACAAATGGCCATGTTCACCTCCTCCGGCAGCTTAACAAAAAACTGCCACACCGCCGAGTAGTTGATTTTACCCCCAACACTCCAAACTGACTGACTGCTGCCGCCGCCGCTTCCGTGGACCTGTGCACCACTACTTTCCAGACAGGTAGGCTCCTGCAAAGCCAGTGGTCTAACCCGGGCACGTTTGGCTCCCGACCTTCCACTGCCGCCACCCTGCAGCTGGCTCCACCGCTGCCTCACGGGCAAGCTGCCACCCTCCTCTCCTGATGATGATGAAGCCCCTAATTCACCTGGCTCCCAAGTGCGATGAGCTACATCATCATCATCATCATCATCAAGTACTGTCTGCACGTCACTGATGTCCTCCTCAACCATCTCTGAGTCAGAAGCCTGACCGCTTTTTCCTGAAATTCGGATCGAATTCCACTTTGTCAACTTCGACTCGCTTATCTCTACTTGGTACCATTGGCTGAAGAAACTAAATCTTTGGAAGTTTTAATCACACTACAGCATGTGCATCGGGTGTGTCCTCACCTGAAGGAGCCATTATACTGTAACCAGGTGGGCTGAGCAGAGCCACCAGCCCTGTCTACAAACAGATGGGGGACAGTATCTGTGCTAGAGATTTAGCTTTGATGACTTTGGAGAAGCCAGAATCAATGTTTAGCACCGGTAGATATTTTTTCATAATACCACTTAATGCTTTAAATTCACCACTGTATGGGGTTGAGAAATACACCAGTTTAGCGGTTTTACTTTCCTGTGCAGTGACTGGTCTATTGGAATATAGCAAATCCCTTCTATTTTTTTACTTTACTATGTTCTCTGCTCTATTTGGCATCCATGAGGTATAACCACGGTTGCTCAGTCTGGTCCTAATGGGAACAGACTCCTGTTTGAAACCATCATCATTAGAGCACGAGTGAATTCCCCAATCGGAAGTGATTTGATAGTACTGAATGAGTGACAGGAATCTGCGTGCAGTATGGTGTTGCACGCTGTACTTTTCCTATGGGTTGTAGTGTTGATCACGAATATTCTAATTTCTAATTTTTATCGCGAATATACGTAATTCGAAAATTCGCGAATATTTAGAATATAGTGATATATATTCGTAATTTAGAATATTCGAGATTTTATTATTGCGAATTTTCGTAATGCGAATTTTTATTGCAAATTTTTCAATAAAGTAAAAACATGATTCCTCCCTGCTTCTTACTTGTGGGCCAATGAATCATTGGCCTACAAGCAAGAAGCAGGGAGGAATCATGACTTTAAATGGGAAAAATGATGAATATTCTAAAAAAGTAATATATAGCACTATATCGAATATATTCGTTTTTTCGAATATTCGTAATATTCTAAAACAAGAATATATAGCAATATAGCGAATATTCGAAAAAAAAATGTAGAGCAATTTAGCTAATATAGTGCTATAATCTTCTTTGTCTAATAGTTGTAATTTGTAAATTGCTCTATATTCGTTTTTGTTTTTTTTCGAATATTCACTATATTGCTATATATTCTTGTTTTAGAATATTACGAATATTCGAAAAAAAGAATATATTAGTTTTTACGAATATTCGTAATATTCTAAAACAAGAATATATAGCAATATAGCGAATAGTTGGAAAAAAAACGAATATAGAGCAATTTAGCTAATATAGTGCTATAATCTTCTTTGTCTAATAGTTGAAATTTTTTTCTCATCTGAAGTTCAGATTGGAAAAAAATTACAACTATTAAAAAAAACATTATAGCACTATATTAGCTAAATTGCTCTACATTTGTTTGTTTTTTTCGAATATTGGCTGTATTGCTATATATTCTTGTTTTAGAATATTACGAATATTCGAAAAAACAAATATATTCGATATAGTGCTATGACTCATTGGCCCACAAGCAAGAAGCAGGGAGGAATCATGTTTTTGCTCGGCAATTGAAAAATTTGCGATAAAAATTCGCATTACGAAAATTCGCATATTACGCGATCATTACCTTGTTGATTTTTAGAGTAAAAAAAAACGTAGAATATAATGAATATTCGAATTTGCGAATATTCGCTGAATATTCTACGAAATATTTGCGAAATATTTCAAATTCGAATATGACTACTGCCGCTCATCACTAGTGGGTTGTACTTATGACCTTTCGGGTCATCCAGTCTATTTGTAAATTTAAATCCAAAAAAGTGATCTGTTCCTGGTGATGGTAATGAGTAAAGCTGAGATTGAGGGTGTTACCATTCAGGAAATGGATGAACTCTGGTATGGCCGCCACATCGCCACACCATATAAACAGCAGGTCATCGATGTAGCGACCATACCAGAGCAGCCGCAGAGCAAAGGGGTTAGTGTCGCCAAATAAATATTTACTTTCAAAATAACTCATAAAAATATTCGCTAAAGATGGCGACACTTTAGCGCCCATGGATGCTCCTGAAATCTGCAAAAAAAACCTCCTTATTAAACATAAAATAATTGTGTTTTAGGAGATACCAGAGAGCAAAACACAAAAAATCCTTCAGGTCAGAACTATAGTCACTGTACATTGACAGGAACCACTGTTATTCTTGAATAGCAGACTCATGGGCTATAGCAGTGTATAATGACACCACATCAGCTGACAATCAAATATAATTTTCTGTCCATGAAATATTATTTAATGCACCCAGGACATCTTTTGTGTCCCGGAAATATCCAGGTATAAGCTCAATCAGCCCACTCTGACAGCCTCCGATTCCAGAAACTATGGGGCGGAGTGGAGGTGGAAAGATCAGTTTATGAATTTTAGGTAATGAATGCAGTATAGGTAAAACTGGGCAGTCAGGGACTATGTACTCGGCTTGCTTGGGGGTGAGAACCCCTAAAGAGGTCCCCCTCCGCCACTATGCACTCCAGCTTTCTTTTGAAACCCATCGTAGGGTCACTTTTGAGTTTTTTTATGAACAGATTCATCATTCAACAACTGTATGTTTAGATGCCTATATAGACCAGAATCAAGTAGTACAATAGTTCCTCCCTTGCCCGCCTGTTTCACCACAAAATCCTACATGCCACCCAAAGAAGTGACAGCATCATTTTGTTCTTTAGTTAAATTATATGCATTTTTGAGTAAATTTTTAGATAACAATACTAAGCTCCTGGAACTTAGGATGGATTTTTTGTGGTGAAGGAGGTGGACAGAGTGGAGGGATTGGTCTGTTCACCAGAAAGTGAAATATATGACTGCTAGGCGTTCATGGATGGCATAGATTTGCATTTCTTATACATGAGCAGGCAATGATGCGTCAAATTTATTGAGAGGCCGATGCCTCTTATTCCAGATTAAGCCCAGTGTATGACGTTGATTGTAGTAATTTCCCCCCAGTATTTTGGGCAGTATGTGGAGGGACTGTATAGGGAAGTTGAAAATGGAGGACTAGTCACAATTAGTGTTGATCGATCACCATAGTGCTCGGGTGCTTGGGCCAAACACATCGGGATGTTCGGGTGCTCGACCGAGCCCCCGAGTATAATGGAAGTCAATGGGAGAAGCCGAGCATTAAACCAGGTACCCCCTGCTCTGAAGAGGGGAGGGTGCCCGATTCATAGGAAAAGGTCAGAAACTAATGGAAACACCACCGAAATGGTTCTGAACAGCATGGGGAGGATGTCTGGATGCATCTTGGACTCCCAGGTCGATGCTGGGAACGATGTTGTCCGAGTTGTACGCCACTTTTACAGACTGACAATAATACACACAAAACCGAAGAAAAAAAATGGATTTTAGAGGAAACATTGTTAGAAAACATTCTTTCCTCTATATTTACTTGTATATAAAGTGCAAGTGCTGCCAAAAATTACAAGGAAGAGGCACTCCGATACAACCTGTATATCACATAAAGGAGGGCCTCATTCACATTGTGGTACAATTGTTCAGGTAGTGGGACTCCTACACTCATAAAGCCTATACACTAAGTGAAAGGGCTGCCAAAAATTACAAGGAACCGGCGCTCCAATACACCCTTTGTTACACATAAAGGAGGGCACCATACACACCCTTGAAAAACTATGATTGATGGCCTGCTGGTGACCCTCTAAAACATTAGGAGCAAGGGCCTGCTGGTGACCGTCTAAAACAGAGTTCCCCAACTCCAGTCCTCAGGACCCACCTGCCGGTCAGGATTTGAGAATATCCCACAGAATGAATACCTGTGGTAAGTCCTGATGCATGGATACTAATTATATCACCTGCTCAACACTAAGGAAATCCTAAAAAAAATTACCGGCAGGTGGGCCCTGAGGACTGGAGTTGAGGAACACTGATCTAAAACATTATGGGTGAGGGCCTGCTTCCAGTGACTCTAGCTAACCTGGGGCCGATCACACGTCCTTGTGAGGGAGACGATCCATTCGGATGTCTGGTCTATCAACTTTCGATGTTATTGTCAGAGCAAACCATGGTGACTACGGGTAACGGGGAATCAGGGTTTGATTCCGGAGAGGGAGCCTGAGAAACGGTTATGGCTACCACATCCAAGCAAGGAATCATGCGCGCAAATTACCTATTAGGTATACTCGTAAAAGATATATAGCACCCGATGACGCGTTCCGGACAGCCAATCACTGTAATGCCAGTAACCAACATGGCAACTGGCATTACAGTGAGGGCAGTACTTACCTGCAAGTTTCTTGGCTGCATAGCAGCCAAGAAACGTGCGGGATGGAGACTCGAGCCTGGTGCTCGAGCACATGTGGTTCTTGGCCGAATACCGCCATGTGCTGAGCATCGAGATGCTCGATCATCACTAGTCACAATGCTTTGCAGTCAGTGTGACAGCCAATCAGGAGGGCTTTCAGACCAGGATATTGGCTGGTCTGAAAGGCCCTGTGCTAGGCACAGACACCATTGTGATCGCAGCTACTTATGTGACAGGATGTGTCGGTCATAGACATCAATTAGACATATAAGCCAGCCATTTTAGGGTCTTGCAGGGACAGTGTAGGGATTGTGAAAAGATATATTTAGTTAGATAGATTGAATTACTCTAAAAAAATAAATGGGATCAGTGGCTCTACTCATCCAGAATGATGGACCAGGTGCTCACTCCGTAAAAGACATACCCAATGTCAAGAATTAAAAACAGTAAATAGATTGGAGGGCACTCAATATCTAATGTTGCACGGAACACTCAAATGCAAATAGATCAACAAATATATTTTTATTCACATACCCCTACATATAAAAATGAAATGTCCCAATGAATCGAAAATAAAAATAGAAATAAAAATGAAAATAAAAATGGAATTAAAAATATTAGTATTATAGATGCTGTTGCAGTGGATGTAACTTGTTCACCACCGTATGACCGGACTGCGTGTATCGCAAAGTGGTTGACACAAAATCATTTCACTACAATATCCAGCTGGATAATAGATGCAAATTGTAAATTACACATGCGACCAAATACTTAGTATCAATTGCAGCAAATAATGTCATATTCAAGATGATATGTAGCAATGTCCATGTCTGCTGTAAGTTTGCTACAAAGTAATCCCACTCCTGTTCAAAGGAAATTAGTTCTCTGTGGCTGTAATAGAGTTATTAGAATTCCAACCTCATGTATATGGTAGTTTCCTTATACACTCACCTAAAGAATTATTAGGAACACCTGTTCTATTTCTCATTAATGCAATTATCTAGTCAACCAATCACATGGCAGTTGCTTCAATGCATTTAGGGGGGTGGTCCTGGTCAAGACAATCTCCTGAACTCCAAACTGAATTTCAGAATGGGAAAGAAAGGCGATTTAAGCAATTTTGAGCGTGGCATGGTTGTTGATGCCAGACGGGCCGGTCCGAGTATTTTACAATCTGCTCAGTTACTGGGATTTTCACGCACAACCATTTCTAGGGTTTACAAAGAATGGTGTGAAAAGGGAAAAACATCCAGTATGCGGCAGTCTTGTGGGCAAAAATGCCTTGTGGATGCTAGAGGTCAGAGGAGAATGGGCCGACTGATTCAAGCTGATAGAAGAGCAACGTTGACTGAAATAACCACTCGTTACAACCGAGGTCTGCAGCAAAGCATTTGTGAAGCCACAACACGCACAACCTTGAGGCGGATGGGCTACAACAGCAGAAGACCCCACCGGGTACCACTCATCTCCACTACAAATAGGAAAAAGAGGCTACAATTTGCACGAGCTCACCAAAATTGGACTGTTGAAGACTGGAAAAATGTTGCCTGGTCTGATGAGTCTCGATTTCTGTTGAGACATTCAAATGGTAGAGTCCGAATTTGGCGTAAACAGAATGAGAACATGTATCCATCCTCTGATGGCTACTTCCAGCAGGATAATGCACCATGTCACAAAGCTCCAATCATTTCAAATTGGTTTCTTGAACATGACAATGAGTTCACTGTACTAAAATGGCCCCCACAGTCACCAGATCTCAACCCAATAGAGCATCTTTGGGATGTGGTGGAACCGGAGCTTCGTGCCCTGGATGTGCATCCCTCAAATCTCCATCAACTGCAAGATGCTATCCTATCAATATGGGCCAACATTTCTAAAGAATGGTATCAGCACCTTGTGGAATCAATGCCACGTAGAATTAAGGCAGTTCTGAAGGCAAAAGGGGGTCCACCACCGTATTAGTATGGTGTTCCTAATAATTCTTTAGGTGAGTGTATAGTACCAATACTTTGTTAGTTGGGTATATCTCGAGGTAGCCAATGCACATAAAAGCATGTCAGCACTGTGTATATGAGAGGTACTTTGTAATAATAGGATCTCATATATTACGTTACCACTCTTTGTCCGCGCTGTAATGGAGTCTGCCCGCTTACTGTGACTGCCGGCCGGTTGGGAGGCTGTAATTGCACAGAATCGCCGGATCAGTACGCGGGTTGAATCAGATCCTTATGCAGAGTTTGCGCAGGCACTGTGGTTCGCTATATCATAAGCGGAGAGGTCCTGTAGACTCCAGATGAATTGGAGACCTCACTGTATACATCATGGGGTTCCCATTCACTGCTCTCAGAGACCCCAGACGCGTTTCGGAGTTAACACTCCATCAGTGGTGAGCAGTGGTAATAAACTTGTTGCTTTATATAAGGTAATCTTAATTTGGAGGAGGGTCAAACCTGATGACCCATTATCACTAAATAGTGGTCTGGATCATATTAGCATATGGATCGGATGATAATCGGTTACACATAGACTGTTATACTGCTGCATGTGGGTAGGACAATAAACTTGCACCAGTCAATATCTATTTCGCCGTCGGGACTCATTTTTATAATGCATTCATGTCAATATAGTCAAAAATATAATTGTAACGGTATCACATCAGCGATACAATACTGTGTATGTACGAGTTGATAAACGCTAATGCGTTTTTGGTGCGTTTCTGATGCGATATCCCACACCAAAAAGCTTTTTACTCCAGTGATACTCATTCATATAAACATAGGGGATAAAAATGAATAAAATGAAGACCTTCATATACTGTATCTTCTGTTTTTTTTTAATTCAAATTCTTTGAGTTTTTTAAGATTTTTTTAGTTTTTTTTTCAGATTTTTGAAAATATTCACAAAGTTTGAACATGGAAAAACCCAACTGAACATGGATATCTGGAGCTGCATAGAATCTGACTCTTTTGACCAGAGAGAAATATATACTGATGTCAATGATACACCTTGATCTACTATACAGTAGATCTATTTATGGATTTGGAGAAATTACTATACAAACAATTAAGACAACGTTGGGAGATTAAATCGTTCACACAATATTTGGAATATGACATCATACCAAAAGGTTTACTTTTTAATGAGGACCCTGCACAAGATCTGATGAGTGAAGAGTTTAACAAAAAGAATGGGACAGTTTTCTAAAGAGTCAATCATTAATATTAATGCAGATGATAACAACAAGCCGCTGTATTTTCTCCGGTCAAATACCGTACAAGGGACGGAACGGAAGACATCCTGATGCACACTGAACTTATTGCTTTCCATTCAGAATGCATTAGGACAAAACTGATGCGTTTTTTCCCCCGGTATTTAGACCCTTTACCGGATTTAAATACCGGAAAAGAATAACGCTAGTGTATACCCTAAGTGGAGATTCAAAATCAGTTTTTAGATCTTTACTGAACGAAAATACCAAATTTACAGCAAAAGAAGAAAAAAAAAAAGAATGCAATAACACACAATTTACATCCTAGATAACGTGATCCTTCATCGTTCCATATTTCTTGTCTTCATTTTTCAATAATTTGCTCTATGGGAATATTTTCTTCCTTCAAAAAGATAAACACATCATCCCCTCAATGTTATATTTAACAAGCCATTATAGAACTTGAGGTGAAAATATTTTTGATCTGATGATATAATAGACATGGAGGTAACACACTGTGCATTGTAGAAAAGATGTAAAAGCAGCCAAGGAACCCATAACAATACGTAGAAAATATCTGAAAAATATACTCATCTGATCTGCAAGTCATTATATGGAGGCAGGGTTGTAACAGTGGAGGTAACAAAGACACCTGGCCTGTGGGCGCTGAGGGGGCCCCAATGCTGCATAAGGCTACTTTCACACTTGCGGCAGAGTGATCCGGCAAGCAGTTCCGTCGCCGGATCACTCTGCCGCAAGTGTGAAAGTAGCCTGGAAGAACGGATCCGGCATTGCGGTATTGTTAATGCCGGATCCGGCACTAATACATTTCAATGTAAATTCCAGCAACTGATCCGGAATTTTGGAAGGAATGCATGGGGATAAAACTGATCAGTTCTTTTCCGGTATTGAGCCCCTAGGACGGAACTCAGCGCCGGAAAAGAAAAACGCTAGTGTGAAAGTACCCTTAGAAGGCACCAATATTATAAATGGTATGTGGGAGGTCTTGTGTAGAGTTTTCAGTAGTTTCCCATTAAGTGAGGCTGGGTTCACACTTGAGCGTTTTACAGCGCGTTCAAACGCGCTGTAAAACGCTCAACACATGAAAACCAATGCTTCCCTATGGCCCTGGTTCTCACTTGAGCGTTTTACAGCGCGTTTGAACGCGCTGAAAAACGCCCTACGCTCAAACAAGTTCTTGAGCTTCTTTGGGGCGTTTTACAGCGCGTTTGTGGCCATAGGACATTGCAGTCAATCACACAAACGCGCGTCAAACGCGCGTTTACTATTGCCAAAAACGCGCGTCAAAAACGCGCGTCAAAAACGCGCATATCAAAGACGCTCAGGTCTGAACCCAGCCTTACAGTGTGTGCCTGGAAGACTGCCGCTGGGGGTGTTTACCTAAACAATAACATGGACAGATGGGACAGCTGCTCCCTCCAGAGGCTGAACAGAGTATTGCATGCAAACAGAATGGACCACTGCTCCCCCACAGTCAGAAAAGAGCACTGCATCCAATCAGAAAGTATCACTGCTCCCCTCCACAGGCAGAACAGAGCACTGCATCCAATCAGAAAGGATCACTGCTCCCCCACAGTCAGAACAGAGCACTGTATCCAATCAGAAAGAAGCACTGCTCCCCCCACAGGCAGAACAGAGCACTGCATCCAATCAGAAAGGATCACTTATCCTCCACAGTCAGAACAAAGCACTGCATCAAAACAGCTGGTATCACTGCTCCCCATCCCTCACCAGGCTAAATCAGAGCACTGCATCTAAAGAAAGAAAGACTCACTGCTCCCCCCACAGTCAGAACAGAGCACTGCATCCAAAGAGAAAGAATCACTGCTCCCCCCACAGGCAGAGCAAAGTAAGTGCATTACAATGTGCTTGCTATATTTCTTGTAGATGGTCTACTAGTAAAATTGCTTAATGTAATGTCCAGACACTTTGAGCGCATAACATAAATTAAATCTATAACATATTGTAATGTACACCCTAGTGCTGTTATGATTCTCTGACATGTGATACTTCATAGGGTTGGGATTAGAGGAGTATTCTAGTCATAAACAATTATCTCCTATCCACAGGATAGGCGATATCTGCCAGGTAGGTGGAAGTCCTTCTGCCGGGACCCTGACTATTCTCCAATACATGGGGTTGGGGTGTTGCCGCTCCATTCAGAGTCTATAGGGCTGATGAACTGACCAGATTACCTTTTTAATGGGAATACTAAACTTCCCCCAAACTGCAGTTAACATTGCATAGTGTAAAAATCACTGAATCTGATGATATACTCACCCAATTCCCCCCTGTGCTCCTGCAAAAAAATATGCTTGAGAGGACTGCTGAGTGCGCACACATATTGGAGAGGACTCCAAGATAAGTCCTCTTAACCACCTCAGCCCCCCTAGCTTAAACACCCATAATGACCAGACCACTTTTTACACTTCTGACCTACACTACTTTCACCGTTTATTGCTCGGTCATGCAACTTACCACCCAAATGAATTTTACCTCCTTTTCTTCTCACTAATAGAGCTTTCATTTGGTGGTATTTCATTGCTGCTGACATTTTTACTTTTTTTGTTATTAATCAAAATTTAACGAAATTTTTGCAAAAAAATGACATTTTTCACTTTCAGTTGTAATTTTTTTTTTTTTTTTAAACGACATCTATATACAAATTTTTCTCTAAATTTATTGTTCTACGGGTCTTTGATAAAAAAAAAGTGTTTGGGTTGAAAAAAAATGGTTTGGGTAAAAGTTATAGCGTTTACAAACTATGGTACAAAAATGTGAATTTCCGCTTTTTGAAGCAGCTTTGACTTTCTGAGCACCTGTCATGTTTCCTGAGATTCTACAATGCCCAGACAGTAGAAAAACCCCACAAATAACCCCATTTCGGAAAGTAGACACCCTAAGGTATTCGCTGATGGGCATAGTGAGTTCATAAAACTTTTTATTTTTTGTCACAAGTTAGCGGAAAATGATGATTTTTTTTCCCTTACAAAGTCTCATATTCCACTAACTTGTGACAAAAAATAAAAACTTCCATGAACTCACTATGCCCATCACGAAATACCTTGGGGTGTCTTCTTTCCAAAATGGGGTCACTTGTGGGGTAGTTATACTGCCCTGGCATTTTAGGGGCCCTAATGTGTGAGAAGTAGTTTGAAATCAAAATGTGTAAAAAATGCCCTGTGAAATCCGAAAGGTGCTCTTTGGAATGTGGGCCCCTTTGCCCACCTAGGCTGCAAAAAAGTGTCACACATCTGGTATCGCCGTACTCATAAGAAGTAGGGCAATGTGTTTTGGGATGTCTTTTTACATATACCCATGCTGGGTGAGAGAAATATCTCGGCAAAAGACAACTTTTCCCATTTTTTTTATACAAAGTTGGCATTTGACCAAGATATTTATCTCAACCAGCATGGGTATATGTAAAATGACACACCAAAACACATTGCCCAACTTCTCCTGAGTACGGCGATACCACATGTGTGACACTTTTTTGTAGCCTAGATGCGCAAAGGGGCCCAAATTCCTTTTAGGACGGCATTTTTAGACATTTGGATCCCAGACTTCTTCTCACACTTTATACTGCCCTGGCATTTTAGGGGCCCTAAACACCCCACATGTGACCCCATTTTGGAAAGAAGACACCAAGGTATTCAATGAGGGGCATGACGAGTTCATAGAAAAAAAAAATAATTTGGCACAAGTTAGCGGAAATTGTTTTTTTTTTTTTTTCTCACAAAGTTTCCCTTTCCGCTAACTTGGGACAAAAATTTCAATCTTTCATGGACTCAATATACCCCTCAGTGAATACCTTGGGGTGTCTTCTTTCCGAAATGGGGTCACATGTGGGGTATTTATACTGCCCTGGCATTTTAGGGGCCCTAAAGCGTGAGAAGAAGTCTGGAATATAAATGTCTAAAAAATTTTACGCATTTGGATTCCGTGAGGGGTATGGTGAGTTCATGTGAGATTTTATTTTTTGTCACAAGTTAGTGGAATATGAGACTTTATAAGAAAAAAAAAAAAAATATATCGATTTCCACTAACTTGTGCCAAAAAAAAATGGCTGAATGGAGCCTTACAGGGGGGTGATCAATGACAGGGGGGTGATCAGGGAGTTTATATGGGGTGATCACCCCCCTGTCATTGATCACCCCCCTGTAAGGCTCCATTCAGATCGCCGCTGGCAGGCTGTAGATCCACTCGCTTACCTGCAGTTCCTGTGAACGCGCGCGCCTGTGTGCGCGCGTTCACAGGATATCTTGCATCTCGCGAGATGACGCGTATATGCGTGACTCTGCCTGGAGCTGCCGCCTCCGGAACGCGATCCTGCGTTAGGCGGTTAATTCATTTTTCTGCTGGTTTGTAGGAGCACAGCGTGAGAATGGGGTTATTATAAATATACAAATCAAATCATCAGAACTGTGCAACGCTTACTGCAATTTGGGGGTGTTCAGGAGCTAAGAGGTTCCCTTTAATGTATTCCCTCCACATTGTAAGCTGCACAATGTGTCCCTATTATATTAGTATAAAGTATAATAGCAGTGCTGGTACCTGGTGCTTGATTTTTAGGTACAAAAGACATCCTGCAAGGAGCATGGTGAAGATTACGGTGATGATTAGTCTCAAGATGTTGTCAAATCGAAAGTTATATCCTAGAAGCAAACATAAGATAAGTCACCAATTCAGACATGGCTATTCTGCCTTTGCAGTGTGTTTTGCAGTGTAACATTGATGCATGCATAGTTTCCTGGCCATTTTCAGGATGTATAGCAGTTGGGTTGAAGACTTCAGGAACCGCTTTACAACCTGATTAAAGATGTGCACCATGCAGGGCGCATGGGTTAGCGCACTTTGACGTTGCACCGACACAATGTTCTTCCAGTTATCAGTGACTAGGGTTCCGATCTTCAGTTGGCGAGGAGATAGCCAGGATTCGATTTCCTCTTGAAGGACGCAGAAAAGTTCCTCCTCAGTGTGACTCTGTTCACCCAGGCAAACCAGGTGCAGAACAGCCTGACACTACCGTACTCTGCGTAGGTGGTATGCTGGAGGACCACTCCGAAATGTGCCTGCAGTGAAGGCTGAGAACATGTTTGAGCATGAGGAGGCAGAGGAGGACATTAGTGCAGGAATCACAGCTTGAGAACATGGAGGCGGCAGTGCCAACTAGTGATGAGCGGCAGGGGCAATATTCGAATTCGCAATATTTAATGAATATTTGGGCGAATATTGCCCATATATTCGAGAATTCACGAATTCGTGATCTCCAGGCATTATTTTCTTGATTGCGCATAAACATTCGCATAAACTGGTATTTAAAAAAAAACGAATATTCGCGATTACGAATATATTTTGCGATATTCTAAATATTTGCGAATTCTCAAAATGCCGATATTCACAATTAAAATTCGCAATTCGAATATTCGTGATCAACACTAGTGCCAACACCTGGTCAAGTAATTGGTGTAGTTGAGCAGGAACCACATTTACCCTAGAGGGGGGGTCGTTGATCCAGGGAGTTTTTCTGACTGCCTGATAAAGTAAGAAAAATTGGCTTCTACCTCACAGTTTTTTTTTTGCCTTCCTCTGGATCAACTTCCAGGATAACAGGCCGAACTGGATCGACAGATGTATTTTTTCAGCCTTATAAACTATGTTACTATGTTACCATAAAGGACATATATTGTCCTTAACCGTAGTTACAGCTCCACATGTTGGCACTGTTATGAACTTTAGCAGACACTGACAGGCTCAAAGACTGGCCCACCTTCTGCTCAACATACGTGTGCAGGGCTGGTGCAGCCTTTTTAGAGAAGTAATGATGGCTTAGGACTCTCCACCTTGGGTGGGCACAAGCCATCAGTTCTCTGAAAGATGCAGAGTTCACCACATAGAAAGGGAGAGACTGTAGTACTAGCACTTGGCCAAAAGAACGTTCAGTTTATGTGTTGGATAAGTTCACGCATACTGTTGTCTTTTTGCAATCGCCTCAGTGATCGATTGCTGCCGAAATGATTGATTAAGGGGGGTGAGCATCAGGACCAGTAGATGATGGAAATGAAACAAAGCTCCCTTCTGGTAAAGTGGTGGAGCCTTGACTGCAGGAGAAGGGGTGCAAGCCACTAGGAGATGTAGCAGTTGCTGCGTCAGGCTGTACCACTACATTAGCGCCACAGTTTTTCCAGGCCACTTTATGGTTGTCACGCCTTGCCCTGTGAATGTGCGGAGGTCTGTCAGACTGGGTGCACAGGTCTGACTTCTCTGTTTGTTTTGGTTTGGGTTTGAGCTGGATCCACCTTCCCTCAGGTGTACTGGGTTTGATTGTTAGTGAGGCTATTTATCCCTCCTTCCCCCAGTGGCCTGTAGGGGTTATAGTTCTTTCCTGTGAGCTCTGGATGTGTGGTGGATTGTCTGCTTCAGCTCTGCTCTAGATAAGTCCTCTCCGTTATTTCCCATTGTGTCTTTTATGTAGGCCTCTAGGAAGACTCTTCCTTCCTCCGGATTTGAAGAAGCAGGTTGCCTCTTCCCTTTTCCCTACAGCTTAGGGTTTGCCCAGGGTGTATAGGTATAGGCATGAGGGCATGTGCATATCCACCATTAGGGAATGCACATGGGCACAGCAGTTTAGGGAAAACTTTTAGGGATCGCTAGGAGGTGACCCTTTTCTCCCTAGCTTTTGGGCCTAGTCATTTGTTATATTTGTTTTCCTGTGTTTAGTCATTTCCCCGCTTACCTACCTATCTTGACAATGGTGTGTTGATGCAGGGCCATGGAGCCAACATTGGCACCCTGGCCACGCTTCAGCTTCTGACCACAGACTCTATAAATAGCTATGCTGATGTCCTCCGGCGACTTGATGAAAAATTCCCACACCGGTGAATATGGCATTTTCCCCCCCACTACTGTGTGCCGTTGCCTCTATGATCCCATGCACCGCTAGTTGTTTCCAGATAGGTAGGCTCCTGCATAGCGGGCAGTCAACCCTGGGCATTTTTGGCTCAAGACCTCACACTGCTGCCACCCTGCTGACTCACGGCCATGCTACCACCCTGCTGACTTAGCCGCTGACTCACACACAACCTGCCACCTTCATCTCCTGATGATGAAGCCCACTCTTTACCCAGATCCCACGGCTACATCATCAGCCACTACTGTCTGCACATCACTGATGTCAGCCTCACCAGTCTCAGGGCCGCGTGCCTGACCACTCAACACTTGCTCCAACGCGACTCATTGTTGCTACTTTCGTGCCTACCGGAGGACGCAGCAGATCTCTCCTCCACATCTCATCCTCGCTGAAAAGAGGAGCAGAGCCGACGGCATACAATACTTCCCAAGCGGAAGGTACAGAAAATGAAAGAGGCAGGTTCAGGACAGATTGTTCCTGGACCATGCCAACTAAGCATTTTGTCAGAGGAACCCACTGACTCCTGGCTTGAGGTGTCTGATGTCACTTGAGATGATGTTGAAGACAGAGTCAACCATTCAAGGACAGCTGGGTTGCTGGTCAAAACATGACCGCTGGATGACACTGGCAGCTCTGGCCTGTCACTGCAACTGCTGCTACAACCCCCCACTTCTTCTGCTGCTACTTCTGCCAGATCCAGAATAATTTTCACCACTGCCCATTCCCTTAGAACAGGGATGCCCAAAATGCGGCCCTCCAGCTGTTGAAAAACTACAACTCCCAGCATTCCTGAACAGTCTACAGCTATCAGCCTACAGCAAGGCATGATTGGAGTTGTAGTTTTACAACAGCTGGAGGTTGAGCATGCCTGCTTTAGAAGGCTCTGTCACCTGTCTTTCGGCGTCTTGCATCCAGTAACCCATACCTGTGCTTTTGGTCTCTTATTATATATCCCTTATCATAGGGTGTTGTTGTTATTCCTGAGGTGACATTAGGCTGGCGGTCAAAACTATAGGACTACTGCTGTTCCTGTTCCCTCCTATCTTGAATTTTTGTCCCTGAGAAATTAGTCACTTTACTGGGGAAATGCAGCGTCAGGGCTCTACAATCTTTAGCATTCTTTTTGGGACAACATTTCGCCAACAGGGCTTGGGCAGTTATCAGCAAGGGTTTAGCCACTGAGACGTGGGGTCGGCCCTGTGGGGGTGGGGGCGGGTGCTCTGCCTGTAGGCATGTTGAGTTCCAGGGACATTGCAGGGACAGTAATGTTGTTACCACAACCCTGGACGAGAGATCACAACCGTTAAGACATATGTGCCAACTGTGAGTAAGATACAGTCCCACCTCACGATAACCGGTCCATACACTGATTCTGACTGTGGTGAACTATCAAGTATATCATAATCATTGTTTTATACACCAATAGGGAATTTCAAATATTTTTTGATATAGAAATAAAAGTAAAATTTTAATAAGGGAGGAAACTGTGGTTGTTGTTACACTCCTTTAAAGATACGGTATTTCATGAACGTTTTCTGTTTAACAGTAACTGTAAGTTTAAAATAGCAGTAGTGTCAGACCACAATTTCACCGCAGAAAAAAGGATGAATGGATTTACTTGAGTATAAGAGAACATGAACACCACAATTTCACCCAATAATCAAAGATGTATGGATATACTTCTGTATAATAGAATGTGAACACCCCAAAATTTGTAGCATCAGGTAGCAATTACATCCCAGAATCAAGGATGAAAAGAATGTGAACATCCTAAAATTTGTAGTTCTCTGGCTGCAATTTCACCCTAATTACACAATTAAGGAGGAATGGATGTACTTATGATTATAAAAAGAAGTTGAAAGAAATCCAGCTCCACTTGGATAAAGGAATGTGCGTTTATTCAGCTTGCGGTTAAAAACTCATCCATGAATTACAAACTCATGGATGAGTTTTTAACCGCAAGCTGAATAAACGCACATTCCTTTATCCAAGTGGAGCTGGATTTCTTTCAACTTCTTTTTGCATTGCTGCCCGTACCTGACACGGGTTATCCGTGCTCACAACCAAAGGAAGGGCAGGCGAGAGCTGCTAAACTTCTCTTTTCTACTTATGTATATAAGAACGTGAACCCCCCAAAATCGGCAGTATCAGGCTACAATTTCACTCTAAAATCAAGAATGAATGGATGTACTTATGTACAGTCCTGATCAAAAGTTTAAGACCACTTGAAAAAATGGCAAAAAATCTTATTTATCATGGCTGGATCTTAACAAGGTTCCAAGTAGAGCTTCAACATGCAACAAGAAGAAATGGGAGTGAGACAAAACATTTTTTGAGCATTCAATTTAATGAAAACAACGAATAAACTGAAACAGGCTGTTTTTCAGCTGATCAAAAGTTTAGGACCACACCTACCCAAAAAACCTAAACCCCCCCAAAACAGAAATCCAACTTCCAAACATGAACTCAGTAATGAGTAGCTCCGCCGTTATTGTTTATCACTTAAAAAAAAAAAAAATCGGCATGCTTGATGCCAGCGTTTCCATGAGTGGTTAAGACGGCCGCACGAAGGCCATCTACTGTCTGGAACTGTTGTCCATTTTTGTAAACTTCCCTTGCCATCCATCCCCAAAGGTTCTCAATTGGATTTAGATCAGGGGAACACGCAGGATGGGCCAAAAGAGTGATGTTATTCTCCTGGAAGAAGTCCCTTGTCCTGCGGGCATTGTGTACTGTAGCGTTGTCCTGTTGAAAAACCCAGTCGTTGCCACACAGACGGGGGCCCTCAGTCATGAGGAATGCTCTCTGCAACATCTGGACATAGCCAGCGGCCGTTTGACGCCCCTGCACTTCCTGAAGCTCCATTGTTCCACTGAAGGAAAAAGCCCCCCAGACCATTATGGTGCCCCCTCCACTGTGGCGCGTAGAAAACATCTCAGGTGGGATCTGCTTGTCATGCCAGTAACGTTGGAAACCATCAAGGTTAAATTTTTTCTCATCAGAGAATAAAACTTTCTTCCACCTTTGAATGTCCCATGTTTGGTGCTCTCTTGCAAAGTCCAAACGAGCAATTCTGTGGCGTTCAAGGAGACGAGGTCCTTGAAGACGTTTTTTGTGTTTGAAGCCCTTCAGTCTCAGATGCCGTCTGATGGTTATGGGGCTGCAGGATCGTCCAGTGTCTTGACGGACAGCCAATTGGACCGCAAAAAATGGAACGGCCGTGTACATGAGGCCTAATACTGACAATACAGTGCATTGCAATAGATGACTATCGCAATGCACTGTATAGCCATCAGGCCCACTGGATGTTCAAGATCCAAGTGAGACTTAATTTAAAAAAAATGAAAAATAATAAAAAGTAGAAAAAATAAAACAAATGTATAATATACAGTACAGACCAAAAGTTTGGACACACCTTCTCATTCAAAGAGTTTTCTTTATTTTCATGACTATGAAAATTGTAGATTCACACTGAAGGCATCAAAACTATGGCATCCACACATGTGGAATTATATACATAACAAACAAGTGTGAAACAACTGAAAATATTTCATATTCTAGGTTCTTCAAAGTAGCCACCTTTTGCTTTGATTACTGCTTTGCACACTCTTGGCATTCTCTTGATGAGCTTCAAGAGGTAGTCCCCTGAAATGGTTTTCACTTTATAGGTGTGCCCTGTCAGGTTTAATAAGTGGGATTTCTTGCCTTATAAATGGGGTTGGGACCATCAGTTGCGTTGAGGAGAAGTCAGGTGGATACACAGCTGATAGTCCTACTGAATAGACTGTTAGCTGCTTTTTTCTTGCCATAATACAAATTCTAAGTAAAGAAAAACGAGTGGCCATTATTACTTTAAGAAATGAAGGTCAGTCAGTCAGCCGAAAAATTGGGAAAACTTTGAAATTAAGGGCTATTTGACCATGAAGGAGAGTGATGGGGTGCTGCGCCAGATGACCTGGCCTCCACAGTCACCGGACCTGAACCCAATCGAGATGGTTTGGGGTGAGCTGGACCGCAGAGTGAAGGCAAAAGGGCCAACAAGTGCTAAGCATCTCTGGGAACTCCTTCAAGACTGTTGGAAGACCATTTCAGGGGACTACCTCTTGAAGCTCATCAAGAGAATGCCAAGAGTGTGCAAAGCAGTAATCAAAGCAAAAGGTGGCTACTTTTCAGAACCTAGAATATGACATATTTTCAGTTGTTTCACACTTGTTTGTTATGTATATAATTCCACATGTGTTAATTCATAGTTTTGATGCCTTCATAGTCATGAAAATAAAGAAAACTCTTTGAATGAGAAGGTGTGTCCAAACTTTTGGTCTGTACATATATATATATATATATATATATATATATATATTAGTGCAAAAAAAAGAGCAGCACTCCAATGCTGGATAAAATAAAATACAAAAAGTTTATTCACCCATGGTGTAGCAGCAACATTTTGGCTCCACAATTGAGCCTTTCTCAATTGGGCATGGTGCTGTGGAGGTCACTGTTAAGGGGCGAGGTGCTATCGATGTCACATTGTAAGGGAGCAAGGTGCTGTGGAAGTCGTCTATTTAGGAGACGTGGTGATGTGGGTGGAGTAACTGTTAAAGGGAAGGGGCCCTGTGCAGGTCAATGTTAAGAGGGCATCCTGCTGTGCAGGGCACTGTGGGGGGGATCATTGTAAAGTGGACGGAATGCTTTTAAGGTCACTGTTAAGGGGGCGTCCATGTGGGGGAGGACACTGTTAACAGGGCAGGCTGCTTTTGAGGTCACTGTTAAGGAGTAGATCCCTGTGGAGGGTCATTGTAAGGGTGTGAGCCACTGTGGAGGTCAGTGTTAAGGGGGAGGAGTACTGTGGAGGTCAATGCTAAGGGGATGGGGTGCTGTAGAGGTCACTGTTAAGGGGACGTGCGCTGTGGAGATCACAGTTAAAGTGCTAAATACAAGGATATTTTTCAGCAAAACCTGTCCCACACTGTGCGTGATTTGAGACTAGGACGGAGGTTCACCTTCCAGCAGGACAATGACCCCAAACACACGGCTAAAGCTACACTTGAGTGGTTTAAGGGGAAACATGTTACTGTGTTGGAATGGCCTAGTCAAAGCCCAGATCTCAATCCAATAAAAAATCTGTGGTCAGACTTTAAGATTGCTGTTCACAAGCGCAAACCATCCAACTTGAATGAGCTGGAGCAGTTTTGCAAGGAGGAATGGACAAAAATCCCGGTGGTAAGATGTGGCAAGCTCATAGAGACTTATCCAAAGCGACTTGGAGCTGTGATTGCCGCAAAAGGTGGCTCTACAAAATATTAACTTTAGGGGGGTGAATAGTTATGCAAAATGACTTTTTCTGTTATTTTGTCCTATTTGTTTGCTTCGCATAAAAAAAAAAAACATCTTCAAAGTTGTGGGTATGTTCTGTAAATTAAATGATGCAAATCCTCAAACAATCCATGGTAATTCCAGATTGTGAGGCACCTAAATACGAAAAAAGTCAAGGGGGTGAATACTTTTGCAAGGCACTGTACTTGCCAACTCTCCTGGAACGTCAAGGAGGCTCCTGAAAGAAAAGACTTTTCAGACTCCCAAAAAGGTTGGCAAATTTCCTGGAGTACTCATGGAGGACTATTTTCTCCTGGCCCTTAATATACTATAACTGTATGTGGGGTCCAGCCTCCAGGCATGCCCCCAAATCTACCCAAGACCACCATTTATGGGAGGGGCTTACATAAGCCCCATCTATTTCCAACCAGATAGAGCCCAAATTTGCTATGACTGTCTCTGAACGTTAGGGTCAGTCCCTGATATTCTGTACTAGAGAAGAGCACTTTTCCAAAATGTGAGTTGGCCGATTTGCAGAATTTTTCCCAAAAATTCAGCTCGGTCCGAATTTATTCTTGGCAAATCACGTTAAAAAACCGCTATTTCCTGGCTGCAGAGAGCCTTTAGAATCCACTCAGACGTCCGCAGTGTTTTTTACGGACCGCAAAACACTGACGCCGCACATCGCCGGCACTTAATAGAGGATTCCTATTCTTGTCCGCAGCTACGGACAAGAATAGGACATGCTCTATTTTTTTGCAGAGCCGTGGACCACAACACTGTGTGCTGTCCACATCTTTTCCAGCCCCATTGAAAATTAATGGGTCCGCACCCATTCTGCATTATTGCGGAGCGGATCCGGAACCATTCTACGGACGTCTGAATGGACCCTTATAGTGTTGTAGAACACTGTGCCTTGCAGTAACACACATAGGGAGTCTGATGTGGTAGTGAAATAATACTGAGTCAGTATGACATGCAGATGACAGGCGTCGCTCTTAAAATCACTGCACACTTAACTTATTTGGGCAGTCATGGGGCCATAACTGACCAAATAACTCAAGTATGAACTCAGCCTTACAGGTCGATGTTAGCGCCAAGAAGAAGCACACTCCTTTAACACCGTCGTAAGCTAATTCCACATAGATGTCTACAGAACCTTTTCTATTAAACGCTTATACAAGTAGCATCATGGGACCACAGAGTGGCAAGGTGAAATAGTGTGGAGGTGGCAGCAGCATCAGGAGACCACAGAGTGGCAAGGTGACATAGTGTGGAGGTGGCAGCAGCATCAAGAGACCACAGAGTGGCAAGGTAACTTAGTGAAGAGGTGGCAGCATCATCAGGAGACCACAGAGTAACCCGGTGACATAGTGGGGAGGTGGATGGCAATACGAGTACCAGCTGAAGATGGTGGGTGAAAGAAGGAGCACTTGGCATTAGATGTGTAGCATAAGGCGGGTGGCAGCATCAGAATAGTAGCTGAGGCAGGTAGCCAGAATAAACCAATCTCTTTTGTCAAAGTGTTGGCGTGGCACCATGGATTATCTAGTCTGATGCATCAGGCATTAGTGGGTGGAAATCCTGGCTGATCTACGCCTGATTCATCTTGAAAAAGGTCAGTCTCTTCACATTTTGGGTGGACAGGCGAGTTCTTCTTGAGGTAACTATGGCCCCCACCGCACAAAACACCTGCTCTGATGCCACACTACTGGCCGGGCAGGACAGCTTTTCCAGGGCAAACTCTTCTAGTTGCAGCCACAAATCCAGTTTGGCTGCCCAGTAGTCCAGTGGATCTTCAATATGGGGTGGCAGGGTACTGTCCAAGTATGCCACCACCTGCTGGTTGAGGTACTTCTCCAGGTCTAGCTGATGCTGCTGCTGGTGAGTAGTTTCTTCACTAGGCAGGTGAAGAAAGCTTCTTATCAGCGACTCCAAACTCAAGTTGCTGCTGATGGAGCTGGAACTGCTCCTACCCCCCCCCCCCCACCCTGCCACAGCAGCCATGGCAGAGGAACGTGAGCGCAGAGGTCCCCCCCCCCCCGGTCAGACCTGCGAGAGGACGAACGATGGTGCAGATAGGCAGCAGCCAACTCACTACATAGGATGTCTCTATAGTAGTTCAGTTTGTCCTCCCTCACAGTGGGTGTAAAAAAGGCCCCCATTTTGGACCGGTAGCGAGGGTCCAACAAGGTGGAGTACACAGAGGAGTACTCCTGTCTGCTTGGATCATCGCTTATGGCCTTTCTCTGTTCGTATAGTCGGTCCAACATATGGAGGGTGGAAATCCAACGGGTGTAAACACCGCATATCAACCTATGTTGGGGGATGCCGTTCTGCCGATACAGCTCAAGGAGGGTGTGCCTTGCGCTGTACGAGTGGCTAAAGTGGCAGTTTTCTGGCAATTTTTAGGATGTCTTGGAGATGGGTGGAAGACTTGCAAGGCGCATGGCTCAGCCCTGCTTGACGCAGCGCCAACACCATGTTCTTCCTGTTGTCGGTCACCATGGGTCCGATTTTGAGCTGTCGCAGAGAAAGCCAGGATTCGATTTCTTGATGAAGGACACGGAGCAGTTCCTCCCCTGTGTTCCAGGACATGAAGCAGTGGAATGACGTTGTTCATCCCGTAGTCCTGGCGACTGACAAATAACGTGGCCTCCTCAAAGGGCCTGAGCAAACGGAAGGTGTCGCACATGAGCTACCACTGGCTGACATCGAAGTTACACAGAGGAGTACTCCTGTCCGCTTGAATCATCAAGAAATCTTTTATAGCCTTTCTCTGTTCGTAAAAAGCTTGACAACCAGATTGAAGACGTGTGCCATGTAGGGCGCATGACTCAGCCCTCCTTGACACAGCGCAGACACCATGTTCTTCTCGTTGTCGGTCACCATGTTCCGATTTTGAGTTGTTGTGTATAAAGCCAGGATTTGATTTCTTGATGAAGGACATGGAGCAGTTCCTCACCTGTGTGACTCAGTTCGCACAGGCAAACGAGGTACAGAACAGTGTGACACCGCCGTGCCCTGCACATGTGGTATGATGGAGGGGAACTGTGAATTGTCCCTTCAGTGGAGGCCTAAAACATGGTGGAGAATGAGGAGGCAGAGGCGGACATTATCGCAGGACCAAGGGCGTGACAACGTGGAGGTGGAAGTGACGTCACCTGTCCAAGTTGCTGGTGTGGCTGTGTAGGAACCACATTCACCCAGTGGGCCGTAAAGGACATGTATTGCCCTGACCGTAGTTACAGCTTCACACGTCAGCACTGCCATGCACTTTGACAGACACCGACAGGCTCAAGGACTGGCCCACCTTCTGTTCTACATGTGTGTGCAGGGTTAGTACTGCCTTTTTGGCAAAGAAATGACCGCTTGGGACTCTCCACCTCGGATCAGCCCAAGTCATCAGTTCTCTGAAAGGTGCAGAGTCTGCCACTTGGAAAGGGAGGGACTGCAGCACCAGCAACTTGGACAGAAGCGCTTTCAGCTTCTGCGCCATTAGATGAGTGCATGCATACTGTTGTCTCTTGGCAATCGCTTCGGTGATCGATTGGTGACGGAATGACTGACGAAGAGTAGGAGGAGCAGGAGCATCAGGACCAGCAGATGATGGAAAGGACAGACAGCTCCCTTCAGCTGAGGTGGTGGAGCCTTGACTGCCTGAAATCAGGTGCGTGCCACTGGGTGATGTAGCGGTGGCTGGACCACATCGGAGCCACGATTTTCCCAGGCCACTTTATGGTGACACTGCATATATTGACGCAGGGCCGTGGTGCACCCTGGCCACGCTTCACCTTTTGCCCACAGATTCTACATATGGCCATGTTCACCTCCTCCGGCGGCTTAAAAAAAAAACTGCCACACTGCCGTGTAGGTGATTTTAGCCCTAACACTCCGCACTGACTGACTGCTACTGCCGCTGGGTCGGGAGCCTGAACGCTCGCAACAACAGCTCCCACGCCTCTCTCCTCATCACTACTTTCCCGACTAGCGGAGGAAGTGGCGGATGTCTTCTCCAGATCTTGGCTGGCCAGTAGCTGCTGACTGTTCTTCTAGTAGCTCGTCCTCGCTGTATAGTGGGGCTGAGCCCACAGCATATAATACTTCTCTGGCTGAGGGAACAGAAAAGGACAGAGGCAGGTTGAGGACAGCTGAGGGCATAGGGCCTGCTCCTGGGCCATGCCAACTAAGGGTTGTGTCTGTCGAATCCACCGACAATTGGCTGGGGGTGTCTGATATCACTTGGGACGAAGTGGATGACCGAGTCAACCATTCAAGAACCGCTGAGGTGCTGGTCAAGACACGACCGCTAGATGACACTGAGAGCTCAGGCCTCTTGCTGCGACTCATGCTGCCACACCCCCTTACTCTGCTGCGACCTGTGCCTGCGCCAGAAACATTTAGGCCTCTGCCACTCCCTTGTGCTTAGCCTGGCACTTCTCTGTCTGACATACTGTTAGATCAAATAAATAAATAAAAAGGAAATTAAAACACCCTAAAAAAGTCAGTAATTTTCTCACTTCACCACACAACTGCTAATAAGTCCTTTTTTTCCACTAATACACTCCAAAAATGGCTGTAATTTTCTCACTTCACCACACAACGGCAAATACTTTTTTTGTGCCACTAATACACGCAAAAAAGGGCTTTAGAACATATGACTGCACCGCTGAACAGCAAATAGGCCTTTATTTTTTGCCACTTATACATGACACAAAAGGCTTTAGAACATATAACTGCATCGCTGAATGGCAAATCTTTTTTTCTTTTTTTCACTTATACATGTGATGAGCCAGAGTGCCATTACCACTTCTGCACCCTGCTTCTATCTTCTATGGTTAATCTAGTGTCATCTTGTGTAATTATTGCAGGTCCAAACAATGTGCATTCCTGTGTTTGAAACTGTTTATGTAATCATGTAATGTGCCTGGTTCAACAGCAGGTGGCAGCAAACATGGCAGAGCTACAGTTAGATAGAATGGAGCTAACCATTCCATTCTAACCCCCCTCTGTAGAAGAGTGGGCGAGTCCCATTTCCTGCAGGAAGGTGTCACGGTCATATTGTTGTTTGACCGTGATGCGGTTGCCGTGCAGACCGGTTGCCGGTGGCAACGTGTTGTCGGTTTGCACGTGCATTTCCCCTTTAAGGTGTGTCTCCCTGCTGTTTGGTGAGCAAGGGGTTAATTTTCTGTCTGGTGGGGATTTAGGTGTGTCCTGGGTGTGGCCGCTATGTGGATATTTCCTGTGGCTTCCTGGCTGGAGTCAGTTGTACTCCAGCCTTGTTTGGTGTTGTAGCTCTGCTCCTTTCCTGGGTGAACTTGCCCAGTCCTTTAGGGCCACCTTGTTGGACATACTGTAAATTGTTTTCCTTTTGTATGCTCCTTATACCCTATCTCACTTGTTGTATGTTAGGTGTGGGTTTATGTTCAGGGTGTGTTGTACATCTTTATTGTTGTTACATGTCTGGGCTGTTGTTGGTGTTTGTCCCTGCATGTACTGTATATAAGACGTTTTCCCTGTGTGTTGTGTCCTCCGGAAGGGGGTTAGTTTCCAGGAGGGGTGAACTATAAGCCTGTATGCAGCACTGCCCGGGGCTGCCATGCACCTTGCGGCATGGGGGTCCTGGTGGAGTTTGGTTTGCTGGATACCTGTGTGAGTTGCTGGTACGGCGTCCTGTTTGGTGTTAGGTCTCCTGTACGTATTCACGGGTTCCAGTCGTGGAGACTTCGACAGGTAAGTGTGTTGTCTTATGTTCTCACCTGCGAATCCTCTTGCTGTGTATGGTCTCTCCTTTTCCGTGCTACTAGGTCTTTAGAGACTCCTGTTCTTCCTTGTCTTTGAAAAACAGGGCGCCTCTCCTTAGCTCCTTTGTGAGGGATTCTCAGAGCGACTCAGGGCTTCAGGTATCCAGGGTATGAGCCGTCCTACCATCCATGTCCGCTCATATGGTGAGGAGTTAGGGAGAGGATTAGGGGTGCAATAGGAGGTGACCTGCTTCCCTTTTCCTGGATTCTTGGCCTAGCAGCTATCCCTTTATCCCTTTACATTGTACGGTGGGGGGTTTCCCCCACTCCACACCGTGACAGGTGGAGACCAGTTACAGTCAGTGTAGCTTACTCCCTGCTAGGGGAAGGTTCAGCTTACCCCCTTCTAGAGGAAGATCTAGCTTACCCCCTGCTAGAGGAAGGAAGCAGGTGCACGTCCTGGATGGATGTGCCTTGCCCAGGCCAGCTGGAGCACCTTCAGCTAAGTTGGACATGGAGGCAGAAGCTTGGAGCCTCTAAAGCCAGGAAGTATAGTTTCCTGGACAAACCTAGAGCAAGACTTAAAGAGAGAAGCTGCAGCATCCTGCTGAGGCAGAGATTCTATTTAAGCTTGTCAGCACAGCATAGCCAGAGAGCGACAGATGTAGCAGAGAGGAGTTTGCTTTCAACAGTTAATGCTAAAGCCTGCTGGAAACCAAGAAAAAGCCTAAGACTGTTTGGAGAAACGTTTAATGAAAGTAAAGCTGTTATCAACTTTATCACAAGGTCTGGACTCAAATCATTTCTTCATCCCCTTCATCAACAACCCCCCTTTTTATTTCTTTGGAGCCAATGCCTAGGGATTGTGACATGTGCACCAATATTAAGGGACATTTAGGCCACCCTACACCACTCTGGCATTCCTACACCTGGTTACCATCCACAGTATCAATAAAAGGGGCCCTATGCCCTTGTTGCTTCATTGCAAATGGCGTTATGAAAACAAGTACATTTTTCCACTTAAAGGGCCCTGGGGGGAGGCGCCCGTTGCATACACTCCAAAAAAGGGCTTTATAACATATAACTGCACTGCTGAACAGCAAAAATATTTTTCTTTTTTCCTCTTATACACGACACAAAAGGCTTTAGAACATATAACTGCACCACTGAACGGCAAATGGGCCCTTATTTTTTCCATTTATACACTCCACAAAAGGGCTTTAGAACATATAACTGCACCGCTGAACGGCAAATATATTTTTCTTTTTTTCCACTTATACACTCCACAAAAGGGCTTTAGAACATATAAAGTGTTCCAGCAAAATAGACCCCTATAAAACTTTTATTCATAAACAATTGATACGACGAACCCACCACAGTGGTTCACCAGTGGAATCTGTGAAGGGAAGATAGTACTCAGATGAAATAGATATCTACATAGGGCACCCAACCGTTAAGACGGTCATGCAGATAAGCATAACAAGGGCAAAAATTGGGGGAGTGTCAGAAGTCTCACCTGTCCCTGCACTCTCCCTAAGTTAAATCTCAGCCCAGGGACGTCCTCTGATGGTGGGGACTCCCTGTCCTCGAACCTGGATTGACTGCCCTTAGCACACCCTACTGCTAACATACGATATAGAGGTACCCTATGATAAAACAGAAACCGTATCACGGGTTCACAATGTCACCCGTAATAAACAACAGCCCATGTAGATAAAATAAAAAATGTGCTGGGGTGTATAGTCTCACCTATAGCACCATATTCAAGCCCCTAACAGGGCGCCAAAGTATCTAATATCTCCCTCGGCTTAGTAGACACAAACCCGACGCGTTTCCCCTACTTATAGGTCCATCAGGGGGTAGGTATATAACCAGTCATGGGTGAAAAACTGTTAAAAAACAATCAAGTGAGATATACTCACAATACAGACGGAGGATCCGCAGCCAGATAGCGAGGATACTGGTGTGAACACGGGACCAAGGGGAACAACAGAAAAGTCCCACCTGTGAATAGAAGGTACACATGTATCAGGGGGAGAAATCTTAGAGATAGTTACCACTGATTACCCCCGGTACAGCACTTACTTAGCTCAAAGCATGAGGTCAGATAAACCAGAAACACACAAGGATAAGGGGCCAACAGTCTGCCCAAAACTGAAAAGGAATAATGAATCACTCCAATGTCGACATGAGATACACCTTGCTACAACAAGTAAAGGTCCAGTACTCACAGTAGATCCCGTTCTAGTGCCTCAAGTGAGATATACTCATCATACAAACGGGGGATCCGCAGCCAGATAGCGAGGATACTGGTGTGAACACAGGACCAAGGGGAACAACAGATAAGTCCCACCTGTGAATGGAAGGTACACATGTATCAGGGGGGAGAAATCTTAGAGATAGTTACCACTGATTACCCCCGGTACAGCACTTACTTAGCTCAAGGCATGAGATCAGATAAACCTGAAACCCACAAGGATGAGGGGCCAACAGTCTGCCCAAAGCTGTAACAGACTAATGAATCACTCCAATGTCGACATGAGATACGCCTTGCTACACCAAGTAAGGGTCCAGTACTCACAGTACCTCGCGTTCTAGTGCCGTCCTGCTCCTCCATATCATCACACAATGTAGTGTCTATTTGATCCCTATAAATATCCCCATGTTCAGGTGTTCAATTTGCGCGCTGGGACGCCGGAAGAGTCACTTCCGGTCACGTGGTGCCCCTAGTGCGTCACTTCCGGTCTATGGAACGCAAATGCTCGTCATATCCGGTCTGTGGAACAAAGTACTCGTTAATTTCTAACGATAATTTGTTTTCCCTTAGTCCTAACAGTGGCACAAATGGGGTATTCTGCCCCTGTGGACTGGTTAGGACAGGTGGAAGTTTAATGAATAAATAAAAAAAACACCGGCATGCACACGCCCTCCCTGCCCCCAATAAAGAGGGGTGTGACCCTCCAGAGGATGTGTAATTACAAGTAGACAAACATAATCATAATAACATAGGGGGGGAAATTTGTGTGCCACTGTTAGGACTAAGGGAAAACAAATTATCGTTAGAAATTAACGATTCCCTTACGTCCTAACCAGTGGCACAAATGGGGATTTAGCAAGTAGAAACCCCCATGGGAGGGTCCTCATGCCTGGCGGAAGAAAACACTGTCCGGCCAAATGAGGAATAACTATGTATTCTGGTATCCACTCTATAGTGTGAGATAAAAGTGGAGTGAGAACTCCAAGAAGCTGACTTACAGATCACATCCAATGGGATCGAGCTTCTCTCTGCAAAAGAAGTGGCCACTGCTCGAGTAGAGTGGGCCCTTACAAATTCAGGGGGCTCCGAACCCTGAGACATATAAGACTCCCGAATTGCCTCTTTAATCCAACGACTGATGGAGGGCTTAGAGGCTTTCCTCCCCTTATGGGTACCGGAAAAAAGGATAAGGAGGTTTTCATCCTTCCTAAATACCTTGGAGCGTTCCAGGTAAATCCTAAGACATCTCGCAATATCGAGGGTATGGAGCCCTCTTTCCTCAGAGGAGGGGGGTGGAGCCAAAGTTGGTAGGGAGATCACCTGATTAATATTGTCAAAGGAAGGAACCTTTGGGATGAAGGTAGGTAAAAATTTTAGAAGTACCCGATCCTGTAGGAACTTTGTATATGGCTCAAAGGCAGAAAAAGCCTGGAGTTCCCCAACTCGCTTTGCAGAGGTAACAGCTAACAAGAAGGTGATCTTCCAGGTCAGGAACCTGAATCCCGCCTCCTCTAGGGGCTCAAAGGGGGGAGATGATAACCCCCTGAGCACGACCGACAAATCCCAGGCCGGGATAGGTCTGATTACTGTAGGCTTTAATCTTGAGGCTCCCTTCAGGAATCTCTTGATAAGGGGGTCTTGAGAAATAGCTCTGTTGAGACAAGCAGAGATAGCTGAAATCTGCACTTTAAGGGTAGCTGGTGATAGCCCCCTGTCCAGACCGTCCTGAAGAAATTGGAGGATCATCGGGATGGAAGCTTCAGCGGATCTTTGCTGATGTCTTGTACACCAGGATGAAAAGATCTTCCAGATTCTGGAGTAGGCTTTATTAGTAGCTTCTGATCTGGAGTGCTCCAGGGTTCTCAAGACAGACCCCGATAGCCCTTCTATCCCTGGAAGGGACTGATCAACCTCCAGGCCGTCAGGTTGAACATTTGAAGATTTGAGGAGACCTGGGTGCCCCCCGACACCAGTACTCTCTCTGGGGGAAGCCTCAGAAATTGACCCCGACTCATCTGTAAGAGTTGGGTAAACCAAGCTCTTTTCGGCCAGTATGGGATAATGGCGATAACTGACGCTTGGTCCTGCCTGATCTTCATCAAGACCCTTGGTATCAAGGAAATTGGAGGGAAGATGTAGGCCAGCCTGAACCTCCATGGGATTGACAGTGCATCTATTGCCACCGGGTTGTCCTCCCTGTAAAGGGAGCAATACTTCTCCACCTTGGTGTTGAACCTCGTTGCCATGAGATCGATCTCTGGCATGCCCCACCTGAGCGTTATCTCCTTGAAGACCTCTGGATGGAGTGACCATTCTCCGGTTGGAAGACCTCGGCTCAGACGATCCGCAATCACATTGTGAACTCCGCGAATGTGAACGGCTGATAAGTGGGTGAGGTTCAGTTCTGCCCAATCCAAAATCACACCTATCTCTCTCAGGAGACTTTGTGACCTCGTGCCTCCCTGCTTGTTGATATACAGTACAGCGGTCATGCTGTCTGACTGTACCTTTACTGCTTTCCCTCGAATGATGGGAGCAAAATGAAGAAGAGCTAGTCTGATTGCTCTGATCTCCAGGAGATTCGATGACAATAACCTCTCCTGAGGTGTCCAAGTTCCCTGGACTGTCTTGTCCTGAAGATGCGCACCCCAGCCTACTAGGGATGCGTCTGAAGTAAGTATGATCCAAGAGGGTTGGATCAGGGACTTGCCGTCCGTGAGGTGGGACCACCACCTCAGAGAGGATCGGACTTTGTAAGGCAGGGAGAGCACGGAATTGAGTCCCACCGGACTGTGATTCCACTTGGCTAATACCTCCGACTGAAGCGGACGTAGGTGCCATAATGCCCAAGGTACCGCCTCTGCGGTTGAAGACATTAGTCCCAACATCCTCATCCACGTTCGAATCGTTACCTGTCTTGGTACAGAGAGAGAACGGGCTGTTTATTGCACGGATTGCCTTCTTTCGGGAGTGAGATGAATTGTCATCCTGATTGAATCCACCATGAACCCCAGGAACCTTACCGAGGTGGCTGGTTGAAGTTGGGATTTGTCCCAATTGATTATCCATCCTAACTGATGTAGGAATGTAACAGCCTGTTGGATGTGTTGGGACAGGATCGCTTGGGATGGAGCTCTGAGGAGCCAGTCGTCCAGGTATGGAACTATGCTCAGGCCCTGAAGCCTTAGAGCGGCCACCACAGAGACCACTACTTTGGTGAAAGTGTGTGGGGCTGAAGAAATTCCAAATGGGAGGGCCACAAACTGAAAATGTTTTAGGACGCCCCCAATGTTTACCGCGATCCTTAAGAATCTTCTGGACCCAGGATGGATGGGAATATGGAGATAAGCATCCTTGAGGTCTAAGGTTGCCAAGAAATCTCCCGGCATAAGAAGATTGGTCACTGACTGGATAGTTTCCATACGGAACTTCTTTTGTTTTATGAAACGGTTGAAGAACCTCAGATCTATAATCATCCTCCAACCTCCGGTATTCTTGGGTACCAGGAAAACTGGGGAGTAGATACCTGTTCCCCTCTCTTGGAGAGGAACCTCCTCTAAGGCCCCCTTCTGGAAGTATTCTAGCACGTAGCTTTCTAGAATCTTCTGTTTGTTGCTGGGAAGAAGCCTTGTCTGAACAAACTTGTCCAGAGGCAAACTGCTCAAGTCTACAAGGTAGCCATGCGAAATTACACGCAGGACCCAACTGTCCTGGATATGATCCTGCCAACAAGGTAGAAAGTGCTGTAGGCGGCCGCCTACGGGAATGTGGGGAGAAGGGAGCCCGAGATCTCCAGTCAGGCCGGCTAAATACCAAGAGCCTCGAGGAGGCCCGCAATCAGAGCGCCGAGGACTTCTTGGGGGGTCTAGAACCCCGAGAGGATCTTCCTCCTCTACGGGAACCCCAATTCCTCTGGGGTCTGGGTTGCGGTTCCGCTCTGGAACTATACCCCCTGCCCCGACCACGAAAGGACTGCTGGGGAAGGGACTTGCCCTTCTTGTCCGACAGCCCCTCCATTATGTGGTCAAGCTCTGCACCAAAGAGTTTGCCGGGTTCATATGCCATGGCACAGAGGTTATGTTTTGAGGCCGTATCGGCCTTCCAAGGTTTCAACCAAAGCGGACGCCTGCCCGCGGTTGAAAGAGCCATGGTCTTGGATGCCAACTTCAGTTGTTGTGGAGCTGCGTCACACAAGAAGTCAATGGCTAGGCTGGCCGTCTTGCATGAGGCCAGAATGTCGTCCCTAGAGACCCCTTGGTCCAGGTCTGACTGGATTTGCGAAAATCTAGATCTTAGAAAATTCGCCACTTCGGACGAGGAAATTGCGACAGAGGCGGAAGCGGAGGCCGAGGAGTAAGTGCGCCTAAGGGCGCAGTCCGCCTTCTGGTCCATTGGGTCCAGCAAACTTGACCCGTCGTCTGAAGGGATCAGGGTTCTTCTGGATAACTTTGCTATAGCCATGTCCACTTTAGGGACAGGCCCCCAGGACGATACCTGATCCTCTTTAACCGGGAACACCACCTTGAACCTTTTGGTCAACACTGGACCTTTCTCTGGCTTTCTCCACTCTGTTTTCATCAGAGATAGGAGAGAATCATCCGCTTTAAAGGCCCTAGGCCCCCTAGAGGCAGAGGATGAGGCTTCCCCCGGATCAACGTCCTGGTCCCCCGACCGGACGGATTTTAATAGTCGCTGGGCCTTCTCCAGCGGGAAAAAATATGCGAAACCATCCTCCTCATCCGAGGAGGAAGAGGCTGAACCCTCTCTCGCCTCCTGAGCCCCTGAGACCTCCATAGCACGATGGGGGGAGGAGGGACGATGACGCTTGGAGACCAGGGCACTCTTCAATTCTTGTATGGAGGCGTTGACCTGGGACATGTTGGACTCCATGTACCCCTTCACCCAGTCGACCACGTCGTGGACAGATGGCTCCAGCGGGGGGAGGGTCTTGGCCCTGCAGGATGGGCACCGGGTAAATCGTAAGAGTCCTCCAGGACAATCTGACAGTCATGGCACTGCAGGTGGCGCCTCTTGCCCGCGGACTTCCTGCCGGGCTCTCGCTCACCGTCACCGGTAGACGACATGGCTGAAAATTAAAATGAGAGATGAATTTAGCAAAATTCAAGAAGACGAGGCTTAATCGCAAGCTTTAGGATCTTTACCCAGAAGATCCTAGCAAGCTCAATATAACAGCACAAAGAAGAATTTTCAGCACAGAGGTAACAACACTCTAGCACCAAACCACACTCAAGGTTGACAGCAAGCTGCGCTCCAGGAGACTGAACCTGGAGCTTCATCCAGTTTAAATAGGGTTGTTGGCGCCAAAAGAGAAAGCCCCGCCCACAAGGGGGCGGGGTAAGCCTCAGAGTTTATATCTTTGAACTAAAAGACGAACAAAAAGAAATAACTTTATATTGTGGACCTAGAGAGGGCCCTGAAAACATTAAAAGGCCTCCCACGGCCCTATAATATGAAAATACACCTCCGGCCGATGCCCGATCGGCCGGAGCGAAAACCCGGAAGTGACGTCACCTGGCGTCACTTCCGCAGGATGGCGGCGCCCAGCAGGACATGTGGGACGCAGCCACCGCCGCTCCAGCACGGAAAAGGAGGTAAGCCCCACAGTAGCAGGGCTCTCTGCAAGGGAGGCAACCAGCGGCATAACCGGAGGACCCCCTCCGCCGCATCGGAGGAGCGGAGCAGTTCCCAAGGGAACATGTAAACCCTTATGGGATTCAAAAATAGAATAGAAAGGGGGGAAAAAACAACACTCTCTCCATCGAGGGATGGAGGAGTGCACCACCCGTCCCGTCCTGTCCGCAGGACAGAAAAAAACACATCCTCTGGAGGGTCACACCCCTCTTTATTGGGGGCAGGGAGGGCGTGTGCATGACGGTGTTTTTTTTATTTATTCATTAAACTTCCACCTGTCCTAACCAGTCCACAGGGGCAGAATACCCCATTTGTGCCACTGGTTAGGACGTAAGGGAATCTTAACTGCTGTTGTTTTCATCGCTAAGACAACGGAAACGTCACTTCCGGTCCATGGTGCCTCACAATGCGTCACACACGGTCATTGGAACGCAAGATTTAGGTACAAGTAAATAACGACACCGCAGCAGTGAAAAACAGCGCAAACTGCGCTAAGATGTCCCAGAACATTCAGATTAATGGGCATCCTGTCAAAATAACCAAACAGCAGTGAAAGGAGCTATAACATGAGGGATAAGGTTAACAAGTGTGACCCAAAATAATGAAAACATCCTACACACAATTTCACTTAGGTGCAAGCCTTAGATCATAGGCAGCACCAAGCATCTGTCATATAATCAGCGCAAGCCAGTCAATATTCGGATACTTCCCGTATCCAGCCAATTACCCAGACTCTACAACGTTACCAAGTAGGCTAGTCATGAACCAGGGTGATCAAGTTGAGCTCATCCAAACCATCAGACTATAAAAAACAAGAGAAAGTGAGTCTCTCATTAATGCCAAGGGGTGCCTGGGATTTAAACCGATGAATCCAGACACATTCTTTCTTAAGGATTTTCCGGTCCTAGTCACCACCCCTTGGAGAAGGTGGAATAGTCTCTAGGATTGAAAATTTCAGACACCTTGGGTCTCCACCATGGGTCTCATTTACATGTGACGCGACCGGTGCAATGTTCTTTTTCACAACGTCATTAACATGTTCGCAAATTCTCTGCCTAACTTCTCTGACTGTCTTTCCTATGTAGTCAATAGGGCATGGACACTGACAAATATATATAGCTCCTCTGCTCCTACAGTTATAAAAGTCTCTGATCTTAAAAACCTGTTTAGTTACCGAGCATGTGATAACCTTGGCTGTAGATACATATTCACACGCCTTACAGGATCCGCACCTGAACATACCAAGGGGTTTCCGGTCCGGCCACGTACCTACTCCAATCGGTGGTGTATAGTGGCTGTGAACAAGACGATCTTTGAGGCTCCAACCCCGTCTATAAGTGCCACTGGGCTGTGTTGTCAGCACATCGCTAAGGTCAGGGTCCATATGAAGAATGGGCCAGTATCTCTTAAGGATCTAGACAACCTGCGCGTTTGCTGAATCGAAGGATGAAATGAGTCACACGGGCTGTTGTCCATCCAGTGTCCTTGATCTAGGAACCAGGAGTTCCATCCGATCCTTCTCCAAGGCATTCTTGAATGCTCCCTTAAGGATTGTTTGAGGATACCCCCTGTCTCTAAATCTGGTCTGAAGTTTCCTCGCCTTACCAAAAAAATGCCTCTTTCTCGGAGCAATTCATCAGAGTACAGAGGTACTGTCCCCTAGGTATGCCGCGTTTAAGTGGTGTGGGATGATGACTCTCCCAATGTAGCAGTGAGTTTGTCGCGGTCTCCTTCCTATATATGCTTGCTGTTAATTTCTCTCCCTCCTTAGTGACACGGACATCTAAGAAAGGGATAGTATGCAAATCAAGTTCAAATGTAAATCGTAGGCCTATATCGTTATTGTTCAAAGCCGCAACAAACCTTCGAAAGTCCTCTGACCCACCATTCTAGACGACAAAAATATCATCTATATAACGTGTCCAAAAAAGGATCCTATCGGACCACCAGGTAGTTTGGTCTGGAAACACGTAAACGTCCTCCCACCAGCCCAGGAAGAGGTTGGCGTTCGTGGGGTCACAGGGGCTCCCCATCACTGTCCCCCTGGGCTGGTGGTAGAAGCGTGAGTTATATAGAAAGAAATTGTGGGTCAGAGTGAACGTGAGTCGTTATGGGTTCTGCAGTGTAAATTCCTGGTTTTAAGGAAATATTCCACCGCTTGTATGCCCTTATTGTGCGGAATAGAGCTATACATCCACATTGATTGCTTCAATTTTGCTGAGGAAGTCCATTGTGTCCCTCGTTTAGGCTGGTAGGGACACAACAAACTGCCTCAGCACTCGGTCAATATATATGGCGCAATTTTGGGTAAGTGAATTAACTCCAGACACAATTGGTCGACCTCTAAGTGGTGTGGTACCTTTGTGGACCTTTGTTAGTCCATAAAAGGTACGCTATAGTGGGATGTGCCGGAAGGAGGAAGTCGTATTCTTCCGGGGAAATAACTTTCTCTCGTAGGCCTCCATCTAGAATGGTTTTGAGTTCATCAGAGAAAGAGGAAGATGGATTAGATGACATTCTCTATAGCCCTCCCGAGGTCCAAACACATACCCTAATACATCTCATGGTCAAGAATGACCAGATTACCCCCTTTGTTGGAAGGTTTGATGATTATCGATTTATCCCGTTCGAGAGATACCAATGCTTGCATCTCCACCTGGGACAAGTTAAAGCTCCTGGGGGAGACATGTTCAAGTTGTTCTAGATAATGCGTGACCATCTGTAAAAAGATGTGCACACATTCATAGTTGAGAGGTGGGGGCATCTTTTTACTTTTCAACTTGAGGTCAGTATGTGGACCCTCACCTGGGCCACGTTTCACTTCCTCCCCCAGCTCAAAAAGTACCTGAAGGTCATCAGAATCCTTTTTACTGAGGCCTAGCCTCTCACAGGTATGCCTGTTGGTGTCTTTAAAGAACTTATGCCACTTGAGTTGCCGACTAAAAAGATGAAGATCTTTAGTCCATGTGAACAAGCAAAAATTCGTGGTTGGTACAAAGGACAGTCCTTTCCTAAGTACACTTGTCTCTAACGTGCTTAACACACGGGATGTTAAATTAATTATCTGGAGATCACTATTCAGGCCTTGTCTATCCTGCCCCTGTCCCGTAGCTGGTATGGGACCTGACTTTTCTCTAAAAAAGAGGGTTGTGGTGAGGAGAAATTGTTGGAGAAGATAGAAGTGGAGAAGGATGAGGGCCTAGTGGAGTAGCCCACTCCCCCTGCCCGGCCTCTCCTGCCACCCCCCTCTCTGCCATCGTCTACCACGCCTTCTTGTATAGGATGGACCTCTACCCCCATATACACTAAACGGTGGCTCAGTGTCAGATGAGTCCACCTCTGATGTGGATACCTCAGATGTCACCGGTACACTGTTAGTGTGTTGTTGGCTATATGCCCTATTCTCTCTAAACTCAGATAGATCCCAGATGAATTGTTTGTGTTTTCTTTCTTTCAGTAAATTCTGAAATCTCTCAACAGATATCTGAAGGGAGGTCTCTCGTCTACTTAAATCAGGATCGTCTTTATATTTAAGGGCAAGCTCTATCTGTTCTTGTAGACTGGCTGATGTCCTCTCAAACATCAATTTCTCCTCCTCTAAAAGAATGTTCATCAGGTTCAGTGAACTACGAGTCAGTTCATCTTCCCATCTAGAGATCAAAGGCGGAGAGGAAATGCGTTCTGCTGGTCTAATTTATGTTCCAGATAGCTCTCAATTGATCGCACCTCAAACCCCAGCACCTTTTTTATTTTATCTACATGGGCTGTTTATTACAGGTGACATCATGAACCCGTGATACGGTTTCTGTCTTATCATAGGGTACCTCTATATCGTATGTTAGCAGTAGGGTGTGCTAAGGGCAGTCAGTCCAGGTTCGAGGACAGGGAGTCCCCACCATCAGGAGACGTCCCTGGGCTGAGATTTAACTTAGGGAGAGTGCAGGGACAGGTGAGACTTCTGACACTCCCCCAATTTTTGCCCTTGTTATGCTTATCTGCATGACTGTCTTAACGGTTGGGTGCCCTATGTAGATATCTATTTCATTTGAGTACTATCTTCCCTTCACAGATTCCACTGGTGAACCACTGTGGTGGGTTTGTCGTATCAATTGTTTATGAATAAAAGTTACGTTTTATAGGGGTCTATTTTGCTGGAACACTTTAGATTTTCTGATCCTATTATAAGTATCTATAAATTAGCTGGATTTATATCTTTAGAACATATAACTGCATCACTAAACAGCAAATAGGCCCTTTTTTTTTCCACTTATACACGACACAAAAGGCTTTAGAACATATAATGCACCGCTGAACGGCAAATATATTTTTCTTTTTTCCACTTATACACAACACAAAAGGGTTTAGAACATATAACTGCACCGCTGAACTGCAAATATATTTTTCTTTTTTCCATTTTGGCATGTGATGACCCAGAGTGCACCCCGCTACTATCTTATATGGTTCCCCAGGCTGAAACCTACCCTACTGAACCCTGTTCTATATAATGCTGTGAAATGATTCCTCCTTATTCTTTCCCTACACCTTGAATAATCTTTCCATGAACTTGTAAATAAATAAAAGTTTTAAAGTCTTTTCTAGCACTGTCCCTAGTGCCTGCTGACGTCTCTCCCTGCACTAAGTACACTGGAAAATGTCTGAATCCAAGATGGCTGAGGCTATTTATAGGGCTGTGACATCACAAGGCTGGCTGCTGATTGGCTGCATGCATGGCATTATGGGTGATCCCACCTTCCCAGAGTTCCTTGCTCCATGTCCTCACACGTGCAGCAGCCATTTTAGGAAAAAATGCTATTCGTTACCACGAATCGTGAGGAAATTCTGATTCATCAACTTCGACTCACTCATCTCTATTCGGGACTGTTGGCAACTATGGCTCCACAACCAAAAGTTGTCATGTATGGTTAGAGGACCCAGAAGGAAGATGTACAGTAAGGCTACATTATAGTTATTTTCTCTCTTAATAACAGGCTCATGTTAGAAAAGGAGAAGAGACAGTGGCGTAGCTATCAGGGAAGCAGGGGAAGTGACTGCTTCAGGGCCCGAGCTTAGAAGGGGCCCGAGGCAGTACTGAATGTTTTTATTAGATCAATAGGCTTCCCCTATCCACTGCTGTGCTGTACTTTACAGAAGCAGGTACTACATACAGCAGCAGCGCTGGAGCTCCTCCCACTGAAGGTCCTTGCTCAGTGAGGAGCAAAAAGTACAATTGCTGTCTCATCCTACTATGGCCGTTCTCACTCTGGGATCCACAGTACTGGCACAGAACTTGCCAGTACTGCTTTTTGTTTTCTATTGGCTGACAGCTTACTATGACACTTGCTGCCAGCCAATAGCAGAGCGTCATGGGATCAAGCCCCACCCCAGCACGAAGCTAGTGTAGAGCAGGTTGGCTGCTCCTGCACACAGAGCTCTATAAAGCCTGCCCCGCCTCCTGTGTGTCCTGTTCTCTGACCCCCCGCCATAGTAGGTTACTTATTAGCCCCTCCACTGCTGTCCCTGGATGGCACAGAGGGGTGATGGCACCTACTCCTCCAGGCTGCCTGTGAGCTCCAGACATCAGCTGTCTACAGGAAAGGTAAGTGTCTGTGTGTAGAAATAGGTGCATAACTATGTTTATGTGTGTGTATACGTATATATATATACAGTATATTTATTTGCAGCAAATATTCAGCAACTGTGAACAGCACAACACTAGTTTGTGATGACGGGTGCCAGCGGCTGATGAAGCAATCCAGGCTTCAAAAACGAATTGTCCCAGGAAATCCACGGCACTTCCTTAACCACCTGCCGCCACGCTAACGCCGAAAGGCGTCATTGCTGCGGCGCTCCCAGGTCACTCATCTCGCGTGAGCCAAGATTTCCTGTGAACGCGCGCACACAGGCGCGCGCGTTCACAGGATCGGAAGGTAAGAGAGTGGATCTTCAGCCTGCCAGCGGCGATCGTTCGTTGGCAGGCTGGAGATGCGATTTTTTTAACCCCTAACAGGTATATTGGACGCTGTTTTGATAACAGCGTCTAATATACCTGCTACCTGGTCCTCTGGTGGTCCCTTTTGCTTGGATCGACCACCAGAGGACACAGGCAGCTCAGTAATAGGTAGCACCAAACACCACTACACCCCCCCCCCGTCACTTTTTAACCCCTTATTAACCCCTGATCACCCCATATAGACTCCCTGATCACCCCCCTGTCATTGATCACCCCCCTGTCATTGATCACCCCCCTGTAAGGCTCCATTCAGACGTCCATATGTTTTTTACGTATCCACGGATACATGGATCGGATCCGCAAAACACATACGGACGTCTGAATGGAGCCTTACAGGGAGGTGATCACCCCATATAGACTCCCTGATCACCCCCCTGTCATTGATCACCCCCTTGTAAGGCTGGCTCCATTCAGAGGTCCGTATGTGTTTTGCGGATCCACGGATCCATGGATCGGATCCGCAACACACATACGGACGTCTGAATGGAGCCTTACAGGGGGGTGATCAATGACAGGGGGGTGATCACCCCATATAGACTCCCTTATCACCCCCCTGTCATTGATCACCCCCCTGTAAGGCTCCATTCAGACGGCCATATGTTTTTTACGTATCCACGGATACATGGATCGGATCCGCAAAACACATACGGACGTCTGAATGGAGCCTTACAGGGGGGTGATCACCCCATATAGACTCCCTGATCACCCCCCTGTCATTGATCACCCCCCTGTAAGGCTCCATTCAGACGTCCATATGTTTTTTACGGATCCACGGATACATGGATCAGATCCGCAAAACACATACGGACGTCTGAATGGAGCCTTACAGGGGGGTGATCAATGACAGGGGGGTGATCACCCCATATAGACTCCCTGATCACCCCCCTGTCATTGATCACCCCCTTGTCATTGATCACCCCCCTGTAAGGCTCCATTCAGACGTCCGTATGTGTTTTGCGGATCCGATCCATGTATCCGTGGATCTGTAAAAAACATATGGACGTCTGAATGGAGCCTTTCAGGGGGGTGATCAATGACAGAGGGGTGATCAGTGACAGGGGGGTGATCACCCCATATACACTCCCTGATCACCCCCCTGTCATTGATCACCCCCCTGTAAGGCTCCATTCAGACATTTTTTTGGCCCAAGTTAGCGGAAATTATTATTATTATTTTTTTTTTCTTACAAAGTCTCATATTCCACTAACTTGTGTCAAAAAATAAAATCTCACATGAATTCACCATACCCCTCACGGAATCCAAATGCGTAAAATTTTTTAGACATTTATATTCCAGACTTCTTCTCACACTTTAGGGCCCCTAAAATGCCAGCACAATATAAATACCCCACATGTGACCCCATTTCGGAAAGAAGACTCCCCAAGGTATTCCGTGAGGGGCATATTGAGTCCATGAAAGATTGAAATTTTTGTCCCAAGTTAGCGGAAAGGGAGACTGAGAAAAAACTAAAAAAAAATCAATTTCCGCTAACTTGTGGCAAAAAAAAATAATTCTATGAACTCGCCATGCCCCTAATTAAATACCTTGGGGTGTTTTCTTTCCAAAATGTGGTCACATGTGAGGTATTTATGCTGCCCTGGCATTTTAGGGGCCCTAAAGCGTGAGAAGAAGTCTGGGATCCAAATGTCAAAAAAGGCCCTCCTAAAAGGAATTTGGGCCCCTTTGCGCATCTAGGCTGCAAAAAAGTTTCACACATCTGGTATCGCCGTACTCAGGAGAAGTTGGGCAATGTGTTTTGGGGTGTCATTTTACATATACCCATGCTGGGTGAGATAAATATCTTGGTCAAATGCCAACTTTGTATAAAAAAATGGGAAAGGTTGTCTTTTGCCGAGATATTTCTCTCACCCAGCATGGGTATATGTAAAAAGACACCCCAAAAAACATTGCCCAACTTCTCCTGAGTACGGCGATACCAGATGTGTGACACTTTTTTGCAGCCTAGGTGGGCAAAGGGGCCCACATTCCAAAGAGCACCTTTAGGATTTCACAGTTCATTTTTTACACATTTTGATTTCAAACTACTTACCACACATAAGGGCTCCTAGAATGCCAGGGCAGTATAACTACCCCACAAGTGACCCCATTTTGGAAAGAAGACACCCCAAGGTATTTCGTGATGGGCATAGTGAGTTCATGGAAGTTTTTATTTTTTGTCACAAGTTAGTGGAATATGAGACTTTGTAAGGAAAAAAAAAAAATCATAATTTTCCGCTAACTTGTGACAAAAAATAAAAAGTTCTATGAACTCACTATGCCCATCAGCGAATACCTTAGGGTGTCTACTTTCCGAAATGGGGTCATTTGTGGGGTGTTTGTACTGTCTGGGCATTGTAGAACCTCAGGAAACATGACAGGTGCTCAGAAAGTCAGAGCTGCTTCAAAAAGCGGAAATTCACATTTTTGTACCATAGTTTGTAAACACTATAGCTTTCACCCAAACCATTTTTTTTTTTACCCAAACATTTTTTTTTTTTATCAACGACATGTAGAACAATAAATTTAGAGAAAAATTTATATATGGATGTCGTTTTTTTTTTTTTTTAAATTACAACTGAAAGTGAAAAATGAAATTTTTTTGCAAAAAAATCTGTAAATTTCGATTAATAACAAAAAATTAAAAATGTCAGCAGCAATGAAATACCACCAAATGAAAGCTCTATTAGTGAGAAGAAAAGGAGGTAAAATTCATTTGGGTGGTAAGTTGCATGATCGAGCAATAAACCGCTAAAGTTGTGAAGTGCCGATTTGTAAAAAAGGGCCTGGTCACTAGGGGGGTATAAACCTGTGGTCCTTAAGTGGTTAAGTAAAAACTTAAGTGTTTCTTCACCAGAAATGCAACGTTTCGGTTCGCACGCTGGAACCTTTTTCAAGCAGTCATTTTTCAAGCAGTATATTTATTTGTATATGTGATGAGCTTATGTATCAGTGCATCCAGGTATGTGGTGACCGTGTGTATGAGTGCATCTATGTATGTGGTGACTGCGTGTATGAGTGCGTCTATGTATGTGGTGACGTGTGTATGAATGCATCTATGTATGTGGTGAGCACGTGTATGAATGCATCCATGTATGTGGTGACCGTGTGTATGAGTGCGTCTATGTATGTGGTGACGTGTGTATGAATGCATCTATGTATGTGGTGAGCACGTGTATGAATGCATCCATGTATGTGGTGACTGTGTGTATGAGTGCTTCTATGAATGTGGTGACGCGTGTATGGGTGAGTCTATGTATGTGTTGAGCACATGTATGAATGCATCTATGTATGTGGTGACTGTGTATGAGTGTGTTCATGTAAGTGGTGATCGCATCTATGGATGTGGTGAGTGCATGTATCAGTGTGTCAATGTATGTGGTGAGTGTGTGTATGAGTGCATCTATGTATTTGGTGAGCACATGTATGAGTGCGTCCGTGTATATGGTGAGTGCATGTATGAGTGCATCTATGTATTTGGTGAGCACATGTATGAGTGCGTCCATGTATGTGGTGACCGCGTGTATGAGTGCGTCCATGTATGTGGTGAGCGTATGTATGAGTGTGTCCATGTATGTGGTGAACGCATGTATAAATGTGTGTCCATGTATGTGGTGAACGCATGTATGAGTGTGTCCATGTATGTGGTGCAGAGTGTGTCCATGTATGTGGTGTGCGCATGTATGAGTGCGTCTATGTATGTGGTGACCACATGTATGAGTGCGTCCATGTATGTGGTGAGCGTATGTATCAGTGTGTACATTAAGTTGGGGGGGAGCCCATACAAAAATTTGCTGTGGGGCCCAGTGAGTTCTAGCTACTAGTATTGATCACGAATATTCTAATCGCTAATTTTTATTGCGAATATTGGCACTTCGAGAATTCTCGAATATCTAGAATATAGTGCTATATATTCGTATTCGCGAATATTCAAAAAAAATTTTCATCTGAACCCATGATCCCTCACTGCTTCTTGCTTGTGGGCCAATGAGAAGGCTGCAATGTATTTGACTTTAGGAGTAGTGTTGATCGCGAATTTTCGTATTGCGAATTTTTATCGCAAATTGTCCGATTGCCGATTTTCGCAAGAAAATAATGACTGGAGATCACAAATTCTCGAATTCGCAGATATATGACGAATATTCACCCAAATATTTATTGCCCCTGCAGCTCATCACTGCTAGCTACTCCCCTGAGAAGAGAGTTGTATTGGACATCCCCGAGGTAGGTACGAGGTGGATTTATGAACCTGTCAAAAGAAAGCCCTGTCTTTGTTGCCCATTTCAACCACTCACAATGCAGCTATTATTTTGTATTCTGCTCCTGGAAATGAAAGCTATACTGTGATTGATTGCTATGGGCCACAAAGACAGGTGTTCTCTTTTGACAGTTTTCATACATCTCCCCTATTGTGTTCTGTAGATCTTGGATTTTACCATAAGACACCTTTTTAGTCTTTTCATGTCTTTTCCTAGTCAGTGGTGTGAAGCATTACTTGTAGATACCAACATTTCTAAAGTAAAAATACATCAAAGCTTCACTCATGCGAATGCCACCATCAATCGAGGGATTGTCCTGGCAAGAATGGGACAAGTTTGAGTAATTTGAAGCTTCTAGGTCCCAATGCAAACCTGCAACAGGTTGATCGGTATGACATGGCACGGCGTTTTCCTAGCACGTGGAACTGATGACTGGTCCTGACAGTCAGACCACCACCTACAAGACATTGGTGGCATGTCCTGGCCATACACCACCAATACTTATCTTGACACAATCTGTTCATCTTTTCAGTGGAGGTGCACACAGTATCGTATACTTACCACTCAGTGACAAGACTCCTGTCCATGGATTTAGAAATGTTGGATGAGAAACGATACAAGTCACTGACGTCTCGTTCAGGCTTTCTGTACGGAGGGTGCTGATCACAGTGTATGTCTGGTCCGGCTCTTTCAGTATTGTAGTGGTTATTTTATCTGAATGTGGGATCCAGGAGATTTCTGCAGGTGGATTTCCACCAACAACTCCGCACTCTGGAGATTTGTCGCCATTTAATTTTAGGTGTAAGGACGGTTGTGCTGAAAATTAAAGAATGGGTAGCACAGATTTTTATTTATTTATTTATTTTTACAAAATACGAGCAATCACCTAATCAGTTGTGTACATCCATTTTGTCAATTCTGAACTGGTCAACAATACAGAAAGACATTTCTGGCTCATTCTGCATAGTTACATTTACATTAGGCCTTTCTCAGTCTTATCTTAGGATGTTATCATTGTCACCTTTAATCTCCATGGTAGCATGATGGCACAGTTTATGGGCTTCCTGTGATCCAGGATCCAGGCTCCTTGGGCTTGCCCTTCTTGATCAAGCTATCATTAAAGGGGTATTCTGGTTGTGAAAAGTCATCTGTGGATAAGTGATTACTATTATAACAGTGGAGGTCTTCCTGCTGGGAACCCCACTGATCACAAGAACAGGAACCCCATACACCTTGGGGCCCCCAGAAATGAACAGATCGGCAGCTCATGCATGCATGCCTCCACTTCTCCTGCTCCATGCATCTCTGTGGGAGTTCTCATGATTGGTACGGTTCCCAGCAGTAGGACCCCCACATTCTAATAATTATTCCCTCTCCTGTGGATAGGGGATTACCAGTGATGGACTGACCCATCACTGGTAATCGTCCTATAGGCCCAGGCTCTTAAACCTTAGTGGTCCCTTAAGGTCCAGGAGAAAAAAACATTTGTAGGTGCCTTTGGAGCCAATGACTTGCCTCTAGGGTTTGTTTCTTTGAACCAAAACCTGTAAGAATTTGTTGATGATATGGGGTTTGGGTCCCAAGAATAATTTCCTCTGGTTGGCCCAAAGAACCCCAGTTTGACATTGGGCATAACTGGAATACCCCTTGAAAAAGAATCTGCCACCAAGATAGTCACCATTATATACAGTATATCAAATTGGTTACCGTGCTGTCTGATTGACAGGGCCAGGTGAGATGGCTATGCAGAAACCTGGCCTTGACAATCAAAAAGAGAGGGTCTGCGAGAGAAAGCTGAAATGTTCTGCTTGATCTTAGAGAAAACTGTGAGACTGTTCAATCATATCCACATAATCTTCTCCATTGAAGATGGGTGGTTCAGATACAGACAAAGTCAATGGAACCCCACAGCTGATGGTTTCTTTCGGATACACTTTGTAAAACCTCATCAGTTGGCCACTGGTATGAGATCTTACTCCCAAGCCACGCAAGGAACATCTTGGCCAGCCAATTCATCAGATTGTTAAGCCTTTAGGCTGTAACTTTCCTATCTGTGCTCCCACAAGATTATCTTCGGGGGATCTGAACTTAGTTTTTGAGTGTGGTCTGTATTTATTGTGGGTTCTGCCATTTGAATTCATAGGGTCTTGAATTCAGGGTGTAGACAGTATATCTATGGACTCAGTATTGGTAACATACTTGAGCACACTGTATTTCCATGTGCACACTGTACCATGACTCTCTCGGACACAGTGCACTGTACAGTATCTCCGGGACATAGTATCAGTGGCATTATAACTCTCTGGGGTATTGGAGACAGGGACCAAAATGGCACTACAACTCTCTAGGGCAGGCATCCTCAAACTGCGGCCCTCCAGCTGTTGTAAAACTACAACTCCCACAATGCCCTGCTGTAGGCTGATACCTGTAGGCTGTTCGGGCATTCTGGGAGTTGTAGTTTTGCAACAGCTGGAGGGCCGCAGTTTGAGGATGCCTGCTCTAGGGCATAGTACAGTATGTCTGTGCAGCATAGTATCAGTGGCACTATTACTGTCTTGGGTACAGTACATTCCTGCAGGCAGAATATTGGGTGTAGCATCAGACTGAGCAAAAGAAAAACTCGAAAATCTGAAGCGTAGTAAATATAGAGAAACAACATGAAATTGCAAATGTTTGAGGATAAACATATTCACAATGCATGACCCTATAGTGAGCCACAAAGTTTGGGGCTATGAGCCAAATTTGGCTCCTGAGCCACTGGTTGGGGATAAATGCTACATAGAGTGAAGTTTTGCTGGCATAGTGGGGGGACAAAGTTCTGTGTCTGGCAAAGTCTGCAAAAACATCAACTGCAAGGATTGATCACAGGGACATGCGTGATGCACACTGGAGGAGGAGCAGATGAGGATATCTGTGGTCTGCATCAACAATAAATTGGGATGCCACCTGTAACTTCATCCAAGGTAGGATGTAAGTATTGATTTGCCCTATCTCTTGTACACGGGTGTTGGTCATGTGTCATAACGTGGTAGACAGCCATGAGTTATAGCATAATCACCCCTAGAGTCTCTACCCCATTTAGGCTAATGATGTTTATTTATTATGTATTTGTTTGTGTTATCGTTTATTTAATCACACTTAGTAAATATATTTATTCACTTAGCCTGTGTAAGTTTATTTACTCTCAAATTTGAATTCATGCTACATTACAAAACCTATACACCGATGCAGTAGAAGAGTAAAAGCTTTAGAAGGCCCTATTTTAACACTGAACTAAGGCACGTGCCTAAATGTAACACCACTTCATCAATAGAATCACAGATCATATACAGTCGAGTGCCATTATTATGACTAGAGATGATCATAGTTTTGACAAATTGAATTCGGCAGCTTCCCTGAAGTTTGAAAAGAAATTTGATTTGTTAGGACAAATTTGTCACGAATCACTATGTTAAAACTCTATTCAGCCTATTAATCAATGGGACCGTTTTAAGCAGCTGCTTAGACAGAAGTGCACGCATCTAATGACCATTACAAATGGTAATACGCTAGTGCAATATGGCCTTTTGAGTTAAAAAAAAGTCACTCACCTCATCCACTTGCTCGCTCAGAGGCAGTCTGCTCCATTCTTGATTGAAAAAGACCTGCCTCAGGACCTGCGCTGAGCATGATGATGTCACCGTGCACTGCCACGATTATGTCACCATGTGATCACCCTGGGAGAGTGCAGTGATGTCATCAAGCTCAGGGCATGTCCTTCAGCAGGTCTTTTCCATTTAAGAGAGGAGCAGACTGCCTCTGCTCGAGCAAGTGAATGAGGTGAGTATTTTTTTCCCCCACTCTTTCTAAGACAACTCTAGCCGCCATTTTAGGAAAAATGATTTGTTAGGAGGAAATTCGGCATTGCAGCATTCGCTCAACACTAATTAACTAATTATGACCATTTCCTACTTTAGACATCGGCAGTGGGGATCTCAGGAAGGAAGTCACGTGTGGTGAGCTAGCTTGGTGGGTATACGAGGTGTGCAATACGCTGTCTGCACACATATCCCTCGTTGCTGTCATGAGTTAAAGGGACAATTTATCAGAGATGCAAAAAGGGCTTATTGTTGAGTTTGAGGCCAAAGATGACAGTATTACTGAAACTGCGCAGTGTGTGAACTGTTCTCATGCTGCTGTGGTGAAAGTATAGTCAGTGGACAAATGACTCCATTGTGAATAAGCAACATCGGAACTGCAGAGCACCACATGTCATTGATGAACCAGATGTGCGTCTAAAACAGCAGTTCAGTGAACCCTATTATGTATGGGGCTCCGAACTAGATGGATGGTCACTGCACCTATGCTAACCAAGTTGCATCAGCAGAAAAGATTGGTTTGGGTTGCCTTCTCCAATGAATCACATTTTCTTCTTCATGGAACGGATTGAAGTTGGCTTGTCAGGTGACAAGTTGGTGGTGAACAAACACCCTGCAACCATTTCTGCAAGAACACAAGTTGGTGGTGGCAGTGTTATGGTCTGGGGAATGTTTTCATTACATTCTCTGGGCCCACTCATCCATGTGGAAGGCAATCTCAACTGGGTATGAATCCATGCTTGCATCTCACGTCCACCCATACATGCTGATTGTCTTCCCTGGGAAGGATGGGATCTTCTAGCAAAATAATACAACCTGTCACGTGGCTAGAAATGTCTGACATTGGTTGGGAGAGAATGATCAAGACTTCCAAGTACTACCCTGACCTTATTATTTAAAGTCAACTATCTGGGGAGTGCTTCATCATTCAAGCAACTCTCAATGGCCAATAGATAGCCTGTTGAGTGGCAAGGTTTTGGAGATGACTTACTATGTCCAGCCAGCTTTATCAAGTTGACTTTCAGAGAGAGTGGGTTGTTGACTCCGTGATTCAATGTGATGCAAGCAAATCAGCTGCCCATCTGAGAAGTGGGAATTATCAAGATGGACATTAAGTTTTAGATTATTGGGTGCCCTCAAAAGCCGTGATGACTGAGTGAGACTGTGTATAACTCAGGTGACACATTGCCATTGGCATCAACTTTCCCTGTCAATTGCATGGACTGTTTCTGGAAAGGCCAGTGAAGCAGATACTGGTTACCCAAGTCTGTCACCCAAGTCTGATTGATAGATCATTGAAGCTACGGTAACTGGATTTGTGTTTACGTGTTATGCTGTGTGTCCTGCAAGTTCTTGGGATGTTTTCACAGTGTACTGGCAGACACAATGGGCTGGTGTGGTTTCTAGTAATGGTGTACAGAAACAGTAACATGGCACCCCATGAGCTTCATGCATGGGCAGAGCCAAAATAAAAATAAGGTAATTTGGCAAACCTCAGAGTTTTGAGTAGTGCATAACTGTGGTGTACAGACAGTTTTTTAGGGTCAAAGCCAAATGAATGGGACTGAGATTACAGTGAAGATCCAGAGAAGGTCTGTGAAGGGACCATTCTTTGCTGAAACGGTTGTGAATCATCCTAAACAGTTTTGCTTCCAGTGCCTTAATCCTGGGCTGGACAGCTACATTAGGGTACTTTCACACTTGCGCTTTTCTTTTCCAGCATATAATACTTTCAAAAAGGAATTTAAAAAGGAAATGACTGGGCACACCTAAGGATATGTTGTGACCAAAAGTTTATTAAGTAAAAGGACAAGTGGGTTTAGCGGTAGTTATCAGATATATAAATGCAAAAACCGTTGGGTAATATAAGGTTTGCACACTTAAACAATAATTCATAAAAAGTTCATATAAAAATCCATGTAAAAAGCACTATATATTTGTGGTTAATGTATAGACCAGTCCCTGGATGGTAAGGTACCGCCCGTGACTGATATCCACGCCTCAAACACAAATGGAATACAAGATGAAACTTAGTAACAAAGCAGCAATCTAGTATCAGTATAAATTAATATAAATTCGGTGCAGACAGTAGTTCGTAGATATGTAACTTAAGCCGTGATTAGATGGTGATGTAATAATCAACCCGACATAAAAATTCACTGCCCCGGAGTGGTCATGGGAGCCACTGAGGAAGGGGATACTCTAGCCCCGAAACGCGTCTGGTCTGACCCCCCAAGTTCAACTTCTTGTGAGTGCACCACATCGACCCCAAATCAGGAACAAGTTTGTACCGTTTCTATAAAGATAAGTTGGTCTGAAACTTTCGCCCGGAAGGCTGTGATACTGCAACCGCACTCAAACAAGCGGAACCACGTGCAGCAAGTCGAACAGGGTAACAGGTGACCCAGATTACTTTTTCACTGTGGGATTCACCTGACCGTAACGAAAAATCTGGGAACAAAGTTTCGAGAGACGGCCGAAGTTTCTTCTACACGAGAGAAATCTTCTAATACCGGTAAGACTGTTCCGAAATACATTTTTACTCTATTGTCGGATCCCTTCCTGACTGAAAGCGGGACGCCGCTAAGTCAGCTACGGAGTAAGTCAACACTTACAACTTCTGTACCTTCGGCCATATTAAGGCCATCTATTCCTAACTAACATATAGTTCACTTGGACTCCCATGACCACTCCGGGGCAGTGAATTTTTATGTCGGGTTGATTATTACATCACCATCTAATCGCGGCTTAAGTTACATATCTACGAACTACTGTCTGCACCGAATTTATATTAATTTATACTGATACTAGATTGCTGCTTTGTTACTAAGTTTCATCTTGTATTCCATTTGTGTTTGAGGCGTGGATATCAGTCACGGGCGGTACCTTACCATCCAGGGACTGGTCTATACATTAACCACAAATATATAGTGCTTTTTACATGGATTTTTATATGAACTTTTTATGAATTATTGTTTAAGTGTGCAAACCTTATATTACCCAACGGTTTTTGCATTTATATATCTGATAACTACCGCTAAACCCACTTGTCCTTTTACTTAATAAACTTTTGGTCACAACATATCCTTAGGTGTGCCCAGTCATTTCCTTTTTAAATTCTTCTCTTGCAAACAGCAGGGTGACGCTGTTAGACTGAGAGCACCCTTCTTTGATGTATCAACCTCCCTGTGCATCCGACTAACACTATTTTATCTGATATAATACTTTCACACTAGCGTTTTTCTTTTCCGGCACTGAGTTCCGTCAAAAGGGCTCAATGCCGGAAAATAACTGATCAGGTAAA